>NC_136922.1:44105266-45305266 GCF_949752795.1 Hyperoodon ampullatus
CTTGCTGCGATTTATGTCATAGAGTATTCTGCCTATGTTTTCCTCTAAGCGTTTTATAGTGTCTGGTCTTGCATTTAATCTATTTTTAGTTTATTTTTGTGTATGGTATTTGAGAATGTTCTAATTTCATTCATTTACATATAGCTGTCCGGCTTACCCAGCACCACTTATTGAAGAGACTGTCTGTCTTTTCTCCACTGTGTATCCTTGACTCCTTTGTCATACATTAGTTGACCATAGGTGCGTGGGTTTATTTCTGGGCTTTCTATCCTATTCCATTGATGAATATTTTTGTTTTTGTGCCAGTGCCATTACTGGCTTTTTTCCCCTATTTTTTTTAAAAAAATTTTTATTAGAGTATAGTTGATTTACAATGTTTTGCTAGTTTCTGCTGTACAGCAAACTGAGTCACTTAAACATATACATATATCCAATCTTTTTTAGATTCTAGTCCCATATAGGTCAGTACAGAGTACTGAGTTACTGTGCTACACAGTAGGTTCATGTTACTTATCTATTTTATATATAGTAGTGCGTATATGTCAATCCCAATGTCCCAGTTTATCCCCCCCACTTTCCCTCTGGGTAACTGTAAGTTTGTTTTCTACATCTGTGACTCTATTTCTGTTTTGTAAATAGGTTCATTTGTACCATTTTTTTAGATTCCACATATAAGCGATATCATATATTCGTCTTTCTCTGACTTAACTTCACTCAGTATGACGAATCTCTAGGTCTGTCCATGTCGCTGCAAATCGCATTATTTTGTTCTTTTTATGGCTGGGTCTCTACAGACAGCATATATTCGGGTCTTGGTTTTATATCCATTCGGTCCGTCTATGTCTTTTGGTCACAGCATTTAATACAAACCACTTCAGACCTAGGGACACATACAGACTGAAAGTGAGGGGATGGAAAAAGATATTCCATGCAAATGGAAATCAAAAGAAAGCTGGAGTAGCAATTCTCGTATCAGACAAAATAGACATTAAAATAAAGACTGTTACAAGAGACAAAGAAGGACACTACATAATGATCAAGGGATCAATCCAAGATATAACAATTGTAAATATTTATGCACCCAACATAGGAGCACCTCAATATATAAGGCAAATGCTAACAGCCATAAAAGGGGAAATCAACAGTAACAAAATAATAGTGGAGGACTTTAACACCCCACTTACACCAATGGACAGATCATCCAGACAGAAAATTAATAAGGAAACACAAGCCTTAAATGACACATTAGATCAGATAGACTTAATTGATATTTATAGGATATTCCATCCTAAAGCAGCAGAATACACTTCCTTCTCAAGTGAACATGAAACATTCTCCAGGACAGACCACATCTTGGGTCACAAATCAAGCCTTGGTAAATTTAAGAAAATTGAAATTTTTCCGACCACACGCTATGAGATTAGAAATCAATTACAGTAAAAAAAAAAAAAAAAAAAAAACTGTAAAAAATAGAAACATGTGGAGGCTAAACAGTATGTTACTAAATAACCAATGAATTACTGAAGAAATCAAAAAATACCTAGAGACAAATGACAATAAAAACACAATGATCCAAAACCTATGGGACACAGCAAAGCAGTTCTAAGAGGAAAGTTTATAGCAATACAGTCTTACCTCAGGAAACAAGAAAAATCTCAAATTAACAACCTAACCTTACACCTAAAGCAACTAGAGAAAGAAGAGCAAACCCAAAGTTAGTAGAAGAAAAGAAATCATAAAGATCAGAGCAGAAATAAATGAAATAGAAACAAAGAAAACAATAAAGATCAATAAAACTAAAAGCCAGTTCTTTGAGAAGATAAACAAAATTGATAAACCATTAGCCAGAGTCATCAAGAAAAAAAGGGAAAAGACTCAGATCAATAAAATTAGAAATGAAAAAGAAGGTAAATGGACACCACAGAAATATACAGGATCATGAGAGGTTACTACAAGCAACTCTATGTCAATAAAATGGACAACCTGGAAGAAATGGACAAATTCTTAGAAAGGTACAATCTCCCAAGACTGAACCAGGAAGAAATAGAAAATTTGAACAGACCAATCACAAGCACTGAAATTGAAACTGTGATGAAAAAACTTCCAACAAACAAAAATCCAGGACCAGATGACTTCACAGGCCAATTCTATCAAACATTTAGAGAAGAGTTAAACCTACACTTCTGAAACTCTTCCAAAAAAATTGCAGAGGAAGGAACACTCCCAAGCTCATTCTACAAGGCCACCATCAGCCTGTTGCAAAAAAAGAAAATTAAGAATTTTCTTAATTCTGTAATAAAATTAAGAAAATTAAATGTAAGACAGAATACTAAAAACTTAGAGGAAAACATAGGCAGAACACTCTGACATAAATCACAGCAAAATCTCTTTTGATCTACCTCCTAGAGTAATGGAAATAAAAACAAAAATAAACAAATGGGACCTAATTAAACTTAGAGGCTTTAGCACAGCAAAGGAACCCATCAACACAATGAAAAGACAACCCACAGAATGGGAGAAAATATTTGCAAACAATGTGACTGACAAGGGATTAATCTCCAAAACTTACAAACAGCTCATGGAGCTCAAAATCAAAAAAACAAGCAACCGAATCAAAAAATGGGTGGAAGACCTAAATAGACATTTCTCCAAAGAAGACCTACAGATGGACAGAAGGCACATGAAAAGATGCTCAACATTGTTAGGTATTAGAGAAATGCAAATCAAAACTACAGTGAGATGTCACCTCACACCAGTCAGAATGGCCATCATCAAAAAATCTACAAACAATAAATGCTGGAGAGGGTGTGGAGAAAAGGGAACCCTCCTACCCTCCTGTTGGTGGGATTGTAAATTGGTACAACCACTATGGAGAACAGTATGGAGGTTCCTTAAAAAACTAAGAATAGAGCTACTGTATGACCCAGCAATCCCACTCCTGGGTATATATCCAGAGTAAACTGTGGTTCAAAAGGATACATGCACCTGATGTTCAATGCAGTGCTGTTGAAAATAGCCAAGACATGGAAGCAAACTAAATGTCCATTGACAGAGGAACAGATAAAGAAGATGTGGTACATATATACAATGGAATATTACTCAGCCATTAAAAAGAATGAAATAATGCCATTTGCAGCAACATGGATGGGCCTAGAGATTATCATACTAAGTGAAATAAGTCAGAGAAAGAGAAATATCATATGATATCACTTATATGCAGAATCTTAAAAAAATGATAATAATGAACTTATTTACATAACAGAAACACTCACAGACTTAGAGAATGAACTTATGGTTACCAGGGAGAAAGGCAGGGAGGGACAGATTGGGAGGACAGATTGGGATTGACATGTACACACTACTATAGATAACCAACAAGGACCTACTGTATAGCATAGGGAACTTGGCTCAATATTCTGTAATAATCTAAATGAGAAAATTTGCAAAAGAATGGATACTTGTATGGGTACAACTGAATCACTTTGCTGTATTCCTATAACTAACACATCATAGTTTATCAACTATACTCCAATATAAAATAAAATAAAGAAATCTGTGGTAAACGATGTGAAGAAAAACTGCAAGATCCCATAGTAGCATAGAACAGGGCAATTCACCATTTTAATTAAAGCAATTACAAATCCAGGAGGAGGCTGGTCTTCTCTTGTAAATTACAATCTATTCATGTCCATTCCTCTCTTGCTAGTTTTCTCCAATGATGGCTTTTGAAAGCTAGCAGAATGTGAGCTAATAAGGTTTAAAGAGTAGAATACTGAAGTAGGAAATGCATTTCAGACACTTAATGTCTTTGGTAGGCAGAGTGTAGTTTTATTATTACAATGTTTTATATGGTCAAAATATAAAAATATATTTAGTACAAGTCAGTGCCTTGCTGTTATTAAATCTTTGAAGCTTGACATGGATTATTCTGGAGTGATAATTATATAATCCACAGACTACCATTAAAATATTTATTGAGTTTTGTGTCAAAATACACTATGTCAAGTGATACAAGCACAGAGATAAAGCCTATTAGTAAAAAGGTATATTTTACTTCCATGTAGTTTGCAGTCACTGAGGTGAAGTTACACTACATTAATATTGACAGGAGTTTCTCTATCTTGTTTTTAATAGTTTCTCTTGCATAATTAAAAACTGAGTAAGCCAAAAGTAGCATTTCCTAGGGGATATAAATATATATAAAACTTTCTTTGACTACTTAAAAAATCTTCTTAGTTTCTTTTTCCTTAGCACTTCCAAAATTTACTAGAATTTTCTTCATTTTAGGATAACATTAGACAGAGTAATAATGACACACTATAGTAAAGGTGTACAAAGATCACTCCACTTTAGTATTATACATGTATCTGTTAGTCAGTAATTCATGTCTTTCCAGGATTTCTTAATCCTGGCACAAGAAGTTTTTTCATTCATCAGATCTCTAGGTAACTTTGTGCTAACATTAGATATCTTCAGTATAATATAAGGCAATATAAATTATTCATGTGATATGGCTGGAATAATTAAAGTGATAAGAATCCCTTATGGATTTGTGTTTAGCAAAATGTACTGCATCCTCTGAATAATATCACCAAGCAGTCAGTCCTGAAGAATGAATGAATATACGAGAAAGGTGTATTTCATTAAATCTTCCCTGTTCTGAAAATGGTTGAAGATGAACACATGATATACTATGGCCCAACAATTCCTATATAACTGTAACTATTTTCTTGTTATATACCCAAAAGAAATGCATATATAAGTTCACCAAAAGACTCATACTAAAATGTTCACAACAGCAGTATTCATAATAGGAAAAATTTACAACTCTCCACATGCCCATCGATAGTAGAATCGAAATGTAAATAGTGGTATATTATAAATAAAGCACAGCAGTAAAAATGAGCAAGTTAGAGCAACATAAATATGTGATGGTTCTCAAAACATAAATCAGTGAAAGAAACCAGACATTAAAAAAGTACATATCGTTCTATTCCATGTATAGCATGAGGAAGGTTTCTGAGATTCTGAGAATGCTCTGTTGCTTGATTTGGAGGTTGGTTACATGGGTATTTAATCAGACTGTGAAAATTCAGCTATCTGTGCATTTATGATGTGTCATCATTTTGCATGTATATTACTCTTCAATAAATAATTGAAAAAAAGGGAGGAAGTTGACTGAAGATGTAGATCAGAGGAAATTGTGCACATTATTGCCACTACTGCAGCTGCTTGGTTAGCTGTCTCACCTCCACAACTTTGGGAAGAAACAGAAACCAAGCAGCCTTGGACTTCAAGCTCTTTGAAATTTTGAACACCTAGAAGACAAGTCCTATGTATATTTTGATTTTCTTTTAATAGTACCAAGTGCTTAGTAAACCCTTTTATGATGATAATGACAAGAGTGATAGTAGCAGGTTTTAATCAAGTATTGTTGTCACTTAAGAGAAGGGAAATCATGATGGACAAGTTCCTTCAAACCATAGTTTACCTTTGATATCATTAAGCAACACATATGCTATATTCAGTACCATCCACTCAGAAAATAACACTATTAATACAAACTAACAAAACCACATACAAACTTGCAAATATTAAATACTTATACAAATCTTACAAATATCATGAATGACTGGCATACCTAAAAACATTGCTCAGTCGGGTTAAACATAAAATGATGATCTGGCTGGCTATTCTTTATGGGTATGGGTATAAACTACAAACCTGTGTTTTGCAGGTGACTGTTATTTGAAGGAGTGGTCTTCCTGGAGCCTGTGTCAGCTGACCTGTGTGAATGGTGAGGACCTAGGTTTTGGTGGAATACAGGTCCGTTCCAGAGCGGTGATTATACAAGAGCTAGAGAATCAACATCTGTGCCCAGAACAGATGTTAGAAACAAAATCATGTGATGGTGAGTGCTACCATTCATAAAATCTATTTATTTTAGTTTTGTGTTGATAAACAAAAGTATAAGATATAAAATTTTCTGTTGAATAAGCAAATATGCTAAGATATCCCTTAAAGTTGAGAATTAAGGGTATGATTCTGAATTCTAAATATTTAGAGAAAAAAAGTCTCATCACCCTTCATAAATGAAATATTGTAAAAATATTTCCAAGTTTTATGAGCTAAAGAAGGCTGAGATGATTAGGAGCAAGTTATTTGTACACCTGTAGCAACCCTGATGATGTGTGAATCTAAGAATATCCTTAATTTATTTAAATCAAAAGAGAGAAAGAAAAATTACAAAGCAACAGCAAAATGAGATATTTTACTATATTCTTGGAAATTGATAAATCTAAGTATTGGTAAGGATTAGTCTGAATTTGACATACAGCATATATAAAAATACATCTTTATATGTCTGTGTGTATATGTGTACATACACATAGAGCCATGCACCCAATATAAGCAATAGATGACATTCACAAGAACCACAGAGCATTAAAATGTTCTAGTTTGGGAACACAAGAAATCTAAATGAAAAAAAAAGAATTGTTATCTAGCGGAGAATGTCTTGCTCAACAAACAACCCTCTCATTCCTGCTTGTGTTCTGAAGCAACTGAGTATGACATATATTAGCAAATAGGAGCCAAAACAACACCTATATTACTGAAAAGTTGAAGAAAGCTTAGAATGTTGGAGAACAATTCTTAGAATGAAAGCCAATTGAACTAGATGCCTTAACCCAAGAATTATAGAATTATCCACCTTCTTAGTTAAGTCTTCCCAAATTTACCAACCAGATAAAACATTTCATATTCCTGGGTAGGTAAAGGAGAGAAAGGTCAGAGGTTACAATAAATTCCCAAGAAAAGAAAAAGAATTGTTTACGCTGAAATGACAATGAAGTAAAATTAGGAATCAGTAACAATTGCAAAGAAATTCTCCCCATGCCCACACAGAAGTGAAAACTGAAAGCTACATTTCTAGAGCATTACATATCAAATGTTATGCAAGATGCAGCACAGAAGTACTTAGAAGGTAATTTGAAGCTTTACATTCTTATATAGGAGGGAGAAAAGTTTAATAAGAGCTAGACTTTCGGGCTTCCCTGGTGGCGCAGTGGTTGAGAGTCCGCCTGCCGATGCAGGGGACACGGGTTTGTGCCCCGGTCCGGGAAGATCCCACATGCCGCAGAGCGGCTGGGCCCGTGAGCCATGGCCGCTGGGCCTGCGCATCCAGAGCCTGTGCTCTGCAACAGGAGAGACCACAACAGTCAGAGGCCCGCGTACCGCAAAAAATAAAAATAAATTTTTAAAAAATTTATAAAAAGAGCTAGACTTTCAACCCAATTAAAAAAAAAAGGGGAATAGAGTGTGTACAGTACTGATAAATACAAATTCAATGAGATAGAAAACAAATAAACAAGATAATCAACAAAACCAATAGCTTGTTTTTTTGACCAAACTAACAAAATAGACCACCTCATGCAAAATCAATGAAGAAAAGGACAAAATTACTACTACTAATAAAATAGTGTTTAAAAATATAATTCTATGAAAAAATTTTGCTAATAAATGTAAAAACTTGACAACAATTTAGAATGTTATTTATCAAGAGTAATAGAGAAGCTAAACCATAGATTCTGCAACTATTAAAAACACAAGTCTATCAAATATTCTCACACATGCACACACACTAAAACCTAAATGGCTTTAATTATGAGTTTTACTAAAATTTAAAGAAACAGACAACTCCCATTTATTGTGAAATCTTAAGAAATAAAGTTGGGTAGAAAAAAAAGATGATGAAAATCTCCCCAATACAACACCAAAATCATAAAAATGAAAAACAAAAATTCTTTTAAATCAAAATTTGAATCTTCTACACTGTAAAATAGATCATAAACAAAGTTACCGGACAAGCCACAGACTTAGAAAAGATATTTGTGAAGTCAATTTTAAGGAATTAGTGTCTAGAACAACTATCCTAAATCTTTTCAGCATTCCAAGACAATTTCATATTTGTAAAATTGCTGAGTACCCCAAACTGCCTTTCTCTGTGAGTTATATATATCAAATTTTTTCATATTAAAAAATGACAACTGATGTTTTAAAATATTTGATAATTTATTTAAAACAATCATAAATCAATTTGTTACCATAAATATTTCCTGAAAAATAACTATTTTCCAAAACAAAAAGAAAATAACTTTAATGACAGGCATGGTCTTGTTTTACACTTTTTCAAATCTCTGGCTTAACACCTGGCTTAACAGAAGACAGCTGGCTTCTCTTCTGTGCTTCTGCATTCAGTCTATTGCCATCTTAGTTCAGTTTATGCATATGAAGAAAATCCAGCCTTACTTACCCAGGTGTGTTGTTAAAGGGGAAAATCCTCACACACGTACTCTGAAAGAATGTCGAAGTCTTCCCTGGTCCCTGGACCATAATTTGAGAATTGTTATTCTAGAATAAAAAATTCCCACAACCCAATATGAAAAGGCATAGATTTCAGTAGAAAAAAAGGGGTGGGGGGAGCCAAAAGATATACATAAGCAATTCACAAGAGGAAACCTAAATGCCCCAAAACATTTTTCTCACTGTTTAATAGCTTTGGTAATCAACTACAAGTTAAAAATGACAAGATAGCTTTCCATACCCACAAGACTGACAAGAAATTTAAATCTGGAATTTATCAATGTTTGTGAGGGTTTAGAGTAATAGTAACTCTTATTCAGTGCTGGTGGGTATATAAACTGTGACCTTTTAAAGAAAAGAATGAGCTGTATTTAGTAAAGTTTCAGCTCTACCTACAATGATACCCAGAAATTTCCCTTCTAAATATTTACCTTGAAGAAGCACCAGGAGGCTTGCACAAGACTGACCACTGAGGCACTGTTATAATAGCGTAAGTTGAAAACAACCTAAAAGTCCACCCATAGAGGAAATAGCTAAATAAATTGTAGTAGATAGTACCATGGAATTCTATGTAGCAGTTAAAATAAATTGACTATGTCTGCATTAAAAAAATCACATAGAAATATTTCATTTATAACATTTTATGTTACATATAACATTGACTATTAAGTTTCAAAAAGATGTATGTATCATATGTATCAGTATGATACTTAAAAATTTTTAAGACTGCCTAAAGGACTTCCCTGGTGGCACGGTGGTTAAGAATCCGCCTGTCAATGCAGGGGATATGGGTTCGACCCCTGGGGTTTGGGAAGATCCCACATGCTACGGAGCAGCTAAGCCCATGTGCCACAACTACTGAGCCCACGCTCTGCAACTACTGAAGCCCACACGCCTAGAGCCTGTGCTCTGCAACAAGAGAAGCCCGTGCACTGCAACGAAGAGTAGCCCGTTTACCACAACTAGAGAAAGCCCACGTGCAGCAACGAAGACCCAACACAGACCAAAAAAAAAAAAAAACAACCCAAAAAAACCTAAAAATAATTCTATAAATCATTTATAGGTTGTATATATTTATACTTACATTCTATTTATATTAAAAGAATAAAAAACGTGTCACAGAAATGCATGTATCTACTTCAGAAGACTGGGTATTCCTGGAGAAACAAGGAGGGAGATCAGATCAGGAGGCAATGTAATAGAACATCAAGTTTATTTGTTACTTTTTTTACTCATCAACAACCAAAAGAAACTAAAGCAAATATGACTAAATGGTAATATTAGTTAAAATTGAATGATGGGTAATTGAATATTTTTAAAATTATTCTCTGTCCTTGTCTGTATGTTGGATATTTTATAATACTTCAAATAAACATAAAATTCAATTGAAAATCCAGGTTCACATTAGATAGTATGAGAGCAGACATGGAAAATTAGTTGGAATTTAGGTATGTATCTGGAATTTTGTAACATTTATATGGCAACTTCTGGATAATAACTTGACATTTGAATCATTCAGGATGGACTTCTCATCCCTTTCCAATTGTTTATAAATATTTTATTAATACCCTATCTCCATGATTGTTCCGCTGGCCTACAGAATGCCTCTGTTAATGTTTATTGTGTTCCTGCAGATGGACAGTGTTACGAGTATAAATGGATGGCTAGTGCTTGGAAGGGCTCTTCCCGAACAGTCTGGTGTCAAAGATCAGATGGTATAAATGTAACAGGTAAACCTCCCATTTCTTTGTTCTTTGAAAGTCTTCCTGTAACATGCATGTAATTGGTTAAAGAAAATAATTAAGAAAACAAAGATATTCTTTCAGTATTCCACACGTGGTTGGGTTCACGACACCTGAGCTGTGCACCTGATGACCAATGACAAATTATTTTACTGTTTAATGTTTCAATTAAATTCTCCCTCACCCAGCCATTTTAGACATTGCTGCTATAATTTAATTAAAATACTAATTCTAATAAATGATTATAAGTAAATAATTCTCAGATTGTTTCTCCTAGAAATCTTATATATTAATAACTTACTTCTTACATGTAAGAAAGTCAATATTCTATTGACTCTGTTTCTGTGCCTTAAAGGCAATATACATGCAGTCCAAAAATATTGCCACGAGAATATGATTACACAAATCCAAATATTTTGCTTAAATTCAGAAATCTATGATTTATAGTTTTTTATTAATTAATATAGAAGAGCTATTGGTAAAACTCAAGCCCAGAGCATATGAGTAGCCAATCTACCTACTGTGTCCCAAGTCAAAAATCATTGTACATTGAAAGAAGAAATCCAAATGAAAACTTTTTTTGAATTTGCTTTGACCCAAATATACCCCCAAGAACTACTCTAATCTACAGTTACTGAAGTTTCCTTATCTGAGTCCAGTAAATGCAAGGGATCCCAAAGACCCTTTGAAGAGGGAAGAAAATTGGCTCCAGAGATGGAGTGAACCACCCTGCAAATTTTCTACAAAGAAACCAGGGTCAGAACAGAACCTCAGCCTCAAGCCCATGGACCCAAAATCTAATGTCTCTTCTTAAACAATGTATTTGTAGAGATCTAATCTACAGGAATCTCCATAGCATAGCAGCAGCCCGAGTATTGACAGTTAACTGTTCAGGGGGACCTGCTGACTTGCTGCCATTGCTTTGACCCTCTGGCAGGAAGAAAAAGTAATGTGCATTTTGTTGCCTCTGAGTAATGTCCATTTATAAATTTAACTGTAATATCTACAGTAAGATGATAGGAGCAGGGGGTCGATATGCTTTTTGGAAAGCATAAATTTTTATATTGAATTTTAAATTACTGGATTTATTGAAACCTAATTACTCACTTCCTCCTTATGAAAGCTAGAGCAGGATGTCAGATTGTATTCTTGTGAAGATAAGATTTTATACATGAGAAATCTGTGTTAAGAAACACTTGATAATAGCAACTCCCAGTGGATACATCTATAACAAAGAAAAGACACCTACCAAGAAACCCTTTGCTCTCTCACACTATTATTTTCTGGAAGAAAAATCTGTTCCAAGCACACCACTCTCAGAGGCAACAGGGGGAGACAGAGTTCTGGGAAGAGAAGCATAGGCTTTCTGAACCCAAAGGCATTATAGAGGTGGTCCACTCAACTCAGGTGTTGAAAATGAATGTCTACATTCTTCTTTAAACTATTCAGAGGGTATTTTACAGCTTCCCCAGAGGATCCTATTAGTTTTCAGTGTTTTTTTTTTCCAAATATGGATGCAAATAATAGTTGTCTGCCTTTTCTTCTACGTGTTAAAAGCTCTTTTCACACTGAAATTGGGGCTATTCCCCAATGCAAAGGTAAGTCAAATTTTAAAAGACTTACTTACCTATAGAAATCATATTTTCTATTTCTTTTCCATATAAGTAAAGTATCCCATGTATTTATTCCCTTCTAATGCTGTTTTATACCCCCCCCAAAAAAAAGGTGTAAATGATTGATTTGTAATAAACTCTGTATGCATTCTTCTTCCATCTTTTAGGAGAGATGAGATTCTTTATGAGAAATAGACAAGCATGTAAAGTATATTATCTGCCTTGATTGATTGCTTTAATTTTATGAATAGTTGTCCTTATAAGAAACTCAAGATGCTGTTTTACTTTGTCTTCATATGTTTAATGATGATAACTTCAATATGGCCATGTAACTGCAACTGCCTTGCAATGACTAACTGCTTTACCATAACAATTTTTCTGTGAATATTTTGTTTATAATATATAGAGAGAAGGCAAGGAATTAATAGGCACCTTTGATTAGATTCCACAGGATCATCAATTCCACAAATAAAGGAAAAATTTTGCTTTGCTAAATTCTAAGTTGAACAAGTATGGTTTGAAATGATCAGTTCTTTCCATGCCACCAATACTGTTTCTTTATGACATCTATTCTTGTCTTGAAACTTCATTATAACAGCTTCAGCACACCTGGTACTGTACTTGAAGGAAGAGAGAAGAGGACTAAACAGAGAGCTGCAATGTCAAGTTAAAACAATAGTGCAGACATACACTTAGTAGCTGCCTTTCTTTTCTTATACCCCAAAAATATCCTGAATTAGTGATTTTCTCAAAAAGAAATATATATTATAAAAAATACATATACAAGATAGTCACATGAATTAAAGGGACATCTTAACATGAAAACTACTTATTTGAATAACTAAGAAAGAATTTTAAAAGAATATTAAATCTGCTTTTTAGTGCTGGACTCGGTCTCAGAAACTATGATAAATAGCTTGCAGGCAATTAGTGTTTTCAAAGTAGCAACTATAAAATTATCCATTCAACAGGTGCTTATTGAGCACCTGCTGAGTGGCAGGTACTATGCTGTCTCCTCTGAATAAGAAGAGCCTCAAGATCTTAAAGTGGTCAAGGTCAACCAAATATTTCAGTCAGCTGCCCTCAGAAAAGTCTGTGGGATTCCCAAGGTGGTTCAGGATTCAAAGACAAGTCTACAACAATGATGTATTTTTAATCATTGCAAGAGATGCTACTTGTCAAAATATGATTTTCTGTTCTGCAGGGGGCTGCTTGGTGGTGCGCCAGCCTGATGCTGACAGGTCTTGTAATCCACCGTGTAGTCAACCCCACTCGTACTGTAGCGAGGTATGTGTGAATTCATTAGAGTAGGCAAGCCAGCTTCATCATTTGTCACCCCACTGCCTCTGGTACAATCCATTCCCCAACCCCCAAAAAGCATGTCTTGAGGCATAAAAATTCTATTTTGGGACCTCTCCTTTATCACTATAAACAATTCTGAATGCACTTGCTTCTACTGTTAGAATAAGTTTGTAAAGGGACAAAAAGTGTGTTCTTTTTTACATAGTTATGACAGAAATTACATGAAGTAAATTCCCAGAACAACATTTCTTTAAAGCCTGCTCTTCAAGTCAGGTCTGTTATGCTTACAAAGATTACCTTGCATGTACAGTATAAGTCTTGTTCTCCTGCAGACAAGGATATGCAGTTGTGAAGAAGGGTACACTGAAGTCATGTCTTCCAATGGTACACTTGAGCAATGCACACTTATCCCCGTGGTGGTGATACCCACTGTGGAGGACAAAAGAGGAGATGTGAAAACCAGTCGGGCAGTACATCCAACCCAACCCTCCAGTAACCCAGCAGGACGGGGAAGGACCTGGTTTCTACAGCCATTTGGGCCAGGTGAAGTGACGAGACAGTGTTGATGTAGAATTCTTTAGCTATATATTTAACCAATGCCAAAGGATTAAAAAAATGAGCAAGCATTTTCATATGAGTTAATTATTTTATGTATAGTCATTTATGTTGATACTGCCATATATTATTATAATTTTCTACTATTATGAAAACATTCATGCTGAAATTTCAGAAAAATGAGTACTTCTGAGAAAAATTTTAGGATTGACATTATTTATTTTAATTTCAGTCCTAAATTTAGAAGTATAATTATTTTCACATTGAACAAAGAAATCTAACAATGAAAATATTAGGAAAAAAGTGTTGTCATTCAGAACTCAAACAAATAAAACTATAAAGACATTAAAGAATTTTCCATTTCACCACAGAGTGTTAAATATTTGAACCTTAAATAGGAAGATCAGCAATGCAGGAGATACTTGGCAGCCAGACCAATTTCTACCAGCCCTTAGAGTTGGCACACTCAAATACTCAGAATCTATACTAGCACCAGATAAACGGGGGCAGGGATGGAGCCTTCCTGTCTAGACGGGACAATCTAAACTTGGAGACTGACCAGACACCTGTCATATTCAAGAGACAGCTCGTAATGTATCTAGTAATGGACTTGAAGCCCATACAGACAAAAGCTTGAAGCCTCATCAGATGCTATCCTTACTCTGTACATTTTCTCTCTTCGGTTGATTCAACCATATGCTTAGCCCTAGAACTAAGCTGGTGCTTAAAAATGTGCTGCAAGAGCTATATGGTAACTAAGGTCATGACACTTTTTCTCACACCCTAGAGGGATGACTAGTTCATGACCGAAGGAAATCTCCAGGCAAAGCCAGGCATAAACTACTTCCTGACTCCGTTAGAAACATGAGAAAGGAAGGAAGTGATTTGCATAGCCAGCACATCTCTATTTTTAATGCATTTAGTCAACACTTTCCCTTACTGGTGAATCACTATTGGGATTTTTTTTTAAAGTATGTTCAATGTTTGGGTGATTCATATTTAACCACATCATCCCTGCCTTGATTAGGTTTCGAGCTGAAAATAAAATTTATTTTGTAAAACTGACCTGTTTCTGTAAGCATGGGAAACTCCTCCTCTCAGTGTCCAGGACAGTGGACCAGCAAATGGCCATTTGCAGTCTTGACCCTGACCAAAAATCCAAGCAGAGCTCCGCACATCAAAACTGATTTTTAAAGAGAGAATATTATTATTGTCATTTTTCATTTAATATATAGTTTTCCTAAAGTGAACATTTTAATATATTAAAAAGGTACATGTTTAAGAACATACAATTAAACCTTGCTCTTGGTTTATGAAAAACCCAAAAATATTTGTTGAATTTCTCTCAGGGCAAATAAACCCAATAGAGCTCTTTTGATTTTGAACCCAGACTCAAATTTTTTAAATCTTTAGAATTGAGGGGAAAAAAAGGGTATTTAGAATATTAACTTAGTTTATTTTCAGCAAGTGAACCCCTAATTGATCCAGCTCTAGGCAAAAAAAAAAAAAAAAATTCATAGTACTAATTTGCTTTTGATGCCTTCCAAATATTGGATAAACCAGAGTCTCTGTGGGGTCAGTTTGCCCAATCTATAATTTTAATTCTAAAATCATATGTTTAGCTGTATGTGTGCAACAGAAAATATATGTTGGTGTGAGGATCAAGTTAAGTTAGGCAAAGTCATTAATAGTATCACTCATTTGAAGTTTATTCAGAATATAAAACTGAGAAGTTCAAAGAGAATGAGACCAGAAAACCAAATTTTAAAAGTTCCTGTCATAAAACTGGAAAAAAAGAAAAATTCCTGTCTTGATTCCATACAATAGAAAAGGTAGAAAAAAGTTAGAGATCCATGTATATGTTAATCAGACTTGGCTGTTTTTACAAATGATATTGTCAAATCAGTTTTAAAGCATGCTCTAAGTGTAAACTAGATAAAGGATTATTAATTCCAAAAATGTTAAATATATTTACTATCAATTCATCTGGAAAAAATATTTAAATGACAAAGTTTACATTGAGATACCTGTCAGCATTAACTCAAAGTTGTAGGACTTTCTTGAAATTGCATTATTTTTTTCTTCTCTTCTCACAATTGCCATTCTAAAGATAGAAGGAAAATCAGAAGAAAGTATTTATATTAGCATTACACATATATTGGGTTTAAAAGAAAATTCAGATAAGCAGCAGAAATGTAGACCTGTTAACTTGAAATCTGAACTTGAATTCAAACTTCATTGCTTTTCAATTCAATTTTCATTGATAATTTATCTTTAATGAAGGACCATCTAACTCACTATAGCAGCTTTGCATTAATCATTAATTATGCCTAAGCAATAATTCATTTTGAGTTTTGAAAGGACTTGGTCATATGTGACTGGTCATTGGTTGTAGTTAAAGACTGTCATATATATACCAGACTAATGTAAATTAATGACTAATATCCGTTCTTCTTAGATGGGAGACTAAAGACCTGGGTTTATGGTGTAGCAGCTGGGGCATTTGTGTTACTCATCTTCATTGTCTCCATGATCTATCTAGCTTGGTGAGTGTTTAAATATTTCAAAATCTAAGGGGATCTCTATTTCAGAGGAAACACTTTCAACTGGCCATAACCAAGAACAGCAATCTATGTCTCAAATAGGTATTCCACATTAGTGTTCATCTGAATTTCTGAATAAGCATGGCTTTAGTCTTAGATAGTCTAAAAACTACCAAATCTGAGCCATTTAATTTCTGAAGATGAGCCAGAGCTGCCCCAGGTCATCTTCTCAAGTATGTTCTCCTTGGTTCTATAAGCAAACATTACTTTGTATACTTATGAACTGTAGATTTTTATATTGAATTACTACTGAGGAAGATATTATGGTAATACCCAATTCAGCTATCTCTTAAAACATGTATTAATTATAAATTGTGTTATTTATAAAAGCTTATGGACAAATATAAATGATTATACTATAACATTATTTCCATTGTTAGTACTAGAGGAATTCCATTTAAACAATTCATCTTTTATAGGATAATAAATATTTGAAGTCAAATTTATTCAGAGCACAAAACAGAGAAATTAAAAAACCAGAAAATCAAATTTTAAGGTTGAGTTTAGGCAGTGTAGGCAATTAAGCAATTTAGGTTTATCAATGTTTCCAGTTTTTTCATTTAAAACAATAAAAATTGCAATTGAATATTGATTTTCTTTCTCCCAATTTTAATGATTTTTTTTCTTTACAGCAAAAAGCCAAAGAAACCCCAAAGAAGGCAAAACAACCGACTGAAACCTTTAACCTTAGCCTATGATGGAGATGCAGACATGTAAACCATAACTTATCCTGCAACAACCAGTTTCAGCTTTCTACCTTTGCTGTAGATATCCAGAGGCCACAAAGCTATTCAAACTGTATGGATTAAAATACATTGTAACTTCTTAAAAGATCATCATTAAGAGTGAGAATCACAGTGCCACTGGAGATATCAAGACGGTACCACTTACATAGAAACCATCAGCCTTGAGAATTCTAGGAGATTTAGTTGAATACATGCTGCATTCTGAGAAGTTTTATGTGATCTTTCTGAAATCTACCAACTGATAATTCACTTTCATCTCTAAAATATGGTGGTGGGATTGGCCAGTTAGGATGCCTGATGCAAGCCTCTGTCTGCAGTTAACCATAGTAACATTTTCGCATGAAGAGTTTATACCAAGATCTCTACACTACTATAGTCAAACATAACAACATGTATACTCAATTGATGATACACATTATGTCAGATTCTGTACTTGTTAATAAGCAATTTTAATGGTGAATAAAGATAAACTCTAAACTGAGCAGAAAACCCACTGAATAAATTCAGCATCCTGTTGATTGATGCTAGTTTCATTGACCTGCATTTCAGAGGCAAAGACCCTTTTATAAGACTTAATTCTTGTCTCTCTCCAAACTACAAATGCTGGACAGGTACTAGTACCTTAGAAGAGTCCTCAAGTTCAGTACTTTATAGTGGTTATTGTCTGGAAAACTAATTTGCTTGTGTTAATACAGTATGTTTCTACTTTCTCTAATTTTCAAACTGGTTGCCTGCATCTTTTTTGCTATATGGAAGGCACATTTTTGCACTATATTAGTGCAGCATGATAGGCACTTAACCAGTATTGCCATAGAAACTGCCTCTTTTCATATGGGATGAAGACATCTGTGCTCAGAGTGTCACGGAGACATTTACAAGTTCTTGTGTCCTAAAGAGAGTAAAGTTCAGTTGGGATGGCGACAGGATGGAATTAGCTATTACATCTGCTACACACACTCTTCCTCATCACTGCAGCCATTGTGAAATCAACAACATGGCGGTAATTTAAGTGTTTAAATCCCGAACTCACTAACCCTCCAAAAGATGGATCCCTCTAGTTGGTTTTTAATTGTACTCTGAAGGCTGTTTATGACTAGATTTTTATACTTGTTATCTTTGTTAAAAAAAGAAAAGAAAAGAAAAAAAGGAGCTGGTTGTCTTTTTAATTTTGAGCAGATGGAAAAAATGTGTTTGTGGTTTTTGTAACTAAAAGAAATCAAAATTGTGTGTTGATTTTTTTCTTTTTCCCTGATTTGTTTTCCTAGTTTCAGATGGAATGTATTTCAAAATCCATTGTTTTGTCTTTCTCACCAGTAAAATTTGAAGTGAGTCTTTTTAATGTATGATATCAAAAACTAGAATTTTTAAAAGAGAAGAATACATATTTTGTCCAGGGCTTCATTAAATATCTAGACCAAGGGTGGCACACTTTTTCTGTAAAAGGTCAGATGGTAAAGATTTTCAGCCAGGTCTATGTTGCAACTTCTCCATTCTGCCATTGTGAGAACACAGCCATAGACAATATACACAGTACAGTACATAAAAGAATGAGCATGGATGTTTTCCAAAAGAACTTCCTTTAAAAGAAGTCAGCAGGCCACATTTGTTGTGGTTTGCTGGTCCCTGGTCTAGAAGCTTTTTCAGTGCTAACTCACTCTCCATTGTGTCATCTTGAGCTTTCATTCATTTACCCTCAGACTGTGATCAGTGTTTAATTTCAGAAATGAAAAAGTCATTCAACTTATCACTGTATTGGAAGTAGCTATATTTTTCACAGATGTAGCCCAGGGAATGGCACAGTAAAATGATATCTAACTCGGCTGGTTTCTTTCGTATGAAAGGAAAATTCAAAAGGTGCCATTAAAAAGCGATACCATTTTCCAGGTAACATTTATTGCGACAACCTTTGGGAGACGGAAGGACGTTAGGTTTTCAGGTCTTTAAAAAATAGCATCACAAGCTATTCTATCTTAAACATAGCTGTGTTGCTATACAAATGGTTTGGACTAGAAGGTATCTTACCTTCATACTAGAGTTTGAACTCCCCCTACTGTTTGCTAGTGTATTTGCAAAGATTACAAAAGATAGATTGGAATGTCGTTGTCCCTCAAATAAACAGATTTCTACATATTTCGATAAGCATTAAATGTGGTAAGCACTAATTCCTTATTCAACATTCACTGTATTAAGCAACATGTAAATCATTTCTAAGCAAACAGGATGTCAGGAAAATGAGAATTTTACCTTAAACCAAGGATTTAAACAAGGAAAAGCATAAAAACAAATTCCATTTCATCTGTCTTATTAAAGAGGAAGACAAAAGTAATATTGTCACCCTAAAACTGTGATTGTCAATATATGTACTCAGGGGTCTTCCAGATATCCTCAAGTTGATCTCTTTGAATAAAATGAACTCCATTTGTCCAAAATGGTTGAGAAATAGTCCGTTGCAGTTACTTGAAGAGTTTCACTGACAGTCTTATGAAATGCGTGCCATACCCAATACCCTTGAAATTGTTGACTAGAATAAAATATTGTTGCTACTAATGCTATACTTACGATCATTTAAAAGTCATTAATTCAGAAAGCAGATCAGTATCATCCTACCTATATTGTTAAAATTAAATGAGTAGATCAACATTATAAAATGTCATGAAAATACAAGATGATTTTATTCATAAATTGATTACCTTTTACAGATATGAAGGAAACTAGGTTCAATGTGATCTAACACTAGGGAGCATACTGGAAGTTCATCATTAGGATAAGTAAATACTGGATGGCCTCTTGTCAGAAAGGTACAAAGAGGAGAATGTAGCTAGCTGACTATTTTGGACAAATGAAGGTTACTATATTCATGTTTATAACATGAAAATGGCCTTATTTTTGTTCCTGGCATGAGTCAATAATGAGTTAAGTACTTTACTGGAATTTCATCAAAACCTTATTCCTCCTGTTCATTCTAAGAATTCAGGAGGGCAATATAGTAGTAACTTGTCTATTGACACTTTTGCCTTACCAAAATGGTCTGTGAGCCCACAAAGATTAAGAATTACTGTTCTGTAAGTATGAAGGTTTGCTTGGTTTTAAAAAAAGAAATGAAAAATATTGACACAGTATTATGCTATTTTGTTGGACTGTTTCCATTTAAATGACATAGAAGTGGCTTAACTGATCTCTCTTGAAAGAGGGTGGTTTGCTCATTCATCAATATCTAAGCTAGGAAATTGACCACAATCCTTATTTCAAAGCCTTTTTGAGGACTCTGGTGTAGCTTAAAGCTAATTTAAAAAGGAGTGCATAAAAGCATGTTTTTAATTATAACAAAGCACAAGTACCTATAACAAGACAAATGTTTATTGAATTATCACGTGTAAGACACTCTGCTAGGCACTGTAAAATATTAGTAATGGCTTTTGTTTACATATATATCTAAGACATTCAAACAAGGAAAAATGCTTAATGAGTGAAAATGACACACACATCACCCTTCACTCCAGATTTAGTGTTCAACATGGTTAGTATTTTTCCTTATGTAATGTCCATGTCTCGGGCCATGCTGGCAGGCTTTGGCTATATGGCTCCTCTACCCTCAGGCAGGTGGCAGTGGTCATAGTGGCAAGTAACACCTCTCAATTTTTTTTTTAACCTCCTCTAACTCCCTGTATATCCTTCTCCTTTATGATGATGTTCAGTGCCTGGTCTCTGTCTACTCTGCTCTCTTATCAACAACTAATCTTGTCTGCTTCCCTGAGAACCACCTTCTGCTAAACATGCCTACATTTTTAATAAGAAAAAAAAGCGGTGAATACTTATATGTCTTTCCTATTGGAGTCAAAGTGTCATTTAGAGTGTGAACAGGTTGATTTAAACAGAATGTACTGGTCAAAGACATGAGTAAAAAGGAAAGAAAAGCTGTGGAGGACATGCCAAAAAAAAAAAAATAGACGTTTCCTGTAAAAATGTCAATTCCTACCTTAGATTTAGTCCTACCCAGGACTATCCCCCTCCACCAATCTTCCCCTCGTGCCTTTGTCCACGTGCTAGTGTACAAGACAGCGAGGGAGGCCTGCACCTTTCAAAACTTACAGAAAGAAGAAGAGCCTATTCTTAGGCTGAATCAAGGTTTGAACAGATTTGCAAAAATCAGGCTTCCCAAATGATCCAGGGTCTATTTGTAAAAATATTACCAAATTCAAATATGTTTCTTGTTCTATTTCCACTCTAAGCTTGAGGGTATTGAAAGGAGAGCAGTCCATGAACTGATCTGTGAGGAATCACGTCAGACAGTGATCTTTCCTGGGTCTAATTAAGATGTGAGAACTGAAACGTCTGCCTGTCCCTTCTGGTCCTGCCCTCAGGTGGCTGGGAGTGCAGAGCAGGATTTCAGGTGTCTGAAACTGGAGTGTGGGCCCAGCAGACATGACTCTTTATAAAAAGGATGTTTTCCAGTGTGATATAATTCTGTATTTAGCAGGGAAACTGAGAAATGGTTATGTCTACATTATGAAATGAGTAAAACAAATGCTAAATGGATAGAGTTAATTTTGTAGTTTTATGTTTTCGTGCTTCTACCAAGGCAGATCTTAAAATGGCAGTTATATGAAGACATTTAGCTTGTGAGAGTCATGTTCCAGTGATCAAAAACCTCTAGTCTATTTAAACTATCACTGGGTGTCAGTCTTGTGTTTTGTAGATTTTTTTTTTTTTAAACAGTAGTTTCTAGATTACCTACTTTGAACCCTCAGCGAGCTTTTCCCAACTATTTTTCAGGACTCTATTTATGTTTATTTTTTCAAAGGAAACATTAAGATTTCCTTCCTGATACTTTTTCCTGCCTATTTCTAGTACAAAGATTTGAAGCGATCAGTATGTCTTTGTAAAATATAACTTTATTAAATTTGCAATGTCTTTCTATAAATTATAATCCCCTAAATATGTTTTCTGGTTAATTTAATTACCTGAGTATTTATTAATATTTTGTTTAAGGAGGCAGCTGTCTAAGAAGTTTTTGTTAATATTACTTTGTAAATTGTGTAATGTTATTTTAAATTATGTACATTTCTTTTTTAACGCACAAAATGTCTATGTACAATTAACTACAGATTTGCAAATAATGTCACTAAGCTTTATTCAGTTAATATAGATGGCATGTGAAGATGTAATATGCTTTTTTACATTTTCATATGGGTTATTTGTAAATAACTGTGTTGGTGATAAACATAAACACGGAAATCATTTTCATTCTACTCGTGTACCTGTGTTTTAATTTGCACCATTTGCTGCTCAAATGTGGGGTAAATTTTTTTTCAGTGGAAAACCAAATCTTTTTACTACTGTACTGTGCTTTCCTGGGTCTTTTTTTTTTTTTTTTTTTTTTTAACACTTCCAATTTAGAAAGTTTGAGAGATGCAAACCTTTACTTTAAAAGTCTGCAGAGGCCACAGATTAATCATCCTGGACAAAGGAACTCTTGGTTTCCAGTAAATTAAAAAAGACTAAAAAGCAGAGGATCATAAGATACTCTAGAACACAGTGCAGCTGTTCTTTCCCCCTCAGTCAGAAGGCGAGCCTCTCCCTGTCCATTTTCCCTATGTCTACCAGTAAAAGACCAATCCTAAAAAACAAGGCAGAAGCTCACACATTAACAAATTATGATCTTCTTCATTCCCAAAATTAAGATTCACACATTAACAAATTCAGGAAGAGATGCACAAAATAGATAAATTACTGCTAGGGTAGCTTGCACTAAAACATTTTCTGAAATCGCTGTTTGCTAAAATATAACTAATGAGCAAGGAAACTGTTAAACACAGTATATGAACCGCTCAAAATATACAGCTAGCCTCAAACGCTTGTTGAAAAACCTGTGATCTGCAGTCTCCTTATTTTCTGTATGATTCATTACAGCTCAATCTAGATGAAAATTTTTTAAATAACCCACATATTTCTTTATATGTATCTGGACATTCATAGTCAATTACTAACTTCATTTTTTATTTTGCATCTCTGATTTATGTTCTGCAAACACAAATATGAACACAACTGGTCTACATTTTGCTGGTCTGAGTCCCTAGTGATTCCCTTCATTAAACTCTGAACATACTCCAAAGGAAAGCCAACACACACTACAATTTACAGGTCTTGTCGGTGTCAATTACTCTGCAAACAGTATGTACATACAAAAATGCTTACATGCAGTCAGACTTTCTGATGTTGCAGTCTTTTTTTCTTTTTATTCTTCAGATCACTCCCCCTCCCCCTTTCCACATTCCTCCATAGCATCTCCCTGCCAAGGTAACTCAAGTCAACAATCTGATATGTATCCGGCCATATTTTTCTCCTTGATCATATAATCCAAATATGATGGGGACAGGGGTAGAAAAGGAAAACAGAGAGAGAGAAATGGGCTAAATTTAGTAGATACAATTAGAAAACAGCTTCATTTCTTTTCCTATTACTGTTTCAAACACACTAAAATGTCCTTTGTCCTCCCCTTGGCAACCCTAATGCAAATCCCATAGCTCTTTGGTCACAATTTGAGTTATGAAAAACACTCAGTCCAGGCTAAAACAAAACATCAGTCCCTCTCATTGTTTTCATTTCCTTGCTGACAAGCAAATTTGAGTAACTTTTATCTTTTCCTGTATGTGTTGGCTATTTGGATTTGGTCCTCTATTACATATCTTTTTTTTTTTTTTTTTTTGTGGTACGCGGGCCTCTCACTGTTGTGGCCTGTCCCGTTGCGGAGCACAGGCTCCGGACGTGCAGGCTCAGCGGCCATGGCTCACAGGCCCAGCCGCTCTGCGGCATGTGGGATCTTCCCGGACTGGGGCACGAACCCGTGTCTCCTGCATCGGCAGGCGGACTTTCAACCACTGCACCACCAGGGAAGCCCTACATATCATTTTTAAATGGCAATTTTGGTGATACCAAAGTGGTTGTTAATTTTAGGCCATCAATTAAATTTAAATTTTTTGGTAAAGAAAAATTTCTGAATTTTATTTATCCACAATCTAGTTTTCTATCCCAGGCAGAGATGCTCTTACAAGGGCTCCTGCCACTTCACTGCCCCCAGCTCTCTGCTATTTCTGAGCATGCTCACCTCCCCTCTCATGCTAACCCTTGAGGCCAATGTCACATGGAGGTGATGAAGTTGGAACCCAATCTTCTATTAAAACCACACACTTTCCTTAGAGCACTGCCCTTACTGTTATCTCTACCTGGAACACTCTTCCCGTTGATATAGGCCTGGCAGCTCCTTTACTTCATGCAGGTCTGTGCTCAAATGCCACCTCATTTGAGAAGCCTTCATTGACTCCCTCTGTCACTTTTCTATCCTCCTGCTCTTCTTTAGTTTTCTTTATGGCACCTTATATTATGTATCTTTTTGGATGGTGGTTGTGTTTTTACTGTCCCTCACACACAGGAGAGGCCAGATCTTTACCTGTTTTGTTCCTTGCCTGGAATGAAGCCCAACACATAGTAAGAACAATAAATTCTTGTTGGATGAATACATGAACAAAAGAATTAGTGAACTGTGAGGTGTATGGACAAAGAGTAGTTAAGGTTAATTAGAGATCAATTATAAAGAGACCACTAGGGTTAAGTGACCAACTAATTCATCCAAAGCTTAAAGTTGTCAGTACTCCATCATGAATCATTTTATATTCATTTCACTTGCCACAAGTATGTTCACCTAAATTCCTCAGAAAGCACAATGTTGTGACATGGGAAGAATAGTAACAGAGCACTCAAAGAAAATCAGTAATGACAGAGCCTGGCCTCATGGAAGAATGACAGCGGAGGACATGCCAGGAAGACGTGGGCCATGGGATTTGAAAAACTGTCTTGAGAATGGAGTCTATAAAACAGAATTCTGTCATAGCTTTCTCTTAATTTTAACTTCATTGCATGGGAAATTCCAGTGGGAGACATGAGGGAGCAGGGAATACCCGGAAATAAAGGAGGGAGGCTGATTAAGAAAAAGGTATTGCAACAAAAAGAATAAAATATCGAGGAATAAACCTACCTAAGGAGACAAAAGACCTGTATGCAGAAAATTATAAGACACTGATGAAAGAAATTAAAGATGATACAAATAGATGGAGAGATATACCATGTTCTTGGATTGGAAGAATCAACATTGTGTAAATGACTCTACTACCCAAAGCAATCTACAGATTCAATGCAATCCCTATCAAACTACCACGGGCATTTTTCACAGAACTAGAACAAAAAGTTTCACAATTTGTATGGAAACACAAAAGACCCCGAATAGCCAAAGCAATCTTGAGAAAGAAAAATGGAGCTGGAGGAATCAGGCTCCCTGACTTCAGACTATACTACATAGCTACAGTAATCAAGACAGTATGGTACTGGCACAAAAACAGAAATATAGATCAATGGAACAGGATAGATAGCCCAGAGATAAACCCATGCACACATGGTCACCTTATCTTTGATAAAGGAGGAAAGAATATACAGTGGAGAAAAGACAGCCTCTTCAATAAGTGGTGCTGGGAAAACTGGACAGCTACATGTAAAAGAATGAAATTAGAACACTCCCTAACACCATACACAAAAATAAACTCAAAACGGATTAAAGACCTAAATGTAAGGCCAGACACTATCAAACTCTTAGAGGAAAACATAGGCAGAACACTCTATGACATAAATCACAGCAAGATCCTTTTTGACCCACCTCCTAGAGGAATGGAAATAAAAACAAAAATAAACAAATGGGACCTAATGAAACTTAAAAGCTTTTGCACAGCAAAGGAAACCATTAACAAGACGAAAAGACAACCCTCGGAATAGGAGAAAATATTTGCAAATGAAGCAACTGTCAAAGGATTAATTTCCAAAATTTACAAGCAGCTCGTGCAGCTCAATATCAAAAAAAAACCCAATCCAAAAATGGGCAGAAGACCTAAATAGACATTTCTCCAAAGAAGATATGCAGATTGCCAACAAACACATGAAAGAATGCTCAGCATCATTATCATTAGAGAAATGCAAATCAAAACTACAATGAGATATCATCTCACACAGGTCAGAATGGCCATCATCAAAAAAATCTACAAACAATAAATGCTGGAGAGGGTGTAGAGAAAAGGAAATCCTCTTGCACTCTTGGTGGAAATGTAAATTGATACAGCCACTATAGAGAACAGGATGGAGGTTCCTTAAAAAACTAAAAATAGAACTACCATACAACCCAGCAATCTCATTACTGGGCATATACCCTGAGAAAACCATAATTCAAAAAGAGTCATGTACCACAATGTTCATTGCAGCTCTATTTACAATAGCCAGGACATGGAAGCAACCTAAGTGTCGATCGACTGATGAATGGATAAAGGAGATGGGGCACATATATACAATGGAATATTACTCAGCCACAAAAAGAAACGAAATTGAGTTATTTGTAGTGAGGTGGATGGACCTAGAGTCTGTCATACAGAGTGAAGTAAGTCAGAAAGAGAAAAACAAATACCGTATGCTAACACATATATGTGGAATCTAAAAAAAAAAAAATGGTCATGAAGAACCTAGGGGCAAGACGGAAATAAAGATGCAGACCTACTAGAGAATGGACTTGAGGATATGGGGAGGGGGAAGGGTAAGCTGGGACAAAGTGAGAGAATGGCATGGACATATATACACTACCAAACGTAAAATAGAGAGCTAGTGGGAAGCAGCCGCATAGCACAGGGAGATCAGCTCGGTGCTTTGTGACCACCTAGAGGGGTGGGATAGGGAGAGTGGGAGGGAGGAGATGCAAGAGGGAGGAGATATGGGGACATATGTATATGTATAACTGATTCACTTTGTTATAAAGCAGAAACTAACACACCGTTGTAAAGCAATTATACTCCAATAAAGATGTTAAAAAAAAAGAAAAGAAAAAGGCAATTGCAAATTTCTTAAAAAAAAAACCACTTGTTCCAGGATATAAAAGCAGCCTGACTATCCTATTAAGTCTCAAACTATATTAATTTACTTTATGGTATCAATAATAGTCAAGTGCTATAATATTTGCTTGCTTTAAAGCAAAAATAAAACAGAAGGCACAGAATAAAATTACAATTCAAAGTGTTTCCCAAATCCCCATTATTCATTTTGGAACAATAGAGGGGGACATTCAGCAATCATGTTAAATACATTAATGGACCATTTAAAATCCATTCCTTCTAGAATACAATGTCTTGATTTCCCGGAAGAGTGAAAAGAATTTCAAAATCAGAGTCAGTCGGTGAGTCTAGAAAGTAGTATGGAGGAGAGAGTGAACATCTTAAGGGGAGTCAGAGGCCTGTGTCCTCGTCTTTCATAGTGATGAAAACCCTGTCAAACCACATCCCCAGTGACCCTCCAGCTGCTAGTCTGACAGCTGATGTATTACTGTACCCTCACACAATTTATCTTTATAAAAGTTACCCTCATTTATAGTATTCATCTGGGGTTTGTGTATGTGTGTGTTTATCACTTTTTACTATCTTTTCCCAAGGGCTACAAGTCTTCTGATGATACTGCCTTGCTATCTATGGGAAAAATAATTTATAAAAATAAATCAAGAAGCAAGTATCCTAACTGTATAAGGAATCATAATGGACAGGATCTTGATCTGATATTTGTTTAAAAGATCTTTAAAAATTACAAGAAAATTAATTTTTGTATGCTCATGCTCATTCCAATATCTATAAGTAAGAATCCACAGCTAAATCAAATTAAAATGTCTCCAATAATTAAGTAGAAAATGATGGACTGAAGCCATGTCTAGTAGTAATCATGGTATAATGCATGTTGCAAGAAGATTATGGCAACATTTGTTCGGCGATAAAAACTAAACTAAAGATGGGACTTCCCTGGTGGCGCAGTGGTTAGGAATCTGCCTGCCAATGCAGGGGACATGCATTTGAGCCCCGGTCTGGGAAGATCCCACGTGCCGCGGAGCAACTGAGACCCTGTGCCACAACTACTGAGCCTGCGCTCTAGAGCCCGCAAGCCACAACTGCTAAAGCCAGCACGCCTAGAGCCCGTGCTCAGCAACAGGAGAAGCCACCGCAATGAGAAGCCCACAAGAAGAGCAGCCCCACTCACTGCAACTAGAGAAAGCCCACAAGCAGCAACGAAGACCCAACGCAGCAAAAATAAATAAATTAAAAAAAAAAAAACCACTAAAAAGGACTTTGATACAATTCTCTTCAGAATAGGCATCCTATTGGCTTTCAAAAATTAACAATTCCTAGCCAAAAATATTTAAACAAAGGCAGATGTAGCAATAAATTGGTACATATGTTACTTAGACTACAACACCATGCATAGACACAGTCCATAACTTTTAAGAGCAGTACCTTCCACTGGCAGTTATCAGATCCTGCATATTATACAAAGTTTGTTTAAAAAAAAAATGAAAAAACTAAGGGGGGACCAGAAACCTTGATTGAAAGTTCCATTTTACTTTCTGGTAGGATATAAGAACAGGGTCAGAAGAACAGAGAAGAACATGTAAGTGGCTTTTAAACTTATGAAAAAGATTCTCATGAACATTCATAGTTGAAGAAGTGCCATTTAAAACAATGACCCTATAGATGAAGAAAATAAAGTTTGACAGTATATGATCTTATGAAGTATGAGGCAAAAAGAAAAGATTTTTGTTTATACTAGTGGGAAAAATATTAATTCAAGTCAACAAAGGGCAATGTAGCACTGTTTTTTAATTAAAAATAAACATATACTTTGACCTACCAATTCCATTTCCAGGAAATGATTCTAAAGTCTAGAGAGAGAGATGATAAATAGATAGAGTAAGAGGGAAAGATAGATAATAGATAACATGTGTGGTATGGGTGTGTACACTGTGTGTGCACACGCAGCATGGTGTGCGCACGCGTGCATCTGTTGACAAAGATGATAGGTATGTAGATAGATAATTGATATAAAGCCTGTGAACAATGATATAGTATAAGGACATTATCACATTTGTAATTACAAACATGGATGCAACATAAATGGCTATCAATAATGGAAAGTTTAATAAATAATGGTGCATTCATAACACAGAATACTATCCAAGATCCTATCTATAAGATCCTCTTATTTCTGTCTTTAATTTTTCAGAACTGGGGACTGGCAAAAATTAGTGAAAAATCAGAGCACACACATATTCACAAACTATTTCTTAATTATGCTCTAAAAATGGCCTTCAAGCCATTTATTTTCAGTCTTACAAACAACTGATTGGAAACTGAGAGTCCAGATTTTTGGTACAAAATGAAACAGAAATATTTCCTGCTGATCATGTACTTATAAAGCCAAATTAGAAAATGATTACAGTTGAGGGCACTTCAATATAAATAAAAGGGAAAATAATGCTAAATATTTGTCATTTGGAATAGATCTTTTTTTAAGTTCCTATCTTATGAAATAACTACCAAAAAAAAAAAAAAAAACTTTAAAAAACCCCCTCTGGCTCATTGCTGCTAATGTGAGACTGAACTTTGGAAGTGCCAAAGAAACAACGAAAAAGAATTATCTTGCCTTTCAGTAATTGCCTGGAGTTAAATTTAATGAACTGAGAAGGAAGGTTTCTGCAACATTAGGGAGAGCAGCTGGAGAAAGAAGCCTGTCTGCAGTGGTCGGTGCTTACCAGCTAATGAGCAAGACGTTTGCAGCTCATCTGGACTTAGAAAAACACAAAACACCAACTTGGAAGCACAGAGAACTGCTAATTGTCTTTCTGATTAGATATCCAGCCTTGATTTTCAAAGCTAATAAAGTAGGTAGGGAAAAAATATCTCCAAACATATGCATTAGAGGCCTCTGGGGGACAAAAATGGAACAAATGTTTATCCAATTGGATTATAACTATATATCTTCTGAAACACTCTATTAGAACTTGGCTATGAAGACCAAGAACAACAAGCACATAAGAAACTTCTATTTTCCACCCAGAGGTAAAAATACTGGGAATTTAACATAAATGGTCAATCCAAAGTAGGTGTAATGAGAACGCTAGATGCCATGTGAAAACATTCAGTTCTAAGGTTCCCCGATGGCTTCACTAATATGGTGAAGCACTATGAGTCTGAGAAGACCACTTGGTTAGTGAGGTGTCTGAAACCATCCCTCAAACAGATTGAGAATTGGTATTTGCTGAACACAGGCAATGGCATGTGGTGTGTATCTCTCTATCCATTCATTCATTCATTCAGTAATAGTTGTTAATCTACTGTATGCCAGGCACCATTCTAGGCTGTGAGTGGTTGCAAGTGAGAAAGAAAAAACCCAATACTTACCCTTACTGATCATACATGTTAATGAGGGGAAAGACAATAAAGAAATAAGGAAAACAACACTGTAAATCAACTATACTCCAATAAAAATTTTTTTTAAAAAAAGGAAGGAAATGTAATATGCTTGTTGGTGAAAGTTGCCGTGGAGAAAATAAAGTAGGATATGGAGACAGGGAATGCTAGAGCATTGAAGGGGAGTCCCCCACCGTAACGGTAATAATTTGTATTCCTGTACCCAATTCCACTGGGCAGGGTGGGAGACAGGGGTGAGGTTTCACCACACCACCAACAAGCAATTCTCCGGATACCAGCTGGGTGTCCAAGAATTCTACTCAATTTGGACACCCTCTTCCTGGAGAGAGCATCAGGTTCCACAGGTTAAGGGTTCAGTCCTACAAGACTGCCCTCCCCACAACTTCAGATGCCAGTTGCAAGTCCAGGCTGTCACCAGACTGGCTATAAATCAGGGGTTCCCATGACCGCCTCCTCAGGTTCAATTTGCTAGAGCACCTCACAGAACTCAGAGAAACATTTAATTACTAGATTACCGATTTATTATAAAAGGATGGAACTCAAGAACAGTCAGATGGAAGAGATGCATAGGGCAAGGTATGGGGAAAGGGCATGGAGCTGAGGCAGGAGATAGATGGGCCCCAGGCTGAGTAGCTGGAGTCTGTCCCCTGTGGGCAGACACTCCAAGATAAGATAATAGCAGGAGGAGCTGGAGCCCTGCCCAGATAAAAGATAAAGAGACCACGTGTTTCTCATTCTTGAGGTCAAGGAGACCTTCCCAACTACACATGCTAAGAAAGGTTCCTCGGGAACCAAAAGGGGAGGAGGCACCACCCCATAATAGGTGGTGTCAACCTTCCCATAGGTCTCTGTGCTACAATCCGTCTTGGCTAAGAGACTCTCGTGCACACAGGGGAGGACCCTGAGTTATACCAAATATGGACTCAGAGCCAAGCAAAGCAAGATGATTGGCCAAAGGAAACCCGGGAGAAGTTCCCCATGTAAGTGAGTGCAACTCTCTCTCGGAGCCTGCCCATGTGTGCCTATTCACCTTTTTCCTCCTAATAAACACTTTACTTGTATCACTACTTTCCATCTCTTTGTTGAAATTTATTTCTACAACACGGACAAGCCAGAGCCTTGTCACTGGCCCTCGTGGTCTAGTGGCTAGGATTTAGCACTCGCACTGCCGCGGCCTGACGTCAGTCTCTAGTTGGGGAACTGAGATCCTGCTTCAAGCCGCTGCAGGCTGAGGCCACCCAAGATCAGAGCTTTCATACCCTCACCAGGCTCATCACTCTCCCAGCACCTCCACATATTCACCAACTTGGAAGCTCTCTGAACCCATTCTTTTGGGTTTTCAGGGAAGCTTCATTACATAGGCATGACTGATTAAACTGACCGTTGGTGAATAAACTCCATCTCCAGCTCCTCTCCCCTCCCTGGAGGTCTGAGGGTGGGACTGAAAGTTCCAACACTCTAATCACATGGTGCGTCCTCCTGGCAAACAGCCCCCATCCTTGGGTGAGTCCCTGAAGTCACCTCATTAACATAACACAAGACAACTTTATTGCTCTCATCACTTGGGAAATTCCAAGGGTTTAAAAACTATGAGCCAGAAAACATGGACCAAGACCAAATACACATGAGAAATATATATTTCTCTGAATATCTGAGTGACCAAATAGATATATTTCTTATGAATCACTATATCACTGTCAACCCCCCGGGTCTTTGAACATGGATCCCTTACAGCAAACGATCATAAAAATCAAGATACTGGGGCTTCCCTGGTGGCGCGGTGGTTGGGAGTCCGCCTGCCGATGCAGGGGGGGCGGGTTCGTGCCCCGGTCTGGGAGGATCCTGCATGCCGCGGAGCGGCTGGGCCCGTGAGCCGTGGCTGCTGGGCCTGTGCTTCTGGAGCCTGTGCTCCGCGGTGGGAGGGGCCGCGGCAGTGAGAGGCCCACATACAGAAAAAAAAAAAATCAAGATACTGGTACAGTCCTAGAATCTCATTCAGTCATTAGTAACTGTCCAGTCTACCATCATATTGTATGAAAATACCTCCCAGGGGGAGGCCAATCAGATTTTCAGGCTTCCATTTCAGCTTGTCAGGTTCCAAAAGCAAGAGTGGTCTCAGCAATATATGGCTTCACTCTTTCAGGCATCTAGTATAAAGGAGCTAAGAAACAGTATCATCTTTTGTTCTGAACTTCTTTTGAGGTGTTAATGTAATACTGAGTTTCCCTCATTACATAACCCATTTATTCATTCCTTTACCTAGAGTTACTATTTTAACTTCTGTTTGTACTCAAACTTTCCCACCTTTGGAAGGAACGTTAGGTTTGGCCATTGTGCGGGTCTAGAATGCAGGCAGCAATACTAGTCTAGCAAGTGCCTCCCCTCCGTCTACTCCTCTTCACACAGAGTAAGGTTACAAAGGTACAGAACTAGGGGAATATCTTTACCACCAGGCAATATAGCTGCCGTCACTGTTAATCCCAATTTTGCCAGATGGGTGAAGACACATCCTACCCCATCAGGCCCTTAGGAATTCTGTCTGACATAAAGGTTAAAAATAGAGTTTCTGCTTAGGAATGATCCCTGCTTCCAGCCCTTGTAGTTGCATCCCTGGTCCTATGACCACTGCATCATGTAAGAAAAAAAAAAAGTTGAAGTGATGTAGGGAAGAAATTACACCATCACCTTCTCCATCCCCTCTTTGCCAGATCCACCAAAAAAACAGAAAAATATCCAGTGGGGACACTCCTTTAGCCCCACTCATGTTCACATTGAGTACAAACACACACTCATGAAGGTGTGTAAACCAGCCCTTCACGCTTTTATCTCCCTTTGTTTTAGACAACCAATGTTTTAACTGCCCAGTCCAATTCTGTCAGACTAGTAATCTAAGGAGGGTATGTCTCTACCTACTGTTGGATATTATCAGTTATAAAGCAAGTTCCTTTGTCTGAAGAAATCATGCTCAGCATTTAAATTGGTGCAGTATTTTCTGTTCCAGTTCTTTCATGGCATTCAGAGTATTTCCAGCAGTCTAGAGTCAGTGTCTATTCCTGTCAGGACCCATTTGTAGTCCCCCCCCACCCAGGGCTACCAACAGCAGCCTCAGCTTGTCTTGCTGAGCTCTGTTCAGGACCTTCCCACCAGATAATCTGCCACAGGGCCATCTGTAGTCTCTGTCTGTTTTGCTGGCAGACAGAACAGCTCTTTCTGACATCTTGTGCCTCAGAGGGTACAAGAGGAATATGTCTAGATTTAGCTCATCTCTGCATTGCTGCAGTGCCTCCACATCCACTCATTTCATGGACCCAATGGTATCTCACAGAAGCACACAAGGGTATCTGCTTGTCCATTTCAGTCACCTTCCAAACCTGGAAGGAAGTTCTTCTGATGGGCATTGACACATCTTACTTTAATGCCTCCTTCAAATTTCCTCAGTGATATCCATAGGACCATGCCCCATATAGGAATCCCTTTAATAGGCCTGGTTTCTACTGCTTTTCTACCTGACCATATGGCCAGGCCATTGCCACTTTGGCAGCCACACAAACAGTGGATTGGAGACTAGATGGAAGACTACTGCCTCAGTCTAGGAAAGATAAAATGAGAGCTGAATGAAAGAAGGAAGAGTAGATGTGAGAAGAAGATTTCTTCAAGAAATGTTAATGAAGTTGAATTGATGGAAAGTAACTTCCAGATGCTAGCTTAATTGCTATTTACTAAAACTGATAACGCAGAATAAAATTTGGATTTGGGAGCAACTGTTGAGTTTCAGATGACTCCAAGACATCCAAATAGAAACGCTCAGGGAGATTTATACAATAGAGTTAAAACTCCAAAACTGTGGGTTCAAATTTGTAAGTCATTAGGTCTCAGCTGGATAAGATCCCCCAGAGTGCTGTGCAAAGGGCCAACCCTAAGAAACACCAATATTTAATGGGTAAAAAAACGAAGATGCATTTACAAAGGAAAATGTTCATATGAAAATGAGAGAGAACAAGACGAAAGTGATATCAACAGCCAAGAAGAAAAAAGCTTGTCAAAATATTGCAGAGAAGGCAAAGTGAGATGAACATTTGGATCTATTGCATTTGGCAACTTGGTTATTGCTAACCTTTGTAAGAGCAGGGTTAGAGGGGTGTTGGGTGCAGCAGTTGGTGGAAGGGCAAGTTAAAGTTGAGGTCAGAAGAAAAGTCATTTTATAGATTGTGCTATTGAGGTAATTGGCCAAGAGCACAAATAGGACATTTCCCTAAATAAAGGAAATATAAGATAGAACAATAAAAAGGAGATACAGAAGGTAGAAGGAGACAGTTGCTATTTGCTATTATAATGTCTGTTTCAAGTTTACTACATGAATGGAACTAAGAGTTTAGCATGCATTATTATTTCATTTGAATAAAGGTTCAATGAGGTGGCCTTTTTCATCTTTAAAATGGCAATATTGAGACTCAGGCAACAAAGCAGGCACGTGGACCCAGCCAGTCAGTCTCCAGGACCCATCCTCTTAACCACTGGACCATGAAAATGTCAAACAAATGTGAGATTCTCTTCTGGAACTACAGACAAGAACTATAATTCTTTTCACCATACTGCTAATCTTTAAGCCTTTAAAGAAAGCTCTCATGTCATTTTACAACTCCTTTTCAAGCAAAACATTGCCAATTCTATCACCGTGCTTCAGATAACATTCGCTTCTCTTTAAACTTGCCTTTTATATAAAAGGATTTGAGGTTCACAGACTTCCTGCCACCCGTCATTCCACTGCAGACATTCTCCAGCATATCATTCTTCTTCAGATAAAATGCCCACAACTGTAACAACATGCCAGATGAGGTCTAACCATCATTGTTCTGACAGCAAGCAATAATATGAACATGCTAAGATTATAGTCACATTTTTTTGTTCATAGTGTCCTTTAAAATAACACTTCTAAACTGTCATATTCCCATAAAGGAGAGCTGTGAATTCTTCCCAATACTGCACTTACAGTGACATTCAATCATTTACATTTATATATTACATAATTTTAGTTTCATTTCATGGTCCCTGACTTTTGAGAAATTTTGAAGACTTGTCTATCTCCCATCTTTGCACTATTTGTGGGTTTAGTAAGCACATTTATGTCTTCACCCAACACATTCATATTATACATGACGAGTAGGAAACAGACCCTAACTACTCCCCACAGACTCTCATTCATTCAGTCAGTCAATAAATATTTACCAAGAAAGGGCTTCTAGGGTGCTGTTAATGTTTTATTTCATTACCTTGGTAGTGATTAAATTTGTGGGCTCGGGCTTCCCTGGTGGCGCAGTGGTTGAGAGTCCGCCTGCCGATGCAGGGGACGCGGGTTCGTGCCCCGGTCTGGGAGGATCCCACATGCCGCGGAGCGGCTAGGCCCGTGAGCCATGGCTACTGGGCCTGCGCGTCCAGAGCCTGTGCTCCGCAACGGGAGAGGCCACAGCAGTGAGAAGCCCACGTAATGCAAAAAAAAAAAAAAAAAAAAAAATTTGTGGGCTCATGTTAAGATAACTTGTTGAAACAAAAAACAGACAACCCAATTGAAAAATGGACAGAAGACTTTAATAGACATTTCTCCAAAGAAGAAATACAGACGGGCAGCAGGCACATGAAAAAATGCTCAACATCGCTAATTATTAGAGAAATGCAAATCAAAACTACAATGAGCTACCACCTTACAACAGTCAGAATGGCCATCACTAAAAAGTCTACAAATAACAAATGCTGGAAAGGGTGTGGAGAAAAGGGAACCCTCCTACACTGTTGGTGGGAATGTAAATTGGTGCAGCCACTATGGAAAACAGTGTGGAGTTTCCTCAGAAAACTAAAAATAGAATTACCATATGGTCCAGCAATCCCAGTCCTGGGTATATATCCAGACAAAGCTATAATTCAAAAAGATACCTGCACCCCTATATTCACAGCAGCACTAAACTCAATAGCTAAGACATGGAAACAACCAAAATGTCCATCAACAGATGAATGGACAAAGAAGATGTGGTACATATATACAATGGAATACTACTCAGCCATCAAAAAGAATGAAATAATGCCATTTGCAGCAACATGGATGGACCTAGAGATTACCACACTATGTGAAGTAAGTCAGACACAGAAAGACAAATACCATATGATATCACTTATATCTGGAATCTGAAATATGGCACAAATGAACCTATCTACAAAACAGAAAGAGACTCACAGACATAGAGAACAGACTTGTGGTTGCCAAGGGGGAGGGAGTTGTGGGAGAGATGGACGGGGAGGTTGGGGTTAGCAGATGTAAGCTATTATATATAGAATGCATAAACAACAAGGTCCTACTGTATAGCTCAGAGAACTATATTCAATATCCTATGATAAACCATAATGGCAAAGAATATAAAAAAAGAATGTGTGTATATGTATAACTGAATCACTTTGCTATACAGAAGAAATTAACACAACATTGTAAATCAACTATTCTTCAATTAAAAATGAATTAAAAGTTTAATTTGTTTAATTAAATAATTAAATTTTTAAAAATTGAAAAAAGATAACTTTTTGGACTCAATACCTATAGTTTGTGCAACAAAACAGAGTCCAGAAATAAATCCACTCAGTTTATAATAAAAGGTGCTAATTCAAATCCATGAGGAAAAGATTAATTATTTAATAAATAGTAGTATAGAGACAATTGGGTAACCACCTGGAGAAAAAAATCCTGAATAGCTTTAAGGTTACTTTGACAGTTTTCTTTTAGAGTTTATTCTTCCTTTAATAGTCTGTGATATATTGTCTTTGAATGGCAGTTTTCACCTTTAACAATGCAACTTTGTCATTTAGTTTTGCATTTCCTGATTTGGAAAGTACCTAAATTATATCATAATTTGCTTATTTTTATTTCCCTTATTGATTAATTTGTAAGCCAACACTCTCTCATACTTAAAAGTTTCCTAACAAAGATATGTTATACTTCAGCAAATTAATTCCTAGGAAAAACATTAATTAAAAAATATGACTTGGCAACCACATAGGATACATTTCTTTACCCATTCATTCATTAACAGATATTTACTTGTGTATCTAATATATGTCAGGCTATATGTGATATTCTACAGACACCAGTGATGAAAATATCATAATCCTTCTTCTTAGTGGGCCCATGATTCATTGATTCACATTTCAAGAGAAAGAGTACTTTAGACAAAAGAAATGGATCACTGCCAAAATGTTGATGTAAAAAATAAAGGAAATTGCTGAAATTTTCATTCCTTGTAAAGGAAATTGGGATTATCAAAATAATTTTTTAAACTTGCAATTTTTTTCCAGTTCAAGCAAATTAGTAGGGAAAGTAATAAACTAAAACAGCACAATTAAATTACCTTAGGTCAATTAAAATTGATATTTGCTCAAAGTGAAGAAAATACCAAGACCTTTTCCATGTACCAATCATGTTCCCTATTATCATGACCTGAAAAAATAATGGCAGTTCTCTTCTTCTGATTGTTGCCTGAGGACCCCTACCACTCTTATCCTTTAGTTAGGAATACTCCAAAGGATGTCCACATGTCCAAGCCACCAATTCAACAGCAAGTGGAATAAAGAAATAATACTTCCACCCCTCACCTCATTCTAGACTCCCAAAGACAGTCTACAAAGGAGGAGAACACCCAGTTTTAAAAATTTGGTCACTTCATGGATTTGTGGGGTTACCCTGAGCCTCTGCTAGGTTTTCTTTATCTGTGAAACAGCCCTTAAAAGGCCTATGGCGATCACCAGGAAGACACTGGAATTCACCATAGGGGATACCCCACATCCAAAGACAAAGGAGAAGCTCAACGCAGGGACAAGGACACTGGCAGCAGAAGTTCTGTGAAGTCTCCTTGGAGTGAGTCCTCCCAGAGTCTCCCATTAGTCCCACCAAAGAGACTGTAAGCTCCACTGCTGGGTCACCTCAGGCCAAAAAACCAACAGAGAGGGAACTCAGCCCCACCCATCAGCAGACAAGCAGATTAAAATTTTACTGAGCTCTGCTCACCAGAGCAACACCCAGCTCTACCCACTACCAGTCCCTTCCATCAGGAAGCTTGCACAACCTCTAAGATAGCCTCATCCACCAGAGGGCAGAGAGCAGAAGCAAGAAGAACTACAATCCTGCAGCCTGTGGAACGAAAACCACATTCACAGAAAGATACACAAAATGAAAAAGCAGAGGGCTAGGTACCAGATGAAGGAACAAGATAAAATCCCAGAAAAACAACTAAACGAAGTGGAGATAGGCAACCTTCCAGAAAAATAATTCAGAATAATGATAGTGAAGATGATCCAGGACCTCGGAAAAAGAATACAGGCAAAGACTGAGAAGATGCAAGAAATGTTTAACAAAGACCTAGAAGAATTAAAGAACAAACGTCTAGAAGAATTAAAGAACAAACAAACAGAGGTGAACAATACAATAACAGAAATGAAAAGTACACTAGATGGAATCAACAGCAGAATAACTGAGGCAGAAGAACAGAAAAGTGACCTGGAAAACAGAATGGTGGAATTCACTATTGTGGAACAGAATAAACAAAAAGGAATGAAAAGAAATTAAGACAACCTAAGAGGCCTCTGGGTCAACATTAAATGCACCAACATTCATATTGCAGGGGTCCCAGAAGGAGAAGAGAGAGAGAAAGGACCCGAGAATATATTTGAAGAGATTATAGTCGAAAATTTCTCTAACCTGGGAAAGGAAATAGCCAGCCAAGTCCATGAACCACAGAGTCTCAGGCAGGATAAACCCAAGGAGAAGCACACTGAGACACATAGTAATCAAACTGACAAAAATTAAAGACAAAGAAAAATTATTAAAGGCAAAAAGGGAAAAATGACAAATAACATAAAAGGGAACTCCCATAAAGTTAACAGCTGATTTCTCAGCAGAAACTCTGAGACCAGAAGGGAGTGGCATGATATATTTAAAGTGATGAAAGGGAAGAATCTACAACCAAGATTACTCTACCCAACAAGGATCTCATTCAGATTCAACGGAGAAATCAAAAGCTTCACAGACAAGCAAAGGTTAAGAGAGTTCAGCACCACCAAACTAGCTCTACAACAAATGCTAAAGGAACTTCTCTACGTGGGAAACACAAGAGAAGGAAAGGACCTACAAAAACAAACCCAAAACAATTAAGAAAATGGTAATAGGAACATACATATTGATAATTACCTTAAACGTGAATGGATTACATGCTCCAACCAAAAGACACAGGCTCGACGAATGGATACAGAAACAAGACCCATATATATGCTGTCTACAAGAGAACCACTTCAGACCTAGGGACACATACAGACTGAAAATGAGGGGATGGAAAAAGATATTCCATGCACATGGATATCAAAAGAAAGCTGGAGTAGCAATACTCATATCAGATAAAATAGACTTTAAAATAAAGAATGTTACAAGAGACAAGGAAGGACACTACATAATGATCAAGGGATCAATCCAAGAAGAAGATATAACAATTATAAATATATATGCACCCAACATAGGTGCACCTCAATACATAAGGCAAATGCTAACAGCTATAAAAGAGGAAATCAACAGTAACACAATAATACTGGGGGACTTTAACACCTCACTTACACCAATGGACAGATCATCCAGACAGAAAATTAATAAGGAAACAGGAGCTATAAATGACACAACAGACCAGATAGATTTAATTGATATCTATAGGACATTCCATCAAAAAACAGCAGATCACACTTTCTTCTCAAGTACACACAAAACATTCTCCAGGATAGATCACATCTTGGGTCACAAATCAAGCCTCAGTAAATTTAAGAAAACTGAAATCATATCAAGGATCTTTTCCGACCACAATGCTATGAGATTAGAAATAGATTACAGGGACAAAAACGTAAAAAACACAAACACATGGAAGCTAAACTATACATTACTAATTAACCAAGAGATCACTGAAGAAATCAAAGAGGAAATCAAAAAATACCTAGAGACAAATGACAATGAAAACACAACAATCCAAAACCTATAGGATGCAGCAAAATCAGTTCTAAGAGGGAAGTTTATAGCAATACAATCCTACCTCAAGAAACAAGAAAAATCTCAAATAAACAACCTAAACTTACACCTAAAGCAACTAGAAAAAGCAAAACAAACAAAACCCAAAGTTAGTAGAAGGAAAGAAATCATAAAGATTAGAGCAGAAATAAATGAAATAGAAACAAAGAAAACGACAGCAAAGATCAATAAAACTAAAAGCTAGTTCTTTGAGAAGATAAACAAAACTGATAAACCTTTAGCCAGATTCATCAAGAAAAAGAGGGAGAGGACTCAAATCAATAAAAAGGAGAAGTTACAACAGACACCGCAGAAAGACAAAACATCATAAGAGACTACTGCAAGCAACTCTATGCCAATAAAATGGACAACCTGGAAGAAATGGACAAATTCTTAGAAACATATAACCTTCTGAGACTGAACCAGGAAGAAATAGAAAATACAAACAATCACAGGTAATGAAATTGAAACTGTGATTAAAAATCTTCCAACAAACAAAATCCAAGACCAGCTGGCTTCACAGGTGAATTCTGTCAAACATTTGGAGAAGAGCTAACACCCATCCTTCTCAAACTCTTCCAAAACATTGAAGAGGAAGGAACACTCCCAAACTCATTCTATGAGGCCACCATCAATCACCCTGATACCAAAACCAGACAAAGATACTACACAAAAAGAAAATTACAGACCAATATCACTAATATAGATGTAAAAATCCTCACAAAATACTAGCAAACAGAATCCAACAACACATTAAAAGGATCATACACCATGAACAAGTGGGATTTATCCCAGGAATGTAAGGATTCTTCAATATATGCAAATCAATCAATGTGATACACCACATAAACAAACTGAAGAGTAAAAACCATATGATCATCTCAACAGATGCAGAAAAAGGTTTTGACAAAATTCAACACCCTTTTAGGATAAAAACTCTCCAGAAAGTGCACTTAGAGGGAACCCACCTCAACGTAATAAAGGCCATATATGACAAACCCCCAACAAACCCACAGCAAACCCATTTATGATAAACACTCTCCAGAAGGTGGGCATAGAGAGAACCTACCTCAACATAATAAAGGCCATATACAACAAACCCACAGTAAATCATTCTCAATGGTGAAAAACTGAAAGCTTTTCCGCTAAGATCAGGAAGAAGACAAGGATGTCCACTCTCGCCAGTATTACTCAACAGAGTTTTGGAAGTCCTAGCCATGGCAATCAGAGAAGAAAAAAAAAATAAATTGGAAAAGAAGAAGTAAAACTGTTACTGTTTGCAGATAACATGATACTATACATAGAGAATCCTAAAGATGCCACCAGAAAACTACTACAGCTAATCAATGAATTTGGTAAAGTTGCAGGATACAAAATTAATGCACAGAAATCTCTTGCATTCCTATACACTAACAACAAAAGATCAGAAAGAGAAATTAAGGAAACAATCCCATTCACCACTGCAACAAAAAGAATAAAATACTTAGGAATAAACCTACCTAAGGAGGTAAAAAATCTGTACTCAGAGAACTATAAGACACTGATGAAAGAAATCAAAGATGACACAAACAGATGGAGAGATATACCATGTTCTTGGATTCGAAGAATCAATATTGTGACAATGACTATACTACCCAAAGCAATCTACAGATTCAATGCAATCCCTATCAAATTACCAATGGCAATTTTACAGAACAAGAACAAAAAAATCTTAACATTTGTATGGTGCCACAGAAGACCCCGAATAGCCACAGCAATCTTGAGGGAAAAAAAATGGAACTGGAGGAATCAGACTGCCTGACTTCAGACTATACTACATAGCTACAGTAATCAAGACGGTATGGTGCTGGCACAAAACCAGAAATATAGGTCAATGGAACAGGATAGAAAGCCCAGAGGTAAACCCATACACTTAATCAACTAATCTATGACAAAGGAAGCAAGGATATACAGTGGAGAAAAGGCAGCCTCTTCAATACATGGTGCTGGTAAAACTGGACAGCTACATGTAAAAGAATGAAATTAGAACACTCCCTAACACCATACACAAAAATAAACTCAAAATGGATTAAAGACCTCAATGTAAGATGGGACACTATAAAACTCTTAGAGGAAAACATAGAAAGAACATTCTTTGACATAAATCACAGCAAGATCTTTTTTGACCCACCTCCTAGAGGTGGAAATAAACACAAAAATAAACAAATGGGACCTAATGAAACTTAAAAGCTTTTGCATAATAAAGGAATCTATAAACAAGATGAAAAGACAAGCCTCAGAATGGGAGAAAATATTTGCAAACAAATCAAAGGACAAAGGATTGATCTCCAAAATATATAAACAGCTCATGCAGCTCAATATTAAAAAAACAAACAACCTAATCCAAAAATGGGCAGAAAAGCTAAACAGACATTTCTCTAAAGAAGATATACAGATTGCCAACAAACACATGAAAGGATGTTCAACATCACTAATCATTAGAGAAATGTAAATCAAAACTACAATGAGGTATCACCTCACACCAGCTAAAATGGTGATCATCAGAAAATCTACAAACAGCAAAGGCTGGAGAGGCCACAGACAAAAGGGAACCCTCTTGCACTGTTGGTGGGAATGTTAATTGATACAGCCACTATGCAGAAAAGTATGGAGGTTCCTTAAAAAACTAAAAATAGAATTACCATATGATCCAGCAATCCCACTACTGGGCATATACCCAGAGGAAACCATAATTCAAAAAGACACATGCAGGGCTTCCCTGGTGGTGTAGTGGTTGGGAGTCTGCCTGCCGATGCAGGGGACATGGGTTCGTGCCCCGGTCCGGGAAGATCCCACATGCCGCGGAGCAGCTGGGCCCGTGAGCCATGGCCGCTGAGCCTGCGCGTCCGGAGCCTGTGCTCCGCAACGGGAGAGGCCACAACAGTGAGAGGCCCGCGTACCCCCGCCCCCCCCCCCCAAAAAAAAAGACACGTGCATCCCAATGTTCATTGCAGCACTCTTTACAATAGCCAAGTCATGGAAGCAATCTAAATGCCCATCGACAGACGAATGGATAAAGAAGATTTGGTACATATATACAATGGAATATTACTCAGCCATAAAAAGGAATGAAACTGGGTCTTTTGTAGAGACATGGATGGACCTAGAGACTGTCATACAGAGTGAAGTAAGTCAGAAAGAGAAAAACAAATATCGTATATTAACACATATATGTGGAATCTAGAAAAATGGTACAGACGAACTGGTTTGCAAGGCAGAAATAAAGACACAGATGTAGAGAACAAATGTATGGACACCAAGGGAGGAAAACAGGGTGGGTGGGTAGTGGTGGAAACTGGGATTGACATATATACACTAATATGTTTGGAACAGATAACTAATAAGACCTTGCTGTATAAAATAATAAATAAAATTAAAATTAAAAAAAAAAGGCCTATGGCATGCCCAACCAAAGTGAAAGGAGATGAACAGTGATAAGCATAAGCTATCAGATGAACCGCTCTCCTCTAGGTGTTCAAAATACTAAAGAGGCATTTGTGCTACTCTTGGGGAGACTCCCAAGAGGACAGACTCAGTATGCCCATAGAGCAGCATACCATTTTTTAAAAAGAAGCAGGAAGGGAAATAGACTACAGACTGAACTTTTTTAATGAAAAAACAAAAAAACTGAAAAAAAATTAAATTACCAGATCAGATCATATTTTAAACTGGGTAGAATGAAAAGTTAATTTAAAAATCTTTTTCCTGAATTAATATATGTTTAATGAAATTCTAATCAGAAACTCAACAGCTTTTTCTAATTGGAAAAAATAATCTCCAAGTTAGTATTTTTTTTTTAAATTACTATTACCAAAGTGTAGCCAAGAAAAGGACCACAATGATATACCACATATTTGAAAATATTATAATTAATTAAACATTGTATTTGTATAAGACAAATACAAATAGACCATTGGAGCGAAATAAAGTCCAGAAACAGAATCCAGTATACATGAGAAGTAATAGATGATCCTTATGGTAGTTCAATTACATAAGAAAATGATAAGTTATTTAATAAATAGCATAGAAAAAAATGGATGTACGTTTGGAAGACAATACAAGTGGACCTCCGTCTTTTAATATTTACCACAGTGTTAAACTCAAAATTACTTGAGTAATTACTTGTACATCTTGAATGTACAATAAAATAATAAATGCATACATACATATATATATATACTTTCCAGGAGAATTCATGTTAAAAACTGGAGCCTTCTAAACCAGGGCACTTTATTGCTTCCCTTCTCTATTTTTCTCTGGCAATCACTTCAGTTCTTCCCCTTCTCTTTTATCCTTCTCAGGACCACCATATTATACCTCGAAAAGCATCCTGTTTCATTCAACTGCTTAGAAATTCTTAAGATTTTCTCCTTTCTTCCACCAGAGGCTTTGCCTGTCATTTTTCTTATTTATGCAAATTTGCTCTTGGATTTTTTAATTGAAAGAAAAGTATTTGGTATCTTAATCTGTTTAATTGGTCTACAAATTGATTCTGCTAAATTAGAAAATGTCCATGGTAAACTGGCTTCAGTATTGGCTAACCTGGCAGAACAGCCTGTGGGAAATTATATTGATTGAAAAGTTTACTCTTTTCCCTCTTACCAGATTTTCTCTCTTACCAAGTTCAAACAAAATAAAAATGGGAATTTAAAACTTAAATTTTATTAAAACTTAAAATTTGTTTAGATGATACTCAAGATGGTGAAGGAGTGGGAGAACGTGGAGTTCATCTCTCCCCACAAAGGCACCAAGAATACATCTAAAACTGGAACAATTCTCACAGAGCACCTGTTGAACACTAGCAGAGGACCTTGGACACCTAAAAGGCCATGAAAGATCCCCACATAACTGGGTAGAACAAAAGAAAGAAGAAAGGAAGAGGAGAAGTGGGACAGGACCTGCACCCCTGGCAGGGAGATTAAGGTGAGGAGAGGTTCCTGCATCTGGGGAAGCCCCCTCACTAGGTGGGAGGTCAGCTGGGATAGAAGGGGGGCCTCGGGGGCTTAGAGGAGAGTCCAGCAACCAGCCTGTGGCAGGCAGGACAGAGTGAGACCTACAGGGATGGTCCACAGCCCAGGCTGAGGCGGGTGTCCACCAGTGCACACGGGGGAATGTGGAGCTTGGAGAGCAGACCCAGAGAGGGGACTGCTGTTGGCTGTGAGGAGACAGCTTGGGGGGACGGGAGTGGGGAGCTCCACAACCCAGAATGCTCATGGAGGAAGCCCTGGCCACCACAGAAGCGAAGTGCCATTGTTGAGTGACGCGCAGAGGGCAGGGCCACCATTGCAGCCTCTCTCCTCACGCGCTGGCCCCCGTCTCCATGGGCACTAGGGAGGGCTCCCTCCAGAGCCGGCTCGCACGCCCCCAACATTGCCTCCTCCGCCCCCCCACCCCGGCCTGGGCAAACTACTCGCTGTCTCGGCTCCCTCTCGCCTGACGGGATCGTGCATTCCAATTGCTACCCCAGCGCCCTCCCGACCTGGGCAGCCCACGCACCCCAATCTCCGCCTCGGCTCCTTCCTGCCTGATGGGCTCGTGCATCTGGATTGCCACCCAGCACCCTACCGCCTGGGCAGCCTGATCGCCACCTTAGCCCCCCTCTCTCCTGATGGGCTCGCATGCTCCAGCAACCTCTGGAACAGACTCTGGTGGGAGGAACACATGCAGAGTGGGGGAGGAAACCATAGCTGAGCCCCAGGGGCTGTGTGACTAAGGAAAAAGAGCTGAAATCTCCTCCTGGCTGCATGAACCATGGAGTTACACCTCCGCTGATGGCTTCCTAAATTCAGCACCTGCGGAACATCAGAACAGATAACAAGTGCTCCTGCAGCTGAGAAGGGTCTGGCTTTAGCAGCTGTGGGCTTTGTGGGTGCGTACACACAGGGGTTGGGACAGACCAGAGTCTGAGCTGCCTCCATAGCTCCCACAGCGGGTCCAGGTGCACAACTATTGCAGTCCTGGGACCTGATCTCAGTGGATCTGCACCAGTGGCCTGGTGAAAACAATGCCTAAGAGCGACCAAGGCCAATTGCCAGCATACCCACAGTTAAGGTGGGATGGAGAGCAGTTCCAACAACAGTGTACTTTGCAAGCCCACACAATGGGCGAAAGGGGACACAACAGAGCACATTCACAGGTAAACAGCTCCAGAGGAGGAATACTCAGTGGCTTCCCTCCCAGTGGAAATGCCCCAATCCCGCCTACCTCCCACTGCAGATCAGAAACACAGCTAAGAAACAGATCTGGGGGCCTCTACTCCAACAACTAGGGAGCAGGTCCTGCCCCTGACAGGGCAGTGACAACCACAAAGCAAAGGGGAGGCCCTACTCAATATCCAGGGCAGGTTCTGGTCACCACAACACCAGTCAAACCCCTTATCAAGGGGATAATGACATAAGCCTCCAGATCAACTTCACCCACCAGGGGGCAGACACCAGAAGCAAGAGGAACTACAGTCCTGCAGTCTGTAGAAAGGAGACCACAAACACATAGAGGGAACCTACCTCAACATAATAAAGGCCATATATGACAAACCCACAGCAAAAATCCTTCTCCATTCTCAATGGTGAAAAACTGAAGGCATTTTCTGTAAGATCAAGAACAAGACAAGGATGTCCACTCTTGCCACTTTTATCCAACACAGTTTTGAAAGTCCTAGCCACGGCAATCAGAGAAGAGAAAGAAATAAAAGGAATCCAAATTGGAAAAGAAGTAAAACTGTCACTCTTTGGAGATGACATGATACTATACATAGAAAATCCTAAAGATGCTACCAGAAAACTACTCGAGTTCATCAGTGAATCAGGTAAGGTTTCAGGATACAAAATTAACACAGAGAAATCTCTGGCATTGCTATACACTAACAATGAAAGATCAGAAAGAGAAATTAAAGAAACAATCCCATTTACCATCACTTCAAAAAGAATAAAATACCTAGGAATAAACCTGCCTAAGGAAGTAAAAGACCTGTACTCAGAAAACTATAAGACACTGATGAAAGAAATCAAAGATGGCACAAATAGTGAGACATACCATGTTCTTGGATTGGAAGAATCGATACTGTGAAAATTACTCTACTACCCAAAGCAATCTACAGATTCAATGCAATCACCATGAAATTAACAATAGCATTTTTCACAGAATTAGAACAAACAACTTTACAATTTGTATGGAAACACAAAAGATCCTGGATAAGGCAAACTTGAGAAAGAAAAACATAGCTGGAGGAACCAAAACAGTAATCAAAGCTACAGTAATCAAGAGTACAGTACTGGCACAAAAACAGAAATATAGATCAATGGAACAGGAATAGAAAGCCCAGAGATAAACCCATGCACCTATGGTCACCTAATCTATGACAAAGGAGGCAAGAATATATGAAGGAGAAAAGACAGTCTCTTCAATCAGTGGTGCTGGGAAAACTGGACAAGTGCCTGTAAATGAATGAAATTAGAACACTCCCTAACACCATACACAAAAATAAACTCAAAATGGATTAAAGACCTAAATGTAAGGCTGGATACTATAAAACTCATGGAGGAAAACATAGGCAGAACACTCTGTGACATAAATCACAGCAAGATCTTTTTCAATCTACCTCCTAGAGAAATGGAAATAAAAACAAAAACAAACAAATGGGACCTAACTAAACTTAAAAGCCTTTGCACAGCAAAGGAAACCATAAACAAAATGAAAAGACAACTCTCAGAATGGGAGAAAATATTTTCAAACAAAGCAACCAACAAGGGATTAATTTCCAAAATATACAAAGAGCTCATGTAGCTCAGTATCAAAAAAAACAAACAACCGGAACTTCCCTGGTGGTCCAGTGGGTAAGACTCCACACTCCCAATGCAGGGGGACCAGCTTTGATTCCTGGTGGGGGAACTAGATCCCACATGCATGCCACAACTCAGAAGCCCACATGCCGCAGCTAAAGATCCCGCATGCCACAATGAAGATCCCGCATGCCATAACGAAGACCCGGCATAAACAAAATAAATAAATAGATAGATAGATAGATATTTTAAAAAAACAGGGCTTCCCTGGTGGCGCAGTGGTTGAGAGTCCGCCTGCTGATGCAGGGGACACGGGTTCATGCCCCGGTCCGGGAGGATCCCGCGTGCTGCGGAGTGGCTGGGCCCGTGAGCCGTGGCCGCTGGGCCTGTGCGTCCGGAGCCTGTGCTCCGCAACGGAGAGGCCACAACAGTGAGAGGCCCGCGTACTGCCAAAAAAAAAAAACAAAAAACAAATAACCCAACCAAAAAATGGGCAAAAGATCTAAATAGACATTTCTCCAAAGATGACATACAGATGGCAAAAAAGCACATACAAAAATGCTCAACATCACTAATTATTAGAGAAATGCAAATCAAACTGTAATGAGGTATCACCTCACAATGGTCAGAATGGTCATCATCAAAAAATCTACAAACAAATGCTGGAGAGGGTGTGGAGAGAAGGGAACCCTCCTACACTGTTAGCGGAAATGTAAATTGGTGCAGCCACTATTGAGAACAGTATGGAAGTTCCTTAAGAAAACTAAGAATAGGGCTACCATATGATCCAGCAATCCCACTCCTGGGCAAATATCCAGAGAAAACTGTAATTTGAAAAGATACATGCACCCCAATGTTCATTGCAGCACTATTTGCAATAGCCAGGACATGGAAGCAACCTAAATGTCCATCAACAGAGGAATGGATAAAGAAGATGTGGTACATATATACGATGGAATATTAAACTCAGTCATAACAAAAGAACAAAATGATGCCTTTTGCAACAACATGGATGGACCTAGAGTCTGTCATACTGAGTGAAGTCAGACAGAGAAAGACAAATATCATATGATATCACTTACATGTAGAATCCAAAAGAAAAAGGGTACAAACGAACTTATCTACAAAACAAATATAGAGTTACAGATGTAGAAAACAAATTTGGGTTACCAGGGGGTAAGTTGGGGGAGGGAAAAACTGAGAGACTGGGATTGACATACACACACTACTATATATAAAATAGATAACTAATAAGGACCTACTGTATAGCACAGGGAAGTCTACTCAATACTCTGTAATGCCCTATATGGGAAAAAAATCTTAAAAAACAGTGGATATATGTATATGTATAACTGATTTACTTTGCTGTACATCTGAAACTAAAATAACATTGTAAATCAACAATACTCCAATAAAAATTATAAAAAATAAAAGTTTTTTTAATTTGTTTAATAATTGTTAAAATTTGTTACATCACCACACTGAAATAAAGTTAGGCTTCGCTGATCAACCGGAGTGCTTCCTATACTTATATATTTTAAGACTTGGTTCTCTTTAGGCCTTGATTGGCAGACTTAAAATTAAACCATAGTGATCAGTTGTAAAAAGTTTTCCTTTGTCAAATTTTCTCATAAAAGTGCACTTGTAAAGAACTAGGAGTCTAGGGCTTCCCTGGTGGCGCAGTGGTTGAGAGTCCACCTGCCGATGCAGGGGACACGGGTTCGTGCCCCGGTCTGGGAAGATCCCACATGCCGTAGAGCGGCTGGGCCTGTGAGCTGTGACTGCTGACCCTGTGCGCCCAGAGCCTGTGCTCCACAACGGGAAAGGCCACAACAGTGAGAGGCCCGCGTACCGCAAAAAAAAAAAAAAAAAAAAAAAAAAGAACTAGGAGTCTGTAACAATACCACCTAGATTAAAATCTTAGCTCTATGCTTTCAAGCTGTGTGACCTTGAGAAAATTAATTAACTTTTATGTGTTTCCATTTTTCTTGGTTTTTAAAATCTGGATAAAATTAATATCTTCTACTTGGTAAATATGGCTGCAAGTTCTTTGGTACTTCTGCTACATTTCACTGTTTTGAATTGGGCAGACGTTGTGACTGCTTGATCAACAAAATATTGTGCTAGCGATGCTGTGCTTAAGAGATTGATAGCTTCCTCTTCCCCTCTCTTAGAACATTTGTTCCTGGAACCCAGCCACCATGCTGTGCAAGAGCTCAATTAGCTCCGTGGAGTGGCCACTCTAGAAAGGTATCAAGTCTCCAACCAACAACCAACCAACAACCAACACTGGCTGGGCCCCTAGCCATTAGCCAGCATCAATATAACAGACAAGATGAGTGAGTTATCTTAAAGGAAACCTCACCTGCCATTACTCTGCAGAGATGAGCTAACCCCACCAAACTATGCCCACATCACAGGTTTGTGAGCCGAATATGTTATTGTTATTTTAGGCCACTAATTTGTGTATGATTTGTTACTCAGAAATAGATAACAGAATTTGGTCCCTGGAAGTTACGAAAACCTAAAACATGTGACATTGGCTTTGCCACCAGGGAGCAGGTAGAAGCCGGAGGGCCTCCAAAGGATCGCTTTTGAAAGCTGAAAGGGCCTGTTAACTTAAAACAAATAGACTGCCAGCTATTCCTCTAGCAATGATGGGTTTATTCAGGATCAGGAGAGAATTGAAATTCAGGGTTTCCAACCATGGCAAGGCACATGAAAGTCCCCACAGAGCAAGGGAAGGAGAGCGTTTTTATTGAGGGGGAGAAGGAAGTTGGAGGGCTATAGTAATGAAAGAGTCCAAAGCTTTTCACTGGCTGAGTCCCTGCCAGGAAAGAAAGTGGGTCTTTCTTCTCGTCAGCTTTGCTATTGTCTCAGGGCTTGAGACCTCCCTTTCTGGTCTCCCAACTCTATTTAATTGAGGTTTCTGTTTATTAATTGTTTACAGGCCTTTCCCAACTTAGGGCAATTGTGGAGTTTGGAAGTCATGTTAGAACAATTACTCACTCCCAAGTTTTTGAAGCATAAAAGTTTTAAAGTATACTTGAAGAAAGAAAAAAAAAGAGATCAATTAGACTAGAATGTAATTAGTTGCTTTGGATTCAATTTAAAGGGTTATAAAATAAGATCTATCAAGAAAGTCTTAAAGTTCTAGAGATTAATTAATACTGGAATAGAAGTAGCTGGGAAGATTCACAAAATAACACTCAGTATATCACCTAGAGTTTTTCTCCACTGACAGGACAATAAATCATGTGCTTAAACAACAGCAGGAAGGAGACGGGCTAAATTTAAAACACACTTGGCAGAAGAGTTAAGCCTGTAAATTCTGAAAAGGTCTAAATCAGTCGTGTTTGCTCTGGACGAAACCCTGACAAGAAGCCCAGAGATGGACTAGTTGGCCTCCTCAGTATTCATTTGCATGCTTTCAGCTGCAAGTACCCCGACTCAAAGTGCTGAAACAGTGAGGCCATGTGTAATCATCTTACACAGCAGGAGACCACAACCAACCAATGCAGGACTGATTGGATTCCCGGCTCTGTTACATCATCAAGGATTCAGGTTCTTGTACCACTTGTACTCTTAGTATCACTCATATATAATCAGTGAGAATTCGCTCACCTAACTACACCCAGCCGCAAAGGAGGCTGGCAAATATAGTCTCAGGTTGGTCAGCCATGCCTCAGAAAGACGGGGCATAACCACAGTCTGACCCTTGCTCATGTTAGCCAGAGCTCAAAACGAGGCAGTGGAGACTGCCAAGTGAAACCTGTGCCCCAAAGGATAGAAACAAAACCTTTGGAATGATCTTTTTGGCAGGTGTAGTCAGTAAGAATAAGAACATAGGACTAGTGCCCAGCTAGGAATCCCTTATATGGAAGTAGGTAGCCAACAAATGCCAATGTGGCATATTCTCAGCCCAGTGATATTGAAACAGGAGGGAAGGGGGCAGGGCACAACCTTTAAAAGAATGACACGGCCATTGAGGACATGGCATAAACTTGTTAGAACCAACTAGGCCCAAGATGGCAGATGATTCGACCCCCAGTAGACCTTGAGCCTCATTATACACTCATTGTAATACATCAGCATATGCTAAGTAACACACCTACAGGTGCCATGACAGTTCCATCAAAGGCCAAAAAGTAGGTGGTGGCCCAAATCCTGGAAATCCCCGCCCCTTCTCCAAAGGAGATGGAATAATCCTCCCACTTGTTAGCCTATGAAACTACCCAGCCCATAAAAACTAACCACCGCATATTTCAGGGCCGTTCTCACCTTTTGAGACAGATTGTATTCTGTCTTTGGAATGTATCTCTAAATAAATTCACTTCTTACCTATTGCTTTGCCTCTCACTGATTTCTTTCTGTGATGACGAGACATAAAGAACCTGAGCTTCATTAAGTCCTGAGAACAGGTGTGTGATTTCAATTAAAAGTGTGGGTTTGAGTCCCAATCTGAGTTTTGGCTGGGTTCAAATCCCACCTGAGTTGTGCAGTTTCAGCATAATGGCAGTCTGCTCCTGCCCAGAGCTGCCCTGACCTAAAGGATTCCCCATTCCACATGGGTCACACCAACCAAACTTTAGGTGGATTTTGTTGAAGAACCAGAGAGGTAACAAGGAGCTGTGTCCATTTCTTTCTTTTCCTTACCTAGCCTTTTGCACTGCTTGGGGTTGAATGTGAAGTAGAAACAACCTAAACTGAGAGAGGATGGCCATTCTGAAAGCCCAAACTGGCCCTGATGGCCTGGCCTCTCTCACCAGCACAACACTCTCCATCCATCTAAGAGTAGGTTTCCCTCGTACTCAACGTGGAGCAAAATGGCAGAAGGCATTTCGTGAAGAAGAATGGGAAACCAGGTAATATCTAACACCTGCAAGAAGTCTTCACCCCCTTGCTTCTGAATGAGCTAGCTTGCTTTCTCAGAGCAACTACAGGCGAAGCTGCTACTTTGCATTCCAACATCAAATAAAGCCTGTTTGGGATTATTTTACATATGGGATTATTTGTACTGTTGTTCCTTTCTGAATCAATGGTTGAGTGCAAAGTGTCTAATGCAAGATGTTATCTACAGCCAGAAATTTTAACTACTATGAATCCAACGTCTGTTTTCCAAAAGAAATTTTTTAATGTTATGCTTTAAATTTTCTACAGAAAAGTTAGGGCCATATATCCACTTATCTCATCACAACCACCCCCGCAAAGAGATGTATCTAGCACCGCCTAATTGTTTACTTCTGATCCTGGTTATTACCGAAGGCAACAGGATTGAAAGTCTTGCAGATTACACACACATTTACAATGATAACTTTGTTAGAATCCCAAGAAACAAAGTTGATCATGCTGTAACACACACGCATTTACACACTGACACACTCACACACACATTTCCATAGATGTCTCATCTTTAGACAGATTGACGTCAAATGTCTTTTAAGACTATGGCAAACCCCTGAGGGTTTTAATGCTCAAGTATGTGATAGATAATGTCAGACAACGCTATGCACATTAGTTATTTCCTAACACTGAACTTCAGATACCTGAATACACAGAAGTCAGATGGCACGGCAGCTGCACTGTAAAACTCCAGGGAAAATCATGTACATCATAGACCAGAACTGTTCAGAGCAAATCCTACACAGCCATACAAGGCAGCCCAGTAGGTGTTTTTCTTGCTGCCTCTAAACATCGAGCGCTACGTGACACAAGGATCTCCTATTGCTGCTCTTGTAGACGACAGCTTGCCAGTGTAAAAGGCAGGCTCTCCAACTTCCACATGCCATCACTTTACCTTCCACGCCCAAATAAACATGCCTGAGCTACCACTAACGTGTCAGAAATCAAGTCCCCCTCACCACGAACTCCAGCTACTTCTAAGGCCCCCAGGATGCTGTCTCACATGCTTTAGAAACAGGTCCCTTGCATTCTTTAGCTCCAGCTTCTTCATCACACTGCTTTGCTGCTGCCTCCTCAGCTTATGACTGCTGCAAGTTTGGGTTAGACAATGTGAACCTGGGGCTGAGAAGTACGTCTGAACTGCCCCTGCATTGCTTCACCCATGAGATGGAAGACAAGGTCAACACCAGGGTAGTCATGTCCAGACTCCCTTCTACAACTGTCTCTTGGTTGAAGAGTCTGAAGAAGGAGATAGGCTTATGTAATCACACAACAGGAAATTCAAGGAGGGAACATAATTCAATTCTCTAATTTGGGTGTTGAAATCAAGGTAGCACCAGTCATTCTCCTCCTGCATTTGCCTCGGTGACATTACATCACACGAGCATCCAATGCTAGATGGTCCCTGTGCTTCATATCTGGAGGATTCTGGACACTTGCCCTGGCAGATAAGTGACTCCAAGGAGAGTCTTGAGAGCTAGTGCAGCAGTGCCTGATTGGTAAAGGGACTTGGTACTTCTGCAGCAGCCAGACAGCATTTCATGATGTTAGGAGAAGCCACCAAACACTAAGTGACTCCTTCTTTGAATGCTGGTAACACCTAAGCTCCTGGGAAGAGGAGACTATGCTAACCTCTGTGACTCCACCCCAGAGGCAGAATTTCAATTAATTCTCTGCAGCAGAAGAGGCCAATCCATAAGTTTCACTAAGACCCTATGGAAGGATCTGGGGCAAAGGGAGGAAAGGGAAGTGTTTAGGAGGAACATTATTTATGGCTCTACGTATACACATAGGGCCTAAGTCTAGCTGTATCCTCTGGGTTCCTTGCTAGAGTCACCTGTCCTAGCCCATGGCTCCAGGACAACTTGAGGCATTTCTATCAGGCTAAACACCACACAGACCCTTGATAGCTGTCAGTGTTACTTCTTTCGCTCCTCAAGCTCATTCTCGGGTCCAAAGCCCACCTCCAGAGCCCTCATTCTCTGATAATCAACTGGAGAAGAACACACTGCTTTCAGGGGAAACTCCACAAGATTAGACTGTATTTGACATCAGAGCATTTTCCAGATATGGTAGGATTACAGACAACTTTGACTTTCTTATTTATACCCTTTTATTTCCTGAAATGTTCATGGAGAATAAATAATTTCATAACAAGAAAATGTAATAAACCATTTTCATTAAAAAAAAAAAAACAATAAGCCCATGTCTGAGTAATGTTTGTTCAGGGAGCCTACTTTTCTCCAACAAAAATCAAATGTTCCTTCGAAAAGATTCAGTTCAATCAAACAAAACTTGAAACTTCGCCAGTAATTAAGATATCACAAATCTACATAAAACAATGTAATGCAAGAGAATGTTGCCTTTAATCTAGTAAAATAGATACACTTCTACTTGACTAAGATGTTCTGAATTGAAGGGGAAAAAAAACTAAGAAAAATTCCCACTATTTTACTTCTCTATTTCTGTAGTAACAATTACCGCAGATTTAGTGCCTTAAAACAACACAAACTTATTCTCTTACAGTACTGGAGGTCAGAAATCTAAAATCAAGATGTTAGCAGGTCTGCATTTCTTCTGGAGATTTCAGGGGAGAATCTGTTTTCTCGCCTCTTTTGACCTCTAGAGGCCATTTGCATTCCTTTCTTGGCTCACTCCAACCTCTTGTCACTCCAAGCTTTTGCTTTCATCTTCACATCTCCTACTGTAAACTCTGACCCTCCCACCTCTCTCTTACAAGGACGCTTGTGTTTATATTGGGCCAACCTGGTTAATCCAGGATAAACTTCCCATCTCAAGATCCTTAACTTAATCACACCTGCAAAGTCCCCTTTTCCACATAAAGCCATATCTTCACAGATTCAAGGGGTTAGGACCTGGATATCTTTGGGGAAGCCATTATCCAGCCTACCACACCCACATTATATTTAAAATATGTTCCTATTAAGTAGCTCCCCAGATGTTACCAATATATCCAAAATTCCAAAATGGAAAATTCTACTGTAATACTTTTTTTAAAAAAAGAACTGTCAAATCTCTTGACTTTTATCTCTCACAATTTTCAGAAAATTGGCTGGATGATCTCAGATTTGAAGCCTGTTAAACTCAAGTCTATTCATGTGTAGACATAAAAAGGATAGTTGTAAATATGTTTATGATCAATTTTTGGAAATGTAACAATTCCCAGTTATTTCCTCATAGGAATCTTTAGTCCAGACATTTAATAATATCTCCAGTGAATATTTGGAGCTGTTTGTTTCCTAGAAGGAAAAAAGAAAGCAAAGGAGAAAATAAAAGAAATCCCTGCAGTTTGACAGAGGTAAAGCACCAGAGTCTAGGTCAGAGTGCTGGTTTTATCACTTATTAGCCATATGACTTTAAGCCAGTCACCTTACCATATCCCCCTGTATAAAACTGGGAATACTACTTCCTGCCTTGCCTACCTGACAGGTTGGGGCAAGGATAAAATGAGATAATTGCAAACATAGGCTATTATCATCCTACAGGGTGAAGAATTTAAACTGTTATCCCCTATTTTTAACTAGGATCACAAGGAGAAACACTTCAGCTTGGAGTTCATTGAGCTATTTCCCTGGAATTCAGACCATGGAGCGTTCAATCTGAAATTCCTCCTATCTTCACATAAAGCCTCACAGGAAAAGAAAAGAAAAAAGGATCATGTTAAAAGTAAGAAGTATGTCTGTGGCATCTATGAACTCGATATATTTAGTGAGGAGAACTCAGTATATTTGTCAGTAAAGCTGGCCTACTCTAGCATTATTTCTTCCACCGCCAAAAAGTTTTTGTCAAGTTTTCACAGAACAATGGAAAGTCACCAAACAAACAATCAAAAAACAAACACAAACTTCTCTTCCATGTCAGGATGGCCTGAAACATATATTTTTTGAGTTCCCTCTTGTTCTCTGGGATAAAACCACTGCATTGTAAAATGTTTTCATTCATATAATAAAAATCAATTGGCTTCAACAATCTTAAACCTAGTTGCCCACATTTCCACAAATTATGGTTTGAACATAAAACTTCAAGAGCTTCTTTAATGAGTCACAATCATAACTAGTATTTCCTTCCCCCAAATTTTTGTGTAGACATGCTCCAAATTTCATCCCTTTAAGACCTAGATGATTCAGCATTTGCAGAAGAGCTGCTGACAGTGAGGCTGGCAGTCAAATGCAGGATAGCTTTGCGTACCTTAAAGAAAACCTGCTTCAACTTCTACTTAGTATTAGAGCCATCACATTTCTCTTTGACAAGATTGTCTGCATAAAGGTTTCTTGAGAAAGCCAGGGGGTTAATTTACTTCTGCCATTGTGATTGACTACAGAGCAGCTGTCAGGCAACTGAATCACCTCCAATCTCCATCACAAATTACTCTAAATGGTTTTTAAGATAAACTTGCCAAGGCTGTTATGCCTAGCAGCTCTGACTGGAAAATGTGCAATTGATTGAAATGAAAAACAAGAGGATCTGTTTGGGGTCTTCATAATAAAATTGCCATGGTGCCTTTGTTGATGTTCAAGAAGCCACAGATGTATCATATACATCTGGAAAATAAGGAACCTGTTCTACGCACACTTCTATATAGTTCATAATTTGGCAGCATAAAATTGAGCTTGTCTAAAGCAACAGACTGCAAAAGAAGGTTACCATGAGATTTTAGAAAATGTTAATAAAAAAAATCAGGTAATATTGTGAATCTTTGTTTCCATCAATTGTTCTTAATGCAGGTGAATCCCAAAGGAGAGTAATGTATTTCTCTCCTCCACTTCTTCAGAGAGGTAAGTTGTGTTCTTGCAGTAAGGAAATAAGTACGTTAACCATGGTGGAAAAAAACATTGCCTAGATAATGAGGAGGTTGTGTAATAAGTAATTTGAATTAAGGACAAAAGGCATAGGTTTTGAAGGAGAAAAACACCCATGAGATAAATCTGTTTATATTGGTTTTTGCTTTTTATTTTTAATTTATGTAGCTGTGGATGTTTCCTTAAAGTGGTTTTTCATTGTTGATTATAAAAAGATCTTGGGTATCTTACCTGTTACAATTGACAGTGCAAATGAAGACTAAGAATGTCCTGAATAGCTGAGAGGGGATGTGAGCTAGAAGTAACCCAGGCCCTTAGTGCAGAGAGGACTTTGTATGCTACCAGAGAACAAAAGGACCTCTTGACAAAGTAGCTATCAGAAGGGTACTGAGAGCAGAGAAAATTGGTAAGGAAAGATATTATTTATTATAAGAGTTATTGAGTATTACTCTTTACCAAGCATTGCAGTAGGTGCTGGAGATATACTAAATAAGGCAAGGTCTCTCTCTCCAAAGAGCTCAGGGGAAGAAATAAAGTTAACTTAGCATACCAAAACTCTTGGAACTCAGCTGAAGTGGAGCTTTAGAGGAAACACTATGGTGTAAATGCTAATATTAGGAAATAAGAAAGGTTATAAATAATGATCTAAACTACAACCATAGAAGCTAAAAAGAATAAAAGAGAGTAAACTAGATACCAAGTAGAAAGAAAAATAGAGCAGAAATCAGTAATAGAAAACAGACAAGCAACAGAGAGAAATCAGTATATTCAAAAGCAATTATTTTAAATGATCAATAAAATAAATTAAAGACTGGCCCAAATGATCAAAAAATATTTTTTAAAGGAAAATATAAATTATCCATGTCACAGGTGAAAGAGGAAACCTACAACAGAGCCTCTAGACATTAAAATAATCAAGAGGATATTATAACAACATTACATCAACAAATTCAGCAACCCTGAATGATAAAATGAGCAAATCAAACTTTTCAAAGTAAAAGAAACTTGAACCTAGCCTTTCATATCCAGCCAAATTTTCACTCTAATATGAGAGAGTAATAAAGAATAAGAAAGCGTCTCAGGCACAAAGGTCCTCAGAGGTTTTCTTACACAATGACTCCCATCTGAAACAATTCTGATTTCCTAACTATGACTCAAAATACAGAACCATAAAGAAGATGTGGCACATATATACAATGGAATATTACTCAGCCATAAAAAGAAACAAAACTGAGTTATTTGTAGTGAGGTGGATGGACCTAGAGATGGTCATACAGGGTGAAGTAAGTCAGAAAGAGAAAAACAAATGCCGTATGCTAACATATATATGGAATCTAAAAAAAAAAAAAAAATGGTCATGAAGAACATAGGGGCAAGACGGGAATAAAGATGCAGACCTACTAGAGAATAGACTTGAGGATACGGGGAGGGGGAAGGGTAAGCTGGGGCAAAGTGAGAGAGTGGCTTGGACATATATACACTACCAAATGCAAAATAGATAGCTAGTGGGAAGCAGCTGCATAGCACAGGGAGATCAGCTCAGTGCTTTGTGACCACCTATAGGGGTGGGATAGGGAGGGTGGGAGGGAGGGAGATGCAAGAGGGAAGAGATATGGGGACATATGTATATGTATAACTGATTCACTTTGTTATAAAGCAGAAACTAACACACCATTGTAAAGCAATTATATTCCAATAAAAATGTTTAAAATAAATAAATAAATAATAAAATCCAGAACCAATAAGGACAAAGACATATGTATTTGATGACATTAAAGTACAAATTGCATGGCAAAAACCACCAAAACCGAAAAGATAAATGAGAAAAATATTTGCAACTTATAATACAAAGGATTATTATGGTTAGTATATGAGGATCTTCTAAATATTGGGGGGGGGAAAAAAACCCAATAGAGAAATGCACAAAAGAAATGAAGAGACAGGTCACAGAAAAAGAAATGGAAATGCCACTCAAATCTATGAAAACAACTCAACCTAGCTTACAATAAGAGGAGTGCAAGTTAAAACTACATTGAGATATAATTTCTCACCACAAAAAAGGATAATCAAGAGATATTATTCTCTTGATTATTATTGAACAATTATTGAACATTATACCAACAAATTCAACAACTTGGACAAAATGAATAAATTCCTTGAAGGACAAATATTATCAAAACTGACAGAAGAAGAAATAGAAAATCTAAATGCTCCCCGTATATATTAAGTAAATTGACTTTATAGTTTAAAACATTCCCACAAAGAAAATTTCAGGCCCAGATGGCTTCACCTGTGAATGCTATTAAATATTCAAGGAAGAAATATTAATAGTACCAATCTTACACTAACTCTTTCAGAAAAAAAAAGTGATGATATGAGGTATCCAAATAATTTTACCAGACCAGCTTAAACTAATATGAAAACCTGAGAATAACAGTGAAAGTAAAGAAAGTTGAGGATCAATATCAATATCCCTCATGATACACATATAAATACCCTTTTAAAATTTGCAAATCAAACCCAGAAATACATTAAAAAGATAATACATGATGACAAAAATCAGGTTTGTCACATGAATGTAAGGTGTTAAACAAGCAATGTTGGTTAATAATATTTGTTAATTAATAAATGTAACTCACCAAATTAAACTAAAGAGGAAGATGTACAAGATCATCTCAAAAAATGCAGAAAAAATGTTAAAATTCAAAACCTGTTGTTGATAAAAACTCTCATTAAACCAAGGATACAAGGACACTTCCTCAAACTGATAAAGAACATCTATGAAAAGCCTACATTTAACATCATACTTAATGGTAACTAATTTTCTCCTAAGATAAGGTACAACGCAAGGATATCTGGGTTCATCACTTTATTCAACATTATACTGAATCTGGATGTTGCAATACAGCCAGAAAAAATAAAACATATAAAGATCAAAAAGGAAAAAGTAAAACTGTCTCTATTTTCAGATGATACAATTGTTTACATAGAAATTCCCAGGGAATTTAGGAAAACAACTACAAAAATTAATAGATGAATTTAAAAGATCACAAAATACAAGGCTAATTATAAAATTTAATTGTATTTCTGTGTACAAGCAACAGATGGAAAATCAAATTTAGAAAACTATCATTGATAATAGCATCAAAAAATAAAATACTTAGGGATAAATGTAATGAAAGATGTGCAAGATCTTTACACTGAAAACTTCAAAATATTGCTGAGAGAAATTTTTAAAATTTCAAAATGTGCGAAGAGATATACTATGTTTATGTATTAGTTATTAAGATCTCAATTGTCTCCAAATTGATTTGCAACAGAGGGGAAAGGGGCAGGACATGAAGGCTAGATAGTGAAGAAGAGGCTCAGCTGTTGCAATGTGATAAAGACCAGCTGAAACCAAGGTGGCTTTGAGACTAGTTCGGTCATTGACCTTTAGCTCATACCTTCATTGTAATACTAAATATCATTCCCCTTTATGCCATGACAATTCTGAAACAGACCATAGAAGGCCAAAACGTGAGCAGTGACCCAGTTCCTGGGAAATCCCCATCTTTCCCGCAACAGCAAGAATATTCCTCCCACTTGTTAGCATACGAAATTACTTAACCCCGTAAAAACTAACGACCCCATGCCCTGTGGCCACTTTAACTTTCTGAGAGGTTTCCCATTGTGCCTACGGACTGTATATCCCTCTAAATAAACTTGCTTTCCCTTTACTCTGGCTAGCTCTTGAATTCTTCCCTGCCCAAAGCCAAGAACCCTCACTTGGCAGTCCATCCTAAGGACTCCTGTGGGTCCCAAGACTTGACCCTTCCCTCTCCTGCAACAGATTTATAAAATCAGTGCGGTATCAATTAAAGTTCCAGCAGGCTTTCTTGAAGATACTGACAAGCTGAATCTAAAACTTATGTGGAAATGCAAAGAAACTAGAATCATCAAAACAATCCTGAAAAATACAAATTTCAAGACCCACACTTCATGATTTCAAAACTTACTATAAGAATTTCTATGTAAACTATCGTCTTCTCTGGAAAGAGACAGTTTTACTTCTTCTTTTCTGATCTTTATGTCACACAATTCTGGTTTCTCGAATATATAAATAACTGCTATAATTCAATATGAAAAAGAAAGCAATCCAAATAAGAGCAAATGGGCAATAGGCAGGGATAAACCTTCACAAAGAAGACATAAAAACGCCAATGAGCACGTGAAAAGGCACTCAACATATTAGGGAAATGCAAATTAAAACCACAGTGAAATCCCATTACACATACACTAAAAGGCTAGAATTATACATTTGTTTAAAACTGATGGCCCCGAATGTTGTTGAGGACGCAGAGCAACTGGAACTCACATGTACTGTTGATTAGATTGTAAAATGGTTGCTGGGCTGCACCCAGCAGGCCTGCCAGCAAGCTCTGTACCTGCCCAGGTTCGAACCGGAAGAAAGAGCGGGGAGTCAGTGGCGACAGAAACATCAATGGTTTAATGCACGGGGGATCTTACTTACATTTCTGAAGCAACGTCCTGAAGCAACACCCCACTGCGCGCGGAGGGAAGACAGAACATGGCGGCAGTCCACGCTCCCGGGGCAGGGGGAGGTTACTACTTATAGGGGGAATTAGTGTCAGGTTGGCTCATTGGTTACCAGGGAAACTAGCAGAGGGGCACGCCCCTCACCACCCCCTTGATCAGTAACAGGTGGAGATGTTCTGATTTAAAGGTTAGGCAAGTTTGTAGTTAGGTCAGCCATGCGAGTACGGTGTAGGTGAAGCCGGCAGTGGTGGAGCAGGTAACGTACAGAGAGCAAGAGAACAGCCAACTCGGCGGCTTGATCATACAATGGTTCATCAACTTCGAAAACTGTTTGCGCTTTCTTATAATGTTATACATCTACCCTATGACCTGGCAATTCTTCCCCTAGGCGTTTACTCAGAGAAACAAAAATATATGCCCTCAAAAAGAATTATACAAGACTGTTCACGGTAGCTGTATTCATAACTACCCAAAACTACAAACAACCCAAATGTCCATCAATAGGAGAAAGGATAAACAAACCCTGGTATATTCGTGCAAGAGAATGCTGCTTAGAAAAATTTTTAAAAAGCAATAATCTATTAATGCGGGCAGCAATGTGGATGAATCACGAAAACATTATTCTAAGCCAAAGAATCCAGAGTATGATTTCATTTACATAAAATTCTAAGACAACTAATAAATCTGATAGAAATCAGTATTGCCTCCGGGGGTTTGGGACTGTAGTTAATTAGGAAGGGGCCTAAGGGAGCTTGCTAGAGTAATGGAAAAGCACTCTTTCTTGGTAACATTGTGGGTTACATGAAAACATGTATTTGCCAAACCTGATTTAACTTTATGTTTAAGATATGTGCTTTACTCTGTATGTAAATCTAGACAGGCCTCAGGCAAAATGGTAAAATGTTAATGTTTCTTAAATCTAACTGGTGAATATGTAAGTGGCTGTTTCTTAATCTCTATTTTTCTGCAATTTGAAATAATACAGAACTTTCGAAAGTGAAAGAAACTAATATATAATATTTTCAACAATGATTCTGAAAACTAGTTTTCTGGGATCTCCTGACAGTCACAAGGGGGCGCCAGAGAACACTGGGTGCCTGAAGGTTGGTGGAGATCGAAGCAAGGACTGGGAAGGGGCCCTTCAGAAAAAACACACTTTGCTACTTTATCTGTTTACAAGGGACAGGGAACTTTATATTCAGTTTTAGATCTTGTATGATGGACAGAGACATTAATCTCTGCAGTGAACACACAGCTTACTTAGCGTTTTCTAAATCTCACAGTCAATGGTTGCAGGACAAATTAAACCTATAAAAGTCACTTGCTGAATCTCAGCTGGAAGGAGCAGCATCTTAGAGGAATTCAGTTCTAAATGCTATAGAAATAGTTCTCCTCAAATAAATACTGATTTTAAGAATAGTCAAGTGTGAATACGGTTTGAAATAAACCACAGCTGTACTATTTTTTGCTTTACTGGTAGATGTGCCCCCCCCAAATTATTTGGTAAAATAAAATTTTGTAAATCAATCACTTTCTATTCTCATCAAAGTTTTGTGGTCTCAAGTAAGGTATAAAGTCATAAGTCATAAATAAATAAAATGTTTATTTCAGAGCTCTTATTTTCTCTAAACCGTCTTCATTATCTATAATTTCTAGCATCTGAAGTTTCTCTGCCCCAACAGAGATTTATAAACCATCATTTTGTGGACACAATGTAAACTCCCAGCCCTAAGGAGTCTCAGTTGATGGGACCAGGAGTGGGAAGCATACTCACCTGGATGGTCCCATAAGTGGTCCCAGTGTATTGGTCTGGGGGATGGGTGGAGCTAGAATTAGAAAGCAGTATTGATTCATTCTGTTGCTTTGGTGGCCGGAGCATTAATATACAAACTTGGAATTGTTGAAAGCGATGTTTTTGACCCTGTGGCCTGGGAAATGGGAAACAGAGAGAGCCAGTCAAGAGTGAGAGGGGAGAGTAAAGCAAGAGACAAGCAAGAAGGAAATCCTGAGGCAAAAGTTCTAGGTTCCTTGGCCCCTAAAGTTCAGCTGGAACTCTCCTAACTCCCCATTTACAATTATGCTAGTTCAAAGAGGCTGCTGTAATGGCAAATCCCAAATACCTAGACTTGCATTATTATTAGGGAGAAAATGTATATATCTCTGACCTCAAATTATCTGTGATTTCTAACATTTCAAATTCTGCTCCCTGAAAATTAACACTTGAATATAGTTATAAAGACCCCTGGTGGAGGAGTGTAAAATTATCGTCCCTTAGATTGTCCTTGATGTGATGAGGCTCCCACTTGGACATGTTGAGTATTTTGTTTAAAGGAGATCAACTCTACACACCCAATAACATTCTAGAGCTCTTACTATGTATCAGACCCTCTTCTAAATATGCTAGCTGGGTTATCTCAGTTTATCCTCACAACCACTCAGTGAAGTAGGTAGAATTATAACCTCACTAAGGATGAGAAAAGGGAGGCACAGCAAGAGTTTAGTGACTTACCCACGGGTAGTAATGGTGGATCAGGCACTCAAGCCAGGAGGTCTGACAAAGGTCTGGCTCTTGACCATTTTACCACTGTGTGGAGGTGCCATAGTTATTGTTTCACTTCATATGCATTTAAACTTTAGATTATGGTGTTGTTATAGGAGAAACTGGAGAAGGGGAAGAAGAAAAAAAAAACAGAACAAAACATCATTGATGGGCATTACCTTCATTTGCCTTCATCTTGGATTAAAAGGTAAAACCACTAACAGGTGTGCAGAGATGCAATGTCATTCAAGGTGCCTTCCTACCACCGAAGGGCAGAAAGTTCAGGTTATCAGGTGGACCCCAGGGGAAGGGCACACTGTGGCTTGGAATGTCATACTCCTCAATTTCACTAACCTTTCACATCAATGAGTAGGGATTGGAGAAAATTGAGATGCCATGATTTAGTAATGGCTGAGCAAGGTATAGGTGGGAGAAATGTTTAAAGGAGCAAAACACCAGCCATTCTGACTGCCTCAATTGCCTCGGAACTCCATATTTAAGATATCAAAGGAATTAACCTGACCCACAATCCCAGCAAGAAGGCAAGCATATCCCTGTTGTCAGTATCAGACATGAATTAGTATTATAAAAAATTAATAAACAGAAAGTTTAATTAAATAGAGTTGGGAGACCAGAAGGGGGAGCTCTCACACCCTGTGATGATAGCAGAGCCCAACAGCAAGAAGGAATGCTCTTCTTTCCTGCAGGACTCAGCCATTGAAAAGCCATGGACTCTGTTTACTGTAGCCCTCTCAACTTCCTTTCTCTCTATAAAGTGTTCTCCTTCCCTTGCTGTGGGGGGATTTGCACGTAGCTCTCCATGGTTGCAGACTCCGAATTGCAATTCTCTGTTGATCCAGAATAAACCCATCTTTGCTGGAGAAATAGCTGGCAGTCTACTTGTTTCACATCAACAGTATCACTTAGAATTATCTTCATTTCTCCCGGCCTTCACTCATTTCTCCCTCTCTCCTGATGCTTACTGAATAAAAGATATTAAATAGATGTATGGTTTAGGATGGTAAGGATTTCATGACCCAGTGTCTCCCAGTGTCCCATTAAAATTCCAATTAAAAAAAAGGAAAAACTTCATAACAGTATTGAAAATTAACTCTCATAATAAAAACTTTTCTACAAGTGGAGAGAAATTTACACTAATTATGACCTATGGAAGATGATGCTTCATTTATCCCAAAGACTAAGGGGAAAGTTACATCAGAAAATGGTTTAATAAAGAGCCAAATGAAAATAATTTTTATTTCTAAAGGATATCTTCAAAAAGATGCAAAAAGACATGCCTCTAAGAAATGGAAATGGAAAAGAATATGCAAAAGACAGAGATGACAGTGGAAAATGAAAGGGGCATCACTGAACATAAAAACTAAAAATGAAGCGTAAAGGGAAAATTTGGTGAATTTTACTCCACACAAAAAAGTTAAACTTCATAAACCAAATAAAACACACATGACAAGCTGGGGAAATGACTGGCAGTATATATGATGAAAAATGATTAATAGCCTAACTTTGTAAATAGCTCTAACAAATTGACAAGAAAAAACCACACGAGAAAAAAAAGTACAAATAATGATGTAAGAAATGTAATTTCTGGTAAACATAAAAGAATTCAGTCTGTCTAATAATCAAAGATATGCAAATTATCATTCAGTGAGATATTCTTTTTACACTTATTTAATCAAATGAAAATGATGCTGCAAGGGTGAGATGAAAGGGATCCTGTCATAGAATGCTAGCCTGAAAAAAATTATTACTTTATGAAAGGTAACTTTGCTCTTAAAATCACAAGCCTTAAAATATTTCATAATCTTGAACACTTAAACTTCAAGGGAATATGTACTCAGGAAACAAATTCTTACCAATATGTACATGTCAGGAGTTCAAGGTGGCAGTATTTCTTTCTTGTTAAAAAAATTTTTTTAATTATTTATTTTTTTATACTGCAGGTTCTTATTAGTCATCCATTTTATACACATCAGTGTATACATGTTAATCCCAATCGCCCAATTCAGCACACCACCACCACCACCGCCCCGCTGCTTTCTAGGTGGCAGTATTTCTAAGAGCAAAATATTTGGAAACCACCTATGCTTTTAATAATTAGTATTGGTTAAATAACTTTTGTACATAATTATGAAAAACATTTTATGGCTGTTAAAAATTGTGTTCTTGAATCACCTGGTGAAAATGTTCATCTTGTAATGTTAATTAAGGAAAGTGGAACCAAACTTAAACAAAATTAAAATTTTGTCAAAGAAAAATTATAAATATATTACATCTATGAAGAGATTAAAGGCTGAAAGGAAATACATCAAAATGATAAAAAAAGTGGTTATATGTGTTTTGGAAAGGAAAATTACAGGTGTCTTTTTTATTTTTTATATACTTCCAAGTTTTCTAAATTATCTATAAGGAAACGGTGCTTTTATAATCAGAGAATATATTTGAAAAATCACGGATTGATGGTAAAAAATAACTAATATATCCTTCACTCATCTATGTGGAAAAATGAGTAAACTATATAAGTAAAACCATCTGCTACTATATTGTTCCATAGAAACACCTATGTGTTCCCTTTGTCTTTCAAGAACACTTGTCACAGCCTAAAATACTCCATGGTATACAGTTAACAAGTTTAACGACCTATTTTTGTAATTTTCTTTTTCTATGAAAAATGGCTGTGACCTTTGTTGGTCCTCAGAAAAGACATCTCCTTGTAATTTTAGCTCTTCTCCTAAAAATCATTTCTGTCATTAGTTGCACTATCACACTTTTCACAGCAAATATAACAGGGCTGCCTTTCTTTACTCAACTCTTCAGAAGCTCTGCAAAATTTAATAAAACAGCAAACATATATCCAGAAACCATTTTAGAAAATTAAATGCAATTTTCAGTTTCACTACAAAAATTTGGTAAGCTGGAGTCCAGGCATTGCTTTGAACTCTGATGAAAGGAGTAATTTCTTTTAGGAGCAACACTGTGCCTGATTTAAATTGCAACTGCCCCTATAAAAGTTGTCTTAAATACTTTATTCCACTAGATGGCAGACGTGGGACACTACATGTAACAAACTGAGTAACTTCTAAACAATAACCCCCAAGAAAAAATAAGACCGTGAGAAGGTAAAATGCGGTCGAAAATGCTAACATGAGGGAATATAAACAAGCAAAGGGGACATATTTAATAATCACAGATAATACTAACAGTAGAAAATAAAAAGTAATTAATCTCTCCTATCTGAACGTGTGCAACTTCAGGATATAACTCACTCCCTTTCATACTTTGCATTCTTTGATAAAGAAACATTAAAAAAAAAAATCTTCCACGAAGAAAGAGAGGTAACTAACCAAGCTTGAAAAAGTAACGCCGAAATGTCTTACAGTATGACAAGTCAATTAAAAGTAAATAATTCTAGGCTATCAATTAATACCATTATCTTTGTTCCTATTAATAATGATCCATTCACTTTTTCATTCAACACACGTTGGTGGCTGTCTTCGGGCAGGCACTATGTGATCCAGATTTTAAGTAACACTAAAACTTGTGGATTCCACAATCCTGTCTTACCAACGATTAATTGCGCTCCCCCCGTCCCCTCGCCCCCCGCCCAAAGGATGGTGTGTCTCATTAGGTTATCCATCGAGTCAACAGCTGAGAGCTCATTCCTAAACTCCCCGCGATTTCTCTCTCACCATCCGCTGCAGTCTCCCATGGGTGATGTAGCAGAGAACACGCTGGTTCCAGTCTGGCATTTTCTAATTCCCACTGTCATTGTACCTTCACTCACTGAGCAGTACCTAGAGGATGAACGTACTCATTTGTTAAAAGTTCAGTTCTCACAATCACTATTTCATTCCTTTCACAAATATGTTTTGAATTTCTACTCTGCCCTAGGCACTCAATTGGGTTAAGATAAAAAGTTAGTCACTGTTCTCCAGAGCTATAACCTGGTAAAAGGAGGGAGGAGTGGTCTGTAGTGCGTGGAGAGCACCCCACATTATGATCTCAAAATCATAATCTGGGATCCATAACCAAGGGGTGGGTGTGAAAGACCACAAAGCCCTCCATCACAAGTAAAGAGGAGCAGTTAGATACCGAATACAGGTTTATCTGCCTGCAAAGCCCACGGCTTTAAGCTCTGGGCAGTTATATACATACTCTGTGAAAAGCAGTATGTTAACAGTCTGTTAAGCTTCTAGGATCACTCATTCTAATAAGAAATATGTCTTTTCCTCAAACCACTTGTAGCAATAGGGATAAGGCATATATAAATAAGTATATATACCATTTAGAAAGTGCTATCTAAATAAGAAATTACACAAATGAACTTGTATACAAAACAGAAATAGACCCACAAACATAGAAAACAAGCTGATGACTACCAAAGAGGAAAGATGGGGGGAGGGATAAATTAGGAGTTTGGGATTAACATATACACACTATTATATATAAAATAGATAACCAACAAGGACCTACTATATAGCACAGGGAACTATACTCAATATTTTGTAATAACCTATAAAGGAAAAGAATCTGGAAAAAAAATAGATATACATGTATGTATAACTGAATCACTTTGCTGTAACCTGAAACTAACACAACATTGTAAATCAACTATACTTGAATTAAAAACAAGAAAGTGCTGTTTGTAAAAGTTCTAGGGAGGCCAGAGAGGCGATGTTATTTATAACTGGGGAGAATCAACAGAGTCTATGCATGAGGTGACACTGAGCAGACCTTGAAGGGTGGATAGAATTTGGACCTGTGATAATGGGCAAAAGCAGTGGCCCAGGAATCATGGATTAGGCAGAGGGAACAGTGGATACTTCAGAGTGAGCAGAGTGAATGTTTACTTATTAATTGAAAATAAACATTTATTGAGCATCTACTATATTCCTGGTACTCTTCCAGACTCTAAGAATTCAGCAGTGAACAAACCAGTTTTGTTTTTTTAAAATCCCTGTTTCTGTGGCATATTATAAATAAGCGAGTAAAATATACACTATGTCTGAGGATGGTAAATAAATAAAAAAGTCTAACCAGAGAAGGAGATGTGCTGGAGGAGACCAGAGACCTCAAGGAGGAGGAGAAAAAGAAGGAGAAGCATTCCAGTAGAAGGAACAGTTAGCACAAAAGTCCTGAGACAAGAATACACAAAGAAATATGGGGAAAGATAAACTGGAGCAAAATAAAGAAAGGCCATCATATTGGCATAGATAATGATATTCTGATGACAGCTAAGACTGTTCCCAAGGGCTTTCCTGGTGGTCCAGTGATTTAGACTCCACACTCCCAATGCAGGGGGCCCGGGTTCCAGCCCTGGTCAGGGAACTAGATCCCACATGCCACACCTAATAGAGCCCACATGCTGCAACGAAGAAACTGCATGCCACAACTAAGACCCAGAGCAGCCAAATAAATAAATTTACAAAAAAAAAAAAAAAAAAAAAGACAGTTCCCAGATTTAACTGTGTCTTGAATCCAGGGACCACTTCTCCTAAAGCTATTTGGACTCAGAAACCTGTCTGAGTTTGTGTACATTCCATTCTGACAATAAAAGGGCAATTCTCCTCCTAAGGGTGACCCATTCCAGTATCCTACAATCAGGGTAGAGAAGCAGTTTAATTCTTGAGTACATTCGCTGGAAGGAGGGGATGTATCTGATGAAATGTGAGGGTAGGTGGTTTACAGTGTAGCAAAGATAACACTGGTTCTCCAGCCAGACTGAGGAGAAGTTCTAGAAAGCTCCCGTCACTGTGCGTGGTGACAATTAGGGTATCTGATCAGAATCAACATTATGTCATAGTCAACACATAGTCAACTGACTGTGTTTAGTTGGCTTCTACATCGCAGCAGTCAGCGCTTGATGCTGTGAAAGGGCCCCTGCTTGCCCGTGCTCATGTCCAGGTCTGACTTGTGCTAACGATGTCCCTGCACGATGTTCCTCGTGTCACAATCAGGTCCTCGTTGACCAGTCCTCATCAGTGCGTGGACCAGGCTCAGTGTGGCCTTGCCATCTTCTCTGGCTTCCAAATCATCTTCACCATGATGGCGCACATTCATGGCAAGAAACAGAAAGTAGGGAAGATAAACACAGACACAAATTTGCAATTTGAGATGGCAGACTGGTCATGTACCTTTGTCTCTCTTCCCCTCCCAAGACATCACTTTAATTCATGCTAATTGAATGATTCACCTCGTTATCCCAAGGAAAAGTACTTTGAATTTAAAGTAGGCCATTTCTGAACCCCAACAGTTGAGACCATTTCACTGATTCCTTCTGGTTCTAGTAAAAGCTGGAAGCAAAGTGTAACATGTAAGGCCTTAAAATTGGGTTTTTTCTCAGAAGGGAGAGGATGTGCAGCAGAATTCCCACACCTGTCGTCGGGCCTTGGGATGGCAGGTCACTGTCTAATGTGGCTTTCTATGCTTTTCCTCTCAGGACCCTTACTCTTTTCAGCGCTGGTTTGGGAATGAAATTAAGTTCCAGTTATTTCATGAGTGCCACTGACAAACTTAGCAGCAGCACTAAACCACCTGAGCACCCAAGGACAAAGACCTCTCCCTGAGTCTCTATAATTGGTTCTTATCCTTGCACTGAAATCACTAAGTGAGACTTAATTGCTGGTTCAAAAACTCAGGAGAAATCACCTAATGGCATTCATTTGCTGGGCCAAGAAGGCAGTAACTTTATTCTACTCTTCTATGAAACACTGTAATCCTTTTAGTCTGCCCCTTCCAGACTTCAGCTAGCACAATATTTGTCTGTATTTCTTATTAGTAAAATAAGGAGATTTCATGAGTATAGAAAGAGAACGATATCAGGCAACTGCCAGTTACATCTTCATGAGTGTTGGACTGAATTTCAGGACATGAATTTTAAATTCTAACAAATAGAACAATCAAAATTTAGATAAACCTTAACTGCTTAAATTAAAAAAAAAAACCCATTGAATAACATATTACCAATAACGTGGAATTGGATAAGCATCAGCATCTAGCCTATTCTGAAAATTTACTGACTAGATACCCTTTTACCTATCTAAATATTCTTCATTTCAAAGGAAAGTGAATATTTTCTTTGTCATCCAAACTGTCCTTCTATATTGTACCCAAATATGTACCCAGAAGTATCCTCATCAAGAATCTCTATGTATCATGTTTTAAAATCCGCTGTAAAATGAATCTGTAAATACTTATGTACGTGAACAGAGGTGCCAATACAAGTAGATGCTGAGATAATATCAAAGGATTGAATTAAAATGTTGAATTAAGAAGTTTGATACAGGGCTTCCCTGGTGGCACAGTGGTTAAGAATCCTCCTGTCAATGCAGGGGACACGGGTTCGAACCCTGGTCCGGGAGGATCCCACATGCCGTGGAGCAACTAAGCCCGTGTGCCACAACTACTGAGCCTGCATTCTAGAGCCTGTGAACCACAACTACTGAAGCCTATGCACCTAGAGCCCGTGCTCCACAACTAGAGAAGGCACCGCAATGAGAAGCCTGCACACAACAAAGTGTAGCCCCTGCTCACTGCAACTGGAGAAAGCCCACGTGCTGCAATGAAGACCCAACGCAGCCAAAAATAAACAAATAAATAAATTTTTTTAAAAAAGAAGTTTGATACAGAAAATATAAGACAATAGACTTTTTTTCTTGGATAAAGAGAAAGTCTTCTTAAAAGGTATAAAGGAAAAGACTAGAATTTTAAACCTTGCAAAGAGCAAATTTTTTAAAATGTTGCCAAAGCATTATAAAAATTAAAACGTAAGTAACAAATTGAGTGAAAATATTTCCATTTTACATAAAAGACAAAAGATCAGAATCCAGAATATATATATAAAGAATAAAAACTACCTCCCCCAAAATATCAAATAATATATACAGCAACTCTCAGATAAGGGGAAAGTATAAATATACATGTGCCCCTATCTTGTTACAGTTCAGAGAATTAGACATTAAGTCTCAATAATACTTCCTTTCTTACACAGCAGTTTTTTAAAATTTGATAATATCAAGATTTGACAATGGTGTGAGAAAACAGTTACACATGCCATTGGCTTTATAAATAGGTACAGCCGCATAGAAGGACAACTTGTCTGAATTTGCCTAAGACTCAGGAAATCCCTCCTTTAAATCTATCCCCCCAAAAGATCTGCAAATGCCTACAAGAAGATATATTCAAGGATAAGTCAAGAATTGTTTGTATGGCAAAACATGTATTCAGTGAAACGTTATTTCTCCAGGTGCTTCATAGATATTAAGCAAAAAAGGATTTCTCAATCAGGTATGTTGAGGAAATTCTAAGTTAAATTAAATTGATCAGACATAATTACTGTGGGATTTCTCAGTGCGTTAGGTGCCTTACTCTGCACTATGAGTTTCTGGGGGCCTGCAGCAGACAGCACTTCCCACACTTACTGAACCACTAAAATCTTCTTTCAGGGATCCAAGGAACTAGTGGTTTAGGGAATGAGCTTTCAGAGATGCTGAGCTACTTGATGGTGCAAAACAGCTGGGGGCCTCTTTCCACAAAAGGGCCAGTGGAGTGGTAGGCTCTAGAACTTAGGGGTCAGGCAGATTGAGCAATGAGTAGACAAGGAAGAAATAAGACCTTGTAGATTTTTCTTTAGGAATGTCCAGAGAAGTAGGATTGGAGATAGAGGGCAGTGCAGGATTGAGGGCAAGTGTGTTCTGTTTTGTATTGTTTTATTTGTGGGTTGTTTTTTTTTCTATTTTTGTTTGTAGTGTGGAAGACACAAGTGTTTGTTTGTAAGTAGTTGGGAGTGATCCAGTAGGGGGGCAGAATTTCAAAATACAGACACACCCGAGGATGTGCATTCCTGAGAGAGGAAAACAGTAGCCTTGCCCGGAGGCAGGGCAATTCTGGCAGTTAGTGGAAGGGTTTGGAAGGCAGACCTAGATCGATGGGTAAATGAAGGAGGGAAATTATAACTCGAATATGGATTAATGTACTATTTCCTACTTTTTTCAGTAAAGTAGGAGGTAAAATGATCTTCTATGAAGGAAGGGAAAACCAGTGTGCCAGGGTTGAGGTGAGCGAGGATAGTTGAACAAAGCACCTGTGGGCGGCAGGGGGGATAAACGACTTCATTTTTCTATCATCTCTTCAGCTTAGCACCAATATTTTCCTTATTTTTCACTCATTTACCATTTGTACGGGAATTAGCTTTTATTAAAAATAACCAAAAAACAAAACAGAAATGTCCAGATTTCTTTAGTTTATCTTACAGAGAGAGTGATGTGATCGATAAAGACAATGAAGAGGAGCAAGAGGCGGTAGTTGAAGGAAGCGGATGGTTATTTTCTTTTGGGGGAAGGTATAGCAAAGATTTTTTTTTTTTTAAGAATAGTAAAGGCAGTAAAATAGTAAACAGTAGTGAAAATGGTAAACAATAGAGGGTCTTGATGACCTCTGCATCCAGAGGGTGGGTGAAATAATAAATATGGATGCCACTAGAATTTTCAAATACTGTTCTGAGATCCTAATCAAGCAGACCACTTAAAACCATTTCTTCTCTAGGAAAATAAAAAGCACTCAATCCGGGACGCACATTGTTAGCACCACAGCTCTCCACAAGAGGGCAGCATGTCCTCAGTTTTGAATGGGCTTTGCGCCCCTTCTCGAGATTTTTTTTTTTTTTCCTTTTCAAGCAGACTGAGGCTAAACACAACGTGTTTCGCCTGGGAACACTGATGTGAACATAACACATTCCTCCCCTATGAAGGCACAGGTGAGATTTTATTGGACACATGCTCACCATCTGCAGGAACACAGACCTGACATACTTAAAGAACATGTTAAATGACAATGGGGACAGTGGAGAAGCTGTTTGAGATTACGTAGTTTCGTTCTACACAAATTGGCAGAATTTTTCTCTTTAATAAGCACTGTTTACCTTCAGAAAACCTATCTTCCTGTCTTAGGTGAGTATATATTCACCAAAACCGGTTAGCAACATATACTGCTTATGTAAAAACAGGATGGATGGGTATACTGTCTTCCAAGCTTAAAAAATATGTATATAATTTCTTTGAGACCTTGCTTCCAATACAAATATTATATTACAATGTTTTAATCTTTACTAAGTACCAAAAAGGTGCTAGGTTCTATAATTCATACCAAAAATAAAGTTAAATGGAGGGTACTAATAATATAAGAACCCAGCTATTATCATTTTTAAATTTTAATTCACAAGAAGAACAATACAGTGTTGCAGTGGGCGTATTTTCCAAGTTGGTAGAAATTGTTTAGACCCCACAAAATTAAGTGATTAAAAAAAAGCAAAGTCTTATTGACTCCATAGCCTACTTGGGCACTTTGCAATTAAGTAATTGTGATTTAATGAAACATCAAAGAAGTAAAACCCTCTGGTTTATTTTATCCTCATTAACTTTGAAACAGATTTGTTTTGTTGGGGTTTGCTTTTGCTTTAAATTCCCTGAAGCTTGGGTTGCTTTCGCAGGGTGAATTATTTACTAATACATATCACCCTCAAAATAGAAGATTTCCCATCGAACTACTGGCACCCACTAAACGCGAATAACCTAGGAATTTGGCTGTGCAGAAAAGCAATCTAAAGTGTCCAGGAATGAACTGCTTGTTTCACAGATAATTCTGCCTCTGCACAAAAGAAACAGGGGAGAGAGAGCCTCATTGTTCTTTTGATAACACATAGTAGAGCCTCTCCCTGGCTGTCTCCTTTGCCCGCTCCAGGAATGAAGGTGGAAATGTAACTCAAAGCATCCTGGTTTCTGCTCATTATGATTCTGTAAAGTCCTGTCATTTAGGAAATGTGTCTCAATTTCCGTGGAGATGAAGCAGGAAGGTCAGACTGAGCTTTAATCAAAGGTGTCTCTCTGCCAGGATAACAGGCTTCTCTCCCTCAAGTATGTGGCTTTAATTTGGTTGCTTTTTTTTTTTTTTTTAAAGATGCCTAAAGCCATGTTGGGTCCTGGCTGTGACTGTTGTCATTTAATCCCTGAAGCCTAGGGAAGACACCGATGTTGTCACTGACAATTTACTCTTGCAGTATTTCTCTGCTAAACTGGGAGGGATTTTGTCACTGGTGCACTATCAAAAATACATGAAGTTCTCGCCCCTTATTAAGAGATGTCTTGTCAGGTGAGCTAACATTTATAATATAACCCTAGCAATGAGCGGGGCCCCATCTCTTGCAGGAAACGTGCAGGCATGCTGTGCTGCCAGGGGGATGGTCTCCTCCTGGGGAGGGGGTACTGCATGGCTGTCGCCCCATTTCCTTCAGAGATTTCCCCTTCTCTCTGAACTCTTTGTCAGTCTCTGCACCGCCCACTGCCCAGCCAGCATCCCCACTGCTACCAGTATGTTTTTCCCTCCCTCTCCCTCTCTCACCCTTCTCTCTTTCTCCCTCCTCTTCTCTCCCGTTTTCTCCCCCTCTGCTTCTCCCTCTCTCTCTCCACCTTTCTCTCTCCCTCCCTCCCCCTTTCTCTCTCTCCTCCCTCCCCCTTTCTCCATCCCTCCTTCCTCTTTTTTGGGAAGGGGCTTTGGTAACCACAACCCCTTTCCTTTCATAGGAGAGAGAATCCCTTTCACTTTTCCAGTGTCCCGGATGCCATAATTCATTCCTCATTAGGTGGGCATTGTTGATTTCCTCCGAGAAACAGGGGTTGCTGGAAGCATTGCTAACTCAGGTAGCTCTTGGGCTGAGAAGCGTGTCATAGCACTACATGGCTCTGGGGGTATCTCTCCTCCCACACTTGACACTGGGGATCCCATCTAAGCTTTCCTTTTCAATTCAGAAGGCTCTCAAATCCCAATAAAGTGCAGGACTATATGTGTTATGAACAAAATTTGATTTCTGTTCAAGTTTGGGGAAAAAATACGGGTCTCCACCCTTGTGCCTTAGACGTGTAAGGTGGTCAGGAGGGCACAGCCAACCCCAGGCAAAACTGTGTCCTCCACCACTACCCCTACCAGCCCACCTTCCCCAGGCACCTTTTCTTCCCCATTTTTCCTTCTGGCTGGCTATCTGCTGCTGGCTAACAGATAATTAATACCAGCTTAAGTTGGGGCCATTTCCAGGGAGGTTTACAACTGAAAAATGAGAAGTAGGGAAGACCTGCTGTATGACCTTGGAAAGCTTCTTTCTCCTGTTCTAAATAAAATCTCTAAAGTGACTCCAAGGATGTTGCCCAGGATTAGGACCATCTCCATGTCCTCTTCCTTCACTGTGACAGCCTTTTCCTAATGAAGTGCGTGTCCTTTTGTTAAAACACTTTTTTTTTTTTTTTTTTTTTTGGTACGCAGGCCTCTCACTGTTGCGGCCTCTCCTGCTGCGGAGCACAGGCTCCGGACACGCAGGCTCAGCAGCCATGGCTCACGGGCCCAGCCGCTCCGTGGCATGTGGGATTTTCCCGGAGCGGGGCACGAACCTGTGTCCCCTGCATCGGCAGGCGGACTCTCAACCACTGCGCCACCAGGGAAGCCCTGTTAAAACACTTTGAACTATAGAATCTTCAAGAGATTAAGTAACAGTGTTTCAGGGAATAGAAGGAACTATTCTTTCAATGCCACGAGTATTTCCCTCCCTACTTTTTGGTTGCAAATAACACCAGCTTTCGCTATACAACATTTGAAAACCATTTACCAGACTCAGAATATCACACTGACAAGCATCCTAGTAGCTCTGTTTCCCTCCAGTCCACCTAATATCAATGGAATCAAAGTCAAATTCTTATCTACAGGTCTTGCCCTCTCTACCCCATTACCAGCCACATTCTTTCTCTGTCTCTATATTCTTGCATTTGTCAGGACTCTTAGTTAAGGGTGGCAAATTCAGACTAAGAGGAAAGAAAAGGAGTTTGTTGTTTAGATATGAAGGTATCCCACAGAAACCAAGGAAGCGTTGACCAGCAGACCATGGTAAGGGTGGGGACTCAGATGAGCCTCAAGAACGGAAGCAGGACCATGGGATCATGGCAGGGCTTCCCACCTCTGCTGTGTGTTCTTCAGCCATATTCTTTCTCTCTCTCTAGCACATGCCACCTCTATTTCAACTGCTGTCATGATCTCTGCTCCTATGGAAGAAAAACACAACCACTAAGCAGTCTGAATTTTACATAGCATAGCTTCTGCTATCTGGACAAACAAAGACATCTTTCTCAAAACAAACTTTTAAATGCAGGCTCATATTTCTATGAGCCTATGTAGGCACCCTCACCTTGGGCTGCAAATGATCAGAAAGTGCACTCACATGCCAGCACTTGTTGTCACCAGATGGCCAAGTAGAGGTCAGAAGGGGAAGGCATAGCTGTGGTAGCCTGAATAATGGCCCCCAAAGATATCCAGGTTCTAAACTCTGGAACCTGTGAATGTTACCTATGTGGCCAAAGTGACTTTGCAGATGGGACTAAGTTAAGAATCTTGAGATGGGAAGATTATCCAGTGAAGAGATAAGATTATCCAGTTAAGAGAGAGGGAGATTCAACTTTAAAGGATATGGAAACAGAGATTGCGGTGATGTGCTTTGAAGATGGAGGAAGGGACCACAGGCCAAGGAATACAGGCAGCCTCTAGAGACTGGAAAAGGCAAGGAAGCAGGTTCCCTCCAAGAGCCCCTGGAGGGTGCACAGCCCTGCCGATGCCTTGATTTCAGCCCAGTGAAAACCATTCTGGATTTCTGGCTTCCAGAACCATAAGAGAATAAATTTGTGTTGTTTGAATCCAGCAACTTTGTGGTGTTTTATTACAGCAGCCATAGGAAACTAATACAGGGGTTCTTAAAATACAAGGAGGGGAGGCAATGCCTTGGAAGGGAATTCCTGGTGAGGTTTTGAGCCGTCAGTGCAAAAGACACCTGCAGAAGATTTGTTGCCAGAGCCTCAGGAGAGGGGGCCATCACAGTGTTAGCCAGCTTCTGACTTCCGATTAGAGACTTCAGATACATACAAAGAAAGTGCATCATGACTGAACAAGTAGATGCAAATCCTTTCTGAGTTAAGTGGGAAACGTTCAAAAGAAGTAGAACTGGCTATAAATGGTCACATGGGGGGAAGTTTAAAGAGAAAGTGGGTATGAGGAGAAAAGATCTGAACAGAGAAGGAAAGAGATGTGTAAGGTCCTAGAAAGAGCACTAAATAGGAAATTAGGACTCCGTTCCTAGCTCCCTGATTCTAGTTCCAGAGTAGGATGGGTTCTCCACCTTCTTAGCCTTTGTCCAGGCAACTCTGAAGTGCGGTCTCTAGTGACCTGATCCTGAAGATCCCCTCCAGCTTGAGGACACTGCGATCCTCACACTTCTGTCTGGATGTTGGCCTAGATATTGCCCTTAGTTCCTGGGGCTCCTGAAGTTTATGTTCACGTGCTTTGACATGGTAGATATATTGACACAAAATTCTGTACAACTAAAATGGAAAACCCCCAGCTGGCCATGTACAAAATCTCAAAGACTACTTGGTAAGAAACAGAACAAGATAAAATAAAGACATGACCCTTGCGTTAGCCCTGGGAAATATCTTCACAGTGGACTAACTGCTTACCGAGGCAAATGTGAATATTCCTCAAGGAAATCTGGAGACAGTTCTGTAGAGTTGAAGGTAAAACACAAATCCATCAGCACCACTAGAGGGCAGAACGCATTCCCTGGTGATGGCAGAATTTATTGGTAACAGAAAAGATAGCACCTTTTAAAAATAAGGTAATTTCTATGTTTGGGGGAAATAAATTGAAGATAAACAAATATGCCTGAAATTGGCACATCAAAACTTACTTTGTCCTAAATTTCTCATCTGTGTTCTTTTTGTCGGCTAAAATCATAGCAATTCTAACAAAAATTATTAGTTATTTGAATCCCTATAATTTAAAAACATAGCCATAAATTAGACTTTCAATAGCTTCAAATCATCTGCATAGCTCTGTCACCTGTATGGAAGTAGAAAGATTTTTTGTTCAATCCTGAAACTGTAAGAAAAAGGGAAACTGTGTATGCCAGTTCAATACTGCATTGGATGAAATGTACAGACTCCAAAATATAGTGGTTTAATCAAAGAGGGTTCAGCTCTTCTCTCATTAGAGTAAGTCCAGAAGTAGGCAATCCAGGGTTAGTCCACAGACTCCACAAAGACACCCTTCGATCCTTCTGCTCTGTCATCCTCAGTTCACCCATGGATACAAGACAGCTCCAAAGTCAACTCACTCTGCATTCCAGGCAAGAAAAAGAAGGGAATGCAAAGGGCCAAGGGTGTAAGGTGGGAGGTTTATTGTTCCCTTTAGAAGGTTTTCCTGAAAGCAGCATCTACTTGTACTACGTATGTTACCAGACCTATGGCTCTGTTTTTTTTTTTTTTTTTTCCTGGCTGCATTGGGTCTTCGTTGCTGTGCATGGGCTTTCTCTAGTTGCGGCAAGCAGGCTCAGTAGTTGCGGCTCACAGGCTCTATAGCACAGGCTCAGTAGTTGTGGTGCATGTGCTTAGTTGCTCTGCGGCATGTGGAATCTTCCTGGACCAGGGATCAAACCCGTGTCCCCTGCATTGGCAGGTGGATTATTAACCACTGCACCACCAGGGAAGTCCCTATGGCCCTCTTTATTCATCCCCTGCTGCAGATTTTTTTAGCTGGGTACCTTGCTTTCTTAAAGAACATCAGAATGTCTTTTAGAAATAAAGTGAAGAAGGATGGATATGGAGTATGCAAATAAAATGTCGGCCATAATCTTGAAAAATTGTCAACTATCTTATTTGCCTCGATCAAAATGATCATTAGAGCTTCTCTTATTGCTATTTTAAAAACCAAGAAGAATACTTTAGTAGTAGGGTGTATTCATTAAGAATCTTTTGGTTGCAAGGAACTGAACCAACTGACAAGCTGAAGCAAAAAGTGGGGGAGGGATTGTTAGATGTATACTAGGGTATTTCATAAAAGTGAAGACAAGTTTGAGCAACCTACTCTCAGAAAGAAAAGGAAACAGGAATGCTTCAGGATGTATTGGATTTTTTTTCTGTACAAATCTGCCAATAATAGGTACAGACCACATAGTGCATCTTAAAAAATAGCACCCTAAAATTGCAAGGTGATAGCTGCCAGCTCATGTCATACAGCTGGGTTTTTATAGGTCACTGAATATAAGGCCAGTATTTTCTGAATGATAGGGCACATGATAGTATCCATTAATCCCTTGGATATCACCTCATTGGCCACTTTTGCTGTAAAGTGAATCTGGTGATAATATGTTTACTCTGACAGTGCATATGACCTTCAATAAACTCATAGATGATGTGCATGAAGGGAAGAAAAAGAATCCAGAGCATGCATATCTCTTCTGACGGTAAAAAAAAAAATCCCCGATTTATTCACCGATGGCAGGGGCCCAATTTAGTTGATCTAATTACCAGGTGCCCAGAAAACATCCTTGAGGTTTGGTGCCAGATTGAGGTTCAGAATGGGATGCCATTGCTTGAAAAATTAGGCACTCAGCAATGATCCTAGGTAGGCAAGTCAGATCTAGTGAAGGGAAATTCACACAGTTGAGCCTATAGCAAGTCTAGCATCTATCTCTGCCACTATGCCTGCCTTGTTCATAAGCCCACTGATTAATCACCATACTGAATAGTAAAGGAAAATGATGACATCTATGGACCATCTTGTCTACCTGATTACTGAGAGTGTCTTCTACCGTGAAAGTTTTCTGAAAGTCAGGCATGAGATACAATTGTTTTCATGCTTTAAGCTCATCCACACCAGCCTATTCCTTAAGCTTCTTGTCACTAATATTCTAATCTTGCTCTTCCCCAGCAAGGGCCAGACAATAACAATTGCCTAGAAATCAAGATCGATCCTGATTTTAGGCCAGAGTAAATAGCATATTGGTATGCTTGCTGTTTTGGCCACAAAGAGTTTTAATTTCCTCCGCTGCCTTTCAGTGCCACTCCTGTCTGGAGCTGTCACACTATAGACCATTTCAGTTCTGTCAGCATTTCACCGAGAATGAAGCGTGACAGTTTTATATTTAGTGAAGTGGTCATAGGAAACCACCCATGAGGCCATTCATAGGCATGGACTAAGGAATTCATGGGAATGTGAACAATGGGAGCATGTACGACCTGATTGTGTAAGTAATTTGTGCCTTCAGGATCTGGTTTGATGGTGGAATGTTACCAGCCATACCCAGCTTTAAAGCTAGATATATCAAATGTTATTAGTTGCTTATGAGTAGTTCAAACACTATTAGTTGCTTATGAGTAGTTCAAACACTACAGAGTTCTATGGACCAGGTATTCTGTCTTCACCAGAGTCGAGTCCATTTAAAAGTTGGAAGCTCATTCTAAAAAGGATAATCACCTGTAAAAAAGAGTATGGATCTGCTTTCAGACTCTAGAGACCACCATTAGATTGTCCCATTAGGGCTTATCACAGACTCCATTGTGCAACCCCATCTCCAAACAGCACCTTTGGACTTGCTGGGTTATAAGGGCTGAGAAAAGAGTAGCATGAACCTTGCTCTGGGAGAGTTAAAGGTGCTTCTCTTTCTCTGGGAGGTTTTCAGGTACCTGGAGGTGATAAATTCACAATTATTTCTCTCCCTTTTCTTGCCACGGTTCACTGTGGATAAAGTATATTTCCTTGTCTCAAAGACTTTGTGCTTCCCCACCATATGACTTACTTTGAACAATGGAATGTGAAGGGACATGACAGTATTCCAGTTCCTAGAAGAGACTTTAAGGTGTGATGTGTGTTACCCATTGCTCTCTTGCACCCCTGTCCTGCACCAAGAGAACATCACAAGTAGGTGGCCCTCTTTCAACTCTGGCCCTAGAAGGGCACATTGAGCAGACCTGAACCCTACCTGAAGCCTGGATTAGCATTCCCGTGGCAATGTATGATGCAAGTGAAGGAGAGAGAAATGCTTATTTTTGTAAACCACTGAGATTCTCAAGGTTATTTGTGACATAGTAAAACTAAATGAAAGCAGACTAAGATGCTAAGTAAACAGGTCGGAGACAATGTACAACATACTTCTTTTAAATATGATACAGACTGTCTTCAAAATCTGAAGGGGACCACCATGCCATGTGCTGTGCTTCCATCTCCATGTCAGGAAGACCAGGTATATAAACTTGTATTTTAGGTTGGAAATAATATCCCAACATATTCTAAATCATTAATGCCATAGAAATGTCATAGTATCAACCTGAGAACTTTTGCAGATGTTATCTCCTACTCCTTGAACCAAAACATCTTGGGTATTTCCCTTTTCCTGTTTTCTCAGGCTCAACACCTTGATATCATTGATGTAATGAACACAGAGAGTATTCACTCTTGATGGCCTGCTGGGACCCCCTTGTCCAGGCTGGCATATCAGTGTCCCAGTGCTTTGGGCATTACCTGCTAATGACTAGCAGTGGTTCTGACCATGGCAACTTCCCCCCAAAGGAGCGTTTGGCAAGATCTGAACACAGTTTTGATGGTGACACTGTGGCAGATGGGGAGAGGGTGGGAGGAGAAGGAATGCTACTGGTGTCTAGTGGGTAAAGTCCAGGGATGCAGCTAAGCATCATATAATGCAGAGACAGAAAAGCCCCAGCTGGACGACAAACTGTCCAGCCTAAAATGTCAATAGTGCCAGGGTTGAGAAACCCTGATCTGGAGAGTGTCTGTTAACAAAAGTCAGCTGCTCCTCCCTAGCTATTGTTTTTTTTTTTTGCGGTACGTGGGCCTCTCACTGTTGTGGCCTCTCCCGTTGGGGAGCACAGGCTCCAGACGCGCAGGCTCAGCGGGGCCAGCCGCTCTGTGGCATGTGGGATCTTCCTGGACCGGGGCACAAACCCGTGTCCCCTGCATTGGCAGGTGGACTCTCAACCACTGCGCCACCAGGGAAGCCCCTACTCCCTAGCTATTTATTCTGATTTTGTAATTCCAGTGAGAAAGAAGAATATTTTCCCAGCTTGGGTCAGGTGCCCACCCCTGGATCAGTTATCTTTGCCAGGATGGCATGGCCCAGTAATGCACACGTGAAACGGGAGACCCAGTCCTCAGAGTGAAGCAACAGAAGGCAGACAGTGAGCTTTTCTGAAAGTCAAGAGAAGCAGGGAAAGGTATAACTTCAGCCAAGACAATTATGCTCACTAGAGCAGGGTGGTGGTAGGTAACAGGCATCGCTTTCTGAGGAGTGAAAAATGATTGAATCTTCATACACACAGCAGTCGCTGGAGCTGCTGCTGTAACCGGAGCAGCTGTGAACCTCATTCCAGGCTCTTAAAGCCCAGGACAGGAGCTGAATTATACAGCTCCCTGTATTTCCCTACTTCCAATGCGTCCCATCTCTCAGTTAACTGAGACTACTTCTTTTCCTTGCAAAATGAAGCATACATACACAGGCAGGCACATGCACGTGAGTGTGCATGCACACACACACACACACACACACAGTGCTCAATGTTGATTCAATTTGAATTTTCAATCTGTCCCCATAAGAACTGGTGAAACACACAACCAGCTGGAGATAAAGGAAATGACACTGCTATAGTCTTTATTGAATCACCTCTCGCTTTGGTTGTTCAATTCTGTTTCAGGCACTAACTTTTTTTTTTTTTTTTTGCGGTACACGGACCTCTCACTGTTGTGGCCTCTCCCATTGCAGAGCACAGGCTCCGGATGCGCAGGCTCAGTGGCCATGGCTCATGGGCCCAGCCGCTCCGCGGCACGTGGGATCTTCCCGGACCGGGGCACGAACCCGTGTCCCCTGCATCGGCAGGCGGACTCTCAACCACTGCGCCACCAGGGAAGCCTCCAGGCACTAACTTTTTTGTTCTACTTAATTCTGCCCTAGAATTGTTACTTTCTCAAATGGGAGTAATAATAGCTACCTTCTATTGAGTACTCACTCAGGCTCCATGTTCATAAATATGTGTGTGTATATGTGTGTGTGTGTGTGTGTATATATATATATATATATACACACACACACATATACATGTATATACTACATGTATATAATACATGTATGCACATATATACATATGTGTGTGTATATACACAAACACACATATGTCTAATTTTAATCCTCACAATATTCTTATGAGGTAGGACTATTATTATCAATGAAGAAAATTAGTATTAGAGAGTTTAGATAACTGGTTCAATGTTATATATTTCCAAAGTATGTCGTAGAACTGGACTACAAACCCAGGTCTGTAAAACACCAAAATCTTTTGCTTAACCACTGTCTTCTCCTGTCCTCTCCTACTCTGGACTTTCCCCTACTTCCCCATCCCAAGCATGAACCATAATACATTCCAACATCCTCAGGAGCTAAAACAGTTTAATGAGATCTCACATAACTGTCACAAAACCCAAATTTAAACCAAAAATGCTAATCAAAGTTGACCACACTTATCATACTTAATGCTTATTGAAGACAATCTGAATACATGCTGAGGCAAATATCACCACTTGGCAACAACAGAATTTTCATGTTACTCAGGATAAGTACAGAGCACACAAGTGATTTCAGGCCAGGTGGTAAATTCAGAATGAGAGAGCCCTCACTGCAGCCACTGTCTCAACAGAGATACCACGTATGAGGCTATAATGGCAACCATCTCCCTGCAGGTCACCCAGCAACATGCTGTCAGATCAACCCAGCTGGAATGAATGCTGGATGTTAAAGAAAGTACCAAGGATTTCCCAACACTTTGTGGATTTCAGACCCAGCACTTCACTGGCTTTTACCACAGAGGGTACATGAGTGGAGCATGCTTGTGCCATGCCAGCTCCTTGGAAGGTTGTGTCTCATTTAGATCATCAAAGCCATTGGCCAGACATCCTGTCACCCCCTGTGCTCTGTACAATGCCAAGCATTCTGTAGACAGTCCTCCAAGGGCTAAATAATAACAGTGTCTAGCTTTCATGGGCTATTTGCAGTACAGTCATTCTTTATATTCATTCTATTAACTGCTGTTGTCTCTGCTCCTGGTGAGAAACAGTGTTACGAGTGACAAGATGGACACCTGGTTAAAAGCCGTCTTCAGAAATAGAACTCCTTGCTCCCAATCATTTCAAATTCTTACAGCATTTGACTGAAGTAAAGCACAAAAAATTTAGCAGCTTGTCCTTTATGCTAGTTGCAAAATTTACAGCCACCCCTTCACCTGCATCTTCTCTGAGATTCTACCTGCCTTTGAGGGCTAACATGACATAATTCTACTCCACTATATAATGTAATGGTAAAGAGGAATCTTCTGCTTGGAAGAGACCATCTCATTTCAATATGTTGTGATATCTTTTGGAAACCAATATCCTCTAAAATAGGGAATGGCTTCAGATCAAGGGCAATCATTACTGTGATTTATGAGCAGTGCAAGCAGATGTTTTTTTGAATATTTGGCCTTTTCCCAAAAACCTCATGCAAGCTAAGCCATTGTATCTCATTGCATGAAAAGCCTTTGCTTCCAGGTAAAGGGATGAGCTGACTCAGAATCTGACTTTGTACTTGAAAACAGAAACAGAAGATGCTGTTAACCTAAAGAAAGCCAATGAACTATTTTTTATTTTCCCTACAGCTAGGAGCAATCACAACTACAGACCAAGCTGTGTCAGCCAAAAAAAGAGAGCCAGATACCTGGTCTGGAAGGTGAAGATGCCTCATTTTGTTGTGGTTATTAGATTATCAATTTTCTCCCCTCAAGACCTGTGTGATTCACAGGGAACACTATTAGCCTGGCAAGAATTAATTACAGCCCTGATGAAGGTGACCTTCCAAACAAAAGCGAAAAGGCAAACTAGTCTTCATGAGAAGTACGTGAGAAGTTAGATATGGCTAGGATTCTAAACAGGATCATGGGAAATACTCTGATTTAAAAGGAGTATGCTGTGTTCTTTTAAGTGGAAGGCCAGGTGAGTGGGACCTTACCCTGAGCTGTGACCAAAAAATTGCTATTATCTGCATTATTCAATATTTTGAAATTTTAAGGCTTTTGTTTCAATTTGGTTGGTCTTTTCACTGGTCAAAAGAATGAGAATTTTTTGAGGGCTAAGGATTGACAATGATAAAGATTTATCATTTCATCTCAGCATCAGAAGACTAGGGGATGTTGTATACATAAGTGAAGGAAGCCAGTCAGAGTGACTTGAAACAGGGAACCACGAAAAGTGATTTTTCCACAGTCAATGTATCCAACAATGTGTCATTAGCTTGTGATTCTACTTGTTCCTCTTTCTTTCTGGAGAACTAATATTGGGAAAATGTACAAAGTAATCAAATGAGTCTTTAATGATCCTACATTCTTTCCTGTAGCAATAAAAACCCTCCCTCTCCTTCAGTTTCTCAGCGCTCAGCAGTCCAGCAACCTTCTATTTCGAACTGTGAGTTCAGGAAACATTTTGCTATCAGTAAGAAACCTCAAAGTAAGACTCAATCACTTTTGTTATTATGAAGATTTTATTTTCAGGTTGCAATGGAAGACTTCAGCACCTGTTCAAAGGATTTTGAGGGTAAGCAATAAGAGGGGGAAGGATGGCTTTTTTCCCTTGCAATGCCACTAAACTGCCACAATGCAGGTTTTCCCAGAGAAAAGCCTCCCTCTGTGACAGATTTTGCCCCCGGCAGGTGCTAAACATTCCAGAAATGAACAGTGAGGCCTCTGGCACTCTCCACCTGTGTGTCTAAGACCACACTAGGCTCAGCTCATCTTTTTGCCCTGTAAACAGGTATTTGCACTCAGGAAAATCTTATATTTTCAGTTCTATTAATAGTCTTTATTCTACAAATTCTGTTTTTATTCATTCACTTATTAACCACTTATTCACATATCAATTTAACAAACATTTATCAATTGCCTGAACTAGGTTCAGGACACAGGTGGGTTCCCAGCTCTGAACAGAACAGACAAGGCCCATGTCCTCATGAGGCTTACATAAATTTATGTCTCTGCTTAGCTTCATGTTATTTGGTTTTACCTTTAATAATTTCTTGAGTGAATTATTTGTTTCTTGTTTCATAATGAAAAATTTAAACTATGAATTTGCCTCTGATTGCAGCTTTGATAATATGCCATTAATGTTCTTATTTAATGTCATCCTTGTTATTATCTTTTCTAACAGCTGATTTGAACTTCTCTTTGACTTAAGAGTTTAAAGGAGGCTAATTTGCAATAATGTTTGTTTCATCTCCAATAGAGGTGTTTTGCTTCCTTATTATTCGAATGTATTCATTATAAGAATGTATTCATTATAATTCCATTTTCTAGAACTTACTACAGTTTCTTTGTGGACTAGTAGTTTCTCAGTTTTGGTAAATGTTTTATTGTGAGTTGACAAAAATGTATATACTGTTAGTAATGAAGAGTTAGAAGTATGTCAATGAAATATATTATAAATTATGTTATTTAGATGCTATTATTTTATATACTATATTATTATACTAAAATACCACATAGTATATTTATTATTTATATTATAAATATAAATGTCATTATATTATTAGGTACTATTATAAATTGTTTTATTTAGATGTTCTTTTTCTTTATGTTTGACTTTTTGATCTGTTATAAACTGAAAGAGGTAGGTTCAAAATCTCCTAATATTTTTAGTTTGCTTTATATATTTTGCTTTTTTTTATTCAGTACATAAAAAGTAATTACTATTTAATTTATACAAAAAGAACCTCCTGGTCCCATTTAATGGTTTTTGCTATGAATTCTATTTTCTTTGATATTAATATTGCTATCTGTGCTTTTTATCTGTTGTGTTTGCCTAATGTATATTGTTCCTAGCTTTTATTTTGAAATGTCCCTTCCTTGTGTATCTCTTACATGGCATCTAGCTTAACTTTTTAGATTTTGTTTTGTACTTTTATTTGTTATATGCTTGTTAACCATACCTGAACATCTTCATTTTCTTATTTAAAAGGTTAACCCATTTAAATTTATTATCATAATTTATATATTTGGTCTTACTCTGTTTCCTTTTTATTTACAATATGTTTTATGCTTACCACTTGATAAGCATACTCTTGTATGCCTACTCTTTTTTTCCCCCATTTTTTGCTATATTGATCATATTTTTTGTTTTACTTCTATTTCCAACTAGGTGATTGCCTTTGGTTTTCCAAAGGTGAATATCTCTGGTTGTCTATTGATGTCTACTTGCTTCTGTACCATTTGTTGAAAAGGCCAGTTTTCCTCCATTGGATTGCATCTTTGTCAAAAATCAATTGGACGTATTTGTGTGGGTCCATTTCTCGGTTCTCTATTCTGTCCATTGATCTATGTGTCTATCTCTCTGCCAATAACACACAGTCTTGATACTGTAGAAACTGGGTAAACTGATTTCTCCCAATTTTTCATTTTTCAAATTGTTTTAGCTATTCTAGTTCCTTTGATTTAACCATTTAAATATTAGAATAACCTTGTGTATATCTACAAAAAAAATTCTTGGTTAGTTTAAGTGTACCTTTGAGTAATCTTTTTTATCAGGAATAATATGAGGGGTATATTTTCTAAAGCTTATAATAAATATACCAATATATACTAAATAAAAATTCTTTTTATATACATGAATGATATCATGATTGAATAGGAAATTCCTGGTTACAGCTCAAATTCTTTTTATTTACTCCAAAATTCTACAGACATTGTTCCACTGGTATCTAATGTTTTTTGTTATGCTGGAAAAGAACAAAACCAGTCAGATTTCTCTATTTTTTCTTTCTGGATGTGCAGAAGATTCTTTGTTTACTGTTGAAATTCAAAAATTTCACCAGGATATGTTTAGGTATTGTTTTCTTTTTGCCCACTTTGCCTTATGTGCTGCCTCAGGATATTCTTCACCTCAGGAAAGTTTTATAGTTATTTTCTGATGTTTGCTGTGTTCAATTTGTTCTCTCTTCTTGGAAGACCAATTTTCTGTAGGTTGAACAGGTGTCTTTTACACCTGTGCTCTTCACTCTTGTTAATTTCCTCTCTTTGTTCTTATCCTCTGAATCCTGGGAGAATTGTTGAAAGATGTCTTCCAAGTCACTGATTGCTTCTCTGAGAGAGGATTCTTATCTGTACTGCTTCTAACATAGACTTTAATTTTCTCATTATATTTTTTATTTCTTTACAACTTTTTTTTTTTTTTTTGCGGTACGTGGGCCTCTCACTGTTGTGGCCTCTCCCATTGCGGAGCACAGGCTCCGGACGCGCAGGCCCAGCGGCCATGGCTCACGGGCCCAGCCGCTCTGGAACATGTGGGATCTTCCCGGACTGGGGCACAAACCCACGTCCCCTGCATCGGCAGGCAGATTCTCAACCACTCCGCCACCAGGGAAGCCCATGGAAACGTTTTTTAAAAGCATGGTCTTCCTTTGAACTGTGGTTTTTTTTTTTTTTTTTTTTTTTTTTTTTAGGGATTGTAAATATTTGTTCTTTTTGTTTTCTTTTTTTTTTTCTCTTCTATTTCCTTTTTCCTTGTTTGTACATCCTTGAATAATAACAGATACATCCAAACTTGGTGCTTATCCAACAACATGATGCCTTAATTCTCCTTATTTCTTCTCACCCATTCCACTTTTTTTATAGTGTCTTCCTTCCAAACATAAAATTGAGGTGCCGATTTACTTTATAGACCCATTCAAGAGAGTCTGAAGGAATACACACCAATATGTTAATATTGATCTATAGGAGATTTTCACTTTCATCTTTATGCCTTTTTGTACTGTTTAAATCCTTTACATTGAAAAGATATCAATATTATAAGAAGAAAAAATAATTCAGTGAAAATTTTAAATAGAGCATTCCCAGTTCAACAACTCAAATATGGGAGTAGGAACCACTGAAGGTGAAAGCTGTCACAGAAGAGGGATTTCATCTGTGTCATTTTTCAAAGTGTATTGAAGCCAGTGGCAAGCTTTCTGTTTGTTCTGGTCCTCCTAACAGAAATAATAGACACTTTTAGATGCCAACCCAAAAGACGTTTCCTCTTCTTTACTGCTAACAAAATCTCAATTTTGTTTAGACAGAAAGTGAAGCTACAATCAAAGGATTAAATAGATGAAAGTTCAATGAAAGGACTATTTAGAGTGGTCTGAGCAAGCTCCAAGGATCAGCAATAGCAGAGAGCTAATACCTACTTCAGGCTTGAAGGCAAAGAGGGACAAGAGGTTATTGAACCCAAGGGAAAGCTATAGCTACAGGAGGTCTTCTGGAAGAAGCTATGGCCTGTGGAATAAAGAGAATGGTGTTACCAAAACCCAAAGAGAGCTGGAGCAACAGAAGCAGGACTACCTACCCAATAGGAGTTGTGCCGATGGCAGCACAAGGAGGGAGGAAGCTGGGGGAAATAAATACCCAGCCATTTTTCTCTCCTGCCTTCGGATTTCCTCCCATGTCTCCTGGTACCAAGACTCAATGAGAAACCAGACAGCAAAGGAGATCAGGTGATCTAGGCTACTGATATCAGCCCCTGAGGTATGTAGGAGGTTAAGAAGGGCAGTGAAATATACATATTTTATGTCCTGCCTCACATTCCCTTGGCCTACCATCTTGTCCTGGCCACTGCTAGGTCAATTAGCTGCAACAATAGCCCCTGGACTCAGTTTCACAGCATGTCTCGTTTCTCAGGAATCCTTTGCCTTCACCACATGAGACACCTACACGAGACTAGTCTGCTTACCTATTCTGCAGCATGTTCAAACTGTACATAGAAAGTTAGTGGTCCCTGGGGCAACCCTTGACCGTTTGGGTTTGGAAACCAATAGGTAAATATAATTTCTTCCATGTCTTGAGCAGACAATTCTGAGATGGGATCTACAGGGTTCTTCAGATGTTCTCTGTTAGACTGAGCCCCAGTTGCCAGACAGCCGCAGTTGCCCATAACAGTAACTAACACTCAACTTTAACACTTCTTACTCCTGAATTCACTTTACCTCCTTCTCTGTTTTACTACTCCCAGTCCCCTGACACCTACTGCCTGATATCATTTCCCAAAATAACTATCTTCATGGATCCCTTTTCTCAAGTTCTGCTTTGGGGGAACTCAAGATAAAATAGACAGAGAAGGGGTAGCTCTGGAGGGGCAAAAGGAGAATAACCATTCCAGGTGTCCACTCTTCTCCCAAGTGTTACAGGGGTAAGTAACCCTATTCCAAATTGCAGGTGTAGATTCTGATTAGTCTACAGTAATGGTTTAGAAAAGGGCATGTGATCAGTTTGAGCTAACAGTAAAAGAAGAGATGTATGTTGTTCTACCTTTATAGTGTAAGTGCAAACTGCAGCACAAGGACAGTTCTAAACAGGCAGCCTAAAATATGAAGCTGCTACAAACCGCATAATGTTTCCATTGGGTTCAAAACATAATTTCAAGGGTTTAGGTAAAAATACATACCATTAATCCAACAATAGTCTATCCACCCCAAGTTTCTGGTGCCACAGTCACAGACAAGAGTTGGGGCTCTGCAGGAAAAACCAGGGAAGCTTGTGGTTGCCACAAATGTCTATCCAGAGTACAAGGGATAGAAAAGTCTTAGGTTTAGCTGTTTGTCAAGTATGTGGTTTGATTCTCCCATAGTTCTGAGGATGTACAAACTCAGCTCTGATTCCACAAGATAAAGTTAATGATGTAAACCACAGGTTGGCAAACTTTTTTCTAGAAAGGGCCAGATAGTAAATATTTTAAGCCTTATAGGCCATACTGTCTCTACAAAAGGAGACATAGAAAATGCATACAGAAATGGGCATGGCCATTTTCGCTTATGAAAGTAGGTGGTGGACTTGACTGAGCCTCTGGGTTTTACTTTGCTGACCCTGGTGTAAACCAAGCAGCCCTTTGTTGCCACCTCACAAAGAATCCGTTTGTACCTCAAGTAATATTTTCTTCAAAATGTGAAAAATTTAGTCAATCAATAAAAAATTAGACTATCCAGCAGCTGTCTTCCAAAAATTTTATTTTCTCTTAAGAATACTAGCATTCTACTGTTTTTATTTCCAACAAAAAATTCAGATCAGCAAAATAATGTCTAGTTGATTGTACTTTTATTTTTCATCTCAAAACACTGCATATCTCATTCTGAAACTTTTAGCCATGCCCCCTAAAAAATGGAATTGAAAGCACAAGATCTGAAAACTTATCATAAAGTCCATTAATTTAAAAACCACTAAGTACAACTAAAGAAAAATACATTTGTTCAAATGCAATCACATAACTAAACCAAAAAGTAGTCTCCTGGAGATAACCTTATGTTAAAAGACTTTCATGTTTTCTTGAGAGCCTTTCATGCTGAAATTTCTAAAAGCCCACTGGCTGCACACAGTGGCAGAATACAACAGCGATTTCACAACCCCAGGCAAAATTATATAACAAAGTAAGGATATGACGGAGTATATTTCTTATCCAGTGGTAAGTAACCTGCAATTGCACAATTAGAATTTGGTCAGGGCCCAGATGCTAATTGCAATACCAGGCAGAGTGTACTCAATGTTTAATTTACATCAAATAGAGGAGAGCCTTCCAGTACCAGGTATTGAATCCCGTGTTGGAATGCTGTAGTTTTTCCTAAAGCAAAATAACACACTACCAACATCATTGTTCAGCTGCACCATAGGTATCTCTGTGGGAGTTTTCTAACAAATTACTGAGCAGAGTTGGCCCTATTTAATCTATAATCGTGAATGCCATCAGTGCCTATGTTTAGAGGACCATAAAGCCAAAGAATAGCACACACTCGGGTCTTGTTCAGACTAAATTACTACAGAACAAGGGCCAAATACCAAAGTAACTGTGACTGCATCATTAGATAGTCCTTTCAAAATAGTTACTTTTTTTTGTCCTGAGTATTTAATGGAAAAATAAGCAATTCCTTTGAAGTTAAGAATTTATTTTTTTCTGGTAAGCAAATGTTTAACTCTCCCACCAAATAATGATTTTCTTTTCTTATCAACACCCACATTTTCTATCAAAGAGCACAGACTTTTCTTTGGCATCTTCTTTAGATATTCTATAAACTGAATTGATTTATCATGTGTAGATATTGATGTTGAGCAGCTTATGGCTACACAGTATAATTAAATCAAATTCAAACAGACCCATAAAGAACATAAAAATCACTAAGCAAGCACTGAGACATTTTAGTAAGCAAATGGCAACATGTGTATTCAGGAAGGAGTGTGACGGGCAAGACTTCCACTGACTTCCATTTCGTCACAAAAGACCTCCTGAGAGAGAGTAATGTAGAAAAGATGGAAGTCCAAGCCCAAGATTTGGTGAGCTGGTACATAGATCAAGCATGACAAATGAAATAGAGAGGAAAAAATCTGTTTATAACATGTATGTGCTGCTTAAATGAATGGGAACTAGAGTAAGTTTGCATAAACAGAGCATAAAAGAAATAGTCTGATTATGAAAAGTTACAATGGTCCTACAGAGACATGACTGGGGTCACATTAAGGCTGTGTTTAAGTAATGGATGAGACACATTGGAGGTCAGAAGAAACACATCATAATTGCTGTTCATAAGGCTTTGCAAAGGATCTCAGGTACATTGATTTCATCCTGATAACAACCCTGTGAAGTAGATATATTATCCCCAATTTCCTCATAAGGAAGTAAAGGAAATATGAGTGACTCATATAAGACTGTTTAGCTGGTAAATGTAGAATACAACAAAAAACAAACAAAAATACTCAGTTCTGGGCTTCCCTGGTGGTGCAGTGGTTGAGAGTCTGCCTGCCGATGCGGGGGACACGGGTTCGTGCCCCGGTCCGGGAAGATCCCACATGCCGTGGAGCGGCTGGGCCCGTGAGCCATGGCCACTGAGCCCACGCGTCTGGAGCCTGTGCTCTGCAACGGGAGAGGCCACAACAGTGAGAGGCCCGCGTACCGCAAAAAAACAAAACAAAACAAAAACAAACAAACAAACAAAAAAAACCTCAGGTCTTTTAGCTGTGTAAAAGTGTTATTTCCACTCTACCACAGAACCCTTTGTATGAAGGCCAGAAAAGCAACATGTCTCAGTACATGCACTCCTGGACTAAAGGCTGCAATAAGTTTCAAAGTCAGTTTAAAATGTTTTACTTCAGTAATCTGTATTTCCCAGGCCTCACCAGTTGTGGGACCTCGTTAATGGCAATAACCCAAATTTCACTGGTCTTGCCTCTATCTATGTCACACATACTCTCGATCCTTTGCACAGCCCTCCATGTGTTTCTGGGCGTTCCAGAAGAGCCTCACAAGTCTCCCAACCCTGTCTTTTCAGTGATGCCCACTCCCTTGAAACCACTTGAGGACAGTACCTCTCAGTTCTACTGCTACAACCATGTTCCATGAAAACACCGATGTCTGACCAAGATAGACTTAACATTCGGTCAGCTTGACTAACCTTTAGACAGGCTTCTTCCTGACTCTAGCGCCCTGATCTACCTTTTCTTAGAGCATTTACTTAGGAAAACTTGCATCTGTAAATTTTGTCTCTGCCCCTTTGAGATGTAAATCTTCTCCTAGTCTCTTGCCAGTTTTACAACCCAGGAATGTCTTTCTCAAGGGGTTGGGAGTCATCCCTCTAAATACAAACATAGAGAAAGATAGGGCACCTATCTCCCTGTCTCTGTAGGAGGGTAGGAACCTGACTTCAATAAGTGCCAATTAGCAAACACAAATGGACTAAACACATGGCCCAACCTCCCCGCTAACGTCCTCCAGTTACTTTCCAGTAGCTCACCCCACTGCTTTAAAACTCTCCAAACTTTTGTCTTACTGGAGTTGAATTCGTACTCTCTCCCCATTATGATAATCTTGAATAACGTCTCTTTTGCCTATTTAACTCCACCCCATGCAATTTATCCAGACCAAAATGCTACCACTGAAAAACTCTCAGAGCACTAAATCCCCAGGAACTCAAAGAGGTGCAGAGAAAACACCTCTCTCCCTGACTCAGGTCACATTTTGTAACTTGTGATAAAGCCAAAGCACTATCACTCTTTCCATTTCTCGTGGAGTCCTTCATGCAAAGAGTCCCTCCACCTTCTGACTGTAGTTCTGCAGACTGATGTAGGGACAGTATGACAAGCAGACAGCATGCTTCTCCCTACATCTCAATTCCTTGGTCAGGTGCCCAAACAAAACAAACCACTTTCTTCCTAACTTCCCCCTTCCCACCCCGAACCATTATTTTTACTACAAATGAACTTATCATGGACCCATCCACTAGATGGCAATCATGCCCACAGATGTTTGAATTCAGTTTATTCCAAAACTGAGATCCCTATTTCACTTAGATGAGTGAAAGAGTGTGATGGGGTGCTTAAAAATAAAACAAATGAGAAAAAAATGAAGTATTCTCAGATTTTCTCTACGCTTTTTGCATTGTTTGAAGGATCCAGTTCAAACAACCATTCAGAAAGTATATTTATACACTCATATGCCTTATACCACCCATTGATTTTTCAATTTAAGTTTAAATGCTAGCCCAGCAAGTTTGGAGCCATTTTATTCCCCAGAAGAGAAGAAAAAAATTTTTTTAAAGACTAGCAGCCTGGGTGGAATCCAGAGAAAATTGATTTCAGTTCAGTATTAGAAAGAGCTGTAACAATTACAGGAATCCAGCACTCTAATCGACTGTTGTAAGAAAATGGTTTTGTCCATGTTGGGACTTGAGTAGAGGCTGGAGATAGCATCCAGAATGTTGTAGAGGGAATTCGTGCATAAGGTAGGACACCTGGCTCCTCCAAGGACCCTTCCAACTCTGAGATGATGCTGTGTGACATATTTACGACTTGCAAAATATTATTCTTTTGGGTTCCTTAATGAGATTTTCTTAATTTCTTTTATATATATTAGCACCTCATTAATCAAATAGAAAATCTCTCCCAAATATAGAACACTTCTTTCTAAAATGAACACCTAATAACAAAAGTAATTTTTTTTATTAGTTTCTGCTTTATAACAAAGTGAATCAGTCATACATATACATCTGTTCCCATATCCCTTCCCTCATGCATCTCCCTCCCTCCCACCCTCCCCATCCCACCCCTCCAGGCAGTCACAAAGCACCCAGCTGATCTCCCTGTGCTCTGTGGCTGCTTCCCACTATCTATCTACCTTACGTTTGGTAGTGTATATATGTCCATGCCTCTCTTTCGCTTTGTCACGGCATACCCTTCCCCCTCCCCATATCCTCAAGTCCGTTCTCAAGTAGGTCTGTGTCTTTATTTCTGTCTTACCCCTATGTTCTTCATGACATTTTTTTTTTCTTAAATTCCATATATATGTGTCAGCATACGGTATTTGTCTTTCTCTTTCTGACTTACTTCACTCTGTATGACAGACTCTAGGTCCATCCACCTCATTACAAATAGCTCAATTTCATTTCTTTTTATGGCTGAGTAATATTCCATTGTATATATGTGCCACATCTTCTTTACCCATTCATCCGATGATGGACACTTAGGTTGTTTCCATCTCCGGGCTATTGTAAATATGGCTGCTATGAACATTTTGGTACATGTCTCTTTTTGAATTATGGTTTTCTCAGGGTATATGCCCAGTAGTGGGATTGCTGGGTCATATGGTAGTTCTATTTGTAGTTTTTTAAGGAACCTCCATACCGTTCTCCATAGTGGCTGTACCAATTCACATTCCCACCAGCAGTGCAAGATGGTTCCCTTTTTTCCACACCCTCTCCAGCATTTATTGTTTCTAGATTTTTTGATGATGGCCATTCTGACTGGTGTGAGATGATATCTCATTGTAGTTTTGATTTGCATTTCTCTAATGAGTAAAGATGTTGAGCATCCTTTCATGTGTTTGTTGGCAGTCTGTATATCTTCTGTGGAGAAATGTCTATTTAGGTCTTCTGCCCATTTTTGGATTGGGTTGTTTGTTTTTTTGTTATTGAGCTGCATGAGCTGCTTATAAATTTTGGAGATTAATCCTTTGTCAGTTGCTTCATTTGCAAATATTTTCTCCCATTCTGAGGGTTGTCTTTTGGTCTTGTTTATGGTTTCCTTTGCTGTGCAAAAGCTTTTAAGTTTCATTAGGTCCCATGTGTTTATTTTTGTCTTTATTTCCATTTCTCTAGGAGGTGGGTCAAAAACGATCTTGCTGTGACTTATGTCATAGAGTGTTCTGCCTATGTTTTCCTCTAAGAGTTTGATAGTGTCTGGCCTTACATTTAGGTCTTTTATCCATTTTGAGCTTATTTTTGTGTATGGTGTTAGGGAGTGATCTAATCTCATACTTTTACATGTCCCTGTCCAGTTTTCCCAGCACCACTTATTGAAGAGACTGTCCTTTCTCCACTGTACATTCCTGCCTCCTTTATCAAAGATAAGGTGACCATATGTCCGTTGGTTTATCTCTGGGCTTTCTATCCTGTTCCATTGATCTATCTTTCTGTTTTTGTGCCAGTACCATACTGTCTTGATTACTGTAGCTTTGTAGTATTGTCTGAAGTCAGGGAGCCTGATTCCTCCAGCTCCATTTTTCGTTCTCAAGATTGCTTTGGCTATTCGGGGTCTTTTGTGTTTCCATACAAATTGTGAAATTTTTTGTTCTAGTTCTGTGAAAAATGCCAGTGGTAGTTTGATAGGGATTGCATTGAATCTGTAGATTGCTTTGGGTAGTAGAGTCATTTTCACAATGTTGATTCTTCCAATCCAAGAACATGGTACATCTCTCCATCTATTTGTATCATCTTTAATTTCTTTCATCAGTGTCTTATAATTTTCTGCATACAGGTCTTTTGTCTCCTTAGGTAGGTTTATTCCTAGATATTTTATTCTTTTTGTTGCAATGGTAAATGGGAGTGTTTCCTTGATTTCACTTTCAGATTTTTCATCATTAGTATATAGGAATGCCACAGATTTCTGTGCATTAATTTTGTATCCTGCAACTTTACCAAATTCATTGATTAGCTCTAGTAGTTGTCTGGTAGCATCTTTAGGATTCTCTATGTATAGTATCATGTCATCTGCAAACAGTGACAGCTTTACTTCTTCTTTTCCGATTTGGATTCCTTTTATTTCCTTTTCTTCTCTGATTGCTGTGGCTAAAACTTCCAAAACTATGTTGAATAAGAGTGGTGAGAGTGGGCAACCTTTTCTTGTTCCTGATCTCAGTGGAAATGGTTTCAGTTTTTCACCATTGAGGACGATGCTGGCTGTGGGTTTGTCATATATGGCCTTTATTATGTTGAGGAAAGTTCCCTCTATGCCTACTTTCTGCAGGGTTTTTATCATAAATGGGTGTTGAATTTTGTCAAAAGCTTTTTCTGCATCTATTGAGATGATCATATGGTTTTTCTCCTTCAATTTGTTAATATGGTGTATCACATTGATTGATTTGCGTATATTGAAGAATCCTTGCATTCCTGGAATAAACCCCACTTGATCATGGTGTACGATCCTTTTAATGTGCTGTTGGATTCTGTTTGCTAGTATTTTGTTGAGGATTTTTGCATCTATGTTCATCAGTGATATTGGCCTGTAGTTTTCTTTCTTTGTGACATCCTTGTCTGGTTTTGGTATCAGGGTGATGGTGGCCTCGTAGAATGAGTTTGGGAGTGTTCCTCCCTCTGCTATATTTTGGAAGAGTTTGAGAAGGATAGGTGTTAGCTCTTCTCTAAATGCTTGATAGAATTCGCCTGTGAAGCCATCTGGTCCTGGGCTTTTGTTTGTTGGAAGATTTTCAATCACAGTTTCAATTTCAGTGCTTGTGATTGGTCTGTTCATATTTTCTATTTCTTCCTGATTCAGTCTTGGCAGGTTGTGCATTTCTAAGAATTTGTCCATTTCTTCCAGGTTGTCCATTTTATTGGCATAGAGTTGCTTGTAATAATCTCTCATGATCTTTTGTATTTCTGCAGTGTCAGTTGTTACTTCTCCTTTTTCATTTCTAATTCTATTGATTTGAGTCTTCTCCCTTTTTTTCTTGATGAGTCTGGCTAATGGTTTATCAATTTTCTTTATTTTCTCAAAGAACCAGCTTTTAGTTTTATTGATCTTTGCTATCGTTTCCTTCATTTCTTTTTCATTTATTTCTGATCTGATTTTTATGATTTCTTTCCTTCTGCTAACTTTGGGATGCTTTTGTTCTTCTTTCTCTAATTGCTTTAGGTGCAAGGTTAGGTTGTTTATTCGAGATGTTTCCTGTTTCTTAAGGTGGGATTGTATTGCTATAAACTTCCCCCTTAGAACTGCTTTTGCTGCATCCCATAGGTTTTGGGTCGTCGTGTCTCCATTGTCATTTGTTTCTAGGTATTTTTTAATTTCCTCTTTGATTTCTTCAGTGATCACTTCGTTATTAAGTAGTGTATTGTTTAGCCTCCATGTGTTTGTATTTTTTACAGATCTTTTCCTGTAATTGATATCTAGTCTCATAGCATTGTGGTCAGAAAAGATACTTGATACAATTTCAATTTTCTTAAATTTACCAAGGCTTGATTTGTGACCCAAGATATGATCTATCCTGGAGAATGTTCCATGAGCACTTGAGAAAAATGTGTATTCTGTTGTTTTTGGATGGAATGTCCTATAAATATCAATTAAGTCCATCTTGTTTAATGTATCATTTAAAGCTTGTGTTTCCTTATTTATTTTCATTTTGGATGATCTGTCCATTGGTGAAAGTGGGGTGTTAAAGTCCCCTACTATGATTGTGTTACTGTCGATTTCTCCTTTTATGGCTGTTAGTATTTGCCTTATGTATTGAGGTGCTCCTACGTTTGGTGCATAAATATTTACAATTGTTATATCTTCTTCTTGGATCGATCCCTTGATCATTATGTAGTGTCCTTCTTTGTCTCTTCTAGTAGTCTTTATTTTAAAGTCTATTTTGTCTGATATGAGAATTGCTACTCCAGCTTTCTTTTGGTTTCCATTTGCATGGAATATCTTTTTCCATCCCCTTACTTTCAGTCTGTATGTGTCTCTAGGTCTGAAGTGGGTCTCTTGTAGACAGCATATATATGGGTCTTGTTTTTGTATCCATTCAGCCAATCTGTGTCTTTTGGTGGGAGCATTTAGTCCATTTACATTTAAGGTAATTATCGATATGTATGTTCCTATTCCCATTTTCTTAATTGTTTTGGGTTCGTTATTGTAGGTCTTTTCCTTCTGTTGTGTTTCTTGCCTAGAGAAGTTCCTTTAGCATTTGTTGTAAAGCTGGTTTGGTGGTGCTGAACTCTCTCAGCTTTTGCTTGTCTGTAAACGTTTTAATTTCTCCATCAAATCTGAATGAGATCCTTGCTGGGTAGAGTAATCTTGGTTGCAGGTTTTTCTCCTTCATCACTTTAATTATGTCCTGCCACTCCCTTCTGGCTTGTAGAGTTTCTGCTGAGAGATCAGCTGTTATCCTGATGGGGATTCCCTTGTGTGTTATTTGTTGTTTTTGCCTTGCTGCTTTTAATATGATTTCTTTGTGTTTAATTTTTGACAGTTTGATTAATATGTGTCTTGGCGTATTTCTCCTTGGATTGATTCTGTATGGGACTCTCTGTGCCTCCTGGACTTGATTAACTATTTCCTTTCCCATATTAGGGAAGTTTTCAACTATAATCTCTTCAAATATTTTCTCAGTCCCTTTCTTTTTCTCTTCTTCTTCTGGAACCCCTATAATTCGAATGTTGGTGCGTTTAATGTTGTCCCAGAGGTCTCTGAGACTGTCCTCTGTTCTTTTCATTCTTTTTTCTTTATTTTGCTCTGCAGCAGTTATTTCCTCTATTTTATCTTCCACCTCACTTATCCGTTCTTCTGCCTCAGTTATTCTGCTATTGATCCCATCTAGAGTATTTTTTATTTCATTTATTGTGTTTTTAATCGATGCTTGATTCATCTTTAGTTCTTCTAGGTCCTTGTTAACTGTTTCTTGCATTTTGTCTATTCTATTTCCAAGATTATGGATCTGGGAAATAGAATCTTGGATCATCTTTACCATCATTATTCTGAATTCTTTTTCAGGTAGACTGCCTATTACCTCTTCATTTGTTAGGTCTGGTGGGTTTTTATCTTGCTCCTTCTCCTGCTGTGTGTTTTTCTGTCTTCTCATTTTGCTTATGTTACTGTGTTTGGGGTCTCCTTTTTGCAGGCTGCAGGTTCGTAGTTCCTGTTGTTTTTGGTGTCTGTTCCCAGTGGCTAAGGTTGGTTTAGTGGGTTGTATAGGCTTCCTGGTGGTGGGGACTAGTGCCTGTGTTGTGGTGGATGAGGCTGGATCTTGTCTTTCTGGTGGGCAGGTCCACGTCTGGTGGTGTGTTTTGGGGTGTGTGCGGACTTTTTATGATTTTAGGCCACCTCTCTGCTAATGGGTGGCGTTGTGTTCCTGTCTTGCTAGTTGTTTGGCATAGGGTGTCCAGCACTGTAGCTTGCTGGTCGTTGAGTGAAGCTGGGTGCTGGTGTTGAGATGGAGATCTCTGGAAGATTTTCGCCGTTCGATATTATGTGGAGCTGGGAGGTCTCTTGTGGACCAGTGTCCTGAAGTTGGCTCTCCCACCTCAGAGGCACAGCACTGACTCCTGGCTCCTCAATTTGGGATGATTTGTTGTCTATTCATGTATTCCACAGATGCAGAGTACATCAAGTTGATTGTGGAGCTTTAATCCGCTGCTTCTGAGGCTGCTGAGAGAGGTTTCCCTTTCTCTTCTTTGTTCTCACAGCACCTGGGTCTCAGCTTTGGATTTGGCCCCGCCTCTGCGTGTAGGTCGCAGGAGGGCGTCTGTTCTTCGCTCAGACAGGACAGGGTTAAAGGAGCAGCCTCTTCGGGGACTCTGGCTCACTCAGGCCGGGCGGGAGGGAGGGGCACGGAGTGCGGGGCGAGCCTGCAGTGGCAGAGGTCGGCGTGACGTTGCACTAGCCCGAGGCGCGCCGTGCGTTCTCCCAGGGAAGCCGCCCCTGGATCCCGGGACCCCGGCAGTGGCGGCCTGAACAGGCTCCCGGAAGGGCGGTGTGGACAGTGACTTGCGCTCGCACACAGGCTTCTTGGCGGCGGCAGCAGCAGCCCCAGCGTCCCACGCCCGTCTCTGGGCTCCGCGCTTTCAGCCGCGACTCGCGCCCGTCTGTGGAGCCCCTTTAAGCAGCGCTCTTAATCCCCTCTCCTCGCGCACCAGGAAACCAAGCGGGCAGAAAAAGTCTCTTGCCTCTTCGGCAGCTCCAGAGTTTTCCCGGACTCCCTCCCGGCTAGCTGTGGCACATTAGCCCCCTTCAGGCTGAGTTCTCGCCGCCAGCCCCAGTCCTCTCCCTGCGCTCTGACCGAAGTCCGAGCCTCAGCTTCCAGCGCCGCCCACCCCGGCGGGCGAGCAGACAAGCCTCTCGGGCTGGTGAGTGCCGCTCGGCACCGCTCCTCTGTGCGGGAATTAATCCGCTTTGCCCTACCCAGGTATGTGGGGAGTTTCTTGCCTTTTGGGAGGTCTGGGGTCTTCTGCCAGCGTTCAGTAGGTGTTCTGTAGGAGTTGTTCCACGTGTAGCTGTATTTCTGGTGTATCCATGGGGAGGAAGGTGATCTCCGCGTCTTACTCTTCCGCCATCTTACCCCACTCCTCTAACAAAAGTAATTTTTATCTACATATCAACTTAAGGGCAGGGAAGGTGAAGGCACTGAATGGTGCATTTAACTGGATACCATATAGCCGCCATTATCTTTGCACATTGACATCAAGTGTGAATTGATTTAGTTATTCCTCACAGCAATCTCCATGCAATTAGGCATTGCTTACTCACAGCTAAGTGATCTGAGCACTATAGTGATAAGTAAATCTCTCTTTCTCTTTTTCTACAAGTACTTCATTAGAACATTTTCCAGAGTCCTGTGCCAGACCTAAAACTACCACAGAAGACAGAATCCCTACTCTCAAACAGACAATGCTATAGGAGTGAGGGAGTGAGCTCCAGACAGGAATTAGATGTTTCTCTTTCAATTGATCTCTCCCTCCTCCAGGTTGGTGAGTGAGCATCTGGGCTCTACCAACGCTGGAAGTCAAGCCAATTGGCCCCGCTGAATTTCTGGAGGTCATTCGATCCTGCTGCCATGGAAAAGCCACACAAGTTTAACAGCAAAAACAGACTCCAGACTTTAGGACACTCCCATCTTAGCTATAGGATGTTCTAGGCATGGGCAAGACACCTAAACTTTTCAAATCTTAAAATCTCACACACATCTGCAAAATGGGAATAATATCACATGCTCTGATTACTATAAGGTACTGTAAAAATTAAAAGATAAAAATGCTATGGTCTGATTACTATAAGGTACTGTAAAAATTAAAAAATAAAAATGCTATGTATGTATTATTTTAAAGTGGTTACTATTTTTGAAATATGAATGAAGAAAAGAGCCACTTCCCGGCTAATCAAGAAGGCCCTAGACTTATTTCCATATGCCTAAAGCCCAAGTCACAGAGAGAAACGGTAACAGGCTGGGGTAGCATTTCCTAACAAGCCCTAGCAAATTAGAGTAGAATTTATGAAATTCTAATTTCTTATCCTTCACCAATAATGTGAACTGCTAACCAAGACCCTAGATGTAGAATCCAAAGAGTTTTGCTTGTGCTGGGCACAAAAGGTTTCCTCCCTTATTCACAGCTTAGTATATCTTTAAAGCTTTTAAAGATATGCTTAACAGGAAACTTATCCCCCAAAAGATGCCATTTTTTTGTTAGTAGTAGAATTTTTAAATTTTTCTTTAAAAATCATTTATTTTAAAGCTTTTAGCTTTACTGGGATAAAATGCTAAGGGTAATAGTGGGCTCTCCCCTTAGCTACACCACTACATTTTACTCCTCTGCTTATGTTACCGAGAAGAGTAAAAGCCCATTATATAAGAAAAACCATTTAAAGAATTTATCGGTATTGCGTGAACGACTCTGCTCATCAAACCAAATGGAGAGCAGAGTTGTCTGTGATTGTTGGAATCTAGCACTCTTGGAACTGTGTCAAGAATATAAACAGGCAGACTCCCCATCCACTAAAAGCCCATATATACCCCTGACTCTAATGAGGTTCTCAGATTTTAAAACTTATAATAACTAGTCAGAATCATAGTATTCTGGTTCTAGTTAAAAATAAAATATCTGGGCTTCCCTGGTGGCGCAGTGGTTGAGAATCCGCCTGCCGATGCAGGGGACATGGGTTCGTGCCCCGGTCTGGGAAGATCCCACATGCCGCGGAGCGGCTGGGCCTGTGAGCCATGGCCGCTGAGCCTGCGCGTCCGGAGCCTGTGCTCCGCAACGGGAGAGGCCACAACAGTGAGAGGCCCGCGTACCGCAAAATAAATAAATAAATAAAATAAAATATCTGATTACCCTTTTCTGCAACGATAATGCTCTTTTTCTGAAGGTGGGGGAAATATTTTAATAGTGAGAATGAAGAGCTTAACCTTCTTTTTTTGTTGTTTTCAAAATATAGCTCCAAAAAAGAACAACTCTGTTTCGTTTTTTGCTTGTGTCTTAGTCATTGTCTTCCTTTTACTTTTACCAACAATATATTAGGTAAGCTTCTCTTTATCAAATTTTACTTTGAAAGACCAGGAGTTTAAATTCTGTTGGCATTCCCTGCTGCTCTAGTCAGAGCACAGAGAATTATGTCCAAAGTATATTTTTAAAGTCAGTGTGTTGGCTTTAGACACTGGCTAGCTTTCGTACAAAGGTGCTTTATGAATCATGAATCAAATGAATAGCATAATAAAAGCACACACCCCTGGAAGTATCCATCTAATGCATTTTGGGTGGAGAAAGAATATCTAGTCTCTCACTTTGGAAACTATAGAAGTAGAATAAAAATGGTTTATATATATGAAAATCTACACATTTTTTCTTCCCTTCTTTTTTTTAGGTGTCATTACTTATTTACAATGTGTTCTCTCTGGGATAGCCTGCGAGAGGAAACATCTTATTTGCCCAACACTCTTTAAAAAAATGGTGAGCACATGAACATCCATTACTGCAGGTCCCTGTGCTAGAAGTGTTAACAAGTTTGATGACAATATAAATCAAACAAAGGTAATGGGAAGCACACACAAAGGTTAAAAGCAATGCTGAAGGTCATTCCCAAAAGTTGTCCAAGAATATTTCTAACTGCTTTTGCAGTGCAAATAGTTGATGAAAGTCTCTTGAATTTATTGCAGTATTAAGCTCAGACATAGCTTTATTTGAAAATTCCTCTTGAGTTTTCTTCCCATTCCTTCTCCACATGTTTCCATCTCTGAAATTTTCTCAAAACTGAAATTTGAGCTATAAAGAGTTTACGAAAACATGTTAAATCACAAAAGAGATAGTCTAGAATATTTGTCCATAGGGGTGAATGGGAGGAAATTTTGCCCCCATGCTGTCCTGAAGAAGAGGAAGAGCAATTTTCCCTTCTTCCCTGACTGGTGTCTTGTCTTTATGTGTCATTAAACCCACCCTCTATTTCTTTTTTTTTTAAAGGGTGACAATTACTTGTTTATTAAATTATTTTATTCCACAAATATTTATGAAACCCTTTACTCCTTTATCAGGTATTTTTATAGGCTATGGGGATATGGAGGTGGACATAATACCGTAGAACTTAACAGAATAGATAATACTGTACCCTTTAAGCTTGACGACAGCAATATTAGGAAACATGATTTTAGAATAAGAGTTAACATTATGGGAGTCATAAATTGGAAGCATCTTTGTTCTTTTTCAATCCCGTATCTTAAGAAGTGATATAGTCTAACATTTTTTTTGTCATTTTTTTAAATTGAAGTATAGTTGATTTACAATATTATATTAGTTTCAGGTGAACAACATAGTGATTCAATATTTTTATAGATTAAACTCCATTAAAGTTATTACAAAATAGCAGCCATGTTTCCACCTGCTGTACAATATATCCTTGCTGCTTATTTATTTTATACATAGTAGGGGTTTTTTTGTTTTTCCTTTGTTTTTTTTCTTAAATGTATCAAGTGATTTTATTTATTTTTTAACATCTTTAATGGAGTATAATTGCTTTACATTGTTATGTTAGTTGCTGCGGTATAACAAAGTGTATCAGCTCTACATACACATATATCCCCATATCCCCTTCCTCTTGTGTCTCCCTCCCACCCTCCCTATCCCACCCCTCTAGGTGGTCACAAAGCACCAAGCTGATCTCCCTGTGCTACGTGGCTGCTTCACACTAGCTATCTATTTTACATTTGGTAGTGTATGTATGTCAATGCCACTCTCTCATTTCATCTCAGCTTACCCTTCCCCCTCCCCTGCTCTCAAGTCCATTCTCTATGTCTGCGTCCTTATTCCTGCCCTACCCCTAGGTTCTTCAGAACGATTTTTTTCCCTTAGATTTCATATATATGTGTTAGCATACAGTATTTGTTTTTCTCTTTCTGACTTACTTCACTCTGTATGACAGACTCCAGGTCCATCCACATCACTACAAATAACTCAGTTTCGTTTCTTTTTATGGCTGAGTAATATTCCATTGTATATATGTGCCACATCTTCTTTATCCATTCATCTGTCCATGGACGCTTAGGTTGCTTCCAGGCCTGGCTATTGTAAATAGTGCTGCAATGAACATTCCCACCCTCTATTTCTGAGGCTATGAATTTCTAACCATTCAAAAGCCAGTTCCAAAGGAGGCAATTCAAATACACGTTATAAAAGCTTCAGGCAGATGTCAATGGAAAGTCCTCCCTGGCCCCTTCCCCTTCCAAAATTAATGAGGATTCTTTGCACAGACTTCCTAAAGCTCACAGCATTGGCACAATGATATCCACTCAGCTTCTCTCCAAGTGGTACCCTCGGGGAGCACTTACATCTCAGGTCTCACCAACATCCCCCTAACGTATTTCCCATCCAACTCTTCATTCTTTTACCTCCAACCCAGTAAAATTTTTCTTTGAGGAAACTGCACTTTTATAAAACAGCTGACATTTCCTAGACTCCTTTGCAATTAAGTGTAGCAAAAGCAACTTTAGCTTTTAATACCTTAGCATACTTCTGGAGTGTTTCGCTTTCCCTGTCGTCTTCATTTTCTGTCTACTGAGGAGAGATGTGGGGCTGGAGCAGCCATATTGTGCCCATGAAATCACCATGTGAATGAAAGCCAGATAGAGATAACTGGATAACAGAGCAGAAGGATAGAGCCCTGGGTATTGATATTATGGAACTGCTGTGCCAGCCTTGAATGCCTTTTTCTGGACTTCTTTTTAAATAAACCCATGCTTGGTTAAGGCACATTTGGCTGATTTCTGTTAAATGCAACCAAACACAATTCCTAACTGATACACCAGTTGTTGCTCACCTAGTGCCCTAGAGGGTGGGGTAGTTGGACCCTTCTCTGGTCTCTTTTCTATCTGTTGTTATTGTCCTAGTGTCTGTGCTTGCTTCTTTCAGAGTCTTCCCTTTTGATTCTCAAGAGACTGTTTTTCTTTCAATCAAACTCAGTTCTTGTAATGCAAGCTTTGGCTTTTGAAAATATTGATTTTGATGTGAGTTTCAAAAACCTATTTTAGAAGTCAAAGACTGAACAGCCATTGATTCTTTCTCTATGCATTCCAATTACAACAGTCTTAACTCTCCTCAAGAAATGTGGAAATCTCTGATCACTGAGGGAATGATCATACACTGGGAATTGTGGACAAGAAAATACAAACTTGTTTAAGACATTATATCAAGTAATAGAAAGAGAAAAGAGGCTTACAAATTTATTGAGCCCTTTTAAATGTCCAAGTTTTTCTTATTACAGTCAATAAGGTAAGTTGTCTTATTATCCTGTGATTCGGGTTTGCACCCTTTCCAGCCCACTATGCTAAAGAGAGGTGGGATCCCCAAGCGTATTCCTGAATCTCAATATACATGTACTCCTCTAATGAATGAATATTCAGTGAAACTATTTGATAGTGGATGCCAAGTCAATGGGATACCAAACCTGGAAGACTTCTGAAAAACGTTAGTTTATCCCTATGCCTAGAAAGGCATCCTGAGCTACAAAAAGTTAGTGGTCCACAGTTTTCACCAACATATAGCACATAGGAGAATATACAGAACATTGTTTCTCTCAAGAATTCAAGAGAGCTCAGTAAATTCCTATAAAACCAGATCTACAGACAGTGTTTAATTCTACTGCTACCACAGGGAGAAAAAATAATAAAAAGGAAGTAGATGTCAAGAGTGTGAATCAACATCTTAGAGAAGAAGTTGACAGACCTAAGACACCAAGCTCTCTAGGATGCCAGACCAAACCCCACTGATTTGCAAATCATAAGAGATGTGAAGAATCACCAGAGAAAGTGGTTCACTAAAAACAAGAAACAAAGGAAGCCTTCCTAATCAGTGGCGTTCAGGAATCACACAACCTTAACATCTATCTCTTCAAAATGAGAAGGAAAGATATCAACTCTTGATATCTACTTTTGACTTGAGAAAATAATTTTCCATGACATATGGTGGAAAGTAAGATTATAACCTAGCAAATCATCCAACATGAATGGAGTTTTGGATACTCTGAGCAAGGGCTCAAACTACTAATACCAATCTTACAGCCCTCTGATTCCTAGAAAGAAGTGTAAACATTTATGGGAAGCCAAATACCAGCATTTAATCTCTAACTTAAGTGCCTTTGAACTTGGAAAATTACAATGACACATCATCATACTGTTCATCTTTCAGTAAGTGCATTGCCTTGGATTGTGTTCTTTTATAACTCTGTCTATGAAAGAAAATCTTATTTCCTCTCAAGGGCAAAGACTGTAGCTTTACTTCCTCTGTATGCCAAACACATTGCTCGGGACCTACTGGACTCTTATTTAAAAATTTTGTGGTCATTTCCAAGATGCTCAATATCATGTTTGAACTTAAAATTTTCCTTGTTGGAAAAAAAGCCACTATTTATCTGTGAAAAAAATGACATGGGTCATTTTTATTATGAGACTCTCAACTATCTCCTTTTAACTTTTCAAGGAATTTCCTACCTCTAATTATTTATTATAATTCCTTTTTATAATAATTCTACTTATCTTCAGTGGTTTATATCCTCTCTTTTCTAGGAAAAAAAGAACTATAACATGCCCATCATACTCCCTGCCACACTCCAGGCCTCCACCTCCTCACACATTCACTCTTGAAGAGGGGACCTCGTTCAGAGTTCCACAGCTCTTTCCCATCATTTTTGCCTCCTTCATGACACTGGTGCCTGGTGTTGTCGTCTGTATATATTAATCCATTGCCCTTTCCAGCTCACTGCCAATAAACTATTTAAGGGGAAAAATAAAATCTGTAGCTCATTCTCAAATGTTCAATGAAACTTCTGACATACCACTCATCATTCTTCCACGTCCTCTTATCTTCTAAACCTATATCCTCACCAAGACTTTGATTAAATGTGAATATCTGGCATCACTGACCTCTGATCATAAGATCAGGTTACAATATACCCATCCTTACCCACCTCTGCAGGAGCTCATCTACCAATGTCTTCTAAGGATTGCAGCTGCACTGTCATATATCTGAAGCAGCTCTCTCACGCTCTTTTCTCCTGGCCTCCAATTGCGTTCAGTAGCAACTACTCCCACGTCAAGGCAGAGACACAGTCCTCCAGTTTTAGACTCTGTTGCAAGCAATGAATAACCCTCTCCTAATCCCCCATAATGTAGTAACAAATAAGGCTGAAACTTATGAAAGTAACTGTACTCATTCAAAGCAAACTCTGAGACTGACATTAGCTTTTCTCTTCAAGACAAAATACTTGGGAGAAAGGAAAGAAAGAAGAATTGGACAGAAAGAGAAGTTTGAATACAATGTAGTCTCAGTGAAGAACTCAGTCGGCCCTATATTCTGGAGCTGGGATGACTTCTCAGAAGTGTCCAGAACTGGAGCAAGGGGGCCAGGCCTTTATACAAAGTCATCATTCAGTCTTTGGATACAGGTTTTCCTGGAAGAGGGTATGACCTTTGGCTACATGACTCTCTTCACCTGAGACAAACCCAAAAGGAGCTGAGAGCTGACAGTTTTCTGTCAGCAGCATATTCTGTAGCTGGGGGAATAAATTCACAATTGCTGAGGAAGAATCTAGGCAGCACATGTTATCTTCTACACAAATATCTAAGTTTTAGGCAGGGAAGCTCATTATATATATTTTTTCTTTCTCAGTATGATACTCTGATTGTTTCTTCTTCCTGTATCAGGTAATTTTATCTTGGTCTAAATCCTACCTATCCTTTAAGTCCAACTCCAAGTCTACAAATGCTTCAACTAGTACAGGACTAAAGTGTACCTGTTGCTTCCTGAGTATGTAATAATTGTCACAAAACATACTAAAAAAATCTATATAAATATTTTAAAGATTATAAGACTCATAATCACTTTATAGAGCTCTTAGAACAAAGTACAGATCTTCCTCAACTTACGATGGGGTTCCATCCCAGTAAACCCATTGTAAGTTGAAAATATCATAACCTGAAAATGCATTTAGTAGACCTAATCTATGGAACATCATAGTTTAGCCTAGCCTATCTTAAACATGTTCAGAATACTTGTATTAGCTTACAGTTGGGCAAAATCATCTAACAGTCTATTTTATAATAAAATGTTGAATATCTCATGTAACTTATTTCACACCGTTGCAAAGTCAAAAAATCTTAATTCGAACCATCATAAATCAGGGAATGTCTGTACACACTACAAAAATTTCTTATAGCACTTTCCCAAATTCTTGTCTAAATTTTCATTAGCAACAACCATGAAAAACATATGGTAGCTATTAACCACCAGCAAATGCAAATGTTTCATATGGAAAATATAGGTCATTAATATCTTAGAAAGTTGTTAAGAGAACTGAATGAAATTGAAGTATCTTAAAGAATATAATGTATGCTAGAATAGGTATCCTAATAGCATTGTCTAAGAGGATGCCAGAAAATAAATACTAATTTCAGAACTTGCTTATCTAAATGTTCCTGAAAGTTTAGCCGCTATTTATTGGTCTTTCTAGATCTGGCAATATTTATGGTAATATCTTGTTTCCATAATAGTTATAAAGAAGATCATTTCTTGAGGAATATCTTAAAATACAATTTAACTCATATTTCTCACTATGTTTTTAGGATAATGTAACCTTTATATGTAATGTGTGTCACAAACTCTTTATGACTATGTTGAGTTTTGTGACCTCTCCTATCTATCAAACATAATTTAAACATGCTAGCAACAGCTAATGTAAGACTACTTACTATTTAGTTTCAGGAATTTGGTAAAATATAAAAGAAATATACCATATTAAACATTGTTACCTGGATAAATGGCCCATAGTGTATTTTTATAAACTTTTTTATTGACATATAACATATATACAGTACACAAATGGTAAATGCAATTACTACCCAGATCAAGATCTAGAATATAATTGACAGGATTAAAATGAGAAATAGACAAATCCACAATAATTAATTATGTCAATTTTAATATATTTTGAAGTTGTATCATTAAGGGCATACATGTTTAGGATTGTTTTGGCTTCCTGTTTAATTGATCCTTTTTTTGCTATGAAATATCTTTTTCGTATCTTTCAATAATTCTTGCAGTAAAGCTTCTATGCCTGATATTATTATAGCTATATTGAATTTCTTTTTGTTACAGTTTATATGCTATATCTTCTTTCATTCTTTTACCTTTAATCTGTCTATATTTAAAATGAATCTCTTTAGAAAGCATATATTTAAATCTCATTTTTAAAAGCCATTTGTCTTTTAAGTAGTGATTACTCCATTATATGTAATAACCAATGCAGTTGCATTTAACGATATCGCAATAACTGTTTCTCTTTGCTCCATCTGGTCTTTGTTCCTTTTTAAATCTTTTCCTGCCTTCTGTAGAATTCAATAAATTTTTATTTACTTCCTTTTGTTTCTTCTTTTAGCCTGTTTGTTTACATTTTTATTACTTTTTAGAAGTTACCCTAGAGATTATAATATTCACCTTTGCCATCATACAATCCTCCTAATATTAGTACTATTATAATTTCCAAATAATGCAGTAACCTTTCAACAATGTAACTCCATTTACTTGCCTCTTGACATTTATGACATTATAGTCATATACTTTACATTCACATGTACTATAAACCACAAAGATATTATTATTGTTGTTTTAAACACCAATATCCTTTCATATTTACTCATATATTTATACTTTACATTGTCCTTTATTTCTCGCTCTGGTTTTATGTATCCATCTGGAAATACTTTCCTTCAGTGTAAAGAATTTCTATTAGCATATCTTATAGTCTGCTTCTACTGGTGACAAGTGTCCTCATGTTTTATCTAAAAACTTCTTTATTTCATTTTTATTTTTGGAATGATTTTAGATTTACATAAAAGTTGCAAAGATGGTGCTGAGAGTTTCTTTATAGACTTCACCCAGATCCCCTAATCTTAGCATTTGAAATAATTATGGTGCACTTCAAAACTAAAACACTAACACTACTATTAGCTAAACTACAAACTTTATTCATATTCACCATATTTTCCACTAGCATCCTTTTTCTCTCGCAGAATACACACTGAGATAACCGATAGCATCGAGCACCTGTATTTTTCAAGGATTTCTTTTTGAATTTTATTTTATTAATTTTTTTATACAGCAGGTTCTTATTAGTCATCAATTTTATACACATCAGTGTATACATGTCAATCCCAATCTCCCAATTAATCACACCACCACCACCACCGCCCGCTGCTTCCCCCCTTGGTGTCCATACGTTTGTTCTCTACATCTGTGTCTCAATTTCTGCCCTGCAAACCAGTTCATCTGTACCATTTTTCTAGGTTCCACATATATGCGTTAATATATGATATTTGTTTTCCTCTTTCTGACAGACTTCACTCTGTATGAGAGTCTCTAGATCTAGCCACATCTCTACAAATGACCCAATTTCATTCCTTTTTATGGCTGAGTAATATTCCATTGTATATATGTCCCACATCTTCTTTAGCCATTCATCTGTCGATGGACACTTAGGTTGCTTCCATGACCTGGCTACTGTAAATAGTGCTGCAATGAACATTGGGGTGCATGTATCTTTCTGAATTATGTTTTTCTCTGGGTATATGCCCAGTAGTGGGATTGCTGGGTCGTATGGTAGTTCTATTTTTCGTTTTTTAAGGAACCTCCATACTGTTCTCCATAGTGGCTGTATCAATTTACATTCCCACCAACAGTGCAAGAGGGCTCCCTTTTCTCCACATCCTCTCCAACATTTGTTGTTTGTAGATTTTCTGATGATGCCCATTCTAACTGGTATGAGGAGATACCTCATTGTAGTTTTGATTTGCATTTCTCTAATAATTAGTGATGTTGAACAGCTTTTCATGTGCCTCTTGGCCATCTGTATGTCTTCTTCGGAGAAATGTCTATTTAGGTCTTCTGCTCATTTTTGGATTGGATTGTTTGTTTTTTTACTATTGAGCTGCATGAGCTGTTTATATATTTTGGAGATTAATCCTTTGTCCATTGATTATTTGCAAATATTTTCTCCCATTCTGAGGGTTGTCTTTTCTTCTTTTTTATGGTTTCTTTTGTGGTGCAAAAGCTTTTACGTTTCATGAGGTCCCATTTGTTTATTTTTGTTTTTATTTCCATTACTCTAGGAGGTGGATCAAAAAAGATCTTGCTGTGATTTATGTCAAAGAGTGTTCTTCCTATGCTCTCCTCTAAGAGTTTTATAGTGTCCAGTCTTACATTTAGGTCTCTAATCCATTTTGAGTTTATTTTTGTGCATGGTGTTAGGGAGTGTTCTAATTTCATTTTTTATATGTAGCTGTCCAGTTTTCCCAGCACCACTTATTGAAGAGACTGTCTTTTCTCCATTGTATATCCTTGCCTCCTTTGTCATAGATTAGTTGACCATAGGTGCGTGGGTTTATATCCGGGCTTTCTATCTTGTTCCATTAATCTATATTTCTGTTTTTGTGCCAGTACCATATGCCTTGATTACTGTAGCTTTGTAGTATAGTCTGAAGTCAGGGAGTCTGATTCCTCCAGCTCCATTTTTTTCCCTCAAGACTGCTTTGGCTATTTGGGATCTTTGTGTCTCCATACATATTTTAAGATTTTTTTGTTCTAATTCTGTGAAAAATGCCATTAGTAGTTTGATAGGGATTGCATTGAATCTGTAGATTGTTTTGGGTAGTACACTCATTTTCACAATATTGATTCTTCCAATGCAAGAACATGGTATATCTCTCCATCTGTTGGTATCATCTTTAATTTCTTTCATCAGTGTTTTATAGTTTTCTGCATACAGCTCTTTTGTCTCCCTAGGTAGGTTTATTCCTAGGTATTTTATTCTTTTTGTTGCAATGGTAAATGGGAGTGTTTCCTTAATTTCTCTTTCAGATTTTTCATCATTAGTATACAGGAATGCAAGAGATTTCTGTGCATTAATTTTGTACCCTGCAACTTTACTAAATTCATTGATTAACTCTAGTAGTTTTCTGTTGGCATGTTTAGGATTCTATGTATAGATACTATACTATGTATAGTATCATGTCATCTGCAAACAGTGACAATTTTACTTCTTCTTTTCCAATTTGTATTCCTTTTATTTCTTTTTCTTCTCTGATTGCTATGGCTAGGACTTCCAAAACTATGTTGAATAATAGGGGTGAGAGTGGACATCCTTGTCTTGTTCCTGACCTTAGAGGAAATGCTTTCAGTTTTTCACCATTGAGAATGATGTTTGCTGTGGGTTTGTCACATATAGTCTTTATTATGTTGAGGTAGGTTCCCTCTATGCCCACCTTCTGGAGAGTTTTTATCATAAATGGGTGTTGAATTTTGTCAAAAGCTTTTTCTGCATCTATTGAGATGATCATATGGTTTTTATTCTTCAATTTGTTAATATGGTGTATCACATTGATTGATTTGCATATATTGAAGAATCCTTGCATCCCGGGGATAAATCCCACTTGATCATGGTGTATGATCCTTTTAATGTGTTGTTGGATTCTGTTTGCTAGTATTTTGTTCACAGTTTTTGCATCTATATTCATCAGTGATAATGGTCTGTAATTTTGTTTTTTTGTAGTATCTTTGTCTGGTTTTGGTATCAGGGTGATGGTGGCCTCATAGAATGAGTTTGGGAGTGTTCCTTCCTCTGCAAATTTTTTGAACAGTTTGAGAAGGATAGATGTTAGCTCTTCTCTAAATGTTTGATAGAATTCACCTGTGAAGCCATCTGGTCCTGGACTTTTGTTTGTTGGAAGATTTTTAATCACAGTTTCAATTTCATTACTTGTGATTGGTCTGTTCATATTTTCTGTTTCTTCCTGCTTCAGTCTTGGAAGGTCATACGTTTCTAAGAATTTGTCCATTTCTTCCAGGTTGTCCATTTTATTGTCATAGAGTTGCTTGTAGTAGTCTCTTAGGATGTTTATACTTCTGCGGTGTCTGTTGTAACTTCTCCTTTTTCATTCCTAATTTTATTGTTTTGAGTTCTCTCCCTCTTTTTCTTGGTGAGTCTGGCTAATGGTTTATCAATTTTGTTTATCTTATCCAAGAACCATCGTTTAGTTTTATTGATGTTTGCTATTGTTTTCTTTGTTTCTATTTCATTTATTTCAGCTCTGATATTTATGATTTCTTTCCTTCTGCTAACTTTGGGTTTTGTTTGTTCTTCTTTCTCTAGTTCCTTTAGGTGTAAGGTTAGATTGTTTATTTGAGATTTTTCTTATTCTTGAGGTAGGCCTGTATAGCTATAAACTTTCCTCTTAGAACTGCTTTTGCCACATCCCATAGGTCTTGGATCATTGTGTTTTCATTGTCATTTGTCGCTAGGTATTTTTTGATTTCCTCTGTGATTTCTTCATTGATCTCTTTGTTATTTAGTAACATATTGTTTAGCCTCCATGTGTTTGTGTTTTTTATGTTTTTTCCCCTTTAATTGATTTCTAATCTCATAGCACTGTGGTCAGAAAAGATGCTTGATATGATTTCAATTTTCTTAAATTTACTGAGGCTTGATTTGTGACCCAAGATGTGATCAATCCTGGAGAATGTTCCGTGCACACTTGAGAAGAAAGTGTGATCTGCTGTTTTTGGATGGAATGTCCTATAAATATCAATTAAATCTATCTGGTCTATTGTGTCTTTTAAAGTTTGTGTTTCCTTATTAATTTTCTGTTTGGATGATCTGTCCATTGGTGTAAGTGAGGTGTTAAAGTCCCCCACTATTATTGTGTTACTGTCAGTTTCCTCTCTTTTAGCTGTTAGCGGTTGCCTTATGCACTGAGGTGCCCTATGTTGGGTGCATATATATTTATAATTGTTATATCTTCTTCTTGGATTGATCCCTTGATCATTATGTAGTGTCCTTTCTTGTCTCTTGTAACATTCTTTATTTTAAAGTCTATTTTATCTGATATGAGTATTGCTACTCTAGCTTTCTTTTGATTTCCATGTTCATGGAATGTCTTTTTCCATCTCCTCACTTTCAGTCTGTATGTGTACCTAGGTCTGAAGTGGGTATCTTGTAGACAGCATATATATGAGTCTTGTTTCTGTATCCATTCAGTGAGCCTGTGTCTTTTGGTTGGAGCATTTAATCCTTTCATGTTTAAGGTAATTATCAATATGTATGTTCCTATTACCATTTTCTTAATTGTTTTGGGTTTGTTTTTGTAGGTCCTTTTCTTCTCTTGTGTTTCCCACTTAGAGAAGTTCCTTTAGCATTTGTTGTAGAGCTGGTTTGGTGGTGCTGAATTCTCTTAAGTCTTGCTTGTGTGTAAAACTTTTGATTTCTCCATCGAATCTGAATGAGATCCTTGCTGGGTAGAGTAAGCCTGGTTGTAGGTTCTTCCCTTTCATCACTTTAAGTATATCATGCCACTCCCTTCTGGCTTGTGGAGTTTCTGCTGAGAAATCAGCCGTTTACCTTATGGGAGTTCCCTTATATGTTATTTGTTGTTTTTCCCTTGCTGCTTTCAATAATTTTTCTTTGTCTTTAAGTTTTGCAAATTTGATTACTATGTGTTTCGGCGTGTTTCTCCTTGGGTTTATCCTGTATGGGACTCTCTGTCCTTCCTGGACTTGGGTGGCTATTTCCTTTCCCATGTTAGGGATGTTTTCAACTATAATCTCTTCAAATATTTTCTCGGGTTCTTTCTCTCTCTCTTCTCCTTCTGGGACCCCTATAATGAGAATGTTGTTGCATTTAATGTTGTCCCAGAGGTCTCTTAGGCTGTCTTCATTTCTTTTCATTCTTTTTTCTTTATTCTGTTCCACAGCAGTGAATTCCACCATTCTGTCTTCCAGGTCACTTAGCCGTTCTTCTGCCTCAGTTATTCTGCTATTGATTCCTTCTAGTGTAGTTTTCATTTCATTTATTGTATTGTTCATCTCTGTTTGTTTGTTCTTTAATTCTTCTAGATCTTTGTTAAACATTTCTTGCATCTTTTCGATCTTTGCCTCCATTCTTTTTCTGAGGTCCTGGATCATCTTCACTATCATTATTCTGAATTCTTTTTCTGGAAGCTTTCCTATCTCCACTTCATTTAGTTGTTTTTCTGGGGTTTTATCTTGTTCCTTCATCTGGTACACAGCCCTCTTCCTTTTCATCTTGTCTATATTTTTGTGAATGTGGTTTTTGTTCCACAGGCTGCAGGACTGTAGTTCTTCTTGCTTCTGCTGTCTGCCCTCTGGTGGATGAGGCTATCTCAAGGACATTTTACTGTGTATAAAATTCTGTATTGATTGTCATTTTCCTTTCATCTCTTTAAAGATGTCATTATACCATCAACTAGCGCACCTATAGCAGTCACATGCCACCAGGCCTCACATTCAGGTGTGCTGGGGCCTACCCTACCCACCAGCATGCCCACAGCAGTCAAACACCAGCAGCCACACAGCCAGCTATGCTGGAGGTCTGTCCTACCCACCAGTGCACCTGCAGCAGTTGGCCCCAACACAACAGAAAGGCTCATACAGCCCACATAGGGAAAATCCTTGAAGCATCTGGCTCTGATGGCTAGAGGGCACTGTGCTGCTGGGTCCCATAAAACATCTCCTATATAAAGTCACTTCTCCAAGAGCAGGAGATGTAACAAACCCACCTAATACAGAGAAATAAACACAGAGAATCAGGTAAATGAGGAGACAGAGAAACATGTTCCAAGTGACAGAACAAAACAAAACATCAGAAAAAGAAAACAGAGATAAGCAATCTACTCACTAAAGACTTTGAGGTAATGGTCATAAAGATGTTCCTGTATGTCTGCCAGCTGGCTTTTCAGCAGAACCTTTGCAGGCCAGAAAGGAGTGGCACAATATACTCAAAATGCTGAAAGGAAAAAACCTACAACCAAGAATAATCTACCCAGCTAGGCTATCATTCTTAGTTGAAGGAGAAATAAAGAATTTTATAGACAAGCAGAAGTTAAAAGTGTTTATTACCACTAAACCAGCCTTATGAGAAATGTTAAAGGTCTGCATTTATTGCCTATTTTTGCTCTTGCTTATTGGTCGTACTACCCTATCTTTTCATAGTCTCATAATTTTTATTGCCTATTTTACATTGTACAAAAAATAATTGTAGCACCTGCTGAGAATGTTGTGTTCCCCAAAGAAATGTTATTATTTTCTCCTCTCAGGCAGGCAAGTCAAAAAGTTGATTATTTAAATCTAGAGATTTAACTGAGTCAGGTCTAGGTTGTAGTTTTAGTTAAATGCAGTTTACCATTAGTTCAAAAATGTTCCTTGGGCATAGGCATTCTAGATTTTTGCTTTAGGCTTTGGAAGGTCTTTGTCTCTTTAATCCTGAATATCTATGACAGATTCTATTCTGTCCTTTATGGATTTTGAGCTGAGCTCTATAGTTTCCTGCTCCATACTATTTCAAATATATATCAAACATACTGATGTGTCAAGTATTAATATTTTGATGTGGAGACTGGCCACATCAAGCCTTCCCTCTCCGGCAGTACCTGTCTCTAGGCATGAGGAAATTGTAAGAAATTTCACCTTTTAGAGGTGTTGAGCTGGTCCCCAAGCAGCCTCATGAGAAAAAGGAACTGTACTTTTGACTTCCCTCTGGATTCAATCAATCATACTATCTTATACAATCTTCAAAAGAACCAAATTAAAAAAAAAAAAGAACCAAACTTAAAAAAATGGTAGTTACCCAGGGATGCAGTGGGGGTGGGGAGTGGGAAAGGGATAGGAGAGATATTGTTTAAGAGTATGTACTTGCAAACAACAAGGTCCCACTGTATAGCACAGGGAACTATATGTAATATCCTGTGATAAACCATAATGGAAAAGAATATGAAAAAATATATATATGCATAACTGGGTGACTTGACTTTACAGCAGAAATTAAACACAACATTGTAAATCAACTATACTTCAATAAAAATTTTTTAAGACTATGTACTTGCAACTAGTATATAAATAAGTCCTAGATATCTAATACACAGTACATGATTATAGACAACAAACTGTATTATAAACATTAAGCTTGCTAAGAGATTATATCTTAATTATTCCCACCACTAGAAGACATGGTAATTATGTGACATGACAGAGGTTTTAGCTAGTGCTACAATAGCAATCTTATTACAATATAAATGTATCAATTAAATACATTGTATACCTTAAACTTACACACTGTTATATGTCAATTATACCTCAATTTTTTTTTTAAAGCTCCAGTTTTTCCCTCAGCAGGATCCCTCTATTTAGACTAAGGCCAATCTTACTCCTAGACCAAATAAGAAATGCCCCTAGGGAAGAAAATGGCTGGCAATCATGAACCCATTTAGGAAAGACTCTTCCTTCTCTAGAATTTTAGTTCATCTATTCTCCGTACTAATATAGCAATTCAATTTCTTTAAAAACATAATTTTGTAATTTATTTTATTTTTAAAATTTTACTTATAGTGGGATTGTTGCCCTTCCATGGCTTATTACATCATGCTTGCAAGCAGAATTTCAATCCCATTACATTTAAACAAACAAATGTATGTTTAATTATTTGAGATCCATGCTAAGAAACAGAATTGCAAATGGTCTTAAAAACAAGTCTTTACCTATAATATTGACAAAAGTCTGAAAACAATAATCATACTCTAGACCAGCGGTCCCCAACATTTTTGGCAGCAGGGACCGGTTTCGTGGAAGACAATTTTTCCACGGAAGGGGGTGGGGGGTGGACGGTTCAGGTGGTAAGGCAGGCAATGGGGAGCGATGGGGAGCAGTAGATGAAGCTTTGCTTGCTGCCCACTGCTCACCTCCTGCTGTGCGGCCCTGTTCCTAACAGGCACAGTACTAGTTGTGAACACTTGGGATGAATATATATCCCAATTTTCCCCAGACAGTTTCATTTTCTATCTACAATCAGTGCTTCTTTTACTCACAAACATATCACAGGTAAAATGATAAATTATATGGTCCCACCTCAGTTTACATATGGACATGAGGCATGAAGGAAAGTAACATTCTGATTTTCATTGTACCTCCTTCACCTCAAGCTTGTGTATGTCATTAGACTACTATCAACATACCAGTATGTTGGGGTTTCTGAACCATGACCCTGTTACAGTATTATTTGCCAAAAACCAGGGCAAAATAAATGTCTCGTATTCTAAGTATCCCTTAATAATCCATACCTGCAGTTTCAGAATTCTCTTTTTTTCTATTATGTTCATATGCCTGCTGCTTTAAGAAAAGCACTAACAAAATTTCATGATTAATACAGCTTTATGCTCCTATAGGTAAAATGGAGTTCAGTCCTATTAAAATATTTCTGTATTTTAATATAGACTATTTATTGTTTTAAGACACATATATGTATTTTTTTTTCTTTTAACCATAATATAATAGATACTTGAAAAACAAAGCCAGAAAACAACTTAGGAATTTCCGTCATTTTCACAGGTATCATATAAAGCAGGTTGCATTCAATTCTCCATGGAGTAAAGTTTGGAAATGAGGCTGAATTATTTGCAGATGACAAATTTTAGATCCTAAAACATGCTTGGTACATTGGAGAAAATCTTGTTGGTTAAATCACTTGAGCCATCAAGTTTTTCTTAAAGCATCTCGATATGCTTTTGACTGATACCATCTGTTATCTCCTGAAAAAATAATTTTCCTTTGGAAGGTATTCATCAACTTATAGGTGACATATTTGTTTGAGAATATACTAGACCATCTGGTTCTATAAAAATGTGTTTCTAAAAAATATTGCCATCCTATCTCAGCTACACCATCTGTACTTTTCAGAAGCTCTTTTTGTTACATTCCCAAAACAGAAACACATGATATTTTTGGCTCCTGGTTAAAGAAGCAAAGAAAAACATTTGCAAAGAGATTTTCGTAAGCATCGTGATATTTTACAGCTATTCACTAAAAGAGTAAGTAGGTGACCAGAAGAATGGAGTGTGAAGAAAAAAGGAAGGCATGGTGGGCTCAATGAATATTTCATATCCTGAAAAGAAAGTCACTAAAACAAAGAGCTTCACAGCATCCTCCCTGAATATATGAGCTTTGTAGAACACCTAGGTATGTTACCCTATTTGTAATCAAGACAACTAAATACTGAGTTTACAGACATACTCTCATTCCTATTACCATCCTGCAGTTACTACTCGGTGATGTAAAAAGTTATTTTCTTTTCCTAAGGATGCTTTTCTAGTTATTAAAATAATAGATGACAAACCTAAGAAAATAACCTCACCTCTGATTCTCTATTAGATCTCAGTAAACTTGGTAAAGACCAAATCTTCTCCAACTATAAAATGGGCCAGTTTCTCACCAGAACAAAGTTTGTCTAAATCAGGCCAAAAATTTACTGTGAACCAGAGCAATTGTTCTCAAACATTCATACCATACATCTCACTGGTCCTAGCAAGTGGTGGTAAAACACTGTGAATGAAGGCAAAAGCTCCATTTTCCTATTAAGGATATTCATATATTTCACCACATTTAAATGGTAACGTACTCATTTCTCCATTTAAAAATATTTACTGAGGCCTTATTATGTGGCCAGCACTACTAAACACTGAGGATCTAATAATGAACAAAAACAGTTATAGCCCCTGCCCCTGGGAGTTTAAAGTCTAGTAAATGAAAGAAACATTATTTAAAGAATCAACAAAACAAATGTAAAATTACAAGTGTAAAAAGAGTTATGGAGGAACTTCCCTGATGGCGCAGTGGATAAGACTCCACGCTCCCAGGGCAGGGGGCCTGGGTTCGAGCCCTGGTTGGCAAACTAGATCTCGCATGCAAGCCGCAACTAAGAGTTCACATGCCACAACTGAGGAGCCCGCAAGCCACAACTACAGAGCCCACCTACCACAACTAAGACCCGGTGCAACCAAATAAATAAATAAATAAATAATTTTTTTTTTTTTTTTTAAAACTTTAAAAAAGAGTTATAGAGGCATGAAGTACATTATGGGTGCATAATAAGGAGCTAGGAATTAGAAAGGTCACAGTAAGAATCTGTGAGGAAGTAATACATGATATGAGATACAAAGTGTAAGTAGGAGTTAATTCAGTAAAGAGGGGAGGAAAAAATTGCAAAAATTTGTCCCACCCTTGACTTGGACAGAACCTTCAGTGTAATATAATTCAGTTTATATCTGGGAAGGAATTATTATTCCTGATAAAATGCTTAAGCAATATTCTGATGGATTTCAGTTGGTTTTAGGAGTCTGGGAAACTAGTAACCTAGTTGACTGTCAGTTGACCTGTAACCAGATATTTGTTTCCCTTTCTGTCTGGTTCATCCATAATTATGATTATTGAACCACCCTTTTTTTTTTTCTGTGCATATCACTACCAAGAAAACTCTCTGAATTGTCTGCTAGAGATCTTTTCAATTGCAGCAAAATTGTAATAAAATGCTGATAATAACACATAATTAATATCAGAAAAGTATTTATTACAGTTTTGGAGGACCCATCAAGATGAGCTTTTCTCACGAAGAACCACCATGGTGAAGAGGATCAAAGAAAAGCACAAACATACTGGTGAGATCCTGTGTGTTGTCCTAAACTTCCAGTACCTGAGCTCTGACTGGAAGTTTCTGCTGAGATGTCAAAACGTGGGCTCATTCTCAAGAGGGTTCACATGTCAAAGTCCAATGGCCATTGTATTAGTTTTCTATTGCTATCATAACAAAGTACCATAAATTAGCATCTTAAAACAACACCAATCTATATTCTTATAACTCTTTAGATCAGAAGTCCAGGTATAGTGTGGTTCAGTTGGTTCCTCTGCCTTAGAGTCTCACAGACTGAAATCAAGGTGTTGGCTGGGCTGTGTTCCTTTCTGGAGGCTCTGGGGATGAATCTTCTAAACTCATTCAAGCTGATGAACAAATTCAGGTCATGTAGTTATAGGACTGAGGGGCCTGTTTATTTGCTGGCTATCAGGGGGAAGCCTCTCTTGGTGCTTTAATTCTGCTTCCTTCCCTTGTCATGTTACCCCCTCCATCTTCAAACCAGCAACAGTGCATCAGGTCCTTCTCACACTTCAAATCTTTCTGACTTCCCTTTCAGCCCCATCTCTTCTATCTCCAGCCAGAGGAAGCCTCTACTTTCACAGGCCCATATGATTCTAACACCCAGATAATCCAGGACAATCTCTCTTTTAATGTTTATAACCTTAATTACATCTGTAAAGTCCCTTTTGCCATGTAACATAGGTTCCATGGGATTTGTAGTTTCCAGGGATTAGAGCATTGGCATATTCGGGGGGCTACTATATAGCCATTTTAAAAGATGATTGCTTTTGAGACATTTTGCCATCCCAGGTAAGAGCTTGGAAAGTTAGTTTAGGTTTGCAGTTTGGGTCCTGTCAGTGACCTCCTCCAGAGTGGGAACATGTGATTTGACATGTAGGGGATATCAGATTTCTCCAGGAAGGGGAACTAGATATGGTACCTCAAGCTTCTGGTAAATGCTTTAGGTTGAGAACGTCTATAGCTGTTTGAGGAATTCATGAGCATATATTGTCTTCTTCCTGCAGGGTTTATTTTTGGACACATTTCTGTCTGCCTTTTGTCTAGATTATTATATTTGACGCAGGATTCCCTATATGTTTGCCTATGTATTTAAGAAGCTGCTTGTAGGCCTTTGTGTTTACAGTTAGTGGAAATTCTCTGGGAATCTTTTAGATACACAGCTGCCCATTTGCTGAGAGCAGCTGTTCTCAAACTTTTGGTCTGAGGATTTCTTTATACTCCTAAAAAGAATTAAGGACTCCAAATAGCTTTTTTTATGGGAGTTATATCCATTTATTTTCAATATATTGCAAATTAAAAACCAAGAAAAAAATAACATATTTATTAATTCTTTTATAAGTAAAACAATTTTATATAGCATAAATACAATGTTTTTATGAAGAGCTAAAATTTTCCAGAACAAAAATTTAGTTATAAGGCTAGTATTGTTTTACTGTTTTGCAAAGATCTTTAATATCTGATTTAATAGAAGATAAGCTGTATTCTCATACCCATTTCTATGTTCAGTCTGTTGCAATATGTTGCTTTGGTTTGAGTAATGAAGGAACCTGGATTTACACAGGTAAATATTTGGAAAAGGGAGAATTATTTAATAGCCTTTTGTATAATTGTGAATACTCTTCTTTGACACTAAAAGTCTACAAGTGGTAGTTTTTAAAAAGGTTAGTTGGCATGTGGAATTTGATACCATATGAACAAACCTTTTGTACTTCATCACATTAAAATCTATGGTCTTAATTTGTTTGAATGGATCTTTCTGACACATATATAATTTTGTAACATCATGCATTTGTCATTTGGAAAATACAGATTCACCGGGTTATGAGGATCTTCCAAATACTGACAAATTTCATTATAAAATAACAACCAAAACATCACCTTAGTTGATATCGCCAATATCAAAAGAGTATTATGAAGCTGTGAAGCTTCTAGTGGCAGACACAAGTTTTCCAAAATGCAATTTTTTTACTTGAAAGTTCAAATTTTATCACCGGCAAAAAATACTAGGAGATATTTTTCTTGAAGTGACACTCACTCCATTCATTTTCAGAGATGTGTCTGCCAACTACCCAAGACTGAAAAACCTAAGTTTTTCCTTCACATAAAAAATAGTATTCCATGGGAAAATGCTGCTAGTTGCAGGGTTCATCATTTGTGTGACCATGGGGCTATCTAATTCAAGCCAAATAGATCTTTCAGCCAAGGGGACCCAAAAGGACTTTTGCCTTTGCATGTTTTATTGAGAAAAGCTCTAAAATACTTAAAAACATGGAATTATTAAACTAGAGATAATTTGAATTTATAATGGCACATTAATTATTCCTGAGTAACAAACAATCCCAATATTTAAAGCTTTAAAGGAAGAGATTTATCATTTTTCATAATACTGTGGTTTGGCCAAATGATTCTTCTGCTGGTTTTACCTGAGCTCACTCATGGAGCCAGTTTAGTTGGAGAGTCAGCTATGCCAAAAGATCCATGATAGTCTCACTCACATGTCAGTTAGTACTGGTTATCACTGGGAACCCTGGTTTTTCTCTAGGTGTCCTTTCATCCTCCAATGGGCTAGACTGGCTTCCTTACACGGTGATCTCAGGGCAAAATTTCAAGAAGGTAAAAATAGAACTTGTCACATCCCATTAGCCAAAGCAAGTCACAGAGCTTGATGGAAGGGCCTGCAAAGATTCTATGGCCATATTTAATGTATCAAAAGTGGCCACTGAAGGTCTCTCTTTTTTTTTCTGATTAAAACAAATCACCTTAGAGAAGTGTTCAAATCAAATAGTGACAAAATTTCTTGCAGTCAGTGTCTGCCTTAGACGATGTGGATAAGATAGTTACAAAAACACAAGACAAGTCTCAAGTGTGAGTTCTTTAAAATACTGTTCAATTGTTTTGTAAGGAAGGGCTCAAAGAAGGATGAAGACATGGAAAAAGGGCATAAGAATTCCCATTGGCCAAATAGGGGACAATATCAGTATCAAAACAAATAATGATAGTAATGGATTATATCTTATTAAATAAAATAAGACTCCATAAATCCATACTAACACAAATAAATAGAGGGAAAGAAGACTGCTCTTCCTTGCAGTAGAATGCCAAGTAATAAATGTAGAAGGAATACTGGAATTAGAAAAATCACCATTTGACAACCACCTATTAATAATTCCTCCAGGCAAAAATCATCCAAGACACTAAAGCTGGTAAGTGTAAGGTTGAGTAGAATGTAATATGGAAGCACAGATCTAACTCCATATTGGATCTGTTTCTTTTACTCTGACCTTTGTATTCTATTGCTTTTGCTACAAGTTAAGAATGTTGCCTATAGCCTGAAGTATACAGGAGAGCTCACTCTCAAGGCCCTGACCTTTAAACATTTAACACTTTTCCATTCATACAGAGGTAAAAAGTTGCAGAACAGGGAATAACATTTGTCTTGCTGGAGGTTTACAGGAACATTGTGACTGGACCTACATGGACGACTGCAAGAACAAAGGATCTGGCAGCAACCAACCACACCCCCCCCTTTTAGTATAAAAGAAGCCTGAATTCTAACTTGGGTAAAATAGCTCTTTGGGACACTAGTGCACCATCTTCTTGGTTTGCTGGCTTTCCAAATAAAGTCACTATTCCTTGCCCCCAGCAACTCATCTCTCCATTTATTGGCCTGTCATGGGCCAGCAGTACGAGCTTGGACTCAGTAAAAAGAAGAGGAATGGGCTTCCCTGGTGGCGCAGTGGTTGAGAGTCCACCTGCCGATGCAGGGGACATGGGTTCGTGCCCCGGTCCGGGAAGATTCCACATGCCGCGGAGCGGCTGGGCCCGTGAGCCATGGCTGCTGAGCCTGCACGTCCGGAGCCTGTGCTCCACAGTGGGAGAGGCCACAACAGTGAGAGGCCCGCGTACCGCAAAAAAACAAACAAAAAAACCCCCAAAAAACAAAAAAAAAAAAAAGGAGAAGAGGAATATTTACAAGATCTCAAAGTAATTCCGAACAAAAAACATTTTAATTATAGGAAGAAGAAACCTGGCAAATGTGACCTTAACCAAATGATCAAAGTTAACTTCACCAGTAATGAGAAAAATAAATGCCACAGGCTCCTGACAGTGCACACTGAGAAGAACATAACATCATTTTTGTAATAATCTTGCCAAAATTGCATAGCCCAAATTTAATCAAGATGAAACCTCAGACAATCCTAAATTGAGGAAGAGTCTACCAAATAAACTAACTACACTCTTCAAAAATATCATGGGGATGAAAGAAAAAGAATGATTTAGGAACTGGTCCAGATTCAAGGAAACTAAAAAGATAGGAAAGCTAAATGCAATGTGTGTTTCTGGATTGGATCCTATACTCTAAAATATTCCTTAAAGAACATTAGTGGGACAGCTGGTGAAATTTAAATCAGGAATTTGGATTACATAATAGTATTGTACTGGTGTTAATTTCCTGATTTTGATAATTGTGCCATAGTTATAAAAGCAAACATCCCTGTTAACAGGAAATATACACTGAAGTGTTTATAGTATTATAAAGTGTTACAGATCTGCAGCTTATTCGCAAATGCTTCAAAAATTATAATACTTTTTTAACATATTTACCTAATACAAGAGAAAACACAAGGTAAGTGTGATTAAAGTGTTAACATTTGCAGCATTAGTATGAAGGGTAATTCACACAGAATTATTCACATATAATTGTTTTTACAACTTTTCCTAAAATAAATTATTTCAGAAAACTTTTAAATTTAAAATAAAAAGATTAAATAAAGAAAATTATAGCTGAGCAGGACCTCATGGGGCCTTCCTGGGAGAGACCTCACCATGTCCTCTACATGCCTCTTATTTGTAGAAAAACTTTAGCCTCCTAGGCCTTCCACAAGCTCCAGAGAATAAATTTAACCAGAGAAGTGAGAAAATGCAGAAACAAAGGAAAACAGTCAAGCAAGAGAAAATAATAATAGTTTAGCCATTAAAAAAGGCAAGGACTTTTAGTTCCTCCTCAAGGGTTATAGATAATATTCTGAGCCATATCCTTTGAGCTGTTTTGCAGATACTGAAACCCCCACCATGTGGAAGAAGTTAACTGTATGCTGACAACAAGCAGGTAAACCCCAGACCAATTGGAACCAGAAGGTTGATGATGTTGACTCCCAGTTCTCACCTCCAACCAATCAGAAGAATGATCACCCATCTTGCGACCCTCTACCTCACCCTGTCTTTTAAAAACCTTTCCCTGAAAGCCACTGGGGACGTCAGGCCTTTTGAGCACTAGCTGCCTGTACTCCTTGCTTGGTATCCTGTAATAAATGCTGCACTTTCCTTCACCACAACACGGTGTCAGTAGACTGGCTTTACTGCACTGGCGAGTGGACCCAAGTTTGGTTTGGTAACAAAATCAATTTAGAGATTACTCTTCAAAGTAGAGAATTTAAATTATCTTTTCTTGAGCCAAAATATAAAATTGTATACAAAACTTTGGAGAGCCAGTAGCAAGTTACTAAGTCTTCCTGTATTAGTTATTTTTACAACACTCTGGTATCACATATCCTAACATAAAGATAAGAACATTTTGGGGCTTCCCTGGTGGTGCAGTGGCTGAAAGTCCACCTGCCGATGCAGGGGACACGGGTTCGTGCCCCACTCTGGGAAGATCACACGTGCCGTGGAGCGGCTGGGCCCGTGAGCCATGGCTGCTGAGCCTGCGCGTCCAGAGCCTGTGCTCCGCAACGGGAGAGGCCATGACAGTGAGAGGCCCACATACCACACACACACAAAAAAGATAAGAACATTTTGGCTGCTACTTTTTAAGACTAAATACTGAAATTCAAAGCTTAATGAAAAGTGAAAGTTCAATTGTCAAAGAGCTACTTTAAATGAGATTCAAGATGTATCAGAACATTGCCAACATAATGTCTTAGAAGACAATTTAAAAAATCTGCAAAAATAAGTGTTGGTTTAAGAAATGCAGCCACTAGGAAGACTCATGTAAACACAGAGATCTCAGAGATGTTCAAATTAGTCCAAATCCATTTCAAAGTTCTGGTTTCTAGAATCTATAAATAACTGCTATAATTCAATATAAAAATGAAAGCAATCCAAATAAAAGTAAATGGGCAATAGGCAGGAATACATCTTCACAAAGGAAAACAAGAATGCCAAAGAGCACATGAAAAGGTGCTCAACATAATACATTAGGGAAATGCAAATTAAAACCACAATGAAATTCCATTACACATAGGCTAAAAGGCTAGAATTATAAATCTGTTTCAAATCGACAGTCCCAAATATTGGTGAGAATGCAGAGCAACTGGAACTCACATATATTGCGGATTAGAGTGTAAAATTGTTGTTGGGCTGCACCCTGCCCTGTACCTGCCCAGCTTCAAGACTGAAGAAAGAGCCCAGAGTCCATGACAGAGACATTAATGGTTTAATGGATTGCAGAGCTTACACATCTGAAGCAAGGTCCTGGAGCGACACCCCACCGTGTGGGGCAGGCAGGAACTGGCGGCAGTCTTTGCTTCTGGAGGTGGGGGAGAGGGAGATTACCACTTACAGACAGGGGTAATTGATGTCAGGTTGGATCATTGGTTACCAGGGAAACCAGCAGAGAGGCACACCACTCACCACCCCTTTGATAGGCTAACAGGTGGAGATGGGGATGTTCTGATCTAAAGGTTAGAACAATCATTAACTGGGGCAGGGATAAGTATATAGGAAGGTCAGTCATGTGAGTTGGTGTGGGTAAAGCAGGCACTAGTCAAGCAGGGGATGTACTGAGAACAAGAGAACAGCCGACTTAGGTGGACCAATCGTACAGTTCGAAAAATAATTCTGTTCCCCTTACAGAAAGGCAGAAAAGTCTCCAAAAAGGGAACAAATGTATTTCATTTAATGATTAGGGTCCCTGGTGACTAAGATAAAAAAAGACCAAAAGATAAACAGATAGGTATCAGGCCATCCTTAAGAAAAATTTCTGTATTGAGATTTTACCATTATTCAAATATTTAAAAAAATGTTGGTGTAAAAATGTTTTAATTATTGATAAATAAATCTTTGTAAATAAATATCTTATATAAAATTACAATATTTAACACTCCTAATTATGGTAATACTTAGATGGATTAAATATTGTCACAGTGTGGAATAAAATGCAAACAACATTTTGGTTCATGCATGACCCTCATTTCTTTTCTGATAGGGAGCCAATTTACTGGAAACAACTTATATCTGTCTTATAGATGGATAAGTAATCATTAATTACTTAAGATTGCAGAGATTAATTAAGATTAATTAATTAAGATTGCAGAGATGTAAATATGTATCTAAAACTATATTGAGTTAAAATAATGAACATCTTAAGCACTGTTCTTTTAAACTTCAAGCAACACTACAAATTACCTAAATCCACAGTTACCTTATTTGTATTATATGAGTAACATTTTAGGGATAAGTGTTCAATACCAAGTAGATTTATTGTCCTTTAGTGTCAACTTAAATTGTAATTCTAAGACCCTTAATTAACTCTATGACTTCAGACTTAATTAACTTTAAGACCTAAGGCTTAGAAATGTTTAAGTAAGTAAAATAAATAGAAACCTCTCCTGCAAAAGAGGATATAGTACTTGGCAAGGAGAGACACAGCAGTAGTATCAAACAAAAATACTTGGTCACCGCACAATAATTTTTACTTATATACTCGTTTATTCATAAACACATTTGTTCTTCTTAATACTCATTTTAAGAGGATAAAATTAGTGGAGTGAAATATTGTCTTAAAATGTGCTTGTAAGAATAATTTCATTTTAAAACTAATGATTTAAGTTTAAGTAATACCATCTCATTATTATCTAGTACGTGTATATATATTTAAGATTAAAACACTTGGAGGTAGTAAGATTAAGTTTTAAAAGAAGCTATGTATAATGGAGAAAATGAGCTCTGGTAGCTCACAAATAAAATTGGTATTTAAGTGTACAGTCGGTTTTCAATATAAGGCTGTACAAAAATATTTTTGTTTTCTTCATATTCTACCCAGATGTCAGCATTTTTGCCTAACAGCTGCATATATGTACTGTGAAAAAGATTTACTGAGAATTGAGGTGCTTTGGCATATTTCATAACTATAAACAATTATCAGCAAATCCACCAGAAAATAAGGGGTTTCTCACTTCTATAAAGTTAACATTCCTTTGGCAATTATAATGTATTACTACTCTGGTTAATAACTTAGCCATCACTGTGGCTATTTCTTTCTCTCGGAAACTTATGGTTTTACTCAACAATAATTTCATTGTTGATCTATCCAAGATAAGTCCCCAAACTCCAAATAATAAACTGACCAGGTGTTTTTCATACTCAATCATCTCTGGTACTCTCTTGAAGCACAGATTCCCTCTCCTTGTAACAGAGGGTCAGCCCTTGGAAAGGAGGAATACTAGCAATAGTGAGTTAGGATAGACAGGATCCACATTTTCTTAGTTAAGTGAAAAAGAGCTCAATCAAACCTAAATTAGTCTTAATTGGGTAAAATATTATTAATATGAATATAATTTAGCAATTGTATTACCTTTGAGGATGGATAGAAGTAGACTCATGTTCATGAAGTTGGGCTGATACAGTCACTTCTAACAACTTGACTTCTAAGAAAATTTTATTCCTGGGTTTAAAATACCTGGGTCAAGAACTCTGGTTCTGGCAAAAATGAAGAATTTTAGATTTTCTCTCCTGCCTGAAAAAACAAAATATATACAAAATATATAAGGATTTGCAAGATACTGGACATTAGGCAATGGAAAACAACAATGCTTGAGAGATGAAAAATGAATGAGGTGAGCCCTATGATTGCCCCAACCAAGTATTTTGATAGAGTTTCCAGACCAGAGTACAGAGGAAAGAACCAATAAACTGAAAAAGTTCAATGACTTAGAATTCCTTGAAAGGCATAAACTACAAAAGCTCACTCAAGAATAAATAAATAACATGCATAGCCCTATATGTATTAAAGAAATTAAATTTTTAGGTAGAAACTTTCTGACAAAGGAGACTCCAAGCCCTGGTGGCTTCAATGGTGAATTCTACCACATATCTAGAGAGAGTATCAATTCTTCAGAAATACTTCAAGAAAATTGGAAAGGAGGGAACTATTCCCAATTCATTCTAAAAGAAAGAGCATGACCATAATACTAAAACCAGACATTACCAGAAAAGAAGAATACCAGTCAGTATCCCTCATTAATATATACATGCAAAAATTTGGAACAAAATTTTAGCAAACCAAATCCAACAATATATAAAATGTATAATAAATCATGAATAAGTGAGTTTTATTCCAAGGATGTAAGATTGGTTTATCATTTAAAATCAATCAATGTAATTCAACATATTAAACAACTAAAAAAAGAAAAAACATATGATATGTCAATGGATGCAGGAAGAGTATTTGACAAAATCCAACATCCTTTCCTAATAAAAACTTTCTCAACAAACTGAGGATAGAAGGAACTTCCTCAAAATGATAAAGTGCATTTATGAAAAACCTATAAGTAACATTAGACATTATGGTGAATGTTTTCACCTTGATTTGAGGAAAAAGAGAAGGATGTCTGCTCTCACTGTTCTTTTTTGTTTTTTGTTTTTTTTGGAGTACAAGCAGTTCATCAAGTATTTTTTTCCTTTTGATATTGTTTAATTTTGCATACATAAAATATTTACAAAGTTCAAAACTATGCTTCAAAAGTCAAAACTATGATTCAAAATTCAAATCTTGTAAAAAGATATTCTCAGGGAAATCTCACTCACATAAATATTATCCCATCCCACTCCTACTCATCTTCAGAGGAAAAACTTTTCATTAGTTTCTGGTATATCATACTGTGTTTCTTTCTCCAAAAGTAAGTATATATGTATGTATGCACAAACATACATTTTATTTATTTTAATAGACTTTACTGGAGTAAAATTTCTTCACAATACTGTGTTAGTTTCTGTTGTACACCAAAGTGAATCAGTCATATGCATACATACATCCCCATATCCCCTCCCTCTTGAGCCTCCCTCCCATTATCCCTATCTCACCCTTCTTGGTCATCACAAAGCACCAAGCTGATATCCCTATGCTATGCTGCTGCTTCCCACTAGCTAACTATTTTATATTCAGTAGTGTAAATATGTTGATGTCACTCTCACTTCGCCCCAGTTTCCCCTCCCACACCATGTCCTCAAGTCCATTCTCTACGTCTACATCTTTATTCCTGCCCTGCAACTAGGTTCATCAGTGCATTTTTTGGTCTGTTTTTAGATTCCATATATATGCGTTAGCATACGGTATTTGTTTTTCTCTTTCTGACTTACTTTGCTCTGTATGACAGACTCTAGGTCCATCCACCTCACTACAAATAACTCAATTTCATTTCTTTTTATGGCTGAGTAATATTCCATTGTATATATGTGCCACATCTTCTTTATCCATTCATCTGTGGATGGACATTTAGGTTGGTTCCCTGTCCTGGCTATTGTAAATAGTGCTGCAATGAACATTGTGTACATGTCTCTTTTTGAATTATGGTTTTCTCAGGGTATATGCCCAATAGTGGGATTGCTGGGTCATATGGTAGTTCTATTTTTAGTTTTTTAAGGAATCTCCATACTGTTTTCCATAGTGGTTGTATCAATTTACATTCCCACCAACAGTGCAGGAGGGTTCCCTTTTCACCACACCCTTTCCAGCATTTATTGTTTCTAGATTTTTGATAATGGCCATTCTGACAGGCGTGAGGTGATACCTCATTGTGGTTTTGATTTGCATTTCTCTAATAATTAATGATGTTGAGCACCTTTTCATGTTCCTCTTGGCCATCTGTATGACTTCCTTGGTGAAATGTCTATTTAGGTCTTCCACCCGTTTCTTAACTGGATTGTTTGATTTTTTGATATTGAGTTGCATGAGCTGTTTGTATATTTTGGAGATTAATCCTTTATCTGTTGTTTCATTTGCAAATATTTTCTCCCATTCTGAGGGTTGTCTTTTTGTATTGTTTATGGTTTCCTTTGCTGCGCAAAAATTTTAAGTTTAATTCAATCCCATTTGTTTATTTTTGTTTTTATTTCCATTACTCTAGGAGGTGGGTCAAAAAAGATCTTGCTGTGGTTTACGTCATAGAGTGTTCTACCTATGTTTTCCTCTATGGGTTTTAGAGTGTCTAGTCTTACATTTAGGTCTTTAATTCATTTGGAGTTTATTTTTGTGTATGGTGTGAGGGACTGTTCTAATTTCATTCTTTTACATGTACCTGTACAGTTTTCCCAGCACCACTTATTGAAGAGGCTGTCTTATCTCCATTGTATGTTCTTGCCTCCTTTGTCATAAATTAGGTGACCATATGGGTGTGGGTTTATCTCTGGGCATTCTATCCTGTACCACTGATCTATATTTCTGTTTTTGTGCTAGTACCATACTGTCTTGATTACTGTAGCTTTGTGGTATAGTTTGAAGTCAGGGAGCCTGATTCCTCCAGCTCCGTTTTTCTTTCTCAAGACTGTTTGGCTATTTGGGGTCTTTTGTGTTTCCATAGACATTGTAAAATTTTTTTGTTCTAATTCTGTGAAGAATGCCACTGGTACTTTGATAGGGATTGCATTGAATCTGTAGATTGCTTTGGGTAGTATAGTCATTTTCACAGTATTGATTCTTCCAATCCAAGAACATGGTATATCTCTCCATCTGTTGGCATCATCTTTAATTTCTTTCATCAGTGTCTTATAGTTTTCTGAGTACAAGCCTTTCACTCCCTTAGGCAGGTTTATTCCTAGGTATTTTATCCTTTTTGTTGCAATGGTAAACGGGACTGTTTCCTTAATTTCTCTTTCTGATTTTTTGTTGTTGGTGTATAGGAATGCCAGAGATTTCTGTGCATTAATTTTGTATTCTGCAACCTTACCAAATTCATTGATTACTTCTAGGAGTTTTCTGGTAGCATCTTTAGGATTCTCTATGTATAGTATCATGTCATCTGCAAACAGTGACAGTTTTACTTCTTCTTTCCAATTTGTATTCTTTTTATTTCTTTTTCTTCTCTGATTGCCATGGCTAGGATTTCCAAAACAATGTTGAATAAGAGTGGCAAGAATGGACATCCTTATCTTGTTCCTGATCTTAGTGGAAATGCTTTCAGTTTTTCACCATTGAGTATGATGCTTGTTGTGGGTTTCTCATATATGGCCTTTATTATGTTGAGGTGGGTTCCCTCTATGCCCATTTTCTGGAGGGTTTTTATCATAAATGGGTGTTGAATTTTGTCAAAAGCTTTTTCTGCAACTATTGAGATGATCATATGGTTTTTATTCCTCAATTTGTTAAGGTGGTGTATCACATTGATTGATTTGCATATACTGAAGAATCCCTGCATCCCTGGGATAAACCCCACTTGATCATGGTGTATGATCCTTTTAATGTGTTGTTGGATTCTGTTTGCTAGTATTTTGTTCAGGATATTTTCATCTATGTTCATCAGTGATATTGGTCTATAAGTTTCTTTTTTTGTGATATCTTTTTCTGGTTTGGGTATCAAGGTGATGGTGGCTTTGTAGAATGAATTTAGGAGTGTTTCTTCCTCTGTACTTTTTTGGAAGAGTTTGAGAAGGATCGGTGTTAGCTCTTCTCTAAATATTTGATAGAATTTGCCTGAGAAGCCATCTGGTCCTGGGCTTTTGTTTGTTGGAAGATTTTTAATTACAGTTTCAATTTCATTAGTTTTGATAAGTCTGTTTATATTTTCTAATTCTTCCTGGTTCAGTCTTGGAAAATTGTACCTTTCCAAGAATTTGTCCATTTCTTCCAGGTTTGCATTTTATTGGTATATAGTTGTTTGTAGTAGTCTCTTATAATCCTTTGTATTTCTGTGGTGTTAGTTGTGATTTCTCCTTTTTCATTTCTAATTTTATTGATTTGCATCCTCTCCCTTTTCTTGTTGAATCTGGCCTAGGGTTTATCAATTTTGTTTATCTTCTCAAAGAACCAGCTTTTTACTTTTATTGATTTTTGCTATTGTTTTCTTCATTTTTATTTCATTTATTTCTGCTCTGATATTTATGATTTCTTTCCTTGTACTGACTTTGGGTTTTCTTTGTTCTTCTTTCTCTAGTTGTTTTAAGTGTAGGGTTAGATTGTTTATTTGAGATTTTCTTGTTTCTTGAGGTGAGATTGAATTGCTATAAACTTCCCTCTTAGAGCTGCTTTTGCTCTGTCCCATAGGTTTTGGGTCATTGTGTTTTTGTTGTCATTTGTTTGTATGTAATTTTTAATTTCTTCTTTGATTTCTTCTTATCTCTTTGTTATTTAGTAGCGCACTGTTTAGCCTCCATGTATTTGTGTTTTTTACAGTTTTTTTCCTGTAATTGATTTCCAATCTCATAGCATTATGGTCAGAAAAGATGCTTGATATAATTGCAATTTTCTTTAATTTTCCAAGGCTTGATTTTTGACTGAAGGTGTGATCTCTTCTGGAGAATCTTCCATGTGTACTTGAGAAGAAAGTGTATTCTGCCCGTTTTGGGTGGAATGTTCTATAAATATCAATTAAATCTATCTGATCTATTGTGTCATTTAAAGCTTGTGTTTCCTTATTAATTTTCTGTTTGGATGATCTGTCCATTGGTGTAAGTGGGGTGTTAAAATCCTCTACTATTATTGTGTCACTGTCTATTTCTCCTTTCATGGTTGTTAGCATTTGCCTTATGTATTGAGGTGCTCCTATGTTGGATGCATAAATATTTGTAATTGTCATATCTTCTTGGATTGATCCTTTGATCATTATGTAATGCCCCTCCTTATGTCTTGTAACAGTCTTTATTTTGAAGTCTATTTTATCTGATACGAGTATTGTTACTCTACCTTTCTTTTGATTTCATTTGCATGGAATATCTTTTTCCATCCCCTCACTTTCAGTCTGTATGTGTCCCTAGGTCTGAAGTAGGTCTCTTGTAGACAGCATATATATGGGTCTTGTTTTTGTATCCATTCAGCCAGTCTGTGTCTTTTGGTTGGGGCATTTAATCCATTTACATTCAAGGTTGTTATCGATATGTATGTTCGTATTACCATCTTCTTATTTGTTTTTGGTTTGTTTTTGTGGGTCTTTTTCTTCTCTTGTGTTTCCCACCTAGAGAAGTTTCCTTAGCATTTCTTGTAAAGCTAGTTTGGTGGTGCTGAATTCTCTTAGCTTTTGCTTGTCTTAAAAGCTTTTGATTTCTCCATCGAATCTGAATGAGATCCTTGCTGGGTAGAGTAATCGTGGTTGTAGGTTTTTCTCTTTCATCACTTTAAGTATATCCTGCCACTCCCTTCTGGTCTGCAGAGTTTCTACTGAAAAATCAGCTGATAACCTTATGGGGATTCCTTTGTACGTTATTTTTTGTCTTTCTCTTGTTGCTTTGAATATTTTTCCTTTGAATTTAATATTTGTTAGTTTGATTAATATGTGTCTTGGTTTCTCCTAGGGTTTGTCCTGTCTGGGACTCTGTGTGCTTCCTAGACTTGGATGACTATTTCCTTTCCCATGTTAGGGAAATTTTCCACTATAATCTCTTCAAATATTTTCTATGACCCTTTCTTTTTCTCTTCATCTTCTGGGACCCCTATAATTCAAATGTTGGTGCATTTATTGTTGTCCCAGAGGTCTCTGAAATTGTCTTCAATTATTTTGACTCTTTTTTCTTTATTCTGTTCCTCAGCAGTTGTTTTCACCATTTTGTCTTCCAGCTCACTTATTCGTTCTTCTGCCTCAGTTATTCTGTTATTGATTCCTTCTAGTACATTTTTCATTTCAGTTATTGTGTTGTTCATCTCTGTTTGCTCTTTAGATCTTTGTTAAACATTTCTTGTATTTTCTCAATCTGTGCCTCCATTCTATTTCCGAGATTCTGGATCACCTTTACTATGATTGCTCTGAATTCTTTTTCAGGTAGTTTGCCTATTTCCTCTTAATTTATTTGGTCTTGTAGGTTTTCACCTTGCTCCTTCATCTGCGACATATTTTTTTGCCGTCTCAATTTTTTTTTTTTTTTTAATGAGTGGGACTGTGTTCCTGTCTTACTGGTTGTTTGGCCTGAGTATTCCAACACTGGAGTTTGTAGGCTGTTGGGTAGAGCTGGGTCTTGGTGCTGAGACAAGGATCTCTGTGAGACCTCTATTCAGCATTGTACCAAAGGTTTTAGCCAGATCAATAAAGAACAAAAAATAAAAGAAATCCATATAGGAAAGGAAGAAGTAAAACTATCATTATTCACAGATGAAATCATTGTCTATATAGAAAATCCAATAGTATCTACAAAAAAGGCTGTGAGTTTATGAATTCTTCATATGAGAACTGTAGGTGTAACTAGTGGATTCTCAAAAGAATTTAAGTATAATGTCTCTAATGTTTGGAATTCAGGAGTGTTTTAAAATGAGTTGAGTTCAGAAAAAAAAATCACAATTATTTTAGATAAAAGATGTTGGTAAAAGGTTCACTGATTCTAACCACATAATATCTGTAAATAATTAAACCACTGATAGTATTTATAATGACTTTGTAAAAATAGCATATATATGGATTGGCCTTGCTATAAAACTACTTGTAAAATAGGTCACCTATTATGCACACGGTCTTTACTGATTCCCTGTACACTGCTCATAGCAATGTAGTTGTTTGCATGGTTTCAACATAATTAGATAAACCAAATTTATAATCATAACTGTATAAGAAATGTCACACTAGAAGGCAAAGCTCACTTAATTAAGTGGACAAGCCCACACTAAAAGAATTAGAACTGCACTTCATGTATGGAATTTGGTTTGGTACCCATTCCATGATTAATAGAATTCCAGCTTTACAAGAATATATATATATATCATCACTCCTGGCAGGCCAGATACAATCATGAATTTGAGTTCTTAGAGTTGAAAAAGGATAGCCCTACATTTTTAGGGATGGTGAGTAATCCTAGAAAAAACAGCTACTTGTTCTTTGGTCCTCTGCCTCAGAGTAGACAAGGTGACAAGAGCAAGGGAAGATACAAATAAGGAAACATGGAAGGAAGTGGGGGAGGAAAGAAGGAATAATGAAAGAAAAAAAAAAGGAAGGGTAGGGAAGTGGAAAGTAGAGGACTGAGGAGAGGAAGGAGAGGAAGAAAGAGTTGAGGAAAGAAGGAGATGAATGAGGAGGAGAGGGAAAGGAGAAGAGGAGAGAGGGCAGGGAGGGGAGGAGAGAAAAGGAGATTCTGAAATAATAATGCAGCCTGGATTTTTTTGGAAATCTCTGAATAGAAGTTAATTCTCTGTCCTTAGAAAGGAATAGCTCTAGTTTTGTTAAGCGAACAGCAAGAGCATTAATCAAAACCTTTAACTGGACTTTGGTATGTAAGGTAGGCCATGTTGAAAAGAACATAGATAATATAAATGCTTTAGTCCACAGACTCTATAAAACAGCTAAGATTGATCTTGAGTTGCCATAGGATTTTGTCTGGAAATATTCCTATCACATAGGAAAAGAAATATCAATATATAATGAAACATTGTGGATGACCTGGTAAGCATGACTCCATATACACTGCATAAATTTAGCCTGTGTCTAATTTTTGGCATTTATTTAAAAATGTAAGAGAGAATGGGCTAAAAAATCCAGTGAATGATCTTAGCACAAATATGCAACGAGAACCTGTTTATTGACTGAGAGAGATCTTTGAAGACTGTCTGAGTCAAAAGGAGGACTTTAAACTAAAAACTGTCCCAAATCTGCTCTGAGACAGAATCTGTTTTTTGTCATATAATATACAACCTCATCTCAAGAAAAAATTGGTAACCCTGATAAACTGTTTAAGCAATTTCTGATGGACTTAAAATGGATTAAAACCACTTTGAAGAAATGAGTAACCCACCCAACCCAGTTGACTGTCACTAGACCTTGAACTAAATTTATTTTTTAATCTCACTTCTCTTTTCCCTATAAATGTCTCTACCAAGAAAGAAATCCTTGAAATGGCCTGATATTTTACAAGTCTGTAAAATCCTTGGCACGTGTACATAGCTAATCACTCAATGTTATTTAATAGCATTTTGTGCAAAAGGAACAGTAAATTGTAAATTACTAACAGACGTTTAAAAACGACAGTGTTAAAGACAAATTGCTCTCCCTTAAGAAAAATCATACCAAAATAATCACTACATTAGACACTGGTCTGAGGGGAAAATAATTCCAAAATTATCAGTAACAACATGTCGTGTGACATAACAACCACTTTTGGGGTAACATGGGGCATATGCCTAAACAGGGGGAATAAAAACAGTGAATAATTCCTGGAAATTAGGAAAACCGGCTGGTGTCTAAGGTTCTGAGCAGGATTAAATATCACAAATGGATTATGGGTGTCAGGGAAAGTAGTCATGAGATAGCATGTCACATAAGCATAGTGATTGCTATGGAAGAAATAATTCTTAGTAAAACGGAATGACAGTAGTATGACTACTGCCCCTCCTCTTCTACGGCATAGAGGTTACGACTTTCCTGAAAGGACTGAATCATGTGCACAGATATTTATGAAGTATTCAGCAATACTGGCCCTACTTAGGGGATAAAAAATCTACTTAGACTGTCAGTAACTAAAATTATCCAAAATTTATTTTCAATTACAACAAAACAAACACTTGATATAGGCACCTAGATTTTTTCTCCTCAGGATTTTTTAAAACCCTAGGTTGTCCAAAAGCAGACAACTCATACCATGTGAAAAAATTAGAGAATGTAAGTTAAACAACAGAATGTTTAACTTCAAGGTATAAAAAATAAGCCAGGTGCTAGTTAGGGGTACAGACAAGAGATACTACTACAATAGAAGAAATCTTACCTCCACACCCAAGAGGGTGGGGGTCAGGTATGGCTTTCCCAACATGTGTGCCATGTCATCCTTCCTTCTGGCTCTTGTAAGCCACGGAGGAGAGAGCAGCAGAGAGGTCTTTATAGGCATTGGGGGAGCCAGATGATGAAAGGGAGGGTCAAAAAGTAGGGGAAGATGGTAAATCTGACTTTTCCTGCTAATCTACATACCCAATGCATAGCTGTTTATAACCTTAGCAACAGGGTAAAAAAAAATTACCTCTTGGTTGTCATCCCCAAATCACATATCATGTAACCCTTCCAATACGTTAGTTGTCCTTAGAGTAGTTCCACTAAATCAGAAAAGAACCTGACTAGAGAAAAGGGAGGGAGCAATATGCAATGAAATTTAAGTAAGCAGTTGGTATGAACCTTTAGGTCATACTGAAGAGCTGTAACTTTATTCTAAGAGCACGGGGGAGACACTGAAGGTTTTGAGCATGTAAGTTGGCAAGGTGTATTGTGTTCTTTAAAAATTGGTTTGTAAAGAAGGAATTATGGAGAGGCCAATTAGGATACTTTTGCTGCACTGTAGATAAGAAATAGTAGTGGCTTAGAATACAGTGAAGAAGAATAGAAGTAGACAGATTTGAAATGTAATATAGAGGAAGTAAGAATAATTCCTTGTGGTTTGTATATGGGAGATGAAAGAAAGGGGAAAATGAAAATAATTCTCTTATTTTTTATTTGCGTCACTGGGAAAATAATTGATCTGAGATAGACCAAGAGACTAATAGGTTTGGGAGTGAAGTCAAGAGTTCAGATTTGAATGAGTAGAGTTTGAAAATCTTATTAGACCTCCAAATAAAGGTGGGAATTAAATATTTGTCTATATGAGATTCTCAGAGCAAATGTCAGGGTTAGATAAATAAAGTTGATAATCATCAGCATATAAGTTGTATTTTAAAAATAGGTCTAAATGAACATCACTGTGGAGAGAGTGAATATGCAGAAGATATATCAAGAACAAGCTCTGAAGCAATGCAACAATTAGTACTCCACTGAATTTGGGAAAATGGAGGTCATTGGTGAATGATAAGAACAGTTTCACTGAAGTGATAAAGTAGGATTAAAAGTAGGAAGTGTGAAAACAAAGATAAGCTGTGGAAATGGAATGGTAGCCAGACAGGGATGATGGGTCAAGATAGTTTGTTTTTGTTGTTGTTTTTTAACAGAAGGAAGGCCCTAGGGTATGTATGCATACTCATAGAAATGGCCCAGTCCATAATGAGAAATTGATTATACAGGACAACATTTGAGAGTCTAAGTATGGATTAATGGTGAGAGAAAGCAATTCTGTGCTTAGGTAGGACAGGTGTCTGCAGAAAAGGGACATAGACAAAATCCCTATGTGAGGAAAGAGTGAGATCCAGATTTTGAAAATAATTAGGGACCACAAGATGCAAACACTTCCACTGAAAATAACTCCCAGAGTCAGTGAATCGAAGCAGCAGTGGGAAATGGCCATGGGGAAGTGTGAAGAAGACTAATTAGAGAACTGCAGTCAGAGCAGCTGGCCCAGTTGATCCCAACCCAGCTTATACCAAGGAACACATATCTGCAGCCTTTCCAGAAAAAATAAGGAAGGAAGGTGGGAAGGAAGGGAGGGATGGAAGGATGGAGGGAGTGAGGGAATGAGGGAGGAAGGAAGAAAGAAAAAGGAAAATGGCAGATTACAGAGCACCAGGAATCTCTTTCCTCACCAAGAAAATAATTGTACTGGCAGAACCTGTCTGATATAACTATTTTAGAACTCTGGAGTCTATTCAAGGCCTGGACTTTCCAGGGAAAGGCTTGGACACTAAATTGCAGTTAATTTTGGTCAGTTTCAGCTCTTAGTACAGTAGCAGCTACCCATCTCCCAAAACCAACCCCGTGGCAGGCAGCCATGCACGTGTTCCTGGAGCAACCTGCACAGAGCTTGCAGGAGACATGATGGGCAAAAAGGACCCTGTCCTCCAAATATCATAGGTCTGTGTTCTGAATTCTGATTGCTGCTTCTAATCACAGAAGTGTAGACATAGAGGTAGGTGACCACTGTTGTTGCATCTCCCTCAATTATGGCAAGCCCCACCCTCCAGGGCTGAAGTGGAACTTAAAGGGCTAGCTCGCTTTCTCCCCACTTGATTTTTCTCTTTTCCTCTTTTGAGAGCCAAAAATTAAAGACTGGGACATCCTAAAGCAACTGCATATATACGGAAAATTAGAAAATGACCATACATGCCCAGGAAAAGGTACAGACTCAGAAAATATCTGAGAGAACCTTCAGTATACACCTCAGGCTGATCCTTTTCTTATCAAGTTTCATTTCTCTGATGGAAATAAATAATTTCTTTAAGTCTTCTTAGAGTCATTCTGTTTACAAATAGATGAAAAATCTTTTACAAAGGAAGACTATATTCGCTATTCAGCATAATATAATATAAAAGATGAAGTAGATCTTAAGTTACCAATAAAATTAAGATTGTAACTGTTAAGCGGTTGATTGTACATCATGGAGCAAAGGATGAGTATGAAGTGAAAAGCAAAAATCACTGTTTTTTTTAAGTGTGTGAAATGCCTCATTGATATGCTCTATTCTTAAATTATTCATGCTGAATAAATATAAGGTAGAAACCAAATTCCACAAACAGCAAATAGTAACAAAAGAATTGAAACTATTTTTTGTCATCATAAGAATCAACAATTTCCAGATACAGCAGATTCAAAAAGTATTGGGCAATAGAAGAATAGAGTTCTGAATAGAGTTCTGAGAACGCTATACACATTTGTGGAACACTCAAAACACTTCCAACAGAGACAGGAAAAGAAAAGCAGATTCTACTGAAAAACATTTTCATGACACAGAACCATTGAATTAACTGACTTTCAAATAAAGGTGCAAACCTTACAGTAATTTCAAGTCACATTCAATATGAAGCAAAGATTTACATGAAAGAACTACCTTTAGATGTATGAGCATTCAGAGGAGAGAAATGTGTTCAGTGAAGAAGAGAACCCACAATGCTTTGCAGTAGCCTGTCCATTGCTCAAGCATGATGACTTCAAAAGGGACAGCAGAAAGAAATAAAAAATTGGAATAAATACTGATCAAGTAATGAAAGAGAAGAATAAAAGTGAGTTCCCATACCTATATACCCAAGGCCAGATATTATTTCTGTATTGATGATCCAGACGTGATTAAGTCACAGTATATCAAAACCTCAACTAATCTCGACTGCTACCATATTTTCTTTCTCCAAATCTTGTGTGATGATAGCCCATCTACCCAGTTACACAACCACATACCTCAGGGTCATTTTTGTATCCTCGCTCACTCCCGTTTCTCCACATCTTTTACCAGTTCTATTGATTTCATTGCTAGTGTCTAGACACTCCTTTCATTCTGTTAATGATTGAGTCAGAGCCTCATCAATCTCCTGCCTAGGTCACTGTAACAATATCTTAATTGATCTCCAATGTCCCCAGTATTTCTCTTTTCAAGCTATTCTCCACATTGCTGCCAAAGTAATCATTCTAAAATGCAAATCTGATCATATCATTTCCTTGAAAAGTATCCTCCAAAAGTTCCTTGGTACCAACTGGGATAAAATCCAGGCTCCTCAGCGTGACATAAAAAGCCCCTGACAGGGACTTACCTCCTCCCTACCCATTCGTGCCCTCATATCCCCTGCTCATCCTTCCAAACCCAACTCAAGAATTATCTTCTGTGAATATTCATTCGTGATACACTTATCTGAATCAGGCTTCCCAACCGCAGCACCTTGCAATTCCCTTTGCCTTGGAACTTATCTCAGTTTGTTATAATTGACTGACCATGTCTCTTTATCCACAATATTCCGCAAGGACATTAAGCAAAAAAGCCATTGTTCTTCATTTTTGTATCCCCAGCATGGAACATAAATACATAAGCAATTAAAGTGTTTGAGAAAGAAAGAAATAGGGAAGAAAAAAAGAAGGGATCAAGTAGATAACTCTGGAACTTTTTAGCTCTAAAATTCTGTCTCCATGATTCCATTTATTTGCACCAGACTCTCATGCCATACACTTACAATCTACAGGCAGTGAGGGGTAACTATCAAAACCAATAAGCTATTCTTCTGTTCTCCAGTCCCAAGAGAAGGTGTTTCCTTAAACTCATCACATAAAGGCATCAAGGAAGCTTTAAGGTAAGAGAAACTTGTAGTAGTATAAATTCTTAGGAGTACCAAGAGAAATAGATCCCCAGGTGATATACCAGAGAGCTAGTGTTTACCTCCAAAACAACAATGCTCAGAATATACAAACAACTCATGCAGCTCAATATCAAAAACAAAAAAACAACCCAATCAAAATATGGGTAGAAGATCTAACTAGACATTTCACCAAAGAAGACATACAGATTGCCAAAAAGCACATGAAAAGATACTCAACATCTCTAATTATGAGAGAAATGCAAGTCAAAACTTCAATGAGGTATCACCTCTCACTGGTCAGAATGTCCATCATCAAAAAACATACAAACAATAAATGCTGGAGAGGGTGTGGAGAAAAGGGAACCCCCCTACACTGCTGGTGGGAATGTAAATTGGTACAACCATTATGGAGAACAGTACAGAGGTTCCTTAAAAAACTAAAAATAGTTCTACCATATGATCCAGCAATCCCACGCCTGGGCATATTATCAGGAGAAGACCATAATTCAAAAATATACATGTGAGATGGGATATGGAATATATGTATGCATATAGCTGATTCACTTTGTTATACAGCAGAAACTAACAACACATTGTAAAACAATTATACTCCAATAAAGCTGTTAAAAAAATATATATTTATATACATGCACCCCAATGTTCATTGCAGTGCTATTTACAATAGCCAAGACATGGAAGCAACCTAAATGTCCATCGACAGAGGAATGGATAAAGAAGATGTGGTACATATATACAATGGAATATTACTACTCAGCCATTAAAAAAGAATGGAATAATACCATTTGCAGCAACATGGATGAACCTAGAGATTATCATACTAAGTGAAGTAAGTCAAACAGAGAAAGACATATATCATATGATATCACTTATATGTGGAATCTAAAAAAAATAATACAAATGAACTTATTTACAAAACAGAAACAGACTCACAGAGTTCGAAAACAAACTTATGGTTACCAAAGGGGAAAGGTGTGAGGGGGAGGGATAAATTAGGAGTTTGGGATTAACACAAACACACTACTATATATAAAATAGATAATCAACAAGGACCTACTATATAGCACAGGGAACTCTACTCAATATTCTGTAATAACCTATATGGGAAAAGAATCTGAAAAAGGGGACTTCCCTGGCAGTCCCCTTTAAGGCTCCATGCTTCCACTGCAGGGGGTGCGGGTTTGATTCCTGGCCATGGAACTAAGATCCTGCATGCCATGTGCATGGTGCAGCCAAAAAATTTTAAAAAAGAATCTGAAAAGGAATGGCTAAATGTGTATGTATAACTGAATCACTTTGCCGTACACCTGAAACTGACACTACATTGTAAATCAACTATACTCCAATATAAAATAAAAATTAAATTAAAAAAAAAACAATGCTCAGAGATGCATGGGTCATCCTCCCATCCTGCAGAGACATCAAAGCCAAATGCCAGGGAGGTAAAGCCTTTTCGCACACTAGAGGGCAGTCTCGGAGCAGCAGTAAGTGTTTCCATGCTTATGAAGTTTTTTTGTATGGGTTTTTCTTCCCTTCTTATCAGGTTAAAATGTATCTCTCCTTATCCTAGACTCTAGGAGTCAGACTTGGTCGTGCCCTTCTCTGTGGCATACCCATAATTCTTCTACAGAATTTATCACACTGTTGTTATTGTTATTAGATAAGCGGTGAGAAACAATTTTCCATTGGGCTGTTGCATTTCTGCCCATTTGAGCAAAGATACTGATAGATTTTGCTTCCAACTATCTTTTCAAGGATGTTTGAATGGCAAACTGCCTTTGAAGATGGAGATAGTGTCTCCATTCAAGGGGGAAGAAGGCAGGTTTTTTTTCCTAACCTGGGTTGATATCAAAGAAAAGGTGGTTAGGCAAGTTCACCAGCAGCCTTCTTTATAACACTGGGAGCTTCCTAAGAATAGGTTCCTCAAGTTTGATACCAACCTACTATATACACATCTATCTGGGCCACTTTACATCACCACCATGGATTTTGGTTGGGGTGGGGAAGGAATCCATGAGAGCATGAAGTTCATGCTGCCTGCTGTGCCATGAGCAATAAAGTCCTTTTCTCTGAGCCAGGAATCTCATGTCTTATGCCAGCATCTATGAAACTGTAGCAGGCTCACTTGGTAAGCATTTAAGTACAGTTGAAACCTCAAAACCCTTTTTGAGTTCCTGATAAAGTGCAATGTGTGTGTGTGTGTGTGTGTGTGTGTGTGTGTTTAACCTAATTGGTTTCTTCTGACCATGAACTCCTTAAGAGTAAGGACTGTATCTAATTTACACAGGTATTTCCAAGTCATAACCTAATAAAATTAAAATACATGTTAGCTGAATAAAAATATAATGAGAACATGGGTAATTAGAAAGAGGAAAAGAGAAAAACCTACCAAGTAACTTACAGATCTTTTCATCACTTAAATTCATGCTGCTTTTCATTAAGTTAAATTAATGCTATTATTTCAAATTAGAAAAAAAAGAGAATGTTTTCACATTACAATTATAACCCCAACTCTCATACTGTCATACTACCCTCATATCATAAGTGTTTTGCATACCTCAAAATGAATACAATAATTTTAAGAATCCAAAACATTTTATCACAAATAATATAAAAATTTACTAGAAGTTTGCTTGAGTAAAAATCTGTGCTTAGATGTAATCAATGATAGAAATGAGGTATCATTCCTTCACCAGTGGCTTGGCTAGACAGGAAATGAGGAAAAAACCCTCCCTCAACACATATATTGGATGCCAGAAATTATGTAGAGATATAGGAGTCTCGTGGAAGGTAAAAAACTTGGACCATGATTCTTCTTTTTCCCACTAACCAAACCACCATCAACGTTAAATTTCAAAATATAACATCATGTCTTTTTTCAAAAAAGCACAATGAGGGTTTTTGACTGAAAATGTACCATAAGGAAGTAGGTGTTTGGATCTGTATTACAGATGGAAGTTCTGCTTCTGGATTCCATTTTTGGTTAACTTTGGAACCCATTCTCATTTAGTCATTCTTGCACTGTGGGTGTGTCTGGTGAAATGACTCTGTGTATGTGCAGTCAAGAGTTGAAGCATCATAACTAATAAAAATTGGAACCCAAGTAGTTTATTGTGGGTGTCTTCTTTCAGAGTGTGACACCAAGGAAAGTAATGTCCTCCTCCTCATTGAGAGGAAACCTCAAGGCTGAGAAAAGCATCCAAAGAGGTGAGAGATTCAGTGGTGATAGCAAGGGGATCAGCAAGTGAGGCATTAGAACCAGGAGGAACAGAAAATTTAACTAATCCATAGCTCTGTGAATCTCCTGGCACCCCTAAGGCTGCTCTCACTGACTTAAGGAGGTGGGGCTGCAGTGAATCTTGAGGTACCTGACAGGTTGGATGTACCTGACAGATAAACTTATGTGGATGTCAGTCTCAGTGGGGTCCAGACAAAAGGTCTGAATTTCTATTTATTCTAAGATAACTGATTCATGGTCATGAGTAAGCATCCCTGGGGAGTCTTAGAAAAATTGGGGAAGGGGAACCTTGTTAGTAAACTGGGAGAGGTTTTAAAGCTATTGAAATGTGGTCATAAATACAAATGCAATTTCATTTTATCCACAAGCTTGTGAAGCACAGGGGACATCTGGTAACAAAAATATCAAAGTCCAAAAGATAAATTTCAGAGGAAAAGTTTACAGCTTGTCCTCTGCAAGACTGACTATCTATGCCGCTCTTTCATCACAGTTAGTTAAATGAGGGCTCTGGCAGTGCAATGACTCAGAGATAACAAAATAAAGTCATAACATCAATATCCTCAAGTGTTTGGGGATATATTTGAGAACATAAATATTGAATGTTGAAAAAGGGATTCAACCTGCCCTTCAAGTCTAGCCAGCTGGCTTTCCTCCATCATGCAGTGTCCTCTAAGATTATCCAAGTGAAAAAACAAAACTCTCAAGGAGCAATGGACTACAGTACTTTGTAAAGAGGTAGTGAACAAGTGGTTTTGTTGTTGTTGTTTTATTTCATTTTTATAAATAAAAAATTTAATTGTTCTGACTCCACAGGAATAGATACCTCATTTGAGGGCAGCTATTTCAGTATAAGGGGCTGTGAACACTCCTAACCAAATAAAGCCTTTCATTATTTATCCAATGTTGCCATTGAGAGATATATTTCAGCAACTCATTTTTTGAAAGATGACCTTGTTAACATTCAAGGTCTATTGGTTAATAATGCGTTAAATTTGTTGATTACTCCTTCCAATATGGCAGCTCAGGAGAACCATTGGGAATAATAAAAAACGTGAGGAGTAAGTTAAGAACATGACATATATACTTCATGGTTACCCAAGGTTTCCATAAAAGATAAAAAAAAAAGAAAGAAAAGGAGAAAACAGTAAAGCAGGAGGTGAGACAGCTCGAGAGGCAAACTTCACAGATTTGACTGTGACTTGACAATAAGAGCCATGGTAAAAATCTAAATTCCTTTCTGACGTTTGGAACTTTATACCCTTTCTGGGAAGTGCACCTCTCAAAATTATGTTAAATGACTACCACTTAGGGGAATCTCTGAACCTTGTTTGGCTATGCACTATTTAATAGAAGCACAATGTCATCTCACCTTAATACACTAAAATGAAAATCCCACCAAGAAGTAAAAGGTTGAGGGACTTCCCTGGTGGCATAGTGGTTAAGAACCTGCCTGCCAATGCAGGGGACACAGAGCCCTGGTCTGGGAAGATCCCACATGCCACGGAGCAACAAAGCCCATGCGCCACAACTACTTAGCCCGCATGCCACAATTATTGAAGTCTGTGTGCCTAGAGCCCGTGCTCCACAACAAGAGAAGCCACTGCAATGAGAAGCCCGTGCACCGCAACGAAGAGTAGCCCCCGCTCGCCGCAACTAGAGAAAGCCCACGCGCAGCAACGAAAACCCAATGCAGACAAAAATAAATAAATAAAATTTATTTCTTAAAAAAAAGGAAGTAAAAGGTTGATAGAGAGAAGTAAATATTCCCTTAGCATGTATGATGAACACCTCTGATGATTCTTCTTGAGCTCAAAGAGCTATTATTAGAAAATTGTAGCTCTGTGTAGCTAAGTGTGGCAGATGGCATATAGGAGTGAGTGGTGTGCAATTTACAGTAAACAAATTCTTTATCTTTGACGGGTCATGGGGAGAACTAAAATGGTCTCCAATTCAATCAGGGAATACACTAAAAAACACTGACATACAGATTCACTAATCATAGTGAAATGTGTTAAAAAGCTACAATTATCCCAATGGATGGAAACTTTTCCCATGAAGATTAGAAAAAACAACCAGGTGTTAGGGGCTGACAGCAGGATGCCATTTGTAAATGTGCCCCCAGATTAGTTGACACCTGTTCAGAGAAGATACTGAAGTCTTCAGGGCCTTCCAGTTGGTCTTCTCTCAAGATAGGTACACTTTTTGATAGTATGTGTGAGTGTGATTTCATCAGCTGTTCTTGTATCAAATGTAAGAGGAAAAACTGTAGCTGACATTTCTTTCTGTCTTAAAAGGGAGAGGATCATAAGTTAGTGTGAGTGTTTCCTATAATACTCGTTAGTTATCATTAAAATAATGCTTCAAATATTCTAGAGTTTGAATTCTACCTCTACAAAAAGAGGAAAGAAAACATAACACAAATATTACGAAATGTGTTTCTTAATAATAGCTGTTTGATCATTTTGAACTGTGGCCATGAAAATTTATCAGACTGAGAAATAAAGGTACAGAATGTAAAATCACATAATTTTTAGGAACCACCCACATGATATAGACTGTGTCCTATATCATAGTACTACATAGGGTTTACTGGTGGCTTGGAGCATATGAACCTCACAGAGGTGCAATGGGGTGCTCTTAAATGATGCCATGTGGGACTCTGATCCAAAGGGACGAGATCACTGAATTCGGGGAGGACTTGATTTGGATAATTCCTCAAACTGAATGGTAGGTACTGGGATGTATAAAAGAACACCTAGGATATGAGGAGAGTGCCTTATTAAACACCCTGCAGGTATTTGGAGGCCTGGGACATTTTGCTGGGTTTGTACCATTTTTTTTTGGTGTATGTGTGTTATTATCTGTAACATCACCATTACCCAAGAAAGCTCAGGCTAAAATTTCAATCTTTCAACTGGTGTCCGGTGTGCCAGTTGTACTGTAAATGACCTAAGCTTCCTTGGTATGCCAGGTGAATTCTGAAACAAAAGGCCACAGACACTGCCCTGGAATAGTGGCACCCTCATTTTTATGATGAGAGATTGATTCCTCATTTTAACTGGGAAAATGTAACAATATGTCATCTAAAAAAACTTATCTAGGGAATTCTCTGGTGGTCCAGTGGTTAGGATTCAGCATTTTCACTGCTGTGGGGCCCGGGTTCAATCCTTGGTCGGGGAACTAAGATCCCACAGCCATGTGGCATCACCAAAAAAACCCTAAAACCAAAAAAAACAAAAAAACAAAAAAACAAACACCCTTATCTATAAGGTGTGACTGGGAGTTGTTTGATCCCACTTACTGTTTATCATGTCACTGGCTACAGATTTTCTTCTAAAAGGGATACATGACTTTATGTTGGGGACTGTACTGTAGGCCAATGTTTTGACCCAGGACAGATGTATAAAGAGACAGCCAATAAGTGGGCCTCAAGACCCTGGTTTTTAAAAATTCCTATTATATAAGAAGTGGTAGAGGAAAAAAATTGCACTTTAATTCATTGGATTTATAACTCACAAGGACAAGAGAATTTGATTTGGGACTTTGTTTCAGAATTTAACTTGAGAATTCTGGAATTTAATTTCTTTGTGTTTTCAATCTTTGAACTTTAATTTTCTCCTGGCAATTTGATGATAGCATAGCACAGATATTCAAATTTGGGGCCCCTTTATATTGGTGGCATTTTGTTATTGGAATATCTTTATGTTGTTGTACAATCTCATTACATACGCTCTGGTGAGGTCCAGTAGGCCATGTGTCTAGATATTATGTAAGAGGAGAAATAGAATAAGGTGACCTCTAAGCACTGGATAGGGCAAAGTCCCTGGAATTAATTTAAATAACCATCCTCACTCATTTTTAGAGCCTTCTGGACCAAAGTCTACACTGCTCACCAGTGGTTCCAGAAAGCTGCACAGCAGAGCCCTGTTGGAATTAAGAGACTGCCTTCATGGAGGTCAGAGCACATCTGTATAAGAGGTGATCTCCTCTGGGACCCATAGTCACATACCTGGGAAACCACAGGCTAATTGCCAAGCCAAATGGTTTAGAGGAACAAAAAGTTAGAAACGTTATGGGGAATATTTGTCCCTCACTCTTCATGATTCCCTATAGAGAGAGATTTTAGGTAGAGTAAGGCTCCTAGGCCTTTGCACTACCACTTCCTCACTGCTCATGGCCACTGCTCACCCAGTATTCTGTGGGAAGAAATTAGTAGATCACGTTTCCACATCAGATGGAGTCTCCTGTTATGTCTCTGAAATATTGAGGATTTAGTCTCTTTTCTTCTCTAGCCACCCAAACCAGTGAGTGTGAGGCAGTGATACCAGGTAGGTCAACATCTGGGAGGCATCAGAAACCTAATTTGTTTTTATTTAAGCCACATTCTCCACACTAGCAATAAAAGTAATGACATTTTCATCTTCATCTGCCTGTAACTATATCTCCAACAGTTCTACACTCAGGCAGAGAATAAGGGTGTTATTTATTGCCTACTCAGGTTCCTATACATTCTGTCTTTGGTATTTAAATTACTTTCAATATCAAAATAAGAACATTCACTCCTATGTATTTACTCTGGTTTCTAAATTCTATGTTAGAACTTCATTTTTCCATACAAAAAAATGAAGGTCAAGTAAACACATTTTCACAGCTTTTTAGAATTCCCTCATGTTATATTTTTGGCATGAAACAAAGTCACAAATTTCACGGGTATTACAATTATATTGGAAAGAAAAGGTGTCACATATATGTAATATCTTAATATTCATTAAAAAAATTTAATCTTCTTCAGGAGCCCTCATCCTATCCCACTCGATAGCTAGAAAACCCAAGCTTGTTAGGTGGACATTGTCTTTCTTTGGACTATAACAATTGCCCTACCCGTACCCAACTCTATTCGTGGGGAATCCCCTACTCCATGAATCTTGATGAGAGGCAGTGACTACTGCTCACTCTGAGAACTGAATAGTTTTTTCCCCAGCTTTCACATGACCTAGGTTCTACCAATAAGATACACACGCACTAGACCTTGGCTTAGGGTCTGGGATGCAAAGAAGCAGGGCGTGTGCAAAATCCATTCTCTCAATATTGGCAATAAAATCAGCAGTTGCATCCATTTTCCAAAGGTGGTAGCAATGGAAAGAGTTCTAGCATTATCTCTATTGTCCACATTGATCATGGGGGCAGTTCCAGTAGAGATACTCATTCTCAGCAGTGCTGTTTTGATGTACCAGTTCTGCAGAATGATTTGGACATTGTCTCTGACTAGGTATTCTCCAAGTCTAGTTTTCTAGCAGTCCCAGCAATTGTTAACCAACTAATAGCCTTAATAAATCTGATTTTCTGCTTAAATTAACCAGAGGTGGTTCTGTCACTTGAAAGTAAAAGTCCTGATGGATACCCTGTTCAGTTAACACTACCAGCTTCTACCAGTATGAACAGTCTCCTATCAGTTTAAAACAACCTCTTTTGGAATAAGTCCTCAGTTTACAGAGTTATGTCCTCTTCCCTTTTTCTTCAACAAAAAGTACATAGGTCTGCATAGTCCAATAGAGCAACCACTAGTCACAGGGGCTACTGAGCACCTGAAGTGTGGTTATTCTGAACTGAGATATGCTGTAAGCGTGAAAAACAACTGGATTTCATAGACTTATTACAAAAAAGAATGTAGAATGTCTCCTTAGTAATGTTCATTAATTACATGTTGAAATTATACTTTGGAAATATAAGGTTAAATAAAATATATTAAAATTAATTTCCTTTGTTCCTTTTTACTCTTTTAAATACAGCTACTAGAAAAATTTTAATTATATGTGTGGCTCACATTATATTTTTATTGGATAGGCATATGGGGGAGCAAACGCTCATACATTTATATATTATATCATTATTCTCTTAACAGTAATCTAAATACCTAGCCCTTAAAAACAATAAAATCCTTTTTCCCACAATATTATTTGATAACTAGATTATTTTTATTACTAAGGGAAGGGCAGGGAGCTAATGTAATAAAAGTGCCTACGTGCCTGGCGCAGTGCTATGTAATTTGCATATATTATTTCATTGAATCCTCATTATCACTCTGCAAAGGAGATATTAGAATACTCACTTTATAAGTGAGGATATATATTAAGAAGTTAGGTAGTTTTCCCAAGGATATTTATCTATTACGTGGTAGAGCTAGGTCTGGAACATAGATCAGTTTGTCTTCCAAGAACTATTTTCCCATTACCCCGTGGGTCACACCCCTTCCCTCCCACCTTCACCCCATTAACTATTCAGAGGAAAGATTCCAGAATAAATCTACAGCCTATGGATCAACAGAAACTCTTTATTTTAATCTATATATTACATTCCCTCTATTTTTTATTTTAGAAAATTATAGTATTTCTGCTAAGTTATATTATGACTTACTGTTTCAAATTGTCAAATTCAATAACTAATGCAGACTTAAACTTACTGGAATGAGACATTCTTACCCAATACAATTTCTGAACCAAAAGCAATACTCTGTTTCTTCTATCTTCTAGGTCTAAGTTCTTAGGTCTAGTTGAATTTAGACCTATTTTAAACATAAGCTATTTTTAAACTTTCTATTTTAATCATCTATATATCTGGTCCATTTGGAACCCCTGAGCCAGTATGAACAATGACTGTATTTTCTGTACATATGTACAGGTGGTCAAATTATTTTCTGTGTTCAAGAGGTTGTTTAGGAGATATATTCTTGAGTTCTGAAATATTGAAAAATTTGGGAACATTTTGATAATTTATGGAGACATTTGGAAAGACTGTTTTTTTATTAGTAGGTATCAGATTATCCAGAGTATTTGAAAACATACACAAAGGTCCAGGAAAAAATGTAATGCCACTATTTATAGGTTCAAAATAAATACCAATAAAAGTTCATTAATTTAGACTAATTTTCCCTAAAATCTTGTTCTTTTTTAGCCTCTGAACTTTTGTTAATTGTAGATAAATCTGTTCCACATACATATTCAACCAAAACAGTACTATCCTTGCTATTAATTCTGTGGTGGACATAGAAGAAATAATTTGCCTATAGAATCAAGGGTTCTGTTGAAATGTTTCATTAGCAAAAATCCTCACAACTGTGAGTGCCATAATCCACATATAAGAGAGCCTACGTGATATACCTCTGTGGTGGTAGGGGACTGGGGTCTGAGAAAGGTAGAAAGGGTGTCACAGCATGTCTTTCAAAATAATAACATTCAGTGTATTGAATTCTCCTAAGTAGCTTCAACTGAACACGTTTTAAAAATTTGATGATACTTAAAGGCTCCTAAAATATGCTCAAAGGAGAGACATAAAGAAATATATGTATGGTCCTGAAGAAGAGCACAGAGTAACAGCGAAGTTGAGAATAACAGATTCTCTGACTTCAAACTCAGGAATGATTATTATAAACTGGAGTGATCTGAGGAGGTTATGAGGTCTTAGAAAGGACAAAGAGAATATCAGAAGTGAAAATACAGAGGCAGGACAGAGAATTGCATTTTCCAAGGCAGCTAAAAGATAAAGTTAGTTGGAGTAGAATGTGAAAGAAATGAAAGGGAAGTCAGACAGAACATTTTTTGCTTTAGTTTATAAATATCTTGAATGCCAGCCTAAAGATTTTGGATATTATCCTATTTGTTACAGGGCTATATTAAACAATTTTATGCAAAATGATGATAGCGTGGTTTGATAAGATTCTGAACTAATGAGATTAAAATGTGGAAAAGGGGATGTGAGGCTCATGATAAAGCAAGCACTGACAAAACTGTGGCACTAGGTGGGGAATAAGGATGAAGGGTTAATACAAATTGAAACTAAGGTACCAAGCCTGGAAGTTTAGGAGAGGGACTTAAGTACAGATAAACATATAGATAATATGGATATTGCAAGAGTAGGCTAAGTTGGAAAAATATGTTTCTTAATTCCATTGATTCTGAGTTGACAATACACACTATTAACAAAACACATAAGCCTCTCCAGACTGTGTAAAGGCTGGTGGGGTGTGAGCCTTTTGATTTACTAACTTTATTAAATTAATTGAGTGCACTACAGCAATATGAACAGTCAAAATCACTCAAAAATTGTTTATTATTTATTAGAATTATTTTCCTACTACCTTGAATCACTGCCTGATTTTAGTTGAAATAACATAACACCAAGTGATTATTTAAGAGTAATCACAAGTAATTGGGCAAATGAACATATGCATACACAAGCAAGGAGACTACTAAAGGTATTTATCCTTGGAAGATACAAAGTACCTAAATTAGTAGTTGTTTTACTATTTTTTCATTCATTGAAATGCATCCTTTGATTTGACATTCTTATTTCATATTACTTTTATATTGTGCACCTAAATATAGATATCGAGAGAACTGGGACTTCCCTGGTGGTCCAGTGGTTAAGACTCCCCTGTGTTTACAATGCAGGGGGTGTGGGTTTGATCCCTAGTCTGGGAACTAAGATCTCACATGCTACAAGGCATGGCCAAAAAAGAAAGAAAGAAAGAAAGAAAGAAAGAGAAAGAAAGAAAGAAAGAAAAAGAAAGAAAGGAAGGAAGGAAGGAAGGAAGGAAGAAAGAAAGAAAAGAAATTGAGAGAACTAATAGTGTTGTGACTGGTGCTGAATATGTTGATTTCTTTAATATATTTTATATGTTTAACCAAGACTAATTTTGAGTTTTCTCTGAATTATTTCAACCACATGATCCTACAAGTGGGACTTCTTTGGGGGTGAGGATATATTTGGGAGGATTGGTTTTTATTTGACCACATACCCAAAAGTAATTGTTTATAACAGATTGGGGTCTATTTATCTTGCTGTTGTTTTTATCTAAAGTTACCTCTCAAAGTGATTGTTCTAAATCAAACAAGTTCAGAAATAGTAGAGATTTGGGAACTTTAAGAACATTATAATGACTCATGCTTGACGGCTCTTTATAGTATACTTTAATAGGCAAGAAAAATTACTGTCATTTTTTTCTTCCTGACCCATCTTTACACTACAACTATAATAGAGACTATGAACTTCATTCTACCTTGGTTCACTTGGAAAAAAGTTATAAAAAGTTATAAAAAAGGTTCTAAGACAAATGGACTACTATTACTAGAGCCACAGCTATTAGTATTATTTATAATTGTTACTCCCTTCTAAAAGGAGCCCTTTGTCAAGGAATCATAAAAGCTACCGATTTTCACTTTCATAGAGATGGATTTGTGGATATTAAGGTCTCCTTTTGTCACATCTTTTAATTTTATCCAGCAAAGTAGAGAGAATAGCTAAACTAGGCAGAACAAATAGAAGTTCTTTGACTTGTATGACAGAAAATTCCCCCAGGTGGAAGCTTCAAACAGCTATAATAAATCTTGATTTAGAGAAGTATAATATTTCATGATAGAAGATATTTCATTTCCCTAAACCACTGTATTGCACATGCCTGTAAGAGACAAGCAAGAAACATGAAATTTTTATTGACTGATAAAAATAGGACTGATAGTCACTTAGAATTTGAAAAAAAAGCAGTGAGCTAATTTGTGAAATTAAAATAAGCTATAAATTGTAGGATGGTATTAGTACCTACATCATAGGGTTTTTTGGGGATCAAAAGAGACAATCCATATAAGGTTCTTGTCACAGTGTCCCACTGTAGGTATTCCATCAAGCTACCTACTATCACTATCACCAGTGTTACCTTTGTTACTACTCACATAACTCAAGCAACATAATGCATTAATTAAAAATATTTATATTGACATTTAAATGACTTTCATTATATTAGAGGTTATCATTTAACTATAAATCAGTTTTTCCTGCTCATTTTCACACCTGAATGTAATTTAATATACATCAGAATTAGTGGTACAGTCATCGTAAACCTATTTGATAATTTCTAATAGACAAAGCCCAACTTTAATTCGTCAAGTCCTCACTCTAAACATTGTATTTTAGTTTATTTAAACAATCTACATTTAACCCCAGGAACAGTTCTCAGGTTATTTCATAAAGATATGCTGGAGGCCATCATCAGTTTACACTATGATGTAAGTGGGGTTTTGGAAAAGCTCTTTGGGTAGCCATAGAAGGGCTGGACCGGAGAGGAATGCAATGCTAGCAGAAAGAATAGTTAGGAGCTGTTGCAGTTATCCAGGAATAAAATGAGAATGTGGTCATATTTGCAAGTAATGTGAAATGAAATGAAAAATGGAGTAATAACCCACTTAGGTAAAAATGAACTTCTGGCTATCCTGGTCATTCAGAACAAAGCTGTGAACCTGTACCCTCTACTGGAAAAAAAAGTGTCCACAAGCACATGCAATAGAAAACAGCCCTCAGCCCTTACTCAGAGTCCATGTACTTTTCCTTTGCATACAAATCATACAATTCATCCCAGGCTGTAAAGAAAATGTTTTAAGATAAAGGAGAATAAAAAAATACATCAAAGCAGAAAAACTATCATAAAAGCAACAATCTGATGTCCTTGATGTGGGGAAAATATGACTCAAAGCATAGCAATACCTCTAGGGAACATCTTAATCTAACATCATCATTAAGGTGAGTTTGGTTATACTTATAACTCCAATGGAGGGAAAATGTGTTTGCTCCAGAATTCTTGAGAGCTACAGTTCGTCAGTAGCAAAGTGAGGCTGATTGCCAAGAGCAAAGCAGGACAGGAGTGGGGAGAGAAAACAGCCACGTTCCCTAGAGGGCTGCCAGTAATGGAGGCAGAGAGGGAACCAGAGGGCCTGGGGGTGAAATAATGCCATGGACCCCATATGAACAGTCGTCCCTTCCTAGCTACAACCAGAATCAACGTTCAGAACAATGTCCACCTATATTTCTGCAAGGCAGAGAGGTTTTCAATGGCATCAACATTCTGATGAATGAGGAAAACCTAAGTTTTATTTATGCATTAATGTTTAAAACTTCTGTTACCCGAGACAGAATAGCTGAACAGTTCTAAGAACCAACTTTGGAGTCAGGCAGATCTATGTTTAAGTCCCTATTTCACCTGGGTTGTATTATTTTGGACAAGGTAGTTAACCTCTCAAAATGTTTCTTCGTAATAGCAATAATAATACCTACATCACTAGATTGTTAGAAAGATGAAATAATATATCTAAAGTTGTATTAGTTATTGATTGCTGTGTAACAAATTACCCCAAACCTTAGCGGCTAAAAGCAACAAACATATGTCATGTCACGGACACTAAATCCAGCCCGCACTTGAATTCATGCAATGCATGAATTCCAGGAGACAGGATCATTGGGGGTTATCTTTGAGGCTGCCCGCCACACTTGTATTTAGCTAAGTGCTAACACATAATAAGAGTTTAATATATGCTAGCTCCTATGATTATTATCTTCTGGAAAACTCACAAAACAGCTCTTTATTTATGGTTAGTGGATAAATGAGGTACTACTTGTGCTCAAGCTTCAAATAATGTCCTAAAAAACAAATAAAATGGGATATACCCAAATATGAAACTCAAGTCATCAAGTGCAAGTTACATCTGAACACAAATATTAGTAATCAAATAAGGAGGGAGACAGTCAAAAGCAAAAGGCCATGAGGAGGGTTAGCAACATCTGTCTACTCTGAAGACTTGTAAAAGTGGTGGCCTGCTCTCACCATGACCACCAGAGTCTTCTACTCTGCAACTGAGGACACCTGAATTAAGTAGTCTTGCTATCCCCCTCTACAGTAAGTCAAACGGTGCTGTGGGGAAAAGAATAAGTATTCATCACCTCAGGGATTGGCAGAATAGCAAGACAATGATTTTTCTAAATGGAATCAGGTTTCCTTCAAATTATGTGAATACAAATAGGAGAAAAAAAAAGAGGAATTAGAAGAATTTGATGGGCTAAATTCTTCACTGAAATAGCTGCCTCTCTAGTCTTTGCCAAGAAAATATCAAAGATTTCAAAAACAGGTCATGACCACTTCTATAAACATGAGCAGCCCTTAGACAAGCACAATCCTGGATACTGTGGTGACCCTAAAACTAACAAGTTCAATCCATTACACTCTAAATGTGTCTTCGTCCCCAACCCACCCACCAGCAAAATGTTCTAAGACAGCTGCTAATTTAAAGGCAGAATTAATTATAAGTGACTGTGACAGATGCTCTGTGTTTGGACTCCAACTGAAAAAGCCTCTCTGTTCCGGGCATGATGCTGGTGTTCTACTGTACAGATTTCACTATAGCCATGCAGTGCTACTTGGTGGGTGGGTTGCTTGCAACGTGTTTGGGCAAACCACTGTGACTTAGCCTAGTTTTCTGACTTCCCCAGCTTGCTGTCCCTCTTTCTGGCCTTTTCCTTCATTTCCTGTGGCTAAAACACAGTCTTATTTGTCACAGTCCGTCAAGACACACAGGAGAAAAGATGATCCATCCCGGAGAAATTTTCCTGCCCTTCCTTTCATTATAAGCCAGACAAGGAACTTCGGACAGAAAGCACTGACCCTGCAAAGAGTGTACTTGCTCTTTGGGACTAGTCACTGTCTCAGTAATTCACAGCTACCATGTCAGTCAATATTCCCAATTCCCCACAAAACATCTGATTCCTCATGTTGGAGAAGAAACCTAGAATGTTTTAATATTTATTTTTAAAGAACACATTTTCATTTTAGAAAAGTTGAAAACACATAATGTTTTTAAAAAGAAAATAAATAACTGGAATACACTTTCTAGTCTGTTAGATGAATTATTTTAAAGGTTCTCCATGTCCTATATTTGGTGAAGTCCTTGATGTATATTATACATAGAGAAAAAAAGTTTTTTCCTTATTTTTATACCTTATATGCCTGGGGTAAATGTTGGCCAATGATATTTTTTATATTTTTCATTTTGATTAACATATTCTTGAGTTCAATCCAGCTATTTTGAAGCCTAAATTCCATGACATACAAGATAACCAATTTTACTTATTTTTTTCTTTATAAAAATTAAGCTTCACCCATTGATAAGTTTGGAAAATATTAGGGTGCTTGAGAAAACCTGCTTTCCTTTTTGCCTACTTAAATCAGACTTTTTAGACATGCTTGACTCTACAAATGTTACTCTTATACCATATGTTTTGTCCACCAAACTTCCGGAACCCTATCAATTCTCTTTCATAGATTCTACCTTTCAGATTGCCAGATTAACTGTGTAGTCATTACATTCAACAATCATGATTTACAATATATAACAAAAGGAAAGTTATTTCTGTCTCTTACTATCTCTTAAAGTACACACTATGGGCCAGATCTTTCCAGGAAGGCCCGCTGACATTTTCTGGTGCCTCTTAAATAAAAAGCTCTATGGTCAAGTCTCCCAATACAGTTGCAGTAGAGTAATTATTTACTCTTATATAATGGTCAAAAATCAATCTTGCTTTGAAGTTAGAATAAATACCTCCTTTGAAGTTTTTGCATCATGGTTTTGTACCTCACTGTGAAATATGGCACTGATTTTCTCCGTGCTTCAACCAAAACTTCTGTGACAACATCCTTTTCATATGTATGCCTTTCTCTTCCTTTGCTTATAACTTTCAGCAGTTATACTAAAATCCCCCAATATTACCTGTTAGTATATTTTACAGCACCTGTTCTCTATGTCAAATGAAAAATAAACCAAATCTTGTGTCAACAGATTTATTTTGTTCACTTTTCAGAAAAAATTAAAACTGCCTTATTATTTGTTTTATCTTCTACTTACCATGAAGGATCATAAGCTCTCTCCAAATGGAGACAACAGAAGACCTAAATTCCATCTGAATGGCCCCCACTGAAACCCAGAGAAGACAAAATTATTTTAATAAAGCCCCATCATTCTAATATTTAGGATATTAGGCTACCCCTGTCTACTTGCTTTTGCTTCTCTATCCCTTCAGTATTCTTGTTATACTACTGTGTACATTACCTCATCCTGGTAAGACATCCTGATTTCTCATCACTCCCTTCCTCAGCTGCTACCCTCTGCTATGAATGTATTCCCCTTCCCCCTGCCCAGTTCCCCACCATTGTTTTACTCATCCTAGCTCTCCTCATCAATACCCCTGGCACCAAAACCCATGGCCTTTCTGTAAATGAAAGTTTATCCAAATCTACATCCTAATATGTAAAAACTCCTTCCCCCCCCCTTTTTTTTTTGGCTCACATCCTAACAGAAATTAAACAGCGCATAGAAATCATATACCTTACTGGCCACTCTGGTAAATTTCCTTGCCTCTAACTCTTTCAATTCAGAGCAGACTAGAGAATAAAAGGGTTTCAGCCATCTCTGTCCTCTGCCACTCAGTTGCATCACTAGTGACACATTCCACATCGACACTCATAGAACAATTACAGGTCATGCATGTCACAACCATGCTTTGGGGCATAGCTCCCTTATGTGTTATTTACACCACATCCATGGAATCTATTCTCTGTCTCCATGAAATCCAACCTTAAATCACTCATCTCCTAAACTTAGGATACATTTTTTCCACCCGTACTCCAAAATAGAGATACAGGAATTCTCTAGGTAATCAGGAAGATCTGATTCATCATCTATCCCAACACACGATATCATTTTTATTCTGCTAAAACACAATTCTTTTTATATAATGCCTTGCCCAAGTACCTTTAATGGCTCCCCTTTACCTACAAAAGTAAATGACAGTTTGGGTTTGAGCTCCTGCACCATAGAGACCTAGCCTTACTGTACTGGAGATAAGGTTACCAGATTTAGCAAATAAAAATAGAGGACTTTATCTGGCGACATTAATTGAAGGATAACCAGCTGCAACAGTGAGACCATACTACACCCACACCATACAACTACTATGGCTGCTACTATTTAAAATTCTAAACAATAAGTACAGAATGGACACTAACCAATCAGAATGGCTGCAGATGATTAACAAGCAATAGGGCTGAATCAATGCATCCTTGTAACCTAACAGCCTCATACTCATACTGTGTTCCTCAAAAGAAGTACAACTGCCCTTTTCTTTATCCTTCTGAATATTACCCACCTTTCAAAGATTTCTAGATGTTAACTTTCTGTCTAAAACCTTTCTGAACTAAAGTAATGTGAGTTTGGTATTGAAGATCAAACTCATTGTCCCCTTCTGTGAATTTCTCTAGCAACTACTGCTTAGGTGACTCATCTAGAGAGCTGTTGCCTGTTGGGAAGCAGCTCTCCATAGATCTCTTGCATTTTTGCGTATCTTATAAGCAGAGACACTGACTGTTCTTTGTTCTGGACTATCCTTTCAAAGATGATTGCACAGTGAACAACTCTGGAAAATAGAAATAGTGTCTCTCTCTGAAGCAAACAGCAAGCATGCTTACAGCCTATTATATATATAAAAAAAATTCAGGTTCCCTAAACATAGGGTTACTTTCTTATATCAAAACCCAGTGAGTGTGCAGGCATTCATCTGGCCCATTTATATCACTTCTTTGGGACTTTGAGGCAAGGGGAACTGACTCAAATATGCTAACGCTCATGTAGCTTTCCATTCTGTAAGTAATGAAGTCCTTGTTCTCTGACCTAAGAGTCTCAGGTCTTCTGCCAGTATTCATGAAACTAACTGTGACAGGGCAACTTGTAAGCTTATAAGTATGGTAAAGTCTCAGACCCTTCACAGTGGTTGATACTGCCTTGTTATTTAAACATTTCACACATGTAAATCTAATATCTCCAACTAGATGATACTTAGTTAATTCTACATTTCATTCAATACCTAGCTCTGCAGGTAGTGACAGCCCCATGAAAAATCTTATTGAATGATACTTCAATGTATTTTGAGAGACAAAACAAAAATGTAAAGGGGAAGAGATTATAGATGTTTCAGAAAGACTATAAACAAGGAAGGAGAAATTATTATTGAGCAGTTGGGCATTGGCTTAAAGTTAATAAGGTTAAACTCAGAATGCTAGGGAAAGATCTAGACAAAGTGAAAGAATCATTAAGAACCTATCTCCAAACCTGATTTCTAAATCTGTGTTGCAAGTTAGGTGCTGCCTAATTTGCAAAGAGCCTACATCATGATCATCCTTGCCATCTCCTACGAATTATTTACTTCTCTTATATGCCTACTTGATAGCATTAAGGATGCCACAGCCCTGGTGACAGTACATTGGGACCACAGGAATTAGGAAGGCAGCAACACAGAGCTCCTTTAAGCCTTGAACTGAGGCAGGGCTGGGTTAGCCATCAGCTGGCTGTGGACCTCCAAATAGCTAGAGGCCATTCCGGTTTTAGCAATAAGCCTGTGTAATGACCCTGTGCAGGAGCTACAGTGGAACATCGCTGTCAAGTAGGTCATGCACCAGAGCATTGTGCTCCAAGAAAACTGAAACATTCGTTAGAAAAAAATGCACATTTTACAATAGCCTGACATTAGAATGGCCTCAAGCTACCTGTATTTATTTAGGAGAAATTTGTAGTGTTGTTCACCCCAGAAACTGAGGTAAAAATGCTTATATTATTACTGAATTGACCTCTCCAACATTCCATAGGTGATCATGGTAAAATACATAACCTCTGTCATTAAAAAAAAAAAGCCAATGGAATGATATTTGATTTTTAAGTAGTAAAATCCAAATTTAGAAAATCAAAACCTTCCTTGACCTGAAATTTTAAATTCCAATTAAGCAATGATTATTAACTAAATGTCAACATTTTTCTAGCCTCTTTCGCTGACTTCTTAAAATTTCACAAGACAATTTTGGATGCCCTCATGCTGAGTCTCATCACCCATCAGAACATTTAAACTGAAAACACCTGACAGACTGACTTGGCTTACAAATTCATTTTAATCATGTTCAAATATCCACATCAAGGCTCTGTGCCTGATAAGTGGGTTTTTTAAATAAGCATATTATAAGCCAGCAGGAGTCATCTCACTAGCTACATTTTCATGCAAGAATTCGATATTAGGAGATTCCTAGGTCAGTGTAATCAATGGCAATTTAAACTTTTTTTTTTCTTTTAAGAATTAGCAGCTTCTAGAAATGGGCTATTATGACTTCCAAATGGGGTGAAAAATGGCAGGAACAAAAATCATTGAATTATGATGTTTTTCTGACATCCTCAAGCCTCTTATCCTAAAACCTATAACCAAAGCATAAAAGGTGATTAAAATAACAGGTTTATAAAACACATGCTACAAGTTTTTTTCCTCTCCCTTCAATAAGACCTAACCTTGGTCATCAGCAAAGTTTATCTTGCACACTTCCTGCCAAACCTAAGTCAGATGCTCAACCCCAAGCTCCTTGTTGGCTGCCAAGGTTCCACAACTTACTCTAGGTGCCACTGTCCAGCTTTCTCCGCTCTTCAGTCCTCGACCCCAGGCTTCTAGAGTGTAGCCACACCCAATGACTAACAGTGCCATGGAAAAGGGAAATGCCAACCACTTCATACATTATTCTTCTGAGTCCAAAAACATGTACTTCATCCCAGGCTTCCTGAGAATTATTTCCTTAACAAAAGAAGTTTATTTTAATAGTTACCTAATATAGTCCCTGGCACATAACATGTGTTCAATCAATGGCTTTTTAACTGAACTGAAATAATAGTGACAATATTTGGCAGAGTGAGGGAGAGAAGGTATTCTGGTCCTCACACATTTTTACACTATACCCAGACACTGGGCCTGATTGCAACTGACAGTCTTGCATAGAAAGAGGGACACCATACATGGTTGAATACAACCAAATATTAGGCTGAAAACATTACTCAATAATTCATTATGCAAGCAAATTTGAGCCACACAGCTATTAAGTCATAGATCTAAGATGTGAACTTGGACATTCTGGCTACATAGTCTGCACTCCATCTCTGCCATCCTAAACTACTGTACTACATGTGAGAACTTCATTTACCTGTTAATCTGAGTACGAAATAATGCACACAGCAATCTATAATTAATATACAGTGTCTGTCTAATTTTAATTTCCAGTTCCTTCAGCAATGTATGACAAAAGGAAACATCCCTGACCTATCTGGGCTATTCCATTCTGTCTGTTGTACCCTGTAAATTCCTTGAGGGCAAAGATTAAGCCAAAAGCCAGCACCATGCCAGCAACATAATTAATGCTTAATAAATATTTGTGGAACAAATGAATGAATTAAGTTCTCCATTGCTTCTGATTTATCATTGTCACTCATAACATCTAAACTAGAAAATCTTTTTTATTAAAAAAATTTTTAAAAGTTAATACACGTTTCAAAACCTGTCAGGTTCTTGGGCTGAAAAGTTCAAATATAGTCTTTTTCAACTTTTAATTTCTACCAATATGCTCTGAAAATATTTGGCTGTGTATTTTGCCTAAGAAATAGCTTGCTGGCATCTGTTTCACTATATACTCTTCAGACCTCCCCCATTTGGTACCATGTCCTGAAGCCTCATGTGTACCCTTCAGCATCCCAAGAAGAAGCTCTCCCTGAGTTCACGGGAAGAAATTCAGTTGCCTAATTACCCTATTACACATGAATTCTCCACTGCTCCCTAGTGTCTTCCACACTGTCCAGAATCCAGGCTCACAGATTATGGAAAGAGGTCAGAGAAATCTGATACCAAACATAAGATTCACAAAATTCACCGTTTCATGTAGACATGTACACTGAAAACTATTTTTTTCCTTTGATGTATTGATCACCAACTGCAACAAAATAGGCAGAAGTTAGGCACAAGCAGGGAATAATAGAGAGAAAAAAAGAAACTTCAAGATTGACTATTATACCTCAACTATGTTGTGCATATCAAGAGAGACCCTGTCTGACTCCCTTCCAGTTATTATAGTAAGTATCTAGTTTCCTATATGAACTCAGTGTAACTCATAGGAAGTTCTTAAAGAATCTGAAAAAAGCCATTATCCTAGAGAGTAGGATAATTCCTCAAATTGTGCTCCCGTGACTTGGTTTTCCTCAAAATACTTATGTATGCTCCATGTTAAATGGGTTCTTTGATCAAATAGACTAGGTAAAAAGAGGGTTTAGGACAATTAAATGGGTTTCTTTGTACAGACTGCTTAGATACGTTTCAATGCATACAACTGTATATATAGAAATTTCTAAGGGACCTTAAGTTCATCACATTTTCCTATCCTTTTACACCAGCATGGTGAAATAAAGCTATACTTTTGAATGTCCATTTTTCTATAGAAAATGTATCTTTGTAGAACTATACTTGACAAGTAATTTCTTTCTTTCAACTCCAAAGCTGAGGACTTACAGTTTCCAAAAGCCCTATTGTTGAGAATCTATGTGTCAAATGAACATGCTATTTTAATATTCAGTCCTTCTAACACACTGCATTCAGACACAGACACACACACACACACACACACACACACATGAAATCAGTAAACTACATTTATCTTGTTTGGAGAACTAATCATTCAGCATTTTGCAGTTCCTTACTTGGCAGGATCTTTCCACGAGTTGGTCGCTCACCTTCCACCTAGTTAATGTACCAAGAATGAATACCAGGACCATTTATCAGCTCTATAAGATCAGCTCTATAAGCAATGTGCTTAAAACTCATGATCTCTTTCATCATCCTTCTTTACCTTTGATTATTCGAGCCAGAAGAGTTAAGTTCAACTTCTATCATTATTGCTTACTGTGTAAGTTGGGCAAATTATTTCACCTTTGTTAGTCTCCACTTCCTAACTTATATCGAGAATAGTAACACTTCTCTTGCAGAGTACTCATGAGATTAAATGAGAACATTTGTAAGAGAGGGCTAGCAAAACTCATTAATAGGAAGTACTCTACAGATTTTCCTTCCCCAAATTCTGTCACTTCATTTCACCCACCTCCCTTTCACCCTCACCATCCAATCTCCCTAAGTCTTTTAGTAAGAAAGTAAAATATTCCAAAGCATCTTTTGTATTCTTCCTAAATCATGTAATCAATTTCTAACTTATCAATTTTTAACTTATCTGTCTAATTAATTAGTACAAAGTTCTCTTAAGAGGCAGTGAAATTAGAAGGGAAAACCAAAGGTACTACCGTGCCATACATTTACCTACTCATCCCTGTTCTAATGCCTCCAACCATAAGTGAAAAGATGCAACATGTTCTTCACTGAAAATGTTGCAGGCAAGCCTTATGGAAAGATGTCTAATGTGAAATTTGAAAACAGGACAATTACTTTTTGTTGACTTCTGGTTTCATACTTTACTTTTTTAAAGAAAAACTGTAAGTGACCAATTTCCTTGTCGCAAAACTGGAATTTTCTTTTAATTACAAAATTTGGGTTAATGCACATAATTGTGGGTATGACAAATAAGGAAGATAAGGCTTTGCCCTTATTTTAATTCTGGAAAATTAAAGCACAGAGAAATTGCATACTTTGATTTTGAGATCTCATTGAACACTGTGTCTCCATGCCTGAAAGCAATTGAATCAGGGTGAAAATATTGATCAGTCTGCTTCAACTCAACAAATCAGACATTTCTATGATTAACTCCAACATAGAATAAATCATAAACAATTTTTTTCTAATTTCTCCCCTTGCTTTGTGGTATGCTCTTAGTGACATTTCAGAAATCCCTAAGTTTCATTCTCCATTAGCAAATGATTTTCTTTTTGGAAATTATCATTGCTCCCTAAGTTATAATTTTAAAAATAATTCATATTCTCCTTTATCTCTTAAGCAATAGAAAGTGTGTTGTTTCTAACAGATTTAGGCCATCCATAATGGTTTAGAATTGGGATTTTTAACCAAAATATACCTAAGAGAAAAATTATTTTCACTTTGTGATTTACCCAGTGGGATAATCCAAATGTTTATTCTAGACAGATCCTATATGGAGTTGCTCTAGTCATCCTGTGCATTTTACCACTGGTGTTGGTCATAATAGGCATACCCTCAGAGGACTGATTCTCCCTCTGAATAGCAGCAACCTTCTTTCCACCTCTTAGAATTAATCACCCTAGCCAAACATTTTAGCCCCCTTTTTTCTTTTCTCCTTGCTATCAGAGATGCATGAAATGGGCAGCTGACAGTCTCTACTTCCAATTAAATAAACAATTGGTATCTCTGGAAGCATTCCCCCACTTCAAGCTAAATTCAGAAACCAGAGTCTTCAAGAAGGAAAGTAAAGATTTTGTGAGGCAGTTAAAATAGTGAAAGCAACCGTGCTTTTGACCCTGGATCCGTGAATTTCAGTTATGTAGGAAATAGCACCATATGTCCTTGTTGATTCAGACATATGCTACATAGTTAAAGGAAGGATTTTCTCCTACCTGGCATGAGTTTTCAGTAGGGCATCCTACTCTGGACAGAACACCAGCTGCTTCTGGGTGATCAGGTGTACGATAACACCAGTGAATTCCTGAGCAGCATCCCATCTCCTTACTTCTTTCACTCTAAAATGAGTTCCTTAGAAAGAAACAATGTTGTGTAGGATACTATGTAAACCACATGTAGTAATTCCTTGGGTGGTTCTAGCAAGAGCATGATGCAGGAGGAAAAGCAATCTGAACACAGAATGATCTACCCCAATGAGGGCAAATTGATGCCTTCTCCAAGATGGAAGGAGTTCAATAAAATCAAACTGTTACAAGTAGATGGCAGGTCTCTGTAGAATTAGTACCAAATAGGGGGCTCAGTGTCAGACCCTCTAATTGCAGATGGCACTAAACAATCAAGGTAGCCACGTTTCTATTTCTAGTTAGGAACATACATGCTGTTGGGCTCACGCTTCCTACTTCACTTCTCCTCTTTGCTAGATCCTTCTCATCACCCAACCTCTAATCACTGGGGTGCCCCAGGGCTCTATGCTCTATCCTTAGACATTATTTCCCTATCTACACTCCCTTTAGAGATGTCATCCAACTCTTAGCTTTAAATTTCCTCTATGTGCTGGGAATTCCCATATTTAAATCACCAAGTCAGACCACCTCCCTGAATTCTACACCCATACAACTAACTACCTACTCAATATCTCCAGTTATTTAATAGGAATCTTAAAAATGATATATCTAAAAATGATTTCTTCCTATCCCACCGTATGTGCCTCATACAGTCCTCATCTCAGTAAATGCCAGTTTTATCCTTCTGTTGCTCACAGCAGAAACACTGCAGTCATCCTTGACACCTCTGTTTCTTTCATACCCACATCAAAGCCATTGGCAAACTCTATCAGTTCTACCATCAAAATATATTCAGAATCCAAGCACTTCTTACCACCTTACCCACAATCATCCTAGTCTAATCTGTCATCCCTTTTCCTGAACCACTGGATATTTTCTAGCCTGTTCCCTTCTTTCCCCCTTAACCTGTACAGTCTATTTTCCACACAGCATTCTAATGATCCTTTTAAAATATAACTTATATCACATTACTTTTCTAGTTGAAACCTTCTAGTGTCTTCCCATCTCAGAATTGAGACTTTTCATCATGGTTTACAAGACCCTACATGATCAGGCCTCTGCTTCCTCTAATTTTCCCCTTGAGTGCTGTCAAACTGGCCACCTTCCTGTTTCTTGAACAAAACAAGCATGTTTTTGCTAACTATTCCAAGCCGGCTGTAATACACTTACACCTTACTTGTGCAGAATTCCCTAAACAATATCTAAAATTTCACCTCATTACTCTCTACCAATCAACACTTCTTCCTTTTTTTCTTCTTAGCACTTATTACCTCCTGAAAATGTTATGTATATTTTTATTTGATATTTCTTTTCCCACTAGGCGAATTTAAAGGTTCCATAAGAGTGAAGACTTTTTTTCTTTTGTTATTGCTATACGCTTTCCTGAAACAGTGCTCAGAATGTATAGGAACTTGGTAAATATTTGTTGACTTGTCGAATGAACTAATTCAATAAACGAGCACTGGAGTGGCTGGAGAAGAGATTTGTTGTTATCCATAGAATGGTCATCTCATCCTGTGGAGTAGGGCATTCTTGATGAGAATTCACATGACACTCAAATATTCTCTCACTCTGGACCATTCCAGGAAAATCTCCCCCAAATATTTACCTCCCCTTAGATGTCTTGTCACCAATCCTTGAATTTTTCTGTTCATTCAGTCAATCTTAGTCATTACCAATGAGTCATATAGTTCCTTATCTCAAGCCTTCTCTTCTGCCAAAGAGGACAACATGATATCTATGAAATTAAGCCCAGCTACAGAAATTTCCTTCCCACTGTCCTTCAAGAGCACTATATATCATGCGGCACCATTTACAATTCAGACTTGAATCTTCTCCTCCACAAATAGGTCAGAACAAACTCCCCAAGTCACCACAAATATAGGTTCACAACGGGTGGCAATGAGGAGTAGGCATGTTGAGAGCTTGAACTACCTATTCAGGCAACTTTCTTGTGCCTTCAGGATCTGCTGATTTGACATTCCATTTGATGATGGAAAGCTACTGGGCACCCCCCAACTTAATGGCTAGGCAGGTATGATAGTATCAGTTTATGAGGGACAACTCAGGTCACTTCATCCCCTGGTCCTAAGGTCTCTACTGAACTAGTTACAAATAGAAGCCACTTCTTAATATGAGTATAGTTACTTGCCTAAAGAGATTTATTTTGCTTCCTGTCTGTTATGGATTCTCCTCTTGGAGTTTGACTTGTTTTCACTAAACTTCCCAATCTGCCACAGATAATTTTATCATCACAACTTCTGCTAGTTCATTAAAGTAAAATGGCATACTGCTTGCCTGGACCAGTTAGAGAGCTCTTTGCTTGCTCTAGAAAACTTCAGTCATAGAACACACGCAGATGTAAAATACATTACCTCTAAAGCATACCCACAAACACAAAAGAAAATTCCAAAGAATTGTACCTCTTTCTTAGTGGTAACAGGCTCAAGAAATAACTACTTGTTTTTCACTTTGAAGAAGAAATCTTGATATTCCCCAGGTACCTCAAAGAAGTGACAGTATGCTATATTGTCAAGAGTTTTATCCTCCTCTTCTGGCACTTAGAAAGATACCTTACCGAGACTTCCAGGGTTTCTTCTACTTCCCTTTCCCCTCATATGCCCAGGGTGTGATAAATGTGGTGAAGCAACATGACCTTCAGTGGAACAGTGATACAGCCACATTTCCTTCAGACAAAATTGTAGCACAGAACTGGACAACTGATCAGACCCTGAGGCAAAACAGTAAGGGTGTGGTGTTTTCCCTTCCAGGTAAGAACAAACTGCTTCTTTTTTGTTTGTTTGTTTTGTTTTGTTTGTTTTAATTTACTGGACAAAGTGGGGAAATATTTACCAGTATAATAGCTACTTAACAGATTCAATGGGCTGTAATGATTTTCTCAACTAAGGAGACCTCATCAAGAAAAGCAACTATACTTGGACACTACCTGATTAAGCTTATAATAATCCATCATCATCCTCCAGAATATACCTGTCTTCTGCATTAATCTAACTGGGGATGTGATAAGAATCATCAGTCTTCATCTTTCAAGAATTTGGTGGTAACACTAACATCTACAATTTCTCCAGAGATACAGAGTTGACTTTGAATTACTCTTTTGGAAGAGAATGGAAACTCCAGATGCTTCCACATTGCCATTTCTACCACAACGGGATTCATACCTATTGGTTCTCAACCCACAACAAAATTGTGATGCAACAAAGTATCTTTAACTTCCTCTTTTCTTTCCCTTGTACTCCCAACTTTATAAACTTAATGCTTGATTTCTAACACTTTCCTGTAAGCAAAGCCTGAGAAGATGTTACTGTCATTTACCCTTTGAAAAACATTCATGTTCAAATAAAAAAGAAAGATTGTAAGCTTCAAATGGAACCAAATGGATTTCTAATTGTAAACTCATCACCTGCTAAATCATGTGTGACTTTGCCCACATTAATTAACCTCAGTTTTCTAGTCTATAAAAGGGTGTAAGTGTAAAGACTTATGAAGCAAATCACTGACCATAGGCATTTATAATAACCACAGGGTTGTAAAACACATGCTGATCTCTGCCTAAAATACTCCAATTCTCCAACACTTCCACTCTTCCTTTCGATTTCTCTGGGGAACATATTCTGTTCCCTTTCTCTGCTTAGATCAAATTCCCTCTTAGATATATTCCCTTAACACTCTCTCTTCCCTTTCTAGTGTGTGTCTCAGTTGTTATCTTATATTTGTTTTTGTATTTATTTGATTATTGTCTGTCTTAACCAATGCATTGTATACTCCTTGAGGGGACGTCATGTCTGCTTTTGCTCATCTTTATAGTCTCAGTGCTTAACACAGGGCTTGACCATTGTAGGCGCTTAAAAATTAGTTGAAAGAATGAATTAATTTCACAAGGGAACAACTAATGAGCACTTACTATGGGTAATACTCTGTGCTATGTGCTTTATGTCCACTACCCATATAATATGCAAACATCCTTCACATTTCTTCATTAAAAATTTCAGAAAGACTTAGGGAAAGCTGAATACTGAGACTTTTCTCACTATTTTCCTCACCAGTCTGGGTATCCTCTCTTCCCACAATATCTTGATCGTACATTTAAACATCTCAGGCGCATGATATAATTCATCTGCACTTTCAAGACCTCCAAAACAACACAGCTGATTTTGGAACTCCAGTCTGCATGAGAAACATCTGAAAGCTGGTTTAAGTACTTCCTTCATGCATAGAGAATCTAATTCTATAGTTCAGGAGAGAGAACTGGGTATGTGTGTTTCTATAAAATACCTCAGGTGATGCTGATGGTAATGCATATTCATTTCAGAAATTTTCGGATCTAGGAGCCTGGAGTTAGAGAAGGAAACAGATGTAGAGTTGGAATGTTCAGTGGTAGACCACAGAGAACTTTAATGTTAGGGAAAAGAAATTTGCACTCTTGGAAACTCTCAGAAATGCACAAGAGTTCTAGGAGGTCAGAGGTTACTAACAAGTACTGTGATATGCAAAGAAGCCATCAATACTGACAACTTCATAGGCTGAGAAATCTTGATATGGTTGAAAATAAAGCACTAGAGTTATTTATGTAAACTGTTCCACATTTATGCCTAATTGCCATGCAGCATAACAATACTCATGTATACCCCTAAATGTGTGTCAGAGTGCTCCTGTATATTTGGAACAGTGATCTCTGTTAATCTTAGTGTTTTTAGATTACTTTTCTGAACCACAGACATTCGATAACAACTTTAAAACAAATAGTAAAAGTCTGATTAATATGTACAGATTTATTTCGAGTGATTTTTTTTTTTTTTTTTGCAGTACACAGGCCTCTCACTGCTGTGGCCTCTCCTGTTGCGGAGCACAGGCTCCAGATGCGCAGGCTCAGCGGCCATGGCTCATGGGCCTAGCCGCTCTGTGGCATGTAGGATCTTCCCGGACCGGGGCACGAACCCATGTCCCCTGCATCGGCAGGCGGACTCTCAACCACTGCACCACCAGGGAAGTCCCTCGAGTGATCTTTTTGGAATTGTCCTATACCCTACTGGAAAGAGAAAACTGGTATATACTTTCTAGAGGGAAACTTGGCATTCCTGAGGATGACAATGGAGATTTTAGAGATGGACACAAAATGACCTGTGCTTTTCTAACCACTCCATCCGTTATCTCTAAGCAGTAGACAAAGGAGCCTTCTACTCCCCACTGAAGCACACATTTCAAATGCTAACATAGAACTCCAAGTATAGGAATGGACACTTTCTCTCTGTGAGTTAAATGATATTCCTTGCCTTTGTTTGTCACAGAGGTTATCAGATTATTTTCCCTTAAAATGTTTGCCAAGATCTCTACAAAAAATAAATAGGATTTTCCACTTGCACATTCAACTCACGTATCTCCTTTGTATAATTTTCTTGATTCTTCAAATATTAACATTTTAGACAGGTACAATGAAACTCAACAAATTGAGCTAAAATAAATATATTACCAAATCAAAGAAAACTCAAACCTAATCCTATAGATTTCAAGTTTCAGGCAACTCTTCTTTAAAATAATATATTTATCTTTGTAATTCTTAAGCTAAGACTCTGAAATCAGATTCACCACAGTTCAAATATCATCTCTGCCATTTACTAGCTTGGTGATCAGAGGCAAAGTTTTCGAACTTCTTCAGACCTAACCAATTCATCAGTAAAATGGGTATATCTATCACATAGGTTCAACGTAAGAATTAAATGAAAGCGTGTATCCAGGAGTACATTAAAATGTACCTAGCATAAGGTAAATATCAAGAATTATTACTTTTTTGGTTCAAAAGGATACATGCACCCCAATGTTCATTGCACTGCTGTTTATACTAGCCAAGACATGGAAGCAACCTAAATGTCCATTGACAAATGAATGGATAAAGAAGATATGGTACATATATACAATGGAATATTACTCAGCCATTAAAAAGAATGAAATAATGCCATTTGCAGCAACATGGATGGGCCTAGAGATTAACATACTAAGTGAAGTAAGTCACACAGACAAAGACAAATATCATATGATATCACTTATATATGGCATCTAAAAAATGATACAAATGAACTTATTTACAAAACAGAAACAGACTCACAGACTTAGAGAATGAATTTATGGTTACCAGGGGGGAAGGGTGGGAGGGAGGGATAGACTAGGAGTTTGGGATTAACATGTACACACTGTAATATTTAAAATAGATAACCAACAAGGACCTACCATATAGCACAGAGGATTCTGCTCAGTACTAATAACCTAAATGGGAAAAGAATTTGAAAAATAATAGATACACGTATATGTATAACTGAATCACTTTGCTGTACACCTGAAACTAACACAACATTGTTAATCAACAATACTCCAACATAAAATTAAAATTAAAAAAAAAAAGAACTACCACATGATCCAGCAATCTCACTCCTTTCTGGGCATATATCCGGAAGAAACCATACTTCAAAAATATACATGCGGGGTGGAGTCAAGATGGTGTACTAGGAGGATGCAGAATTCACGTCTCCTCACAAGTAGGGCACCTACCAGGCATCCGTGGGGAATCACAGACACCTAAGGGGATGGGAGGAACCTCCAGTGACAGGGTAGGACGTGGGGCATGGGGGGAGTGAAAGGGGGAGGAGAAGTGGAGGTGGAAGGGGACAGGCACTCCTGAGGGGCAGCTGTGGGAGGGGAAGGGATCCCATGCCCAAAGGGGGAAATAGAGGAACCACTGGGAGGGCAGAGGATCAAAAGGGAGCATAGCCAGGTTTCCCCTGCCCACTTGAGCTTCCAGGAACCTGTTGAGAGTCCGGGCCTGATCCTCTGCCTACCGAGGTCCCCTCCAGCCACAGGGGTCCTGAAGGAGTGGGAGGGAGGGAAGGGGAAGCAAAAGTAAAGGCTGGACCTCCAGGACTGGCACCCCTGAGGGGTGGCTGGGGGAGGGAAGGAGTTCCTACACCCAGCGGGACCCACCCATGGTTAGGGGTCCAGTGGCTACCGGGGAGACACTGGGGGAGACAGTGGGGGTGGGGCACGAAAGAACGGAAGGGAACAGGGCCAGTGCTTTCCCTGTCCACTCAGACACTGGGAAGCCTGTTTGCCTCCCAGGCCTAATCCTCTGCCCTCAGAGCGTCCCTCCTGCCTGCAGAGCCCAAGCCCCACCCCTACACCCCCACCCAGGGCCCTACCTCTATAATCAGAGACCCCCTCTAAGACCCCCTCCAACGCGCTGGACCTAAACCCCACCCACACACCCTCACCCAGGGCCCTACCTCCAAATTCCGGAACGCCACGCTGCAGAGGCCCTCCTTTCAACGTGCTGCCTCTCCCCTTCTCTGCAGGTCACAAGCAGAGGCCCTGCCCCAGGTCACCCCCCCACCCGCCTAGGTCCCGCCCCCCTAAATCCCTCCCCTGCCTAAGTTCCACCCCACCTGCCTAAACTCCGCCCCCATAGCCAAGGCTTTTTTTTTTTTCTTTTCTTTTTTCCTCTTTTAGATTGGGGTTCTGTTTTACCTTCTTGATTCATTGTTGTTTATTCTTTTATATTTTTATTTTTCCTAATAAATCTTTTATTTTTCTAATTTTATTTTTTCTTTATACATTGTTAGTGATCTCTCCTTTTGGCTTGCCTCCCCCCTTATTTATTTATTCTTTTTTCTATTGTGGTTTTATTTTACCTTGTTGCAGTTGTTTCAAATATAGTATTGTTTTTCCTAATATATTTTTAACCTTTCTACTTTTATGTTGTTTTTTACTTTCTGATATTGTACTGCTCCTTTTTTTTTTTTCTTTCTTCTTTTTTTTTCGCAAGCCATGAAGCTTGCGAAACCTTTGTTCCCAGGCTGGAGGTCAGGCCTAGCTCCTGTGGTGGCAGATCTGAGTATAAACCACTAGACTAACAGAGAAACTCAGACCCCAAGGAATATCAATAGAAGTGAGGCCCAGAGGTCCTCATCTCAGCACTAAGACCCAGCTCTATCCAACTACCTGCAAACTCCAGTGATGGATGTCTCAGACCAAACAACCAGTAACACAGGAATACAGCACCACCCATCAAAAAAAATAAAAATGAAGCAACAAAAAAACTATGGTACAGATGAAGGAGCAAGGTAAAAACCTACAAGACCAAAAAAATGAAGATGAAATAGGCAACCTACCTGAAAAAAATTCAGAGAAAAGATAGCAAAGGTGATCCAAAATCTCAGAAACAGAATGGAGAAAATACAAGAAACATTTAAAAAGGATCTACAAGAACTAAAGAGAAAACAAACAGTGATGAACAACACAATAACTGAAATTAAAAATACTCTAGAAGGAATCAATAACAGAATAACAGAGGCAGAAAAATGGATAAGTGAGCAGAAAGATAAAATGGTGGAAATAACTGCCAGGGAGCAGAATAAAGAAAAAAAAATGAAAAGAATTGAGGACAGACTCAGACCTCTGGGAGAACACTAAATGCAACAACATTCAAACTATAGGGGTCCCAGAAGAAGAAGAGAAAAAGAAAGTGTGTGAGAAAATACTTGAGGAGATTATAAGCGAAAAATTCCCTAACAGGGGAAAGGAAATACTGAATCAAGTCCAGGAAGGACAGAGAGTCCCATACAGGATAAACCCAAAGAGAAACACACTGAGACACATATTAATCAAACTATCAAAAATTAAATAAGGAGAAAAAATAATAAAAGCAGCAAGGGAAAAGCAACAAATAACATACAAGGGAATCCCCATAAGGTTAACAGGTGATTTTTCAGCAGAAACTCTACAAGCCAGAAGAGAGTGGAAGGACATACTTAAACTGATGAAAGGGAGAAACCTACAACCAAGACTACTCTAACCAGCAAGAATCTCATTCAGATTCGATGGAGAAATCAAAAGCTTTTCAGACAAGCAAAAGCTAAGAGGATTCAGCACCAAGAAACCAGCTTTACAACAAATGCTAAAGGAACTTCTCTAGGCTGGCAACACAAGAGAAGGAAAAGACCTACAATAACAAAACCAAAACAATTAAGAAAATGGTAATAGGAACATACGTACTGATAATTACCTTAAACATGAATGTATTAAATGCTCCAACCAAAATACACAGGCTTACTGAATGGATACAAAAACAAGACCCATATATATGCTGCCTACAAGAGACCCACTTCAGACCTAGGGACACATACAGACTGAAAGTGAGGGGATGGAAAAAGATATTCCATGCAAATGGAAATCATAAGAAAGCTAGAGTAGCATTTCTCCTATCAGACAAAATAGACTTTAAAATAAAGACTCTTACAAGAGACAAAGAAGGACACTACATAATGATCAAGGGATCCATCCAAGAAGAAGATATAACAATTGTAAAAATTTATGCACCCAACATAGGAGCACCTCAATACTTAAGGCAAATGCTAAAAGCCATAAAAGGGGAAATCAACAGTAACACAATCATAGTAGGGGACTTTAACACCCCACTTTCACCAATGCACAGATCATCCAAAATGAAAATAAATAAGGAAACACAAGCTTTATGACACATTAAAAAAGAGGGACTAAAATGATGTTTATGACATTCCATCCAAAAACAACAGAATACACTTTCTTCTCAAGTGCTCATGGAACATTCTCCAGGACAGATCATATCTTGGGTCACAAATCAAGCCCTGGTAAATTTAAGAAAATGGAAATCATACCACGCATCTCTTCCAACCAAAATGCTATGAAACTAGATATCATTTACAGGAAGAAAACTGTAAAAAATACAAATACATGGAGGCTAAACAATACACTACTAAATAACCAAGAGATCACTGAAGAAATCAAAGAGGAAATCAAAAAATATCTAGAAACAAAGACAATGAAAACACAATGACGCAAAACCTATGGGATGCAGCAAAAGCAGTTCTAAGAGGACAGTTTATAGCAATACAATGCTACCTTAAGAACAAGAAACATCTCAAATAAACAACCTAACCTTACACCTAAAGCAACTAGAGAAAGAAGAATGAAAAAACCCCAAAGTTAGCAGAAGGAAAGAAATCATAAAGATCAGATGAGAAATAAATGAAAAAGAAATGAAGAACATGGTAACAAAGATCAATAAAACTAAAAGCTGGTTCTTTGAGAAGATAAACAAAATTGATAAATCTTTAGCAGACTCTTCAAGAAAAACAGAGAAAAGACTCAAATCAACAGAATTAGAAATGAAAAAGGAGAAGTAACAACTGACACTGCAAAAATACAAAGGATCATGAGAGATTACTACAAGCAACTATATGCCAATAAAATGGACAACCTGGAAGAAATGGACAAATTCTTATAAAAGCACAACCTTCTGAGACTGAACCAGGAAGAAATAGAAAATACAAACAGACCAATAAATTTCAATAAATTGAAACTGTCATTAAAAATCTTCCAACAAACAAAAGCCCAGGACCAGATGGCTTCACAGGCAAATTCTATCAAACATTTAGACAAGAGCTAACACCTATCCTTCTCAAATTCTTCCAAAATATAGCAGAGGGAGGAACTCTCCCAAACTCATTCTACGAGGCCACCATCACCCTGATACCAAAACCAGACAGAAATGTCACAAAGAAAGAAAACTACAGGCCAATATCACTGATGAACATAGATGCAAAAAGCATCAACAAAACTCTAGCAAACAGAATCCAACAGCACATGAAAAGGATCATACACCATGATCAAGTGGGGTTTATTCCAGGAATGCAAGGATTCTTCAATATACACAAATCAATCAACGTGATACACCATATTAACAAATTGGAGGAGAAAAACCATATGATCATCTCAATAGATGCAGAGAAAGCTTTTGACAAAATGCAACACCCATTTATGATAAAAACCCTGCAGAAAGTAGGCATAGAGGGAACTTTCCTCAACATAATAAAGGCCATATATGACAAACCCACAGCCAACATCATCCTCAATGGTGAAAAACTGAAACCATTTCCACTAAGATCAGGAAGAAGACAAGGTGGCCCACTCTCACCACTCTTATTCAACATAGTTTTGGAAGTTTTAACCACAGCAATCAGAGAAGAAAAGGAAATAAAAGGAATCCAAATCGGAAAAGAAGAAGTAAAGCTGTCACTGTTTGCAGATGACATGATACTATACATAGAGAATCCTAAAGATGCTACCAGAAAACTACTAGAGCTAATCAATGAATTTGGTAAAGTAGCAGGATACAAAATTAATGCACAGAAATCTCTGGCATTCCTATACACTAATGTTGAAAAATCTGAAAGAGAATTTAAGGAAATACTCCATTTACCATTGCAACAAAAAGGATAAAATACCTAGGAATAAACCTACCTAAGGAGACAAAAGACCTGTATGCAGAAAACTATAAGACACTGATGAAAGAAATTAAAGATGATACAAACAGATGGAGATATATACCATGTTCTTGGATTGGAAGAATCAACATTGTGAAAATGACTCTACTACCCAAAGCAATCTACAGATTCAATGCAGTCCCTATCAAACTACCAATGGCATTTTTCACAGAACTAGAACAAAAAATCACACAACTTGTATGGAAACACAAAAGACCCCGAATAGCCAAAGCAATCTTGAGAAAGAAAAACGGAGCTGGAGGAATCAGGCTCCCTGACTTCAGACTATACTACATAGCTACAGTAATCAAGACAGTATGGTACTGGCACAAAAACAGAAATATAGATCAATGGAACAGGATAGAAAGCCCAGAGATAAACCCATGCACCTATGGTCACCTTATTTTTGATAAAGGAGGCAAGAATATACAATGGAGAAAAGACAGCCTCGTCAATAAGTGGTGCTGGGAAAACTGAACAGCTCCATGTAAAAGACTGAAATTAGAACAGTCCCTAACACCATACACAAAAATAAACTCAAAATGGATTAAAGACCTAAATGCAAGGCCAGACACTATCAAACTCTTAGAGGAAAACATAGGCAGAACACTCTATGACATAAATCACAGCAAGATCCTTTTTGACCCTCCTCCTAGAGAAATGGAAATAAAAACAAACAAAAAAAACACAAATGTGACCTAATGAAGCTTAAAAGCTTTTGCACAGCAAAGGAAACCATAAAAAAGACAGCCCTCACAATGGGAGAAAATATTTGCAAATGAAACAACAGATAAAGGATTAATCTCCAAAATATACAAGCAGCTCATTCAGCTCAATATCAAAAAAACAAACAACCCAATCAAGAAATAGGCAGAAGACCTAAACAGACATTTCTCCAAAGAAGATATACAGATTGCCAGCAAACACATGAAAAGATGCTCAACATCACTAATGATTAGAGAAATGCAAATCAAAACTACAATGAGATATCACCTCACACCAAGCAGAATGGCCATAATCAAAAAATCTACAAACAATAAATGCTGAGAGGGTGTGGAGAATAGAGAATCTTCTTTCTCTGTTGGTGGGAATGTAAGTTGGTACAGCCACTATGGAGAACAGTATGGAAGTTCCTTAAAAAACTAAAAATAGAACTACCTTATGACCCAGCAATTCCACTACTGGGCATATACCCTGAGAAAACCATAATTCAAAAAGAGTCATGTACCACAATGTTCATTGCAGCACTATTTACAATAGCCAGGACATGGAAGCAACCTAAGTGTCTCTCGACAGATGAATGGATAAAGAAAATATGGCACATATATACAATGGAATATTAGCCATAAAAAGAAACGAAATTGAGTTATTTGTAGTGAGTTGGATGAAACTAGAGTCTGTCATTCAGAGTGAAGTAAGTCAGAAAGAGAAAAACAAATACCGTATGCTAACACATATATATGGAATCTAAAAAAAAAAAAAGGTTCTGATGAATCTAGGGGCAGGAAAGGAATAAAGACACAGACATAGAGAACAGACTTGAGGACACAGGGAGTGGGAACGGTAAGCTGGGATGAAGTGAGAGAGTAGCATTGACATATATACACTACCAAACGTAAAATAGATAGCTAGTGGGAAGCAGCTCCATGGCACAGAGAGATCAGATCAGTGCTTTGAGACTACCTAGAGGGGTGGGATAAGGAGGGTGGGAGGGAGATGCAAGAGGGAGGGGATATGGGGGTATACGTATGCATATAACTGATTCACTTTGTTATACAGGAGAAACTAACACAGCAGTGTAAAGCAATTATACTCCAATAAAGATGTTTAAAATATATATATATACACATATATATATACACATATATATATACATATATATGTGTGTATATATATATATATATATATATATATATATATATATACACACACACACATACATGCACCCCAATGTTCATTGCAGCACTATTTACAATAGCCAAGACATGGAAGCAACCTAAATGTCCACTGACAGAGGAATGGATAAAGAAGATGTGGTACATATATACAATGGAATATTACTCAGCCATAAAAAAGAATGGAATAATACCATTTGCAGCAACATGGATGTACCTAGAGATTATCATACTAAGTGAAGTAAGTCAGAAAGAGAAAGGCAAATGTCATATGATATTGCTTATATGTGGAATCTAAGAAAATGATACAAACGAACTTATTTACAAAACAGAAATGACTCACAGACATATAAAACAAACTTATGGTTACAAAAGGGGAAAGGTGAAGGGGAGGAATGTATTAGGAGTTTGGTATTAACATATACACACTATTATATATAAAACCGATAATCAACAAGGACCTACTGTATAGTGCAGGGAACTCAACTCAGTATTCTGAAATAACCTATATGGGAATAGAATTTGAAAAAGAACAGGTACATGTATATGTATAACTGAATCACTTTTCTATACACCTGAAACTAACACAACATTGTACATCAAATATACTCCAATTTAAAATAAAAATTAAATTAAAAAAATTAAAAAGTAAACTATAAAACCCCCACTATGGTGTACACCTGAAACTAATATAATATTGTAGTCAACTATACTTTAATAAAAACAAAAATTTTTTTAATGAATTATTACTTTTTATTATTACTAGTCATCGTTGATAATAAAACACATTGAGAACAATCATGATAGTGATTATTATGGGGATATGAGAAAAAGGACCTGCAGGTCTTTCACAAACCTCAAAGCTCTAGGTACCCGAGATTGTGGCTATGGTTATTTATAAACTCTGACTTCATTTTCAATTACATTTTTGGGACTCTGATAGATGGATTCTTTCTCGGTCCATTTGTTAAAAATACTTAAGAATTTGGGGTTAACTTAACTGTTAAACAAAATGACAAAGGTTTCTTTGGTTTCCAGTTTTCAAGCTTCATGCTTGTTTGAATGTTTTTTGGAGGAGGGAAACTACTGTGATGCTCAAATGGTAGCAGCACTTTCATCAGATGATCCATTAGTCAGTTTTCTGAAAAGCTGAACTTGGTCCACACAGCTGTCATTTAGCATTCTCACCCAGGGAAAGAAAAATTAAAGAAAGATGGGAACTTGCTATTTTTCTCTTTCAAAAATAAAACAAGGGCAGTAAAACTGTCATCAGGTCACTTTTCTCAGAAAAGCACTGGCTGTCGTCCCAAAGGCAAATTGAATTGTGGAAAGCATTTCCACTGGTTTTCGCAGGAAAACCAGAATAACTGGGGACAAAGCAGGTGAGGAGTTGAAAAGGGAAGGAAGGGAACTAAAATGTAAATAAGAAAAAAAATGTGTAATTTGATTTTACTGTTTAATAACCAGCTAAAGTTGGGTTAACATAAAAGTATCTAATTTGGGGAACTTAAGTTGAGATGAGGTGTACCTAACATCTATGGATATTAACTTTGGACTTAGGAGTACAGGTAAATGACCAAGGAAGCATTCTCAGCCCCAGTTGCAACATTAGAACTTTCTCACTAGGGTGGCTTTCTTTCAAGTAACTCAATTTGCATTACTTTGCTTCTAAGTGGGAATAATGATTTGACTTACATTCTAAAGGAGGACCAGAGAAAAAGGATAAGTAACAGTGCTCAGTACACATAAAATCCCATCATATCACACTAAAACTTTTTAATTTGGTAAAACAACATTACAAATAATAGTGCTGTTATAAAACCTTTATCCTCAAGCATAATACTTCAAAGACTGAGCAACACATTATGTGATTAAATAAGTAATGTAATCATTCATAGGAATAAGAAAAGATTAAGATTTATTTGCTGTTTCTTCCTCATATTATCTCTTCACTAGCTTTTACTAGAAGAAAAATACTTTTGAGTGAAATTTCTAATGAAAAGTGCTTATATTTATATTGTTCTGAGTAATTTTTTATGCCCAGTTATATAGATTCAAGTTACTATTAATATAGGTATCCTTTAAAAAAAGGTGGCCAGGAATTCTAAAGGCAGCTGGAAGTTAAAAACTGCAATAAGTTGTAATTAGAAAATAAAGGGTAAATTTATATGAATAACAAAGAAGGTAATTTTTTCTGAAAGTCAAGATAGCTGTCCACCAAAGCTTTATTATTGGATTATCAGTAAAGGATATTAAACAAACTAAATCATCATTTCTAAAGATTTTTGTAGGAAATTTCATAGATCTAAGCATAAAAAGGCATATGAATGAGAAAATTAATGTTAAAACTGAGGAAATGGTCATCTTAGGACAAAGGACTATGCAGTTTCATTAAAAATGAATTGAGATAATGTATAGGTGAAGGGTAGCAAAATGTGCCACTTTAACATAAAGATAATTGAGAAGAAATAGATACAAGGAAAGCTCTGTGGGATGTGGAGAAAAGGGAAACCTCCTACACTGTTGGTGGGAATGTAAGTTGGTACAGCCACTATGGAAAACACTATGGAGGTTCCTCAGAAAACTAAAAATAGAATTACCATATGATCTAGCAATCCCATTCCTGAGCATATATCCAGCCAAAACTCTAATCCAAAATGACACATTCACCCCTATGTTCATAGCAGCACTACTCACAATAGCCAAGACATGGAAACAACCTAAATGTCCATTGGCAGATGAATGGATACAGAAGATGTAGTACATATATACAATGGAATACTATTCAGCTAAAAAAAAAGAATGAAGTAATGCCATTTGCAGCAACATGTATGCAACTAGAGATTACCATACTAAGTGAAGTCAAGTCAGAAAGAGAAAGACAAATACCATATGACATCACTTATATGTGGAATCTATAACATGACACAAATGGACCTATCTACGAAACAGAAACTGACTCACGGACATAGAGAATAGACTTGTGGTTGCCAAGGAGGAGGGAGTTGTGGGAGAGATGGAGTGGGAGGTTGAGGTTAGCAGATGTAAGCTTTTATATATAGAATGGATAAGCAACAAGGTCCTACTGTGTAGCACAGAGAACTATATTCATTATCCTATGGTAAAGAATATAAAAAAAGAATGTGCATATATGTATAACTGAATCACTTTTGCTGTACAGCAGAAATTAACACAACATTGTAAATCAACTATACTTCAATGAAAAAAAAAGAAAAAGAAAAGCTCTCTGCCCTCCCCCATTTGCCTAAAAGTAGGACATAAATTTGTAAAGTTGTCCCCTGCCCCCCTTTACCAGGAAGGACAGAAGTTCATCATCAGTGATAACTCTAGATCCTTATCAGCCCAGAGATGCACAAGAGGAATCTTTACATCAAACTTTACTAACTAGACTTTATTGTCCATTAGTTCCCCCATACATTTACCTTCCCACAATTTGCCACCCTAGAAACTCAAAGTCCTTTTTCTTTCACTTGTCACTTCTCTAAAAATGTATTGTTCTTTTGTTAAGATGCTACACAAGCCCAGGTTCTGACCACACCAGTGAGCTACTCATCACTGAGTACAACCATATATATGTGCGCTGCACATGTTAATAAACTTTGATTTGTTTTTCTCTTGTTAATCTGCCTTTTGTCAGTCTAATTTACAGGGACCTAGCTGGAGAACCTAAAATGGGTAGAGTAAAAAGAAAATGTTTCTTCCCCTACAAAAATTATTTCAATAAATGTCTTAAGTCATGAGAAGATTCAAATTCTAGAAATAAAAGCAAATATTATCACTCCACTCATTAATGACAATGAGGCTGGTGAACAACATAAGATGAAGGTGCCATATCCTTAGCAGAAATCATGTTAATCCTGAAGCTCAATAAATATTTTAGTGCTGAGAAAATTAATATAGAACTACAGGCATAAGCTTACATACACTCTTATCTGGACTAATGGAAATGTTTACCTGAATGCAAATTATAATCCATATTTAAAATATGTCTTTCACAAGGACTTTGTCATTTGATAACACAGTAATATAACTCTCTAACCATAGTTTTTGTTTTGTTTTGTTGGGGTTTTTTTTGAGGTATATTTTGACATATAACAATATGTTAGTTTTAGGTATACAATGTAATGATACAATATTTGTGGATATTGCAAAACGGTAACCACAATAAGCCTAGTTAGTCCATAATGAAATAAAAATTCACATTGTAAGCCAAGATAAGAAAAATTTAAACATAAGAATTTTCTCTGCCTGTTTGGGCCTCCTCCCTTCCCTCTAGTGTGCACTGTGCATCTGCATTACATGTTAACCAGACCTCCCCAATGGCAGAAATACCTGCTCAACTATAAAGATCAATTTTTCTCCTTCTGGCACCAGCCACGTAACTCCTTAGAAGATAACATTCCTTCCACAATTCTATAAGGGGTCACGATGACCCAATACTTGCCTTATACAGACAACTTATACAGAGACCTTTGGTGAATTTTATGTACAATGCCAATGTATCATTTCCCTTAAAGATAGTGATTGGTGCATAACAGACTGGTCAGATGACCTGGGGAGATACCGGAAATTCTTAATATTTACTTATGACCTTATTAATGTTACTAGCTACACTACTTATATTCTGCCTACTTTACAAGATTACCTACATTACCTAACATGTGACTGAGCTTCAGATAAAATTAATGATGATTAGGTGACTTGAAATGATTGATTGAATATATAGTTCTAGAAGATCAATGATTGTAATAGTATAACTCTAGATATGGGAAGAAGCATCAAGAGGGAACAATTTCCTGAACCATAATAGACTAGTAAGACGGGCAGTCCAGAGGCTTTTGGCTACTGTTAACAGGACCTAGTCCAATTATAGCACATTGAGCGGCTCATCAAAAAAAATCCTCAACTGACTCGGAATGAGCATTCCTAGCACTGTGGGACAAATTGATCATGAATGCCTCCCAAACCTTGGGCTACATTAAGACTGAAAGGGAAGGGATTGTAAACTAAAGAATGTTGCCCACCATCCAGTTCTACAAGAGTCAGGTCATTAGCCACCGTAGTCTCTGACCTATGATACACCCTGAAAATAACTCAGGGTGAAGATCAGGATGAGGCACTCTGTACTCTGGGAAAACTGGCAGAAGAAACCTTCAGATAGATATGTTCAGGAGAAAAATTTTAAGAACCTGGATTCTTGCATCTTCCCCTACTTAGAAAAGCACTAAAATCATTAACTAAGCTGTCTGTTCCTTATGGCCAATAGCAAACTTCTACTAAGATGTGTGCCTGATTGCACGTACCCCCTTCACCAAAATCACATATATACTGACCTCCCCCCTTACCTCTTCAGAACAGTTCTCAGAGCTATTTGAGAGACTTCTCCAGGGTTATAATCCTCAATTTGGCTCAAATAAAATTTTCCATTTTTTTCTTAGATTTGCTATTAATTTTTTTCATTGACATCCATTATCCTACTTAGTTACCAAAGCTTTTTTTCTAGTGAGGAGAATTTTTAAGATTTATTCTTTTAGCAAATTTCAAATTTACAATACAGTATTATTAATAATCACCATGCTATAAGTTACATGCCCAAGACTCATTTATCTTATAGGTGGAAGTTTGTACCTTTTGACCCCCTTCACCCATTTTGCCCATCTCCCACCTCCTGCCTCTGGCAAGCACTAATTTGTTCTCTTTAACTATAAGTTCAGTTTTTCATTTGGTTTTGTTTTGTTTTGTTCTAGATTCCATATATGTGTTATCATACGGTATTTGTCTCTCTCTGACTTATTTCACTTCACCTGGTGCCCTCAAGTTCCATCCATGTTGTCACAAATGGTAAGATTCACTTCTTTTTTATAGCTGAATAATATTTTATTATATATATATATATACTTCATTATATGTAATATATATATTACAACTTCTTTAGCCATTCATCCATTAGGGATACTTACATTGTTTCCATGTCTTGGCTATTGTGAATAATGCTGCAATGAACATGAGGGTGTAGATACCTTTTCCATATCTTGTTTTAATTTTCTTTGGATATATACCCAGAAGTGGGATTACTGGATTATATGGCAGTTCTATTTTTAATTTCTCCATACTGTTTTCCATAGTGGCTGCACCAATGTACATGACCACCAACAGTGCATAAGCATTCCCTTTTTTCTGCATCCTCAACAATACTTGTTCTTTCTTATCTTTTTTTAATTTTTAAAAATTTTTATTATTTTTTTAATATTTATTTATTATTTATTTTTACTTTGGCTGTGCTGGGTCTTAGCTGCGGCATGCGGGATCTTTGTTGCAGCATGCAGACTTCTTAGTTGCAGCATGTTGACTTCTTAGTTGCTGCATGCAAACTCTTAGCTGCAGCATGCATGCAGGATCTAGTTCCCCGACAGGGATTGAACCCAGGCTCCCTGCATTGAGAGCGCAAAGTCTTACCCACTGGATGACCAGGGAATTCTAATAGGTGTAAAGTGATGTCTCATTATTTTGATTTTCATTTCCCTGATGATTAGTGATGTTGGTCATCTTTTACGTACCTGTTGGCCACCTTTATGTCTTTGGGAAAATGTCTATTCAGAGCCTCTGCCCATTTGTAAATTGAATCCTTTTTTTCTTTTTTCTTTTTTTTTTCTGCTATTGAGTTGTATGCGTTCTTTATATACTTTGGATATTAGCCCCTTATCAGCTATATGATTTATGATAACTTCTTACATTCAGTAGGTGGCCTTTTCATTTTGTTGGTGGTTTCCTTTACTGTGCAGAAGCTCTTTAGTTTAACGTACTCTCACTTATTTATTTTTACTTTTGTTGCCTTTGCCATTGGTGGCAAATGTTAAAAAAAAAAAAAAGAATTATTGCCAAGACTGATGTCATATAGTTTACTGCCTGTTTTACTCTAGGAGTTTTATGATTCTAGGTCTTACATTCAAGCTTTTAAACAGTCTGCTCTCTGTGCAGTGTCCTGGTAGCGGCAGCATGCCAAGAACAATCCTCTGATTATTATAGTCCTGCAGGACCCAGAAATGCAAGCTCAAGCCAGGGTATCAAGGACCATCCCTTGGTCAGCAGGCACCCAAAGTAAAAACCAAGACACCAAACACACGTAGAAGCTCCCCTCCAGGAAATACTGGCACTCTAGAGTGTGGCAGAAGAAGAGAGTAAAGATAGCACCCATCCTCTGTGTTCTCTGGAATGGATTACAGTTGGGCCTTAAATGTGTGTTTAATTAGAAGCCTGCTCCTCAAGCTGCAGCTATGATGATAAGCTAATAGGCTTCTTTCACAGAAAGACTGAGCTCCTGGGTCTACTGCCTCTTGCTGTGCCCTGAAGATGTTAGCCATTTAAGAACTTTTTCTCTATTGGTTATAGTCCTGTGGGACCCACAAGCGTAAGCCCTATAGTTTTGTTGTGGTGTGTGTGATTAGGACTGTGCACAGTGTATTTTAGAAATTCTCACTTAAAACACAAATGTATTAAGCTATTGACACCTACCAATATTTTCTGTCTTATTACGAATGTTTATTAAGTATGTACTATATGCCAGGGGCTATAGATACAGTAGATACAGCAGGGAACAAAGCCCCTGAACCAACCAAACTCATTCTAAAGGGGAAAGAGTCAACAAATATCTTCAAAGAAAATACATATTTCAAAGAAAAATAAGGCAAGGAAATAGAGTGATGGAATGTTGTTCTCCACTGGGGGACCAGAGAACTGCTCTCTGAGGAAGTGATATTTGAACAGAAAATTGAACAGAGGAGAATGAAACTGAGGAAGAAAACCAGTTAGGAGGCTGCAGCCATGGCCCTGGTAGAAATATCCAGGACCGCTGCTGGTGCATTGGCAGATACAGTGTTGTAAGATGCAGAGAGAAGCAGAGTTCAACAGAGATTTACAGTTTAGGAAAAAAAAATATTTAAAAGTATAATTCTACTAGTAGAATTATTTAATTATTTAAATTTCTCATTAAACACCTACTGCAAATTTCAGAAGGGACAAAGATGGGAAGACTTTTACATGCAAATCATACAATTTAAAACTAAAGAACCATCTTCAACATAGTAGAAAAATCAAATCCCTAAGGCTCCTGAAAGAGAAAACTGTCAATTTTCCTGCTATCATCAACAAAAGGATAAACTCAGTAACATCATGATTAAAACACTTAATAAGGAAGAGCTGTATAAAAGACGGAGATAATTACAGCCATGTAAACCACTACCATTGATGGTTATATTAATTGTTCTAGACAAAGAATATAGCATGTAGTTACCTTACAATCTGTGATACAAACTGTATAAAACAAAAGATAGGGTAATTTGCTTTATGGTGCTAAACCACAACAAATGATAGCAGGGTTCTCAGAGTTTACTAGCAATAATTACACATTTTACTCGGAATGTTGCTTTACATTTATCAGGCTTGCATATAATTTCCCTGAAATGTTAAAATCTTGTGAATCAAAAATAAACATACCATTTTCTTTACTTTGTGCCTAATGTAGTTAACAACAGATAGCCTGTGTACACCCACATATAAATAGCTTGGAGATCTTCAAGGAATAATAAAAATGTAATGAAAATACTTAATAAATTTAGTTCATTATCTTACCAGGGTAAATGGATACACGAAACCCAATGTGTCCAAATAGTAATCAGGGATTTGTTATTGTTTGTTTCATTCTCTAATTCTAGACTCTCTCTATAAATTTGAGATATAGAAGAGGCAGCTAGCAACAAGACTAAGCTTTGAAAAATCATAATGCAAATACTTCAAAGAAAGTATGTCTTCTCTGGAACGCTGCACAGTGCTTATATATACGTGATTGGTTTAAGCTGCTGACCTCTTAATTTCAAATGCATTTTTAAAACCCTCCACTTGTACCCTTCTCCCCTTATGATTACTGTTTTTGATATCTTATCTTACATCTAATCATTTTGTGTATCCCTTAACTGCTTATTGTGGATATAGATAATTTTACTACTTTTGTCTTTTAACCTCCCTACTAGCTTTGTGTGTAGATGATTTCTTACCTTTACTATATGCTTGCCTTTTCTGGTGAGCTTTTTCATTTCATAATTTTCTTATTTCTAGTTGTGGCCTTTTCTTTCTTCTCCTAGAGAAGTTCCTTTAGCATTTGTTGTAGAGCTGGTTTGGTGGTGCTGACCTCTTTTAGCTTTTGCTTGTCTGTAAATCTTTTGATTTCTTCATCAGATCTGAAGGAGAGCCTTGCTGGGTAGAGTATTTTTGGTTGTAGGTTTTTCCCTTTCATCACTTTGAATACACTGTGCCACACCTTCTGGTCTGCAGAGTTTCTGCTGAAAAATCAGCTGATAGCCTAATGGGAGTTCCCTTGTACGTTGTTTGTTGCTTTTCCTTTGCTGCTTTTAATACTCTCTATCTTTAATTTTTGTTGCTTTATTTACAGTCCATCATGCTTACAATTTTTACTCTGAACTCTTTCTTGGGTAGATTGCCTATCTCCACTTGGTTCTTCTGGGGTTTTATCTTGTTCCTTTGTCTGGAACATGTTCCTCTGCAGCCTCATTTTTGTCTAAGTTACTACTGGTATTTTTATATATGTAGTAGGTCAGTTACCATTCTAGCCTTGGAGAAGTGGCCTCTGTAGAAGTCCTGTGCGTCCCTGCAGGGCATTCCCCTCTCATCACCCAAGTGGTATGTTCTAGGGATTCCCTGTAAGAGGGTTGTGTGGGTCCTTCTGTTGAGGCGGGCTGACAATGTGGGTGGTCTGATAGGGTTGGCTGGCCCCAGCTCAGTTGTTGCCAAGCCCTGCCTTGTGCAAATGCGGCTGTTGCTTGTTAGAGAGGCCTGGTCACGAGGCAGCTGGCTGCGCAACCCTAAGAGGCCCCGGGACTCGTGCTGGCTCAGCGGTGGGTGAGGTCAGGATCCAGAAGACTCCAGGGCTGTTGCCCCCACACTGGTGGGTGAAGCCATGTCCTGGGGTTAGTGCGGGACTACTGGCAGGAAGAGCCGGGTCCCAGAGTCTGGCTACAGGGCCCAGGAATCCCAGAGCCAGCGTCAGATCACTGGAGGGTGGGGGAGGGGCGCTTCTCCTCACACAGCTGGGTATGGGGTCCGAGATGTCCTTAAGCTTGCGCTGGCCTGCTGGTGAAAAGGACCGGGGCCCAGCCGGTCCCAGGGTAGGGTCTGGCCTGCTGTAGGCTGTAGGGTCGCGGTTTTCTTGCATCTGGCGTCTGGCTCCCTGGTGGTTAAGACTGGTCTGGAGGCTCGTGCAGGCTTCCTGGAGAGCAGGGCCGGTGTCCTCCCACTGGTGGATAGAGCTGGGTCTTGGCCCGCTGGTGGCCAGGGCTGCGTGTAGCGGCGTCTCCAGACAGCTGTGGGCTCAGGAAGATTTGAGGCAGCCTGTCTGCTGACGAGTGACGCTCTGTCCCCACCCAGTGAGTTGTTTGGCCTGAGGTGTCGCGGCGCATGCGCCTACAGGCTGTTGGGAGGGGCCAGGTTTTGGCGCTAATAAGCGAAAGGCGAGGTCCCACCTGGCGTTGCTAACAGAGGCTTCTGCGTATGAAGAGCTCCCAGACGCGGCTGCGGCTGGTGCCTGGCCCCCAGGGAGCTCCGCCACTTCGGGGGACATTCCAAGACCAGCAGGTGGGTCTGGCCCAGGCTCCTATCAAATTACTGCTTTTGCCATGCGTCTCGGTGCATGTGAGGTGTTGTGTGTGCCTTTTAGGGTGAAGTTTATTTCCCTCAGCCGTTTGGGACTCCCGAAATTAAGCCCCGCCTGCCTTCAAAGCCAAATGCTCTGGGGGCTCGTCTTCCTCGTGCAGGACCCCTGGGCTGGGGAGCCCAATGCGGGGCTCAGAACCTCACTCCTGTGAGGGAACCTCTGCCCTATTATTCTCCAGCTTGTGGGTCACCCACCTGAGGGTGGAGGACTTGATTATATCGCTAGTTTGCCCCTCCTGGCCGTCTCTTTGTGATGCCTCCTTTACGTCTTTAGTGGTAGGTCTTTTCTGGTAGATTTTGGTTTTTTTCATAGACGGTTGTTCTGCAGATAGTTGTGCTTCGGGTGTTCACAGTGCTTAGCTGGCGTGTTGTCAGCCAACAAAAAGAAATTCAGTGTTACCATTTAAGGCAGATAAAGAGGAATTTGGACGGAAAAAAGAGAGGATACTAAAAGGCTGACGACAAATCGCAACAGCACTTTAACACTGAAGCAGCCTGGCGGCATTTTTCTTTTCTAAGGACTGTTTGTTGCCAGCCCACTGAAATAAAAAACGAGCACTACTGGTATTATTAAAAGATGAATGAATGAAAAAAGTAGAAAATCTCATTAAATCCTGTCAACAGCTATAATTCATTATGAATAGCCCCATATAGCAGCCAATAATCCAATAATAACATTATGTTTTAAATAGTATGCCTAAATGTACCTCATTACAAATAGTTGCAGCTTGACACTCCATAAATGTCACACAATGAACTTTTTTTAGTTCAAACCTCTTCCTTTTAGTAATATTTTGTAAAATTTGACTATTAAGTAAAATAAACCAATGCCTTAAGAAACTAACAACATAAAATACCTGAAATGTTCATCTTTTCTTTTTTTAAATCTATAGACTGCCCTCCTTTAGCTTCTGTCAATGTTGATAAGCTAAGCTTGGCTTCGTTGTTCTGATTCATCTGGGTTTACCTTGCCATCCCTCACAGATTTTTCTCATAGACTTGTTTTCTCGGCCTCTTCTCCTAAGCACCCCCAACACATTTACATGCCAGTTTTTCAGTTTGGTGTTTTGCTTGTTAGACCTGTTACATCAAATAAGCTTAGACTCTGGCCCCTTCTAATATTCCCCCACCATTCACTGCCCATAATATTTTTTCCATTTTTTCTTCTTAATTTCTCAGAAGACACCTCACAGGAAAATTTTAACTAAGTAAAAAAGTGAGAAGAATATGGAAAGTTCAGATGTTAACTTCATGTATGAGGAAATAAAAATTTTAGAAAGATACATTTAGAAAGAAAATTTTAGGACAAGATGAGCAGTAGGAAAAGTTCAGGAGGAAAAGTTCCCATATTAAAATGAGGGAGAAATTTGAGATGAACAATATATTGTGATTCTGCTCTGTGGTAAAAACAAAATGAATTAAATCAATAGAATTAGACAAATGTGACTCAGAAAGCATAAGATGTTCATAGATAAATGAATAAAGAAAAGGTGGTGTATATTTATATATATACATACAATGGAATATTCTGCCTTTTAAAAAAGAAAAGGAGATACACACACACACAAACACACACACACACACACACACACTGGAATGTTATTGTGCCTTTTAAAAGAAGGAAATTCTGCAATGTGCAACAACATAGATGAACATTGAGGACATTATGATAAGTGAGATAAGCCAGTCACAGAAAGACAAATGCTGCATGAATCCACCTATATGAGGTGTCTATTCCTTTTCTTACCTGTGGGAAGGTAGATGATGATGATTCTCTAAATGCCCTCTCGAAAGATTATGTTTTATTTTTTGTGTTTTTATGTATGCCTGCAGGCTGAACCATTTTATGGCTTCCTTTTCATTCCAGTAGAGCATTTGAACTTTTATTTATTTATTTTATATTCCCAGGAAAGCGAGAAACTGAATGCTTCTTCTTTGTTTTGATTAGAAAAGCACAAAAAGTCAAGGTAGGATACAGAGTTCAGTGAGAATGAAATCTCCAAGCAGTTTCCACACAAGCCAGGACATTTTGTCAGATAAGGTCTAAACCAGAAAGTTTTCCTCTTCTTTCTATCAGTTGTATTATCAGAAAGTCAGAGATATAGCAAAAAAAATCACAAAAATCTGAGATTGAAAGGGGAGGACACGAATGGAAGGCTACTCAGCAGCAGCCACTTCCTCACTGAGGAACATATTATTAGTAGATTTTACTGGTAGAATTGTCACTTTAAAGTTAATAGAGAAAGAGAAATGTTAACTGTGATGAAAGGGTGTAGTGCAACATGTCAGTGAATTCTTGGGCCCTTGTTCAAGAGATGTGAGCCTCCTCAATTGAGAACGTGATTTCCTGCTCTCCTTTTCTTTCTTTCTTATAAAAAACTAACTGTTATTTATTGTTTATATTAACAGAAGGGAAGTGACATGAACTAGGGATTAGATAAGTAAACTTAAATATCATCAAAGAGTCTGCAGGGAGATGGGAGACCACATGAAACACTTAGGAATTGGAAGTACGAGGTCTTAGGAGCGGCAGAGAGAATGCAGATATAAAAGAATCAGATCAGTCGTTTAACCTCATGTAGTCATTCTAAAGATCAATTATATGTTTGAAAATGTAACTTTCAATTCAGTAAGCATATTTTTAGTGCCTGCTCAGGCCATGTATATAACACTGAAGAAATGTAGCACCTTTTAATATTAATCAAAGAGCTTACAGCAACATTTTCCACATCTGTGACGAGTGTTGTTCACAAGTTACATGATAAATATCACCTGTGGGTGCTGGAGAGGGCAAATGAGGCACTAGTGTTAACAGATTTAATTGGTAAAAGATTTCTGGAGAACAGACTGTTAATATAAATCAAAAGCTTAAAATTTTGTGTATTTGATGGCCAACATCACTAATCATTAGGGAAATGCAAAATGCACATTAACACGATGAGATACCACCTCACGTCCATTAGGATGACTATGGTCTTAATTTCCTAGGGCTGTCATAACAAAACTCCACAGATCCAGTGCTTAAACAACAGAAATTTATTTTCTCAGAGTACTGGAGGCTAGAAATCCAAGTCAAGGTGTTGGCAGGTTTGGTTTCTTCTTAGGCCTTTCTCCTTCACTTGCAGACGGCCACTTTCTCACTGTATCCTCACGTGGCCTTCCCTCTGTTCATGCATGGAGAGAGAGAGATCCCTGATACTTCTTCCTCTTCTTAAGGACACCAGTCCTACTGAATGAGGGACCCATCCTTATGACCTCATTTAACCTTCATTACATCCTTAAAGCCCCTGTCTTCAAATATAGTCACACTGGTGGTTAGTGCTTCAATATGTGAATTTGTTGGAGGAGGGGAGGAATATAATTTAATCCATAACAACCTCATTGTTTGCAATAGGCAAAAAGTAGAAATAACCCAAATACCAACGAATAGGAAATTAAATAAACACATGACTGTACATTCATATAATAGAATGCTATGCAGCCATTAAATGATTTATGTATATATTTATTAACATGGAAAGATGCTGTGATATAGTTAGATGAAAAAAGACATGTTTCAAAGCATCATGTGTAGTGTGATCTCATTTTGTAAGTATAGAAAAATGCATAAACAAATACATTTTTGTATCTCTTTTTCTCCCCCCGTTTCCCCTTTCTCTCTCCCTCTCTCTCTTTCTCTCATATATATATAATCATCTGGAAAGATATACATCATATAGTGTAGGAATAATTGTATTCGATGGTGGTTCATGGTTAACTTTTTCCTTCTATTTCAAAATAATTTTATTGCCTAAATATTTGAATATGTGCATATTTTATTCATATCTTCCCAAATATAAAGTTATTTTCTTTTAAAAAATTATTACAGTTGAAATTGTAATTAACAAAGAAATGAGAATCTTCAAACCTTAAAAGGTAACCTGAAATAAATAGGCTAAGGAATCTATTGCTTATTTTCTAGTATCCTCCTAGGTTAGTACCAAAACCCAGAGGCTATGATTTTTTTTTAATTATTTATTTTGATTTATTTTGGCTGCACCGGATCTTAGTTCCAACGTGCAAACTCTTAAGTTGCGACATGTATGTGGAATCTAGTTCCCAGACCAGGGATCGAACCCAGGCCCCCTGCTTTGGGAGCACGGAGTCTTACCTGCTGGACCACGAGGGAAGTCCCCAGAGGCTATGAATTTTACTCAAGTTCTGCCACTGAGTTTTCAACACATACATATCTGTTTCTTGCATTTTTTCATCTGGGCACTATTCTTCAGAAAGCCTTATCCTTAGTGCTGGAAAATGATTACTCTTGTGCCTGTTAATAGGAGAATGGCACAACCCTGACCCTGTAATAATCTGGTGTTCAGTGGGCTTTCTTCAGCTCCTTGACTGAGGGGCAGGCTGTAGAACAGCTCTTTACCAATTTATTCCCTTTGTCCAGTCCAAATACTGCTAGAACAGATTCTCTCCTATGGTATAAATCCAACTGACATTTAATTCACCTACTGGCAGCCACCCAACCCTATCTGGACAAGCAGGTGTCACTCAACAGAGGACTTCAATATTTTATTCTATGGCGTTTATCAGCTTTTTTTTTTTTTTTTTTTTTTTTGCGGTACACGGGCCTCTCACCGCTGCGGCGTCTCCCGTCACGGAGCACAGGCTCCAGACGCACAGGCTTAGCGGCCATGGCCCACGGGCCCAGCCGCTCCGCGGCACGCGGGATCCTCCCGGACCGGGGCACGAACCCGCGTCCCCTGCCTTGGCAGGCGGACTCCCAACCACTGCGCCACCAGGGAAGCCCATATCAGCTATATTTAAGGTGTTGAAATGATCTTGGCAATACCATTTGAAGTAATCCCTCACTCCTCTTTTCACCATTGAAACAGAGCTCCTGCTCTGCTTTTAGCTTTATTTCAGCCCTGGTACCTATGAGGCCTATGGAAGTTATCAATCAAATCAAATTTATGAAGTTCTTTTGTGAAAACACTGCAAGGCATTGAACAAAAATCAACACAGAAATAACTGGAGAAACAACCGTTTAAGCTCAATTAAATTAAGGAGTTTACAGTTTCACCTCAAAGCATAAGTATAGTTAGAGAAATAGTTTTGGAGGAATACACCCAGTCTACTGAATTGTTTTCAAGCCACCTGTTCTCAGAATCTAGCTTCAACGTGGCAGAAATGACAACAGCAGTAACTAGTTTAGCAGAAGGAGAAATATTCTCTTAAAAAAGAGGAGAATTTCTGCCTTAACTTTCACATTTTAGAAGAAATGAAGAATTGATTTAAAGACTGTTTATTTTGTTGAGTAGAAGCCATCCGTTTCTTTTTGGATATGCAAAAGTAGACCAGAAGCTTAATCTAAATGAAGACCAAATTGTTTTTTATAATAAATCAGATGTACTCCCAGGCATCTGGGGAGACAGGAAAAGGGTCTTAGTCAAAAAGACTGGTAACATGGCAGCAAAAGAACCTACAGACAAAGATGACAGCAAGAAATCCCTAATCCCCGTGAGACCTGGGAATTTTTTTAAGAGCAATGTCATGTATTCAGATTCTGCTCTGTTGCTGGGTTCCCCTTATGTTACATCATCAGTAAGCAGCTGTTGGACACAGCAGTTTTACATTAAGGGTGCTCTGAGGAGTAAGGCAAGGAGTGCCCAGTGTGTGAAGCTTTCTGGAGATGACAGCAAGGAAAGCAATTGTTAGGAGACAGCAGAGAAGCAAGCTTGGTATGCGCCAACTCAGGAGTACACATAGCTCAAGTCCTATTTTCCCAAAACCTACTAGAGAAAGATTTGAGGAGCAAGGAGGTGGGTTCAATCCAGCCCTTACATGAACAGGGGTATGCAGGTGTCAGTAATGGGGTACTAACACTCTTTATAGAAAACTACATTGTGCCGAGTAGTTTACATCATCACTTCAAGATAAGTATTTATTATGCGTCCCTACCCAAAGATAAGAGAACTGAACCATGAAGACTGAACTAAGTAATTAGTTCAAGGGCACATAGGAGTCACTGACAGAACCAGGATGGGAGCCCAGATGGAACTGCCTCTCATCTCTGCATCTGTTCACCATGCTCTGTACCTCTGTATAAACACCTATCTGAAAGTTCAAGGATTCTTTAACGCTTGACTGGTAGGTATGCCATTTGGAGCCTTCTAATGGCAGAACCACCACATTCAGAGCAGAAAGTCAGCATTTGACTTTGCCAGAGCAACCAAAAATGGCCCATGTGCTTCATTAGCATCTAGTGACAACTCAGTAAACTACATGAGTGTAGGGCCATGTCTCTTTTCTATTCATGACTCCCTGTCACAAAACCCGTGTGCCAGATGATTTGTTGAATAAAAGACCAGTGCGTAAGGGAAAAGTTTGATCTGATGATTTTTAAATGAATATCCATGCCTAATCTTCTTTTCTCAATCAGCTCTAGAAGAGAAATTTCACATTGAATACAACTGATAAAGTTCATTATAAAAGAGGCTTTTCTTAACTTGAAAAATTAATGCAAGTAATTCATGTCCTTAAAGAAAAATTAGAAATTGCAGATAAGCATAGTGAAAAAAATGAAACTACCCGTAATCCCAGTGCCTAGAGATCAGTTGTATTAATTCTCAGACATGTAGCACTCTTCTCTGTGAATAATGCTCAGAAAACTGGGGGTCCCTTTCCCAAAAAACCACTGGGTACGCACAAGTATTTGAACCAGCACGGGTGTCCTAGTCATGGCAGCTGTGTGACCTGATACTTTGCACTGAAGGGGTTGGTTTCAACGTTGCCACAGCAGAGCAGCAGTAACAATAGCAGCTGAAAAATCTCTGTAAAGCTCTTTTGGACTGACTGAATCTGTGTGTTTCTTGCATAATTCAGAAGAAAGAGGGACTCCCACCTTCTCACCATAGATTTACTGCACTTGCTGCCAATCTGGCATAGAAATGGTCAAATTAGACTGTATTTGAAAAATAAAAGTTCCGTGGGCTGAGAGGGGAGGGGTCGGCGGCGGCGGCCCAGGCGGCGTCGTTATTTCCGCGATTTGGGCGGTGCGTGGCAGCGCGGGTGGCCACGGGAGAAGTAGGAATAATGGTTATGAAAGCTTCTGTAGACGATGATGATTCAGGATGGGAGCTCAGTATACCAGAAAAGATGGAAAAAAGCAGTACAAACTGGGTGGACATAACCCAAGATTTTGAAGAAGCTTGTCGAGAATTAAAGTTGGGAGAACTGCTTCATGATAAGCTATTTGGTCTTTTTGAAGCTATGTCTGCCATTGAAATGATGGATCCCAAGATGGATGCTGGCATGATTGGAAACCAAGTTAATCGAAAAGTTCTCAATTTTGAACAAGCTATCAAGGATGGTACCATTAAAATTAAAGACCTCACCTTGCCTGAATTGATAGGGATAATGGACACATGTTTTTGCTGTTTGATAACATGGTTAGAAGGCCATTCCTTGGCACAGACAGTATTTACGTGCCTTTACATTCATAATCCAGACTTTATAGAAGATCCTGCCATGAAAGCTTTTGCTCTGGGTATCTTGAAAATCTGTGACATTGCAAGGGAAAAGGTAAATAAAGCTGCTGTTTTTGAAGAGGAAGATTTTCAGTCAATGACATATGGATTTAAAATGGCCAACAGTGTGACAGATCTTCGAGTTACAGGCATGCTAAAAGATGTGGAGGATGACATGCAAAGAAGAGTAAAGAGTACTCGAAGTCGACAGGGAGAAGAAAGAGATCCAGAAGTTGAACTAGAACACCAACAGTGTTTAGCAGTATTCAGCAGAGTGAAATTTACTCGAGTGTTACTGACAGTGCTTATAGCTTTTACTAAGAAAGAGACCAGTGCTGTTGCAGAAGCTCAAAAATTGATGGTTCAAGCAGCAGATCTTCTTTCTGCCATTCATAATTCATTGCATCATGGCATCCAGGCCCAGAATGATACTACAAAAGGAGATCATCCCATTATGATGGGTTTTGAGCCTCTTGTTAACCAGAGACTACTTCCACCCACCTTCCCTCGATATGCAAAAATAATAAAGAGGGAAGAAATGGTCAACTATTTTGCAAGATTAATAGATAGAATAAAAACTGTCTGTGAGGTGGTCAATTTAACAAATTTACATTGTATCCTGGATTTTTTCTGTGAATTTAGTGAACAATCACCTTGTGTTCTTTCAAGATCTCTATTACAAACCACTTTCCTGGTGGATAACAAAAAGGTCTTTGGAACCCATCTCATGCAAGACATGGTGAAAGATGCACTTCGGTCTTTTGTCAGTCCTCCGGTGCTCTCCCCAAAGTGCTGCCTATATAATAATCACCAGGCTAAGGACTGTATTGATTCCTTTGTTACTCACTGTGTTCGGCCATTCTGTAGTCTCATTCAGATCCATGGACATAACAGGGCTCGACAGAGAGATAAGCTTGGTCATATTCTTGAGGAATTTGCCACCTTGCAGGATGAGGCAGAGAAGGTTGATGCAGCCCTTCACACTATGCTGTTGAAACAGGAGCCCCAGAGGCAACATTTGGCCTGTTTAGGTACCTGGGTCCTTTACCATAACCTTCGAATTATGATACAGTATCTTCTAAGTGGCTTTGAATTGGAACTCTACAGCATGCACGAGTACTATTACATATATTGGTATCTCTCTGAATTCCTTTATGCATGGTTGATGTCAACATTAAGTCGTGCCGATGGCTCTCAGATGGCAGAGGAAAGGATAATGGAAGAGCAGCAGAAAGGCCGTAGTAGTAAAAAAACAAAAAAAAAGAAGAAAGTTCGCCCATTGAGCCGAGAGATCACAATGAGCCAGGCGTATCAGAATATGTGTGCTGGAATGTTTAAAACCATGGTAGCATTTGACATGGATGGCAAAGTACGAAAACCCAAGTTTGAGCTCGATAGTGAACAAGTTCGATATGAGCACAGATTTGCTCCATTCAACAGTGTAATGACACCACCGCCAGTGCACTATCTGCAGTTCAAGGAAATGTCTGACCTCAATAAATACAGCCCTCCTCCTCAGTCTCCAGAACTGTATGTGGCAGCTAGTAAGCACTTTCAGCAGGCAAAAATGATATTGGAAAATATCCCAAACCCAGACCATGAGGTCAATAGAATTTTAAAGGTTGCCAAACCCAACTTTGTGGTTGTGAAGTTATTGGCAGGAGGACACAAAAAGGAATCTAAGGTTCCTCCTGAATTTGATTTCTCTGCTCACAAATATTTTCCTGTTGTGAAACTTGTTTGAAAGAGAGACTGAAAAGGTGACCAAAGAGGTGAAGTCTACTTTCAGATTCTACTCTTAGAGGATCTATCCATCAGTCTTACATGAAGTGAAATGGATTTCTTGGGTAACAACCCATTATAAGGAATACTTTTTATTTGACAGCCTTACATGACATGAATGAAAACTGCTGTTTTAAAGTGGTTTATTATGTTCCATGGATGAAACTGGTCTTATTGAATGCATTGATGAACATTATATGGTTTTATTACAGATTTACTCAGAAATCATTTTTTATGAATGATTGAGTGAAAATAGTGTTTGTAAAGGTTAATAAATTTGACAAAAAATGCAAAAAAAAAAAAAAAAAAAAGTTCCATTTTTACGTGTACTTCAGGCCAGACCCATTACATAAATTATGCGACGGTGACCATTCTGATATATAAATATTTAACCTAGCAGGTTTAATTTATATATTGGTATGCCCCAAGTGTATAGAAGAGTGCCTGCTTCATAGGAAATGATTGAATTAACTTATTTGGAAAAGTTTTTGCAATGGGAATTGCTGCCCCTGAAGGCCTATCATTAATGCTTTAGCTTCATATTGTCAAAATACCTATGATGAGACATGCAAACAATACTAAGCTCCTTACAGGTGAATGGCTCCAGCTTACCTTCCTAATCCTCTATTTTATTTTCTCTTTTCTCTTGCGTTGTATCCTTAATGCTCCACGTTCACCATCAACAGATAAACAGCAATAAAGATATTTATGAGATCACCCAGCTAACTTCTTTTTTCCCAAGGACATCTATAGCTATTTCATTGTATTGATAATAGTTACCATTTATTGCAACACTGTGTCAAATGCACTACATTCATTGTCTCATTATCTGATTCTGCAAATTGTTTGTTGCTATTAAGCCTACCTTATAAACCAAGAACTGAGGCTCAGAGAAGGGAAATGACTTGCTTAAGTTCACATAGCTACTAAGTAGCAGAGCCTGGATTTAAGTGGTGGTGTATGTTATTTTAAAGTCCATCCTCTTAATCACTACTTGTCACAGTTGACAAGGGACTTGGAAAACATGAATGTCCTCAGATGAAGGAACTGAGAATGCAAACTTTTACTATGCTCTGATTTTTAGCAGATACTAAATTGTGTCCCTTGATTACAATGACTCCCTAAGAGGCAGAACTTTAAGCAGTAAATATGAAGGGGAAAAGTCCCAGGGAAGATCTGCTGACCAAGCCAATTCCTTCTATCAAAGATGTGCAGGTGAAGATGCTCTAAGAACAGCAAGCGCCAAAACACTTTCTGAATTTTCTGAGTATAACATGGTGACTTTGGGAAAAATATGATTTTTTCCTACCAAAATACCAAACTGCTAAAATGATTGTAAATTCCAGCTTGACCCTTTGAGTGTCTGTCTCCCAACCAGAGTGGGTAACTACACTTGTGAAACAAGAGGTTTCAAATACAAAGAAAATCAAGACTGGCTACACTACAACCTTCTTTGTGGAAAGAATATTTTATTTGATCATATAAGTGGTAATAATATTCTGATGGATTAAAAATACTATTGGGCTTCCCTGGTGGCACAGTGGTTGAGAGTCTGCCTGCCGATGCAGGGGACACGGGTTCCTGCCCCGGTCCAGGAGGATCCCACATGCCGCGGAGCGGCTGGGCCCGTGAGCCATGGCCGCTGAGCCTGCGTGTCCGAAGCCTGTGCTCCGCAACGGGAGAGGCCACAACAGTGAGAGGCCCGCGTACCACACACACACAAAAAATACTATTCAATAAAATTTCAGTGATAGCTTTATCCACTGAGTAAAATAAAGCTACATTTTAGACTATGAACCAAATACATTTTCTATAAAGTAAAATAAATAAATTAATTAGTTAAGGCATAAATACTGAAAGTACAGTATAAATGCCATACAGTGGGGTTTTATATAAACCTCTAGCTCCTGATTAGGAACTAGGAAGTCTTTTTCTTCCTATGCTCTTCAAGTTATGTTGATCTCTTCTGGGAGACTTGGTTTTCTTGGGCCAGATCAGCTGCAGTTTGAACTTTTTTGTTTGAGAATCTGCATAGTTCGTCTCTACTTATGAACTTGTTCTGTTTGCTTTAAGGATTTTTCTTGCTCCCTTCATCCTCTGCATGTATGCCACTGATTCTGTATTCCTCTAAATAGAAAAAATATTGTATATCTACAATATTATACATTAGTTCCATTTTTTAACTTGAGCCCTCAGTGCTATAATTTTTTTTTTTTTTTTTTTTTTTTTTTTTTTTTTTTTTGCGGTACGCGGGCCTCTCACTGTTGTGGCCTCTCCCATTGTGGAGCACAGGCTCCGGATGCGCAGGCTCAGCGGCCATGGCTCACGGGCCCAGCCGCTCCGCGGCATGTGGGATCTTCCCGGCCCAGGGCACGAACCCATCTTCCCTGCATCGGCAGGCGGACTCTCAACCACTGCGCCACCAGGGAAGCCCCAGTGCTATAATTTTCTATAAATTCTTCCTAATTTAAGTAACGACTTAGGTAGGTAATTACTTAACAATGTGGAGAATAGGAATTTAGATCTTTTTGGTTGATTATTCCTTTTATCAATATTAACTATCTTTTTTCTCTGTTTAGCACTTTTCATCTTGAATTTGTTTAGTCTATTATTTCAATTATTACACTTACTTTTTGTGACCAGTTGCTTGTAATTCTTTGAATATCCCTTTATTCTGAAACTTCCTGGCATGGCTTTTAAAATCTGGGAATCTGTCTTTTGAAAGATAGGCACAACACACTAACATTTGTTTCAATTACCTATATGTTTAGATTTATTCCTTCCTTCTCATTTTATGCATCCAATTCCCAAGATTTCTAGTCTTTTGAAAAATGTTATTGATCTTTTGCTGGATTGATCTAGTTTTTTAAATCTACCTATCTTTTGGGAGGTTAATTTAGTTTGTATTGTTTTTCTTGTACTTGTTTGAAAGTTATACATTCTGTTTTTAATTCTCCTTGTGATTATCTACACATTTTTAGCACACATTCTGAAACATAATTTTAAAAATGTCTCAAATTAATCAGTATTAAAATTTCTATCTAACAAGATAATAGCAAGAACTCTTTTCCACTGCCTTGCTACCCATGTACCCCTATTTTATATTTTGATATAGATTGAAATTTTTGACCCAAATTATTTTTTAAATTATTTACACATTTAAACATACTTTAAACACTAATTTCTTTTATCACCATACTTGCAATTCTTTTTTCATCTTGGATTGAAATTTTTCTTGCTCTGGAGTATGAATAATTATTTCAGAGTGTGTTTACTAATTATAAACTCTTTTGAGCCTTTGAGTGTCAAACCCTCTGGTTCACTCAACTCTGATTCAACCCCTCTTCTAGCTTGCCTTCCTATTCTTCAGAGTCTTATGGAAACTATGGTTCCAATCCCCCCAGAAGCTAGGTATCTCTATGGGACCTCAGCTCTGCCAAGCAGATGCACCCATATGAGGCTCAGAGATGGCAATGTGCACCTGCAAGTGAAGGCCATGTGCAGAGAGAGCTGGTCTTTGGGGAAGCACAATATTAATGGCATCAGATTCCTCTGGGGGCTGTAGCTGAGTTCCTCATGTCCAGATCAGAGGATCATGGGCACTGAGCATAAAATGGCCACAGTTATGGGCTTTTGCTGGCTCCATCTGGTGGCGTGGGTGAGTGCTTCTGCCTCTGGCTGCATTGTTTAATAAGTCCTTTTCTGCTTAAACTTGATAGAGACAATTCTGTGATCTGCCACTAAGAATCCTAAGTGAATCAACTTTTGTGTTGGAAAATGTATTTATTTTGCTCTGATCTTTGAATAATAGATTCACTGGTTATGAAATTCTAGGCTCAAATATATTTTCCTTCAGAATTTTTATATTATTCTAGTTTCTTCTTGCAACTAATATCTCTGCTTCCCCTTCCCTAGTTAATCTGTTTCTTCTCTCTGGAAGTTTTAACAGTTTTTTCCTAAGTTTATCCTAAATGCATCTTCCAATTATCTAGATATGAGTTGATATTGTTGTTTTTCCCTACTTAGTCCTCAATGGGCCCATTCAGTCCGACGTTTAACACAGAGAAATTCTTCTCTTTCACTCTTTGCACGTTGCCTTCCATCCATTCTTTTGGTCTCTTCTTCACTCTCCCAGGTGACTGATTTCAGAACTTCTTGACTTTTATACTCGTTATGCCTTTATTTAGTAGCTGAGTATTATGTCCTATCTCTGTGCTTCTCAAACTTTCATATGTGTACAAATCACCTGGGGATCTTAGTAAAAATGGAGACTCTGATTCAGTATTGGGGTGGCACCTGAGATTCCGTATTGCTGACGAGTTTCCAGAAGATGCCAGTAATGCTGGTCTACAGCCGGTACTATGTATAGCAAGGTCTTAGGAAACATGTCTGGCATTGCAGGTACTGACGTGTACTGAAAGCACACGGACTCCACTGTCAGCCAGCATGGGAATCCCCCTCCTACACTCACTAGCCATATGACCTTGGGAAAAGTGACCTAGTCTCTTTGAGAATTCGCTTTCCCCTCTACAAAATAAAGATACTTGTCCCCATGTTTCAGATCTCCTGCAGTGATTAAGTGTGATTTTTAGCCTGCACACACCACAGGGGCAAGAAATGGGAAAAGGACAACCTTGGGCTTCTGTCAGGGATAGGCTTTAATGATGCCAGACAGAAAGTGTCTGCCCAGCGGGGAGGGCTCTATGCTCAGCTTGACCTCAGCCATGAAGTTGTTCTTTGAGTTGAAGGGATTGGAACAAAACAATCACACCTGTTTCATCCCCATACCTGTTTCAACCCCCAGCCACAGAAGAGGGACAAGCATGTTCAAGTTCAATGAAGATCAACCTGCAAGGTCAGCCACACAGAGAGAAAGTAAATCATTCTGTGATTAATGTAGTATATTGAAAGAACAGACTTGTTAAAAATATAAAGGCAGTACTTAGAGTGGAAATTGTGAAAATTTATGAGCAAAAAGTGGGGATGAGAGACTAATGTTTGTGGGGAGGGGAATCTTCTTGCCCTAAAGCCAGTTGACGGTAATGGTTGCTCTGAACAGAGGGAATGAAAAAGGAAAGAACAGCAGAGTAAATAAGGTAAGAAATCAACATTGAGTAGATGTTTCATGCCAGGCATTTTGCAAATCTTATTATGTAATGTGGAGTCCACCAAGGCTGAATTCAGCTCCCATCCCCACCAAGATACTGGCCTGTGAAAAGAACAGGGTGAACCACAAAGAGGATTGGTAGCCTCAAGCAGCACAATGAGAGGAAGAATTGGCCCAGACAACTGCTAAAACATTTTTTTGAGATCAGAAATTTAGTTTTAGATACGTGTTTGGTTATAATCTTGCTGTTTACACATACAGGCAAATGTTTGGTTATAGCTCTGCTGTTAGAAGGCCTATTTAATCAGCAGGCTAATTGAAAGATTTAGTCTTAGTACTGACATTTTTAGAAACAGAAAAATGTTAAATAGCCTTTGTTAGATCAAATACAAAAAGAAAAGAGCAGAAGATCACTAAAAGATCTGCTTTAGAAAGAATCGGTGACAAGTTTTCCAAGTACAAATTTTAGCCCCATTAATTCCCATTAAGTTTATCAGAAAATTAGTATTTTATTAGCCATGCTAATATCTTCCCAGAAGGAAGTCATGAATTACATTGCATAAAAAGTTTCTGTCCCAAGTGAGGTGTGGGGAACCAGTTTCATTAGTGGAGAAAAACCTACAAATTTAAAAGTAAAATCCACTCAATATAAGACATAGTTTGCTATAAAAAAAAATTAAAGGGACTTTTTTTTTTTTTTTTTTTTTTTTTTTTTGCGGTACACGGGCCTCTCACTGCTGTGGCTTCTCCTGTTGCGGAGCACAGGCTCCAGACGCGCAGGCTCAGCGGCCATGGCTCACGGGCCTAGCCACTCCACGGCATGTGGGATCTTCCCGGACCGGGGCACGAACCTGTGTCCCCTGCATCGGCAGGCGGACTCTCAACCACTGTGCCACCAGGGAAGCCCTAAAGGGACTTTTTTCCAAGAATTGTAAGTCATTTCTACGGGTGAGAAGGGTTGCTAGAGAAAGACCCCTACCTGGCTATTTCAGCCAGGGTTCAACTTTTCAGAGGAGATTGCAACATTGTGATTTATAATAAATATATATTTGGTCTTCACCCACAGATAGGCTCAGATTTGAGTTCTCAGACACCCTGTTGGTGTTCTAGAACTGCTTGGTATTATGTGGGAAGCACTCTGCACACACGCTGGAATTGGGTCCAGGAACACAAAAGAAGATGAAAGGGGTATGGGGACCACATAACATGTCTTCAGTAGGGCGGTTTCTGTCCAGGTGGGCTATATGCTACACCAGAACACATGTAAAGTGTCCAGCACTTAAAGTGAGCTCAAATCTACATTTTGTTCTTTCTTTCTTTTAACCTACTGTCTACCATTCTTCTCTTTCCTTCCTGCCCTTCAGAGCTATGACTTATGATAGTATTTCAGGGCTAAAGAGGTTCTCTCCAGCCCTCACAATCTTCATTTAGAGATGATAAGATTAAAATGCAAGTAACTAGGATCAAGAGCACACAGTACTGATGAGTTTCTTTCACCAAGTAAATATTTCAAATCCTTTTTTTTTTCCTTTGAGAAGGACTCAAAAAATGTACTTGAAAGGTAGGAGTAGTACACTTCACTGGAAAAAGAAATAGCAACATAAAGTGGGGGTGATTACAAGGCCTCAAGTGATTACAAGGCCTCAAATCAACTTTTGCCAGCTTCACCATTGGGACCAGGGTCAGCCCTGGTTAGTGTCATCTCTGCTTAGGTCAAAAACAGCAGTGGGCAGAGATAAAGCCTTCTTGTCCTACCCACTGTGTATGTTCATCCAAAAGCAGGGATTCTTTACAAGCAGGGTCAGGGGAAGTGGGAGAAAAGGATCAAACCTGAATTTTCCAAAACATTGAAAGGTATTGATAGGGTTAACAAGAAAAGATTTATAATTAGACAGGACAGGCTGTCGGCTACACTCTGTTACCGAACTTCTCTAAACTCCAGTTTCCTGCAAAATGAAGCTAATAATATAGCTCACATGGCAGATAAATGATGAAGTGCTGAGCTCAGTGCCTAGGATATAGCATTATATCAGTTAGCTATTGATGTATAACAAATATCCCCCAGATTCAGTGGCATGACAGCAGTAAGTTTTCATTCTCATACTCATAAGTCTGGAGTTGACTAAGGTGACATCTTGAAGCTGCAGGTGTGCAGGGAAGCTGAGCAAGCTCTGTTCTACACATCTCCCTCCTCCTGGGACGAGCAGCCTCCCCGGGACATGTTCTTCTTATGGCAGTGACAGAAGCACCACCACACAAGTACCTTTCAAGCATTTGCTTATATAATGTCTACCAACATCCCACTAGCTAATGCAAAACACATGGCCAAGCCTAGCATCAATCAGGCTGTGGGAGGGAGATAGGAGTTTTTCCTGAGCAATCACACAAACTATTACTATCAACTTTCTTTTTTATATTAATATTCTTCTCATGTACAAAACCTCAAAAGTCTCATCTAGTCACAGCATCAGGTTCAAAATCCAGGACCTTATGATCTACATTAGATCTAAATGTAGCTCTTCTTCATCCAGAGGCCTCATAATAAAAAGACAGGTTATCTGCCCAGCACACATACAACATACAGGAATGGAATAAAAGTAGTAAGAACTCTAATTAGAAAAGTGAGTACTTTTCCCAGACTGACTCCTGCCTGAGGAAAGATGGGAGTTGCAAGACCTTTTTATATCTCAAATGATTTCAGTCTTTTAGTTCAGGCTGGCAATGATTTTTCCAAGATGGCTCTTTTAAAAATGTTGTAAGTTCCAAACATTTTTGCACCAAAATATCAGTATGTGACACCCAAGATTCTTTTTGAGATATTCCTCTCTCTAGAGACTCAATTACAGATACTTCAGAGGTTTCTGGCTTCTACAGAACCAAGACCTTAATCTTTGTAGGAACTCTTTTGTCCATGTAAAAGGATCTAGTGGGTACCCTAATCATTTCAAATGTCTTAGCAAAGGGACTTACAACCACAGTCTTTACCCTGAGGCAATGTCCTACTGGCAGTCCCCTGAATTTGTTCTCTTCCTTGACACTATGTCATAATGGCTATATGGCCTTGTTGAGGAATACTTTTATTTTCCGCTTCCACTCCCACTGATGTGTATTCTTTAAATGTATTTATGAAACAGAACCTGATTTCTCTCCATGAGTAAGGGATTACCATCCATACCATCATTCTTACACAGAGTATATTGGAAGTGCATGGAGCCCTCTAAATGTGGACATTGTTCCTGTAAATGTCATCTCAGACTATGGTTAAATCTAGGATAATATAGTCAATTTACAAAGCAAGAATCAGAGATATTCAGCAAAAAGGGCAAAATTAATGATTACACTTCAGACAAAAGGTCTGTTCTTGGGGCTGCTCTTTCCAATACAATAAGAGAAACTTAATATTAAGTTTTTCAGAAAATATTCATGGATGAATTTACTGCAACACAGTGAACATTATTGATGAGTGAGAACAACCACCAGTGATTATTCCTGGGACCATGGTGTGAGGAGAGCAATTAACAGCCACTCAATTAAAAAATTTTAAGGAAATGAATGTTCATAATGGATGCCATGCAATTATGTGAAACTGTACCTTCTCACAGTATCACTGGGGACCAGAAAATTATTCAGTATCATCAGTAGATCTACATTAGCCTAAAGGCTAAACGCTAAAAGTACATTAGCCTTTTTGTGTGCCTTAAATCTGGGTTGAGGTATGCAACTGTAAAATGCAAAGTTAAATAGAATTACCTAAAATCATGCTTTTGGTCCTATGTTTGCCATCCTTGGCATATAGAAGTGGCTTCTGATTTTCTCTCAAGTAGGATGGAAAGTATAATCACAGATACCCCACACACCAGCCCCATACAACTATAGGCCATTCCCCGAACACACTTTCGATTCTTAATTCCCTGTGGCCTCTTTTAGCCCTTCATTATCTCTGACCTGGATATGACAGTTGATCTGTTTCATCAGCCTTAGTTCTTTTTTTTTTTTTTTTTTTTTTTTTTTTGCAGTACGCGAGCCTCTCATTGCTGTGGGCTCTCCAGTTGTGGAGCACAGGCTCCGGACGCGCAGGCTCAGCGGCCATGGCTCACGGGCCTAGCCACTCCGCGGCATGTGGGACCTTCCCAGACCGGGGCACGAACCCGCATGCCCTGAATCGGCAGGCGGACTCAACCACTGCGCCACCAGGGAAGCCCAGCCTTAGTTCTTATTCCCTAGTCTTTAAAGCCTTGTTCCAATGCCATCTCCTCCATAACGTGTTTCCTAATTACATTGTTAAAAATGATTACCTTTTCATAGCACCCTGTTTATCCCTCATTTGGGGATAATCACCATGTAACGCATTTTAGTAGAGTGTGATGTATTGAAGTCTGTTGCCCATATTGGACAATAAGCTTCCTGTGGTAGTATATGGGCTTTATCCCACTTTATCCTTTGCACACAATGTTTATTGTTCTAAATTCTATTTAATGCAAGACTTCTAGCAATTGAATCATTTATAAAATGATTCGGACTTAGCAGTATGCTCAGACCCCAGGTAGATCCCATTGTCCTACTGACCTCAGTTCTTTATTTTTTGAAGGCGTAGTTCAACAGTTAATCCCATGATCTCCAAGCCTTCAGAATAATCTTCCTATATAATTTCAAGACAAATATTCCAATTGGAATACTGCTAGCAATAATAGTCACAAGGACTCTCTAAATTATGAAATGGATCTTTATGAAAATAAGAAATGATGGATGTGCTCATATATGTATATGTAGGTAGAAGATTTTTCAGTTTCTGAGGCTACCTACAGATGACTGACTAATGTACCAGACTAGAAAAGACATAAAAACTTATTTATAAAACCAAGAAATAAAGAAGAGCAATTCCTACTCTGCCTGTTGTCTTTCACTTAAGGGCTAAAGCATTTTTATGAACTCCTCCTTGACCACCATTTTGTTTATGATATAATAAAAACCTGGTATTTCAGTGCAATGGACAACTAGCTGGCTTGTTTTGCCATTTGTTTCTGGAGTGTAGCAATGTGGGCTCACACCATGGAAAGAAACTTGACTAAAAGCACATGGAGAGAATTCCACCTGTTACTTTTGCTAGGAGTACATTAGCCTTTTTGTGTGCCTTAAATCTAAGTCACCTTTTTTGTGTCTGTGTGCTTTATCACCCACAATTAAATCTGCTTGAATTTGAAAAAAAATAATTTCTCACTTTAAAAATTTTACCTCTAAATAATATTAGTCATAATGCAGACCTTCGTATGGACTTGCATATGTTGGAATTGTATTATATTCTTAGAGTTTTCATATGAAATCCTTAAGCTGAATAAAATGCATACTTAGTGTGTGTTCTCTCTCTCAAAAAAAAAAGCAATTCCTGAATACTTATTTGACTGCTATATGGCATCTTGAGCATATGTTTTATGAAGTCAAAGATGAATGAGACTGGCTTGGAAATCATGGAACCTAAGAGCTAATTGAGCACACATGTACTTTGTGAAGGTCAGGTGAGATGAACAACAAAGTTTTCTGAGAAAATTTGTATATGAATACTGAAGTTGAAGATTCCAGTTAGTCACTTCATATATTGTGTTTGGCCATCCAAAAATGCAAGCAATAATTAATAGTTGAACACTGGGTTTCCCAAGATGTGTGACAATCTATCTGGGGGAGATGAGAAAATTTGAGATTACCCTAATTATGGAGAGTTATTTCACCATAAAAGGCAAGAAAAAACATATTGGATATATTATTACTGGATATTGAGTTTGTTTTTGTTTAAAATTTACGGTGAATTTGAGATACTTTTGAAATGATGAGTTTACGGTGAATTTGAGATACTTTTGAAATGATGAGTACAACCTAGCCATGAAAAATCATGAGTACAAAGTGCCTACGTCTTACTGAACTTTGTCCTCATAAGTAAGAGAAATCAGTTGAGCCCTCACTTTTCTGAGTAGTTCTTCAGAGTGCATAATCATTGAGTGATAAACTCATATCTCTGAGAAGGGGAGCTTTTTAGATCACAGACCAAGGTTGTTACAGTTGACATGCTGTATAGCTGTGCCTAGAAGCCCAGCTCTGCTGCTCTGTGCCCCTCCTTTTGCCTCATGAATAGGATCCTTGGTAAGAGGACCTGCCATTACCAAGTCTCAGTCAAGGAGGTGCCATTAAACCTGCATCTTTGAGGAACCTCCATAATGTCCTCCATAGTGGCTGTACCAATTTACATTCCCACCAACGGTGTAGGAGGGTTCCTTTTTCTCCACACCCTCTCCAGCATTTATTGTTTGTGGATTTTTTGATGACAGCCTTTGTGACTGGTGTGAGGTTATATCTCATTGTCGTTTTGATTTGCATTTCTCTAATAATTGGTGATGTTGAACATCTTTTCATGTGCCTCTTGGCCATCTGTATCTTCTTTGGAGAAAAGTCTGTTTAGGTCTTCTGCCCAGTTTTTGATTGGGTTGTTTATTTTGATGATATTAAGCCACATGTGTTGTTTGTAAATTTTGGAGACCAATCCCTTGTCGGTCACATCATATGCACATATTTTCTCCCATTCTGTGGGTTGTCTTTTCATTTTTTTATGGTTTCTTTTGCTGTGCAAAAGCTTTTGAGTTTAATTAGGTCCCATTTGTTTATTTTTGTTTTTATTTCCATTACTCTGGGAGACAGATCGAGAAAGATACTGCTGCGATTTATGTCAGAGAGTGTTCTGCCTATGTTTTCCTCTAGGAGTTTTATAGTGTCTGGTCTCATATTTACGTCTTTAATCCTTTGGGAACTCTGCTCAATATTATGTAACAATCTAAATGGGAAAAGAATTTGAAAAAGAATAGATACATGTATATGTATGACTGAATCACTTTACTGTACACCTGAAACTAACACAATGTTGTTTTATCAACTATACTCCAATATAAAATAAAAAGTTAAAAAAAAAGATAAGTAGATACATGTGACAGCCGTTAAAACCCTTTTAAGGAAGTATAAAACTTTGCAATGTTATTTTTAGCAGGTACCCTAGTAACAAATATTAAACTTAATGTAATCTATTTCCATTTTGTGCCTGAGTGTGTTTCTAAATTGTTTCAATATGAGTCAACGTATTTTCAGTGTAGTTGAGAAAAAAATTTTGGATCAGAAAAAAACCTCAAAACCCCTGCATCCTTCACCAGTCTCATGCATTCCAGCAGAAGGTGCCCTGGATGAGAGCTTGTCTGGTCATGGGACAGGGAATAGATGAGGGTGGGCAATTGCTGCCACTATTTCTACTTGGCCCCTTGCCACTTATCAAATAAGTCTCTGTTCCTTTTTCATTTTTTTAAGTGCCTGGGAATGACTGCTCAATTCTATTGTTACATCTGAGTGAGTTATAGGGAAACCATAATATGCTTTCTGGATGGCTCAGAGGAGGTATTTGTAACAATTATCTTAACGAAGGTGGAATAGGTATATTGTTAGTTAATGTAAGTGCATATTTTAAATCAGTTTTTCCTGTTGGTTATTTGTTTCAAGTCTTATTGTTTTCAAGTTAATTACCTTCTGACTTCTTCCTTTAAATCTCTGTTCTGTATTCATTTTATTATACAACTCTCTCAGAGAAACCTACCAGGTATCTGAATAATTCCAAATCTTGTGGCAATAAATCCTAAATTGTCTGATGCATTAACAATTAGCTTCCTGTATTCTCACTGTTTATTCCTCAAGACTAGGGACTATGGTTTTCCCTTTCTTTGATCATTCTGAAGCATTTTTTTGTTTAGTAAGGTTCTACACCCACCCAACACCCAAAGGAAAGGATGGTACTATTAAGTGGGTTGCTCACGGCTATTCTATTTACACCCAAAACTATCCCACATCCTACTGATTCTACTTCAGGAAAATTTCTTCTTTTCCCTCCCTCCTGGCCACCACCCCACACTCTTCCATATTTCCCTGACTCCACCTAACTCTCCTCATTAATTACAACAGAATTGTTCTACTCCACATGCCATTCACCTCTGGTATTATGTTGTTAAAACACAGACATGATTATGTTATTTCTTCATTTAAAAGCCTTTAATTTTTCCCATTTCTTCCAAATAAAATTGAGTGTGGATTATTTTACATAATAGACAAAACTATTTACAACTTAGCTTTATCTTTCTACCCTCATTTCTTTCCACATCCCTCCATGTGCCCTTATCTCTAGTCACCTGTAATTACTCCCAGTTTCCAAAAATATGCCTTGCTTTTGTTCATGCTGTTCCTGCATCCTGAAATACCCTATGACCACTCAAAGCACCCCCAACCCCCAGATGTACATGTTGAGTTAATATGCACTCTTCTAGACCCTTCTGTAACAGGAAAAATATTTTCCCAGGAAGCATTCACATAAGTGCTTTGCATTGTCTTTGTTCTGTGTTAATATCTTGATATTAATTTTAACATATTCTAAATATAAGCATGTATTAATGCAACATAAAGTAACTATTGTTCAATCAAATTTTGGATTCCCTTTACTAGGTGAATGGCAATGATAGTGGGGCCAGAGGATTTCTAAAGACCCCTTTACGGACAAATATTTGTTCAGTCAGTCTGTCATTTTATTGAGAATTCACTGTGCCAAGTGTTTTCATAGTAGGCAGAAAATACAGAGATGAACAAGACAAAGTCTCCATCCTCATGAGGTCTACATTCTGAGGAGGAGTATTGGGGTGAAGACAATTTTAAAAATAACCATATAATATAATGTCAAGTATCAATGAGAGGGCTTTTTTTTAAAAGGATAAAACAGGATTATAGGAGAGTGATTGAGCATCCAGAGAAGACCTCTTATGTAGTAACACATGAGTGAAGAGCTAAATCAAATGAAATCTCTCACCAAGCATGTGAAGATGCAGGGAAGTGCAAGTGCAAAGACACTGTGACGGGGATAGTTTCCCTTGTTCAAGGGCAAATTAGCAGACCCATGCATATGGAGCAAAGTAAGTGAGCAGAAAGTGATAAAAGAGGAGGCTAGAGATGAAGGCTAGAGGGAAAATTTTGGAGAGTTATGTAAGGGGTGATGGGTGAACTACTGTGTTAGGATCATTCCCCATTTGTCTTCAAGAAGCAGAGCCTTGGAGACATAAAGACCATGATCCAAGGTCAGATAGAGCAGACTGGAGTAGTTGGGGACTAAATGCAGCTTCATACCTACTCTTCTAGGACTTCCCAAAGATGAGCTCCAGAGTATCTATAATGACTCCCAAGAAGAGCGCCTCCCAGTGTTTGCCTGTTTTCTGCCTCGGAGGTTGACAGATTGAGCAAACCCCAGACATTAAAAGTGTTTACCTCTGAAGTGAGGGATAGGGAAAGTAAAAGGAGTCTATGCCCATGCTCCCATTTGACCACAGCTTGCCAGTGGGTAAGCTGCTGCTTTTGGAGCCTAAGTCTGTGTTCTAAAATGTTGTAATATAGAGATCACCTGGGAAGCTTGTTAAAAATATAGATTTCCATGTTCCCTAATGTTCACAAATACAAAATATATAAATAATGGGGACCTACTGTACATATCTGGTGAAGGAAGGGACAAATTTTCATTCCCATCATTTGTTGGCACAAATAAAGAACTTTCTATGGTACCATGACTACATATTAAAAGTTGCCAATGACAGCTGTTTTCATAATGATGATGGAATTTATTTCCTATACTTCCATTGTTATTACTCTCCTAAATAATTTAGGGGCTCTTGTAAAAACAAATGTCTTCTAGAAGTGGCCTCATTCAAGAGTTTTCACCCGTAGTTATTCATGCACATTCTATTTTCCCCAAGTCTCATGGAACTCGGTCTTTTCTGGATCAACTCAGCTCAGAGATAAAGAGGTGTTTGGAAGATTTCTCTAATGGGACACAGTGTTGAGCTTAAATGAAAAGGGCAGTGACAGAGGTTTCCCTGAAATGCAAGGCTCTATTTTGTTACAGTTCCCTTCCTCTTGTCATCTGCATCTGTTAGAGTGGCCAACCTCAGTGACAGACAAGAAGTAAATGTGAGATTTATCAGATCTGTTTTTGAGCAACTGATCTTGCATAACAAGACTACAGCAAGCTGTCAGTTCTGTTATGTCCCTCGTCTCTAGACCTTTGCACTCCCCTATGCTGCAATCCCACTGAACTTTTATTCTATACCTAAAAGAATAAAATGCTGGCTTTCTATTTGGCTTGGTGTTTTCCATGAAACCCCACAATTTGTAAAACAAGGACCCGGTGTTTCAAATGCATTTCTTTTCCTAACTTGTTAAAGTAGGGCTGGTTGGCTAAATGGGAAGTATTACAGTTTTTTAGGCTTAGAGTACAGTTAGAAATACAGGTAACACTGCCACAATCACCATAATGCATGCATAACGGCAAAAGGGTAAAGATAGAGATGATGGAAAAATCTTTACCACGAAAATAATGGCTATATTGTTTCCCATGGGAATGGTCCAGCAATTTCAAAATCTAAAATACACCAAATAGTTAACCCATGACCAGTAAGACCTCACAATGTTCATCCAATGAGAAAATGTCCTTTGGGCATTTTTCTGCAGCTTTGCTTATTTGTTTTTGTCTGTCTGTAATGATGAAATAATCTTTGAATTTATACCACTTTGTGATAGAATTTCATAAGGTGTTTAGACAGTGATTTGATTTCAAAGTCAGCCTAGTTATCCTAGAATAATAAATTATCAATCACAATCTCAAGTGATGATCTTTCCATAAACCTAATATTTTAAATATTCATTATTTTATCAATTCCTTTTTTCTTTACCCTATTGTTATATCACATAGAGTTCATTTGTGAGAATAAACCTAATATAGACATCCTTATTTGTAAGATATTTGATAGAATACACAAAAATAAAATAAAATAAGACTTTAGTAGATCAGCTTATCAGACTATTTTTTTTTTTTTTTTTGCCCCTTGCTTAAGGACATAGCCCTTCAAACAAGCATGTGATGGGGAGGATCAGGTCTCTGCTTCCACTCACTGTCCCTAAATCTCATCTGTTGGCAAAGGCCATATTTTATACACATCAGATTTGAAAATATAAATGGAATTTACCTAATCTGTCCATCTTTCTGGCAGTGAAGATAGAAGATAAAACATATTCACAGAAAAATGCTATAGGCCAGAAAAGGGTACTCTGCCTTGGTCAGTAGCATAAGAGACATTACATGAGAATCTGGATGTCTTTCCAGATCTCTTCCCAGTGCACATGCAAACCTTAATACCATCCAGCAGATGGTGGAAGGCAAACTCCAAAGCCAAAAATAAAGAATGCACACATATTTATTCTGTTCAGTTAAATCTGGATCTATTTGTCTTTCAAAACATAATTAGCATACACAGATCTACTGTTTTTCCATATGACTTACTCATGTGGCATAATTAAAAGCAAATGGAATTGACAAGTGTGGAAGATCTTAGGATGGAAAGGAAAAATTTACTGTTTGTTGAGGATGTCAAGAGCGCTCTTGTTTACTCTTTGCTAGCTGCTATGTTTTGCTTCAGAATTTCCTAATAAGTTTTTGTGAATAATCCAAATCTAATTGTTTATTTCTTGTATCATATTCAGAAGGAAAAATTCTTTTTCTCAATGAGCAGATTTGGAAAACTAAAGAGGACCCTGATTTTTATTGCAATGTTTATTGGAGAAGTAGGGAACCTCTCAAGAATGAATATAGGATGCATTTCATAAATGGGCAGTCACAAGATTATATCATGTTTTATTTTTTCCCCAAACCATTGTCCCCACAATTAGTTTCTGATTTTACAACACTGTTGAGTTTGTCCTGAGAAGAGCTTAGGATGATGTCTGTGTGGTAGATTCCTTCAGCTGAATTAAGAAGCTAAAGTGGGCATGTATTTCTCAGTTATAAATATCAGTGTGTGTGTGTTTCCTGGTGACTATACCTTAAACCTACTCACTTCATTGCAGTTAACATGCTAAATTGTAATTTCTGTGTCATATATTTACTTCTCCAACTAGAATGTAAATTCCGTAAGAATATGCACTTTCATCTTTATATCCCCAGTGTCTAGCAAGGCCTGAGACCTAGAAAGTGCTCACTGATGCCTATGGAGTAGAACTGTGGTCAATTTAATAAAATGGTCATTTTATCAAAGTTCAGTTTAGCTAGTAAGGTATAGGCTTTGTGCACAGGTTTTCTTTACAAGTAATACCAAATAGCAGGTGACGCCTCAGGATGTGGTGGTCTCTCAGCTCAAATTCCTGCGGAGAACTGGGGACGCTCTCCCTCTGAAACATGCTGGCTCCCCTCACCTGCAAGACTTACACAGGAAAAAAATTAGGAAGAACTCCAGTCCCAGCTTCTTGAGAATTTAATGTTGAAATAACCTTGAGTAGACAGTGCCTTCCTCTTGGTTGATGGCTGTCCGCAAGGATTTTTTCCTACCATTTCTAGGTGTTTTCTCATAATTCCACACAATCACTTTTACTCAATTTATTTTTCCCTTTTCCTTGACATATTTTGTAGTTGCTAAAAATTATACTGAAATTAAAAAGAGGGAGGAGGGGCTTCCCTGGTGGCGCAGTGGTTGAGAGTCTGCCTGCTGATGCAGGGGACACAGGTTCGTGCCCCGGTCCGGGAAGATTCCACATGCCGCGGAGCGGCTGGGCCCGTGAGCCATGGCCGCTGAGCCTGCGCGTCTGGAGCCTGTGCTCCGCAACGGGAGAGGCCACAACAGTGAGAGGCCCGCGTACCACAAAAATAAAAAATAAATAAATAAATAAATAAATAAATAAATAAATAAATAAATAAATAAATAAATAAATAAATAAATAAAATAAAAAGAGGGAGGAGAAACCCCATTCAGGAGGGATATGTAAAATAAGATCACACTATAGGGATGTACCTGGATTTGTCATTTGGGGCTCCCACCTATCTTGAGGCAGGTTGTGTTAAAAAATCCTGAAATTATAGTCCTTTTGTTTTTTACTTTCAAGTGCATTTAAAATTTACATAAGTAAAAGATGCTGGTTATATAGTATTTTTTATACAACAGTATCTAACTTCCACTTCTGCAAATACCCATCGGTCACATTTTCCAGAATGATTGTTTAGAGTTTTCATTCCTTTCCAAATATGTTCTAGGCATATACACACACTTTTCAAATGGAGTCATACTCCACAAACTATTCTACAGCTGGCTTTTCCAACACACAGTACTCATTTTAATGTTGAGTAATTTCATCATGAGGTTGCATTGTAATTCATTTACTCAAATCCCCTACTGACCAACATATAGGTTGTTTCCATTTTTTTTTTTTTTTTACTTCTGAAGTGTGCTTCTCTGATCATCTTTGCATCTATCTTTGTACATTTGTATGAGTATATCTGTAGGGAAAACTTTCTAGTAGTGAAATTACTGGATTAAAGGAAAATCATGTTTTAAACTTAAACTACTCCCCCAAAACAGTGTACCAAGTGACTTTGCCACCAACAGTGTATGTGAACACACCCCCTCCATCTCATCAAGCTCCTTCCCTCCTTTTTTTTAAATTGGTGTATAATTGACATATAACATTCACTTCAGGTGTACAACATAATGATTTGATATTTGTATATTGCAAAATGATCACCACTATAAGTCTAGTTAACATCCACCACCACACGGAATTACACATTTTTTCTTCTTGTGATGAGAGCTTTTTTTTTTTTTTTTATGGCTGTGTTGGGTCTTCGTTTCTGTGCGAGGGCTTTCTCTAGTTGTGGCAAGCGGGGGCCACTCCTCATCGCGGTGCGCGGGCCTCTCACTATCGCGGCCTCTCTTGTTGCGGAGCACAGGCTCCAGACGCGCAGGCTCAGTAATTGTGGCTCACGGGGCCAGCTGCTCCGTGGCATGTGGGATCTTCCCAGACCAGGGCTCGAACCCATGTGTCCGGCATTGGCAGGCGGACTCTCAACCACTGCGCCACCAGGGAAGCCCCAGAACTTTTTTTTTTTTTAACATCTTTTTTGGAGTATAATTGCTTTACAATGTTATGTTAGTTTCTGCTGTATAACAAAGTGAATCAGCTGTATGTATACATATATCCCCATATCTCCTCCCTCTTGCGTCTCCCTCCCTCCCACCCTCCCTATCCCACCCCTCTAGGTGGTCACAGAGCACCGAGCTGATCTCCCTGTGCTATGCAGCTGCTTCCCACTAGCTATCTGTTTTACATTTGATAGTGTATATATGTCAGTGCTACTCTTTCACTTCGTCCCAGCTTATGCTTTCCCTTCCCTGTGTCCTCACGTCCATTCTCTACCTCTGTGTCTTTATTCCTGTCCTGGCCCTAGGTTCATCAGAACCATTTTTTTTTTTTTTTTTTTTTTTAGATTCCATATATGTGTGTTAGCGTACGGTATTTATTTTTCTCTTTCTGACTTACTTTACTCTGTATGACAGGCTCTAGGTCCATCCACCTTACTACAAATAACTCAATTTCGTTTCTTTTTATGGCTGAGTAACATCCCATTGTATATATGTGCCACATCTTCTTTATCCATTCATCTGTCGATGGATACTTAGGTTGCTTCCACGTCCTAGCTATTGTAAATAGAGCTGCAATGAATATTGTGGTACGTGACTCTTTGTGAATTATGATTTTCTCTGGGTATATGTCCAGTAGTGGGATTGCTGGGTCAAGTGGTAGTTCTATTTTTAGTTTTTTAAGGAACCTCCATATATTGTTCTTGTGATGAGAACTTTTAAGATCCCCTCTCTTAGCAACTTTCAAATATACAGTACAGTATTGTTGACTGTAGTCATCATGCTGTATGCCCAGGACGTATTTATTTTGTAACTGGAAGTTTGTATCTTTTGACCACCTTCACCAATTTCACCCACACCCGCCTCTGGCAGCCACCTAGCAGTTTGGGAGTTTTTTGGTATGTTTATTCATTTTTAGATTCCACATATCAGTGACATCATGCAGTATTGTCTTTCTCTGTTTAACTTAGGTCACTTAGCATAATGCCCTCAAGTCCATCCATGTTGTCACAATTGGCTCTCTCCCTCTTTTAATCCTCAAAAAAGGAAACCCCAGGTGTATTTGATTATTCCCTTACAATTATTTAAAATGTTATAAATATTGGTAGATTCTGCATAGAAATATAGGAATAGTAGAAAAGACAAACGGTAAAAGTTAGTCATTACATATGATGTAGTTTGTGCTATTTTTATTCCATTATTTTTGTAACAACAGAAGTCAAACATACTATAACAAAACATGGAAGGATGGGAACATAATCAATGTATGTATAAATTCCAATTTGCTCTGCCTCTGCCTACTGAGATAAAGGAGGCTTCCATAGGAGAGAAAGCAAAAACCTATTACCCACAATTCCCTACATCTTCTCTGCTCAATGATGCACCAGTGACAGTACAATAAATCTGCTTGTTCATGAGTGCCCTACATAGCCAAGTTAGGAAGGCAGCACTCTGTGACCTGTAGCATCATATATCACCCGGAGGTGCTGCTGGCTGTGCTCAGTGACCCGTCTCTGATTTTTCTCCTTTTTGTCACCGACTCCTCCAGACATCACTGTCTCATCAAGTGTAGCTGATTCCTGGCCATATTTCCCCTCTCCCTGCCTGCTTTCATTACTTGTACTCAGATAAATCTCTTCACTTTGACAGAAGGGGGTTGAATATACGGCCTCTTTCCCTTGCAGTGATCAACACTTGCATGAGATAAGCTAGCCAACAAAGGGTGGACAGAGCAATAGGACTGACTCTTATCATGATTATGTCTCACGTTTGAAGTGCTTCTAACCTTCACAGTGTAATCCATAATAGTAATACATATTTTAGGAGGATATGACCACAAGTTGGACACCATCACAACAGTGCCATAAACACAGACCAGAGAGGCTTTCAGGTACAGCTAAGGGTCCTGAACCACAACACCCAACCAGGCATGCTCCTGGTCTACCATTATTTATTTGTAACCCAAATCTTCCAGGCCTCACCCATTGTGGAAACAAATGGGACTCAGAATATCTATTGTTAGGTTAACATTAATTTCAATGACACTGACTCCATCCACTTATACTGTCCCCTGTAAAGTCTCATCTAATTCTTATGGGGAATCTTCAGAGGGTCACCCTAAAGTGGTCCCATACCAAGTGGTCAATTCCAGCCAGAGTTATGTTGCAGCTTTCACTCCAGCCTTCTCCTTTGTAACTACTACCAGCAAAGGCACTTGGAGATGCTGTCCTACCAGTCATGTTTACTATAGGAACTTGAATGTCTCTGTCAAGGGGACAATCTCCCGATCTTCCCAAACTTCAAGGATCTAGCGTGGTCCTGTGCTCCTGAGGAAGTAGAAGAATGCTCTTCTCGCCAACCATGTTGCCCTTCAGCCTCTGGGTACCAAAGGAACGCTGCCCATGCCCCTTGCCTCACAATACCTCATGGAACAGCTATGTCAATCTTGGCCTCTCGTCCGTCTTTATGGGACTTGACATAAGGCTCTAGAACTGCACCACCAGAGGCAACAGACCTGGCTTGGACCCCTCCATTCCTGTTTCCCACTTTCCTGTAGTCTACTTCCTCTCATGCCTATCAACTCTTGCAAACAGAGGCCTAGGAGACCCCAATTCTACTTCTCATCAGCCCTTCTCCTAAGTTGCTTCTATTTCACACATTTAATGTCTAATGCAATTCCATGACCCAAGAAGAAGTTACTGCATAGCTGCATTTTGCAAATCAAGGAAAAGGTATGCATTAGAGTCTTCACTAAATTGTGATGACCCCCTGACCCAATAACCTTCTACAAAAGGTTATTGGTTTTTATGCATCACAGTTTTGTATACTCCCAAATTAACCATTTTGAACACATCTGAGCATCTGTGTTCCTGCCAGGAATGTTCCATGTAAAATCAGTAGTGAATATAATATCTAGTCTAACACACAAGGTCTCCACGATCTGTCCCTTCTTCTTTTTCCAACTCTGGCTTTACCCCTGTATACCCACTCGCCAGTCATACAGAATGACTTTCAGTTTCCCAAACAAGTTTTCCTTTTTCCTGCCTATAACCCTTGCTGCCGATATAACACTTGCTCCCAAAATAACTCAACCTAAAACACGTTCCTCCTCATCTAGTCGCCTTTGAAAACCCAAGTCAAGCATCAGTGCATTAATGAAGACTTTTCTGTCTCCTACCTCCTCCCTCATTCCTCTGAAAGAATTGATCACTTACCCCCTCTGACCCAACACCACACTCCGTATAAAATTCTCCCACAGCACCACAATATTTTATTTTTCAAAACTTGCTAAACTTAAGGGCAGGGTTATTTTATCAACACCCACTCAATATCTAGTGCTCAGTAGAAGTTTGAGAATTAATTTCTTGGAAATAAAATAAAAGATATCAGTACATCTTTGCATATGTAAATAAGAATAAACAAACCATTCTTTTCCCCAAAATGCTTAATTTAACTATATCTAGACTTAGATAACTTTTTGTTTATAGGAAATTCTCCTAAAGAATAACAAAATGAATAATACTACTTGGAGGAAAAATGAGAAAAAAAGTACAGACAAATTTGTATCGTGGGCTCTAGCTCCTGGTGCCCACATCACATCACCTTGGCCCACCTCTGACTGCACTGCAGCTGGAGTGGACAGATGTTAGGTGAGCCTTTCTGTGTTCTTGCCCAGGGCCTTCTCTCATGCTATACAAGCTTTAGGCCTGCACAAGCAGAGCTGGAAGCAGAGGGGAGTTAATGCCCTAAACTAAGCCATGGAATCTTGTCCCGGACAACTAGCCCACTCGAACACATTAGTGCATGGAAAAATGTACCGGGCTAGGTTGAAAAAAACCTAGGAGATACAACAGTTAAAGACAATGTGTGGTTCTGGATTGGATCCTAGTATGGGCAAACCAGATATAAAAGATCTTTTTGAGACAATTATAAAAATGTGAATATGGCCTTGTACTTGATGAGATGAAGATAACACTGAAGTGGAAAAATAGATAGTTAACTAAGAATATGTGTGTGTGTGTATTCCAAAAGACAAAAAAATGATCCAGAAAGATATATACTAAGGTACTGACTGTTCAGTCTCTAGATATTTGCAGTATGATCCTTTTATTCCCTTAGTTTTGCTTACCTGTATTTTCTAATATCCTACCACACACACAAACTGCTCCTATATTTTAAGAAAATATTTTGAAAAAGCTAATGCTGTGTCCAACTTCCAACCTGTTATTTTGTTATTCCAGGACAGTTTCTATACAGTTCAGTGATAAATGAGTCTGAGAAACAAGGAAAAATGTAAATGGACTAAGGGGTGGGGGTCCCATAATGCATTGTGGCAGGATAAGAATATGCAGGCCATGACCCTGCCCCTGGACAGACAGGATCCCATAAATATCAGAGTCTGAGTCTATGTGAGTTATATTCACTCCTCCCTGTAAACTCATTCACATGCACGCATTAAAATACTCAGAGAACACAGACACATTCCTCAGCCCAGACAGAGGGAGATGCTTGTTTAACTAGCACTTCATAATTTATAATTGCAGGGATTAGGAGCCAGCCTTCCTGCTTACTAAATGCACCTGATGTGACTTGGCAGGAAACTTCCACCTCAACACACACATTCTCTGTAAGCTGGTGATCCTCCTATACACTTAATATTTTCCCAATCAATCCCCCCAAAAGAAAATAAATATTTGTAGATTAAAGGAGAACTGCCTTTTCATCCTTTAGAGCTGCTGGCATGCAAGCTGTTAAGTACAGAGTGCTTAATTAATGGAGAGGTACCATTAGAGAGACAGCTGGACCTGCATTCAGATGAGTTTGGATTCAAGGTGCCAGGAGATAAAGATCTGAAATTGGAAAACCTGGACTGCAATTGGGTTTGTTTATAAGAGGCTGTTAAAGGTCAACTGTGTCTTCTTGTGCTCGAGATAAAGAGATGCTATTAAAAACAATTGGAGGGCTTCCCTGGTGGCGCAGTGGTTGAGAGTCCGCCTGCCGATGCAGGGGACACGGGTTTGTGCCCTGGTCCGGGAAGATCCCACATGCCGTGGAGCGGCTGGGCCCGTGAGCCATGGCCGCTGAGCCTGCGTGTCCGGAGCCTGTGCTCCGCAAAGGGAGAGGCCACAGCAGTGAGAGGCCCGCGTACCGCAAAAAAAAAAAATTGGAAAGTAATTCATAAAGGAGCGCTAAGTCACTTAAGTTAATTTGTCTTTCTGATAGCATGGCACTCATGATGGGAAAGTAAATTTACCTAAAAGCAAGATCTTTGGAAAAAAACCATTGATCATGTCTTCCATGCAAAGTCATTGGAATACGCTCCAGGTGCCAGGACTACTTGTTCTGTCTGATCACAGCAGCCCCATAGTTCATTGCAGCCCCTTCCCAGTCTGAGAATTCACTGCTTTTCCCTAAGGATAGTAAGTGCAGTGGCATTTCTGGGGACACGCTGAGATGCCTGAGCCTGCTGACTTCACGTTGCCTTTTGATGAACTAATAGCCAAGCACCAGGACAACCCATCATGCACATGATCCCACTTTCCTGACATTCAGCAACATATTAGAAGAAACTAACCCACTGCACCTGACGTACAACCGCCCCTTCTTCCAATATACCACACATTCTAACGAATGAAGACTGGGATGAAAATTGTTAATTTGTCTGGAGAATATATCTACAATTATGACTGGCAGTTTATTTAACTCCCCATAGAGACAGGATACGTTTTCTTTGTGCATCTCCCCCTCAGGGTGAATCCCTTCATTCAACTACTACAAACTTCCCTTCTCCCCAGCACATCTCCTGACACCAGCCAGAGGTGTGACAAAGGGCAATTGCTCCCCATGCTCAGGAAGGCCAGCCCACTGAGGCTCACCTTCATCTTCCTCTGGGCAAGAAGGAGGTCGCGTCTATTTGCTGCTGGGCTTGGGGGTGAGAAGGGACAAATGAACTCCATCAGATTGTGACCTTGTGGAGTCAACCAGGATCCGATTTGCTTCTCCCCTTCACGTTGCCAGAGGAAAACTGCTTGTTGCTCTTCTTCCTTTCTTGGGCTTGGGAATTAATTGGGGTGTTTCTTTATTTCCTGAAAGCACAAGAATAATGAGCAATTTTCTGCAAAGGTCTATTTGTGAACATGCATTGCCAGGCACACGTTAATTCCAGCCCAGCACAGCAAGCTGCTCACCAGTTCCTGGCGTCAGTCAGGAGTGTCAGCCAAAGAGAGACAAAGAGGGTGAGAGGCAGTTAATATCACACATTTACCACTGCTGATCATTTGCAGGTTTTAATAACAGCTTTGCAATTCAGATTCTGCACACAAAAAAAGGATTTCTAGATCAGATATCACAAGGTTTCTTCTGAGTCCATCACCTTTGAAAAACTAGGGACGGGGACATGTTCATCATTAACTGCACTAGAATGAAGGCAGCTTGCTCACATTGAGACCTCATCATACACATGATCTTAATAGAATGTGCTTTAGGCTGCAGTCAGCAGAGAGAGCCCCAGAAATGAAGGGTCCCCTCCAATCACGGAGGCTAATGAGCAACAGCACGTCATGGAAGGAGCCACTTATGGAGTACCTGCTATATGTCACTTACTTTACCACTTGTTTTACATACATTATCTCCTTTAAGTCCTAAAACCAGGCTGGGGAATGGGAGTTATTCGAAGAACTTAAGTAGAGCTAAGTTAGTAATCCCTAAGATTAAATACCTAGTAAATAGAAGAGACAGCATACACTCGTGCCGCTTGCTCTGTGTAGGGTATCTGAAACCATCTCTTGTGATTCAGAGGTTGCCAATGAGACTGTGATTCTAGAAATAACTACAGTGTACTGGGTGTGTTTTTTCTGTTTTGTCTGTCCCACCTGCCTCCTGTCTTCATGTGAAATCAGCATCTGCATCCTCTGGAGGTTGCTCCTTCCACCACACCCACCGTCTCATTGAATGAGAGCTGCCTGCTTTCTTCTTACAGACCCTCAACCCCTCAGTCCACAGTGGTTGGCCCAGAGCTGGCACCTGCCCAAGCCAGACCAATCCCTAGGACTTCTCCCCACTCCCTGGCTACAATTGTTTGTGGATGAGCATGTGAAACAGTAACAATAATACAAAATATATTAGTGGTTTTTATGTGCCAGACATTTTATACTGTACTTTCTCTCACGACAACTCTACGATATAGATACCATTATTATCTCCATTTTTCAGAGGTGGAGAGTGAAATCCAGATGGTTAGGCATCTTTCCCAGGGCCACATATCTAGAAAGTTGCAAAGCTGAGGCTTGATTTGTATCAATTAACTATTGCCACAAAAATGCTGGGTAAACAACTTAGTGGCTTAAAACAATAATCATGTATTTTCCCTGAGCTGGCGGCCACACGAGTGTTGGCTGGCAGAGGCTGGGCTCAGCTGGGTGTGTCTGATGACCTTTGCTGAGCTGGTTCATACAGCTGGGTCTGCTAGGGTCAGCAGATGTAGCCTGTACCAGGCTGGTGGCTGTGTTCCGTGTGTCTCCAGGCACTTGAGGGCTGGCTTGGGCATGTCCTTCTTAGGGAATAGTCAAAGAGCAAGAGTCCAGACAGAATCAAAAGAGACTTTCTGAGGCCTGGACTAGGAATCAGCACACTGCTGTTTTCACCTCATCCAGATATAGTCAAGAAGTGGGATATGTGGTCTGTCTCTTGTGAGGAGAACTTCACAGTCAAAAGGATAGGATAGGGCTTCCCTGGTGGCTCAATGGTTAAGAATCCGCCTGTCAATGCAGGGGACACGTGTCCGATCCCTGGTCCGGGAAGATCCCACATGCCACAGAGCAACAAAGTCCGTGTGCCACACTACTGAGCACGTATGCCACAACTACTGAAGCCTGCATGCCTATAGCCCGTGCTCTGCAACAAGAGAAGCCACCGCAATGAGAAGCCCGTGCACCGCAACGAAGAGTAGCCCCCGCTCGCCGCAACTAGAGAAAGCCTGCTCGTAGCAATGAAGACCCAACGCAGCCAAAAATAAAATAAATAAATAAATAAATATTTTTTTAAAAAAAGGAAAGGATAAAGATTCAGGGAGAAGTGAAGAATCAGGACCAATGACACAATCCCATACACTTCTCTAGGAATGTTCTATCTCAAGCTGGGGAATTTCAGTTCTTTGTTGGTCAGTAGCATTATGAGACGGGGAGCTTTAGCTCCCACATACCCCAGTGGGAGGAAGAAGCTGGTCACGGTGGTATGTGGGAAGAGATGCAGAGACCAAGGACGGAGAGAAATCTCAAGGATGCCTGTGCCCTGGGACCAGTTGTCTTCAAGCCTCAGCTGTGTTCCTGCTCTTCCTGTCTTTTGGTTGTTCAAGTCTGCTTCTCAGGTCCTCACCCCAAACTCTTTTAATTTAGGTTTACTTTCTGTCAAATGTTACAGAAAAAGTTCTGAGCAATACAATACCCTGTAAGTAAAACATAAAACTGCAGTAATTCATGCTAACATACCTAACATTCAACATGTATTTTATGCATCTACTATTTGCAATGGAGTATGTGAAAAACTGGGCATCAGAAAGAATGGGTCAGGTTGAATCCCTGTCCTCAAAGAACTCAATCTAGAAGGAGACACAACACAAACACAGCTTGTGACCCTGCAAAATGAGTGCAATTTGCCCTGAAGGGAAATGCAGGAGAGGATGGGATTAAAGTCTGATTTGGACAAAAATGGGAATGCCTCACAGAGGAACTGATGTGTGCTGTCAATTTCTAGAAGATTAAGGAGGATTTCTACAGCCAGAGGAGAGAAAGGAGGTGGCTGGCAGTGAGGGGATTGATGTGGCGGAGGGTAGCAAGGGCAACGAGCAAAGTCATAGAACTATTTAAAACTACATGATATCGGATGGAGGAATCAGAATCAGAATCATTTGGTAGTTGATAAGACATTTTAAAGGGAAAATTTAGAAAAGTTTGCCAGTGTGCCTCTCAGAAATTATGCATAGCACCGGGGCCTTGTCCAGCTGGCAGAGTTGCTCTGCCCTACTTAACAGGCATTATGTCCCTAAAGTGCCGTGGGATATAGAAAGTGCCCCTTGAGATTGTTCTACTCCTTTTATCCTGACATTGCACTTACAAAGAAACCTTTGCATCATAATTTGGTTTCCCACATAGGCTGTCCTCTGGGGAAGAGAAGAAGCTAACCAGCCTACAGTAATATTCTAATCCGCTTGGCAGTTATATTTCTTAGCATGAATTTAAAAATTGAAAATCTAGTTTGTAAAACAAACTCTTGGGAGTCTGGTGTTTAGTCAGGACTCTATTTTACAGAAACCCAGCATAAGCTAAACAAAAGGGGTTTCCAGGAAAATTATCCATTTGAATCACAGAGTAGGAACTTCAGGAACCAGGGCTGCTTCAGGGCCTTCAGGATATGGAACTTGGAATTCCATGTTCTGCTCTCATCATTGTTTTGGGATTTTCTACATCTGGGAAGGTACCAGCAGCTCTGAAGTCATATCTTTATGCAGTTCACAAGCAAGAAAGAAGAAAAAAATTATTTTTCTAGTTTCATCAGAGAAAACCCTAAAATACGCCTCCTATTGTTCAGATGTATATTAGCTGCTCATTTGTGAGGGATGCCCCAGGGATGGAATAAGATGATTGATCCAGTTTGGGATTATGTGCTTGAAGATGGGTGAAAACACTGTCCCAGAGTCCGGGGAAGGTGTTTCCTTGGGCAGACAAAATCAGTGTCATCAACTTTGTTTACCATGAGTTATGCTTGATATCCAATGGTCCTCAGACTAATAGATCAAACAAAGTCTAAATCTATAAACTGAAGGACTAGACCTGGACCCACTCCCACTTTCAAGGATAGAGCAACCAAATAACTTTTACTCTGGCCCTGCATCTTTTTAAGTCATGATTTGAGGTGATGCAGATTGAATAAGATTTTGGACAGGTCATGGGTTAAGTCTGCATAGGTCAACCCTGTGGGTAAGATATTAAATTTATACTGAGATGGAAAAATGTGACTGAGCACCAAATGATAACAGAAAATGGGTGTCTTTCTCTCCTTTTCTCCCTTGGGGATACACTCATGTACCCTGGAATACAGACACAGAAGATTCGGAACCAGCAATGTTCCAGATGCTCAGGGGAAAGGTGGGAAGAGAGGAATAGCATGCCCAGAGTACCTGTAGCCATTCTCCAGATCTCAGCCCAGGCAACTGTTCTTCCCTTACCCCTAGCCCTACCCAAGAAGCTTGCCCTTGCATTCAAAATGGCGCAGGGCACTTCAGTCCTCACAGTTGCAAAGGTCAACAATTTTTCATGATTTCTTTCAGCCTTATTTAAACCAAGGACTGCTTAGGCAGATCAAACACAGCCCATTAATATACTTGCTAAATTGAGAGTGGGAAAAATCGTGGCCAATCATACAGTTTTGAAAGCAAGGCATAAAATGTAAAGAGAAAAGCAATGGCCCTCAGAAGACCAAATCTCTGTCACTCATTCTTGTGTGGACTCTTGAGCAAGGTACATCCTCTCTGATGCTGTTTCTTCATCTGTGAAAGGAGTTTGTTGGGCAAGTGAATCTCTAAGGATGTTTCCACACTGAAAAATCTACGGTTTCACTAGAATGCCCAGTTCCTAAACTTTTCCAGGATTGATGCCTTAATGTGTTCTCAGAGTGCTTTGTGATTAATGAGGATGATGAGAACACTAGCGTGGGAACAGCATCTATATACCAAACCATCCTGAGTAACTAACTTATACGACACAGAAAGGCGTTCGGAGCTCAGCATTTGAAATTGCACACATCTCTTCAAATCACACCTCCTGTATATTGCCTAGTGTGAAGGACACTGTGAACAAAGAATCACAAGGACTTGGCTCCTGCCTTTCAGATGTAGGACACTCAACAATGGCTCCTTGACCTTGAGTCTGGGAGGAATAGGAAGGGGAGCCTGCTGCATCTGGTTTTAGACATCCAAGAGAAAGTGCAGGAGGCAGAGAGAGAAGTGAGAAGGGAGGCCAAGAGCTACAGATTTTTTAATTGGAAAAAAATATTGGTATCCTTTTTGTCCTTTCAGCAATGAGAGGTAGAAGCTAAAAGCTTGGCTTTGACTTGTAGATTAATGACGGCCCCCAAATCGGTGTTTCATAAGGAATAGGAGAAGGAGGCCCTTGAAGTACAAATATAGCTCTACTTCTCCGTCGGCACACATAATATGTGGCAGACACTGAATGAGGGCACTGTGCCTTTCTCCTGCCACCTGCTGTGCTGAGGGCAGTTCCATCCTCAGTTTATTCTGGTCATCTGACTCTCCCTGTGTGCATTATGTTGTTGTCTTAGTGAATAAAAGAAAAAATTCTTCCAGAAAACAGTCCTCCTAAAGAAGGTGTGGCAGGGCCTGTGGTCTGCAGTCAAATAGGGCTGGGCTTTAATCCTAAACTGACACTGATTTATTTGAATTATATTATCTACCTTCAGGAAAATGGGTTGACAAGTGTCCATCAATAGATGACTGATGATCCAGTGGAATACTATGCAGCCCTAAAAAGTGCAGAGGTCATCAGGATATTTTGTTCTGTGAAAGAAGCAAGATGTAAGGCAGTTTAAATAGTATGCTACCTTTGGGCTAGGGAGGGAAGAAAAGAATATATTCACATATATTGTTTGTAAGCACTTTTTTAAAAAATTAATTTTATTGGAGTATAGTTGATTTTACAATGTTGTATAGTTTCAGGTGTACAGTAGAGTGATTCAGTTATACATGTACGTGTATTCATTGTTTTTCAGATTATTTTCTCATATAGGTTATCACAGAATATTGAGTAGAGTTCCCTATGCTATACAGTGGGTCCTTGTTGTTTATCTGTCTTATATATAGTAGTGTATGTTAATCCTAAGCTCCTAATTTATCCCTCCCCCACACGTTTCCCGTTTGGTAACCATAAGTTTGTTTTCAATATCTGTAAGTCTGTTTCTGTTTTGTAAATAAGTTCATTGTTATCAATTTTTGAAATTAGAGCCCACATATAAGTGATATCATATGACATTTGTCTTTCTCTGTCTTGCTTACTTCACTTAGAATGATAATATCTAGGTCCATCCATGTTGCTGCAAATGGCATTATTTCGTTCTCTTTTATGGCTGAGTAATATTTCATTGTATATATGTACCACATCTTCTTTATCCATTCCTGTGTTGATGGTCATTTAGGTTGCTTCCATGACCTGGCTATTGCAAATAGTGCTGCAAAGAACATTGGGGTGCATGTATTTTTTTGAATTATGGTTTTCTCCAGATATATGCCCAGTAGTGGGATTGCTGGGTCATATGGTAGTTCTATTTTTAGTTTTTTAAGGAACCTCCATACTGTTCTCCATAGTAGCTGTATCAATTTACGTTCCCACCAACAGTGTAGGAGGGTTCCCTTTTCTCCACACCCTCTCCAGAATTTATTGTTTGTAGATTTTTTGATGATGACCATTCTGACCTGTGTGAGGTGATATCTCATTGTAGTCTTGATTTGCATTCCTCTGATAATTAGTGATGTTGTGCATGTTTTCATGTGCTTTTTGGCCATCTGTATGTCTTCTTTTGAGAAATGTCTGTATTTTTTGTATATATGTATAAAGGAACACTGAAAATATATACAAGAAACTATTAAGGTAGTTTACTAGAGGGCAGAGGTGAGGGGGGCATGGAACAGCATGTACAGAAATGAGGTGGGAGTGAGATTGACGATGTGCACCTTTTATATTGTTTTGATTGTCAAACAGTGTGAATATATTGCCTATTTTTGAAAATTTAAATTCAAAAGAAATTTGGGATGTGTATTTGTTAAAGTAGTACTAGCTTACTAACTGCTATTGCAAATAAATCATAGAACTCAAAGGCTTACTACAGTATATGTTTACTTCTCACTCACAGTAAGTCCAAAAACTCATTCAGGGACCCTGGCTTCTTTCAAAATAGGTCTCCTTCCCTCCTGTGTATCTCAGAGTCCTCTGCGTCCAGCTGGTGGGGTTGGGGTGTGGAGAGGAGCCATGGGCCTGGAAGTGAGGCAGTCATCATTACCCTCATTGCTTTGACAGAATTCAGCCAGATGGCCACCCCCAATTGCAAAGGAAGCTGGGAACACAGCCTAGCTATGGGCCCTAGGGGAGGAGGAGAAGAGTTTGGTGAACAAAAAATGTATTATACCAGTGGAAAAACCTAGCAAAAGAAAAATTCTGATGAATTCTATTTATTTGTTGAGGGCTTAAAATTAGTTTTTACTAGAGCATTGTTTTGAAATTGTGTCATTACATAACTGTTCCTGCAAGACAGATTTGTTGATGTTGATGAGATCTGCGTGTTCACTAATCTCATCCATTTATCGAGTCTTAGGTTAAAAGGAGCTATTGAAAGATCTGTTATTAGGGCAAATATTGAGGGTCCACAGCACAGTAGGACTCTGTTCAGGACCCTCTATTTTGTTTACTTCAAGTAAGATTGAAGGCCACTGTTCTGTTTATGAATCCCAGGAAGTAAGATAAACAGCATCATATGCCTCAAAATGTTCCAAAGTTCAGTACTGCTAGTACCAGTGGGGTGTCCAGGATGGAGGTCATATTCACTTACCAGTGTAAGGAAATTCAGAATAAACAACTAAGATTACTAGGTGTCTCCAGTGGAAAACTGTGCATTATTTAGAGACATCTTTCCAGGGTTTATCTGATTCTAGCTTGTCATTGCCTTTGAGTTATTTCACAATTGATGGCAAAGCAAATCATATGTGTCTACAGACATGCAAGTGAGTTCTGTCTGTTGGAGGCACAGCCTTCCTCTTCATGGAAAAACCTTGTATGGGTTCATTTGAAAATTCATTTCAATATTCCTGATCTGTGAAAGTGTCTGTTCTCTGGATTCTCCTTCGAATCAATTGTAACATTATAATGTTATTCTCTTGCGAATTGTATCCTTTAACACTAGAAACTGTTGAGAACCGAGGGTTTGTGCTTCTGGCTCTTGTCAAGCTTTCTTTTCTTTTTTCTTTTTGGTTTATTTATTTGTTTTGCTTTCTCTTTATGTTACGCCTATCATCGTTGCCGGAGACGCTGTTATGTAGTATAGCATAAAAACCCGGCAATGAAACAATTTTACTATCTTTCTCTTGCACACCCACCCCAACTGCTAGGATGTTATGCCAGCATAACATCATCAGAAAGCCTGTTCTGCTGACATTTCATGCTCCCACAGAAAATGCTGTGAATCTTCTGAGAAGGCCTTATTTGCAAGATTTGTTCAACCAAGAGGTTGGATAAGCATCTTGGATTAAACCTTCAAAGCAGCAGACCCTTGGTTACTTTTCCTGATTAACCTGGGAACTCTTTGAAAGTCTCTTTCTTATCATAATATGTGTTTTGAAACCATCAGTTTTCATAATGAGAAACACTTTGGTAAACACACTTCTTTATGCCTTTTCTTTTAATTAGTAAAACCCTTACTTTCCATAAAATTTCCATATTTAAACTTTATCTGCAAAGAATATTTAGTGTGAAGTATTAAAAAATTAGATGGTAATGGAAAATACTTTTTTCCTACTGATAACATATCAAAATCCGTTAGTACCGTCATTAATTCCTAGCTGCTTTGCCTCTAGGAAGCTCAGAGCCAAATTTGTGACTCGACTTTAATAACTCAGTAGACCCTACCTGCCTGCATTCTACCGTCCTCCAGTCTTGACCTTGGTTCCTAATTTATATTTTTCCTGTTCTTGATTTTACTTATTTATGTTTATTTTCTTCTGTTTTACTGCATGCATTTTAGAAGCCATCTCTTTTTTTTAGGGAATAGGCCAGACATAGGGCAAGAAATTTATACACATAGATTATACATGTCTCTGTGTTTAATCTTGTAACAGAAATTCTCGGGAAAATTACCACTTGCTTTGTCATTGTTCTTTCCTGGTGTGTTTCATTCACAGACACAATGAAGCACTAAGGTGTCTTACTTAACCTGTTCATATGCTCTGTAACTATTAAACACACTTTAGGAACGGATAAGCAAAGTCAAACAAGGTCAAATTGCTATGTTTCAGTTCTGACAATGATTTACATCATGTGAGTGATAACTGTATTTTCAGTTTCTATAAATATTTCTCAGCCACATCATTATTTATTAGAAAAGTACTGTCCAAACACCAGCACCTCATCATTCTCTCTACAGACATTTCATGAGATAAAAAGTGGCCTGCCATCACGCTTACGAGTTCAGAATGCAACTTGAATAGCTTATATCTCTGGGATTTGAGTTGTGTCTAAATCATCCCGAGAGCCCAATGTTCCCAGGATCCCATTACAGAGGTGAAATTTTCATAAAGGAACTAAAGTCTTACCTTAAAGGTGGAAACAAAAGGGTCAGTAGGCTGCCTTCCCTCTGTAGTGAGGAAGACCCACTTAATGGTGTGGTATTAAAAGCACACTGAGGGCTTCCCTGGTGGCGCAGTGGTTGAGAGTCCGCCTGCCGATGCAGGGGGCATGGGTTCGTGCCCCGGTCCAGGAAGATCCCACATGCCGCGGAGCGGCTGGGCCCGTGAGCCATGGCGACTGAGCCCGCGCGTCCGGAGCCTGTGCTCCCCAACGGGAGAGGCTACAACAGTGAGAGGCCCGCGTACCGCAGCAAAAAAAAAAAAAAAGCACACTGAACTTTAGGCCCCAAATCTGGATTCAAGTCCTAGTTTTACAACTCACTAAAGTGTGGTTTCCTGCACCTGTGAAATACAGGTAATAATTCCCCTTACCTTCAAGTGGTTGTGAGGACTTAATGTGAAAATGTTTGGCATTGAACAGGGTTCCATCATTACCCACTCCCTCCTTGACTTGCACTAAGAATTGACTCTGTTTATGTGAAGCCCAGGGCTTTTTTTTTGTTTTTTTAACATGTTTATTGGAGTATAATTGCTTTACAATGTTGTGTTAGTTTCTGCTGTATAACAAAGTGAATCAGCTATACATATACATATGTTCCCATATCTCCTCCCTCTTGCATCTCCCTCCCACCCTCCTTCTCCCACCCCTCTAGGTGGTCACAAAGAACTGAGCTGATCTCCCTGGGCTATGCGGCTGCTTCCCACTATTTTACAATTCGTAGTGTATATATGCAACTCTCTCACTTCATCCCAGCTTACCCTTCCCCCTCCCCGTGTCCTCAAGTCCATTCTCTACATCTGTGTCTTTATTCCTGTCCTGCCCCTAGGTTCTTCAGAACCACTTTTTTTTTTTTTAGATTCCATATATATGTGTTAGCAAATGGTATTTGTTTTTCTCTTTCTGACTTATTTCACTCTGTATGACAGACTCTAGTCCATCCACCTCACTACAAATAACTCAATTTCGTTTCTTTTTATGGCTGAGTAATGTTTCATTGTATATATGTGCCACATCTTCTTTATCCATTCATCTGTCAATGGACACTTAGGTTTCTTCCATGTCCTGGCTATTGTAAATAGTGCTGCAATGAACATTGTGTACATGACACTTTTTGAATTATGGTTTTCTCAGGGTATATGCCCAGTAGTGGGATTGCTGGGTCATATGGTAGTTCTATTTTTAGTTCTTTAAGGAAACCCCATACTTTTCTCCATAGTGGCTATATCAATTTATATTCCCACCAACAGTGTAAGAGGGTTCCCTTTTCTCCATGCCCTTTCCAGCATTTATTGTTTGTAGATTTATTTATGATGGCCATTCTGACTGGTGTGAGGTGATACCTCATTATAGTTTTGATTTGCACTTCTCTAATGATTAGTGATGTTGAGCAGCCTTTCATGTGTTTGTTGGCAATCTGCATATCTTCTTTGGAGAAATGTCTATTTAGGTCTTCTGCCCATCTTTGGATTGGGTTCTTTGTTTTTTTGATATTGAGCTGCATGAGCTGCTTGTATATTTTGGAGATTAATTCTTTGTCAGTTGCTTCATTTGCAAATATTTTCTCCATTCTGAGAGTTGTCTTTTTGTCTTGTTTATGGTTTCCTTTGCTGTGCAAAAACTTTTAAGTTTCATTAGGTCCCATTTGTTTATCTTTGTTTTTATTTCCATTACTCTAGGAGGTGGGTCAAAAAGGATCTTGCTGTGATTTATGTTATAGAGTGCTCTGCCTATGTTTTCCTCTAAGAGTTTGATAGTGTCTGACCTTACATTTAGGTCTTTAATCCATTTTGAGTTTCTTTTTTTGTATGGTGTTCTAATTTCATTTTTTACATGTAGCTGTCCAGTTTTCCCAGCACCACTTATTGAAGAGACTTTCTTTTCTCCATTGTATATCCTTGCCTCCTTTGTCATAGATTAGTTGACCATAGGTGCATGGGTTTATCTCTGGGCTTTCTATCCTGTTCCATTGATCTATATTGCTGTTTTGTACCCATCCCATATTGTCTTGATTACTGTAGCTTTGTAGTATAGTCTGAAGTCAGGGAGCCTGATTCCTCCAGCTCCGTTTTTCTTTCTCAAGATTGCTTTGGCTATTCGGGGTCTTTTGTGTTTCCATACAAATTGTGTGATTTTTTGTTCTAGTTCTGTGAAAAATACCAGTGATAGTTTGATAGGGATTGCATTGAATCTGTAGATTGCTTTGGGTAGTATAGTCATTTTCACAATGTTGATTCTTCCAATCCAAGAACATGGTATATCTCTCCATCTCCATCTGTTTGTATCATCTTTAATTTCTTCCATCAGTGTCTTACAGTTTTCTGCATACAGGTCTTTTGTCTCCTTAGGTAGGTTTATTCCTAGGTATTTTATTCTTTTTGTTGCAATGGTAAATGGGAATGTTTCCTTAATTTCTCCTTCAGATTTTTCATCATTAGTGTGTAGGAATGCCAGAGATTTCTGTGCATTAATTTTGTATCCTGCTACTCTACCATATGCATTGAATGGCTCTAGTAGTTTTCTGGTAGCATCTTTAGGGTTCTCTATGTATAGTATTATGTCATCTGCGAACAGTCACAGTTTTACTTCTTCTTTTCTGATTTGTATTCCTTTTATTTCTTTTTCTTCTCTGATTGCTGTGGCTAGGACTTCCAAAACTATGTTGAACAATAGTGGTGAGAGTGGACAACCTTGCCTTCTTTCTGATCTTAGAGGAAATGGTTTCAGTTTTTCACCTTTGAGAATGATGTTGGCTGTGGGTTTGTCATATATGGCTTTTATTAGGTTGAGGTAGGTTCCCTCTATGACCATTTTCTGGACAGTTTTTATCATAAATAAGTGTTGAATTTTGTCAAAAGCTTCTTCTGTATCTATTGAGATGGTCAAGATGGGTTTTATCCTTCAATTTGTTAACATGGTGTATCCCGTTAATTGATTTGCGTACATTGAAGAATCCTTGCATTCCTGGGGTAAACCCCACTTGATCATGGTGTATGATCCTTTTAATGTGCTGTTGGATTCTGTTTGCTAGTATTTTGTTGAGGATTTTTGCATCTATGTTCATCAGTGATATTGGCCTGTAGTTTTCTTTCTTTGTGACATCTTTGTCTGGTTTTGGTATTCATGTCACTTCTTTTGTGAAGTGGAAAAGGGAAACTTAAAGACCCCTCCCCAGGAGTATTGTCTGGTAGGTGAGTTTGAGAAGAAGAATATAAAGAAGCAAGAGTCTGGAAATGGATTTCTTTAAAATTACCACATGCCAGTACTTATTGCAGGTCTTGATGTACCTCCAAGGAGATGTGTTCTCCAGCTTGTAGGCTATTGCTCTTTGCAGTGACTACTCTGTGGTGAAAACTAGTTTTATAAGATATTACTAGAAGTTAAAATATCAAAATGGGGGTGGGCTCCATAATGGGTAAAAAATAAGGTATCTCTGATTTAACGGTTTCCTCACTGTACTTCTCAGAAAGCACTGTGACCCTCTAAGGGGGTATAGGATATAGAATTCAACATTCCTCAAACTGATTTTCATGTGAAATCTTATTTTAAAATGAGAATAGTGTCCCACTAAACATACTTTGAAATCACTGATTGTATTAACTATCTATTGCTGTGTAACAAATTACCACAAATTTATCTTTGAACAACACACATTTATTATCTGACAGTTTCTGTGGTTCAAGAGTCTGGCTACACTTTTCCACAAGGCTGCAATTAAGGGTTATCCAGGAATGGGTCTCATCTGAATGTTTGACTGAGAAAGGGTTCATTCCAATCAAGTTGCTGGCAGAATTCATTTCCTTGTCCCTCCCAAGCCTGTACCTCCAGCCCAGCTCATCAAAGGGTAAATGTAATTCGTGGATCATGATGCACTAAACTAGAAGGAAAAAGACATTAAACAGGTGTTGAATAAGTACAGAGCAAGAGGGTTTTGTAGGTAGTGGTTTTCTGTTTTCTTTTTTAAGGGAAACTCACAGCTTCTTTTGTGTTTCATGATATAAACTATGGACACCAAGAGCTGAGATCTCTCTTTGACATTTCGTCTGTTCAGTGAACTGCAGAAAATGTAAACCTTTACAAGCCAGAGAACTATATCTTCCCTGTGTATGCTTAGAATACTTAAAGACAAATCTAACTTTTGTTCTCAAAGTTTTGGGAATGACATCCCACTTGATTTTATCCTTTTAAAAAATTAATTGGTTCCAATTCTGTAACAGTGTTTTAAATCAAGTTATTTCCCTAGTTTTGTATTATCTTTCATATTCCAAATTATGTCATTTCTGTCATCAGAATACCCATTATATAGTGTCCTTGAAAATATGACTCTTGGGAAAAGTAACATTATTCCAAAACCACAATAACTCTAAAATGAAATTAAATTCTATATAGATTTTTGCTTCCTCTTTTATATTTCATTTTTGCCCCCACCACCACCCAGAGATTTAGACCTACTTTCCAATTAAACTTTCTTCTCCTACGGACAGCCTCATTTATATTTTTAATCCATTAGTAGTTTGGTTCAGGAGACTTCGCTTTAACTGTGCTCTGGCCACGTTAAGAAGTTTCAGGTCTTGATCTGAGTGTTTGTCGACGAGTTGTAGATTCTGGCCTGGGACCTTGCACATCAACTACCTTCTCATTCAGGGCCTCTGTAGACAGTCATTTTCTTCCTGCTTTACGTTTTCAACACCATGTGTAGTTTCTCTGAGCCACTTTGACACTATAACTAGCATTCATTTTCTTTTCTTACTAGATTATAATACCCTTTAAGCTTATTTGGAAGTAAAATGTTTTAATGAAATTATAAAGGATGTGATAGAGAAGATAGTCCATAAATTTGGAACTATTTGAGGAAAAGAAGTTATTTAATATTTTTCATGACCAGAACACTGTCATGTCTATTACTACAGAACACTGTCATGTCTACTACTTATTTAATGTTCATGTGGTAGATAACTCTTAGTGACCCTGGTCTGGGAGAAATGACTCCTTCCAATGGTCCTAGCTGTTGCTATGTTTTTAGCCTACCACTCCCTGCCCTCAGCTGATTGGATATAGGAAAACATGTGACTCGAGAACTAAGCCAATCAGATCACCTCATTGGACAATTTAGACTTCGTTAGTAGAAATTCCTGGTGTTAGAAGATCAGGGGCCTGTTAAGGTTAATTTAGAACCTATGTTGATGAGTAATCAGAAAGAGTTTTTATATATAAGAGAGAAAAGGGAACCAATTTCAGGTAAGAAAAATAGGTAGAAGACTACAGAGAGGAATGCTGCCAATTGGCTACTCTGTTTCTTGAAGACTTTCCAGTTCCCTGTTCCAGAATGTCTGAGGTTTTCCAGCACTTGGATTCTGTGAGACATCCCTGTACTCCCACATAATATCTCCCTTTACATAAATAGTCTCGTGTGGATTTTTATTCTTTACAAACTATATCTAAGAAATTTCACAACCCTGTAAAAAATTATATTTAAAAATTAGAGCTTTTTTGATTCAAAAATAGTTGACTGAATCCATGTTTCTCTCTGCTGCCTCCCCAAGATCCAGTAAAAATGCAGTAAAGAAATAAAAGTATTTGAAATCATAGGGACAAGGAGAAAAATAAAGTCAAATTTAGAACAATGGAAAGAGCATGATGAATGACAACTGTCTTAGCTAGGCGGAAAAGGTGAGGCCCAGGTGCCTGTAAAGGGGGATGGGAATCAGTCCAGTATGTGTCTCAAACCCCATTAAAAACTCAAGAAATGGAACTACCAGGCGTAAATGGGAGGCTGGAGTGAAGAATGAAGCTGAAAAAAAAAACCCATGAATAAGGAACAGATGTCTGGGTGACTTCCCCAACCTGCATAGTCAGGTGATTGTTCCTCCAGCTAAAGTAAAACTAGAGACCCCAAAGTAAACCAGTGAGTCTCCAGATGGAGGGACAGCAGGTTCTCCTAAGGACAGAGGGAGGCTCCCTACTGACCTCAGGAGGTTGAGTGAGTATACATGTGGTGCCATGAGACTCTCTAGCCCCACGAGAGCCTTGGCTCCCTGACCCTGCACACTGTCTCAAGACATACAGTTCCAAGACGGAGGTGATAGCATTCTTCCCAGAGGAAATGGCCAGCCTCACAGAAAAGAATCAGAGGTGGTGACATTTGGAGGATTCTCTCATCAAAACCTCCTCGGGTGGAGCTCACCAGCCTACAATCTGCCCTATGTACATAGTGCCCACTTTTTAAGTATGTGCTTCAGTAAAGGATTTCTAGACATTTCAGGAAAGCCTTCAATATGAAAAGGGAGAAAAAGGATATTTGGGGTAACAGAGAGGGAAAAAAAGACAATGCACAACAACCTTGGCTAAATGCAGGTTGAGAGCTATGGGTATCAATGAGGAAGTCTGAATTATCCAGAGTAGGATGTAGAACAGAGGCAGCAACTTCATTAGATGAAGAGGGGAGTTCAGAGACATGAGGTTTGTGAGAGAAGGGCCTCAAATGAGGAAAGATAGGTGGCTGAATCTAACAAGAGGATACTACTAGTTCCTGAAAGCAGGACCTAGAAGGATATTTAATGATAGAAAAAGAAAATCTGATTATTGTAATGGAGGAACAACTGACTGCCTTAGTCATAGCTAGAGAAAGGCAATCAGGGACATTAAAAAATGACTTTGCAGACAACCCAATAGAAAAATGGGCCAAAGATTTAAACAGACACTTCAGCAGATTATAGACAGATGGCAAATAGGCACATGAAAAAATGTTCAACATCGTCAGTCATTAGGGAATTGCCAATTAAAACCACAATGAGATGCCCACTTGAATGGCTAATGCCAAATCAAAACAAAGCAAAAAATACCAAGTACTGATGAGAATGTGATGTGGAGCAATTGCAGCCATCACATACCGCTGGTGGGATTGTAAAATGTTACAGTTACTTTGACAAACACTCTGGTAGCACTTATAAAGTTAAATATACACTTACCACATGACCCAGCAATCCCACTCTTAGGCATTTACCCAAGAAAACTGAAAATCATGTCCTCACAAATATCTGTATAAAAATGTTTATAGCAACTTTATTCATAATCGTCAAAACGAAGAAACCACTCAGATATCTCCAACTAAGGAGTAGATAAGCAAACTGTGGTCCATCCCTACAAAGAACACTACTCAGCAATAAAAAGGAATGAAATGATGCATGAAGCCACACGGATGAACTATTTTTTTTAACGTTTTATTTATTTATTTATTTTATTATTTATTTTTGGCTGTGTTGGGTCTTCATTGCTGTGCGTGGGCTTTCCCTAATTGTGACAAGCGGTGGCTACTCTTCCTTGTGGTGCGTGGGCTTCTCATTGTGGTGGCTTCTCGTTGCGGAGCATGGGCTCTAGGCGCGCAGGCTTCATTAGTTGTGGCTTGCAGGCTCTAGAGCGTGGGCTCTAGATTGTTGGTTCAGTAGTTGTGGCACACAGGCTTAGTTGCTCCGCGGCATGTGGGATCTTCCCGGACCAGGGCTCGAACCCATGTCCCCTGCATTGGCAGGTGGATTCTTAACCACTGAGCCACCAGGGAAGTCCCGGATGAACTATTTGAAGTGAAAGAATCTCCACTCAGAAAGCTACATACTATATTATTTCATGTATATGATATACTGAAAAAGGCAAAACTAAAGGAACAGAAAGCAGAAGAGTGCCTGCCAGAGGCTGGATGTGGGGAGGAGACATTGACAGTTGGCTATGAAGGGGCACAAGGGACTTTTGGGCTGCGATGGAACTGTTCTCTGACTTAATTGTAGTGGTGGTTACACAAGTGTATGGTTTGTCAAAACACTCAGGACTGTACATTAAAAGTGTGAATTTTACTATATGTACATCATAACTCCTAAAAATGAAGGCAAAATGAAAGAGGTCTCTGGCTTGAGTGACAATCAGAGAGTGACATTGCTGAGGTTAATAGGAAAGCTTGGCTGGGCAGCAGACAAGCCCAAAAGGAACTAAGCGCAGATTCTGCCTTGGCCAATAGAGTTTGAGGCATCAGAAATACAGTTAATATGGTCAAGATGGTGGGGTTTTTTTTTTCCTTTTTAATTGCTAACTGGTATTCTGTTATATGAATATACCAGAGTTTACTTATCCATTTGCCAGTTGAGGGACATCTGAGTTGTTTCCAGGTTTGTTCATTTATGAATAAAGTCTCTATACACATGTATGTGGCTACTGAAAGATGTGAGCTAGGGATCTGTGTTCCTCAAATGCAAATCTGATCATGTTATTCCCCTGATTAAAATTCTTCACTGGTTTCTTATTGCCTACAGCAGTGATTCTGTACCGTACATTGGAATCACCTGGAGCACTTTTCAAGCTGCTGTATGCTTGGCCCACCCTGAGAGATTCTGATTTAATTGATCATTGGATAGGGCTCAAATGTCAATTTTCTTAAAAGCTCCTCATACGATTTTATTATTTTTTAGGCTTAACTCTTTTAAAAAAAGAAAGTATTATTGAGATATAATACACCTACCACAAAATTCATCTATTTAAACTGTACAATTCAATGGTTTTTGGTATATTCTATTATTAACTTTTTAAGTTGAGGCAAAAAAATATGTATATAACATAAAACTTGCCATTTTAAAGTGTGTAACTCAGTGGCATTAGTTACATTCACAATATTGTACAGCCATTACCACTAGTTCCTCATTACCATTTGATATTAATATATGTCCAATTCTATAGAGCTAAATCCAAGTGCCTTAGCAAAGACCCAAAGGCCTTCACAGGAAAACGTCATCCTATCTTCCCAGACTCAGCTCCTCTCACTTCCTGACCTGCATTCTCCTGGATCCAGACACTGAGTTGTCTTTAACGTTTGCAAACTCTGCACCTTTGCATACTGCTCTTTCACCTCTCTGAAACACTCTTCCCACTACTATTTCTGATAAAATCCCAGGTCTTCAAAGTCAAACTCAAGTATTATTTTTATGGAGTGCTCTTTCCACCTCTGGGCTTATTTAGCTGTGATCTATATCACCCTTTCTCAACCTCTATTGGAGCACTTAATCATGACAATTTTCTGTGTCCCTTTTTGTCTCCCCAACCAGAACCAGAATCTGTCTCTGTCTCTGTCTCTCTTCCCCCCTCACTCACAGTGAACACTGAAATGGAGACTTTGCAATGTCAACAGTAGAGAAGAACTGCCAAGAAGAGCCACCTAACTCATATCACATAGTGACGAGAGTGGGAAGTAAACTTTTGTTGATTTAAGGCATTGAGGTTTCAGGGATTGTTTGGTTCCACAGCATAGCCTAGCCTAGCCTAATAGGTTCACGAAGAATTCATTCACCATATTTGTCAGCTATTCTCTTGTGATATAACTAAATGGAGTATGTGGAACCCCATGGAAAATAGATCATGGATTGGAGGGGAGGCAGAAGGAGAGCTTGATTTCAGAGGAGTCTAGGAAAAATGTAAGTGTGAAGGAAAGGTCTTGAGCACAAGTTGTTCCTCAGGGAAGATAGACCTAGGCTGGGGTGAAGGAAGAAGGAACTCACAGATTGGGTATGTCTAAGGGCAATGAAGACAAACAGCCTACTAAAACCTTTTTCATAAGACTATTCCTGACTTAGAGAATTAGATACAATCAAGTGTAAAATTTCAAATCTCAAATCAATACTTGCCAAAAAGTCTTAAAAAAAAGAGAGAACCCTGAACCAATGTTCAATTGTTAATTTGATTTTTACTGACAAAATACATTTTTGAAGGCATTGCTGAATGTGCCAGTTTTGGCCCTTATTAGTATAATCAGAAAGATGTCTTGGTCCAGCAGTGCTCTGGAGGTTGAAACGTGTTCTCCTTTATGATTTGCAGCTCTGACTAGATCTATTTTTCTGCCTAAGGTGCAGAAACGCAAATGTGAACTGTGATGCTGTGTAATTCCTGCTTCTTAGACCATCACCATTATAAAAAATACAAAAACACAAAACAAAATTTTTTTGAATTTCACTAAAACTGTGGACTGACGTGCATGTGGCAAAATATGCTGTTGTCCAATCTTCCATTACCATATTAACCTATTGATTGTCTCACATTATTAAAAAACAAAACAAAATGTGCATCTGTCATAGAAAAGCATGTATAAATGAAATATACCTCAATCAGCAATGAATTGTTTAAAGGAGAGAAACATAAGCTAAAAAGTATTGCAGTCTGGGATCTGTTTTAAGACAATTTGGTGAGAGAGAGGAAAAAGTACATAGATAAAGCAGACATGGCAAAATCTTAATAATTGTTGAATCTCAGTTATGAGTACATGGGGATTCATTGTACTCTGCTCTCCACTCTCTTGCATATATATGAAATTGTTGATGATAATAAATGATACAGGGACCATAAGCTTACAGATAAAATACTTTCAAACATTCGCACAAATTTAAGAGTACAACTTAAATGATTAGTTTCCTTAATCATAGAATTTTATTGTATAATGTCAAAAAATAATGATATTTTGCAAATAGTAGGATTGATTCTTCAGAGCTCTTTCATACGTGTTATTTCATAATGGAACATAAAATGAAATATTTCTACAGTGGTTATTACCTCTTTCTGATACTGTTTAATAAGTTGCCTTTCTCATTGCCCTGAAATCTGAATATCCTGAAAGAGTTCATCTATCTTTAAAAGCAACAATAATCTTTTATCACATTTAGAATTAGACTCAGTGTTAAAAATGATAATGGTTGGAACTGCATGCATCAGGGCAGTCCACATTTTCTGCTCCTTATGTATCAAAAGTAAGGGTATCATATTCAGACTTACACACACAACATCTCATTCAATTATCTGTTGTTTCCTGGAAACCATATCTATTGACTGTGGCTTGAAACATGGATATGAAAATAGCAATTTTTTTACTCCATTGACAATATTGATAAATGTAGAGTATATCTTTTATTCTAGAGTGATATTTAGCATGCTATAGGTGTAAATGAAAGACATAGACTAAGAGACAAAAGTGAACCTTTCAAACGTTAATGTGATGTTGGCTGTGTTATGATGAGCCTAATGATATCAAGTACACAGAACATATAGGTGTCATGCTGAGAAACCAATGATCTAGCTCTCATCTTGACTGCAGGCAAAGAATATCTCATTAAAGCCATAAATTTCATGAGTGTTCCTAAATTTAAAACCCTTAAGGAAAATGGCTTTCATGGTTCAACAGTTTTAAATGGTTGTACTTAGTTGGCTTTGTAACAAGGAAATGAATCGTTTTTTTTAAACAAATCAGAATTATGCCATAGTTGCACGTGTTTCCATGCAGTTGCTGTTAGCACTTAACTTCCTCTCTAGATAACAAAACCCCAGACTCCACATTGAATTCACCATGGGGAGACAATTATTACTTGCTATGATTGTTCAGGATAGTCTGGGACAGGGATGAAATTTGCTCATTCATGGCTGTATAAAAACTGTTTTCTTGAGGTAATGTGAAAAGGAGGGGGTTTCTAATCAACCTTCAGTATTCAGAGTAAACATTATTTAGCCTACTCTTAGGAGGAGTAAGTTGCTCCAGTTCCATGTGGTGCTAGCACCCAACCAAAAGAAATGTGTGCAGGCCTCAGGGATCCAAGGCATTGGAAAATGTCATAGCAATGAACTGAACTTATTTCTTCTTTCTCAGTGGATTTTGGAATAAATCTTACATAGCCACGGGGGAGATGCACTTATAGGAAACATCTTCTGTTTTTTGTTTTATACACGTCCAACTTAAAGAGCAACAATTTGTTGCATCTGGGAAAAACAAGACAAATTCCAAGAGTACAGATATTTCAAATGCCTCCAAATGTTTAATCTTAGAGGAGAGTCTTAGTGATTGTTTTACAGAAAGAATATATCCATACAGAAGAATATAGACCTACACACAATAAGAATATAATTATTGCTTTCCAAAAAATATTAGAGAAGCAAATCTACCTAGACTCACTTCATTTCATCTGGATGATCAGAAAGTTACAAATGAGAAATATTAAACCTTGGAAAGAGCATGTCTTATTTGATGTGTGTGGAAATAAAACTCAAAGAAGTTCATAGACAGTTGAAACTCAAAGCAGTTTATAGTCATTTAAAGTTGGAGCAACTGGGCATACATCTTGCTTTCCCTCTCAGTTAAGCTTTCTAATCCCAATGGAAATGGATAGAATTATCCAGAAGATAAAGTTAAGGTTTAAACATTTTAAATTGTGTTTCAATGTATTTTCAAGTGCAAAGTCATTCAAAAAATCATTAAAACAGAACATGAAATCATTAAAAATCTTTAACTACATTAAATATTTTCAAGAAGGCATCACACTATTTTTTGAATGTTGAATTTTTACAATTTTTTGTATGTTGTTTAATTCCTTTTTAAACTTTCATTAGCATCTTTTGTAGATAGTTATTACTTTTAAAGTTTTGTTACAAACACTATTGCAGAACACCCTAACACCATACACAAAAATAAACTCAAAATGGATTAAAGACCTAAATGTAAGGCCAGACACTATCAAACTCTTAGAGGAAAACATAGGCAGAACACTCTATGACATAAATCACAGCAAGATCCTTTTTGACCCACCTCCTAGAGAAATGGAAATAAAAACAAAAATAAACAAATGGGACCTAACAAAACTTAAAAGCTTTTGCACAGCAAAGGAAACCATAAACAAGAACAAAAGACAACCCTCAGAATGGGAGAAAATATTTGCAAATGAAGCAACTGACAAAGGATTAATCTCCAAAATTTACAAGCAGCTCAATATCAAAAAAACAAACAACCCAATCCAAAAATGGGCAGAAGACCTAAATAGACATTTCTCCAAAGAAGATATAGATTGCTAACAAACACATGAAAGAATGCTCAACATCATTAATCATTAGAGAAATGCAAATCAAAACTACAATGAGATATCATCTCACACCGGTCAGAATGGCCATCATCAAAAAATCTAGAAATAATAAATGCTGGAGAGAGTGTGGAGAAAAGGGAACACTCTTGCACTGTTGGTGGAAATGTAAATTGATACAGCCACTATGGAGTATAGTATGGAGGTTCCTTAAAAAACTGAAAATAGAACTACCATATGACCTAGCAATCCCACTACTGGGCATATACTCTGAGAAGATCATAATTCAAAAAGAGTCATGTACCAAAATCCTCATTGCAGCTCTATTTACAATAGCCAGAATGTGGAAGCAACCGAATTGTCCATCAATAGATGAATGGATAAAGAAGTTGTGGCACATATGTACAATGGAATATTACTCAGCCATAAAAAGAAACGAAATTGAGTTATTTGTCGTGAGCTGGATGGACCTAGAGTCTGTCATACAGAGTGAAGTAAGTCAGAGGGAGAAGAACAAATACCATATGCTAACACATATATATGGAATCTAAGAAAAAAAAATAAAGGTCATTAAGAACCTAGGGGCAAGACGGGAATAAAGACACAGACCTACTAGAGAATGGACTTGAGGATATGGGGAGGGGGAAGGGTAAGCTGTGACAAAGTGAGGGAGTGGCATGGACATATATACACTACCAAACGTAAAATAGATAGCTAGTGGGAAGCAGCCGCATAGCACAGGGAGATCAGCTCGGTGCTTTGTGACCACCTAGCCTCCAGTTTTTGGCTATTAAGAATATTATGAATAAAGTTGTTTAAAATATTCATATATAAATCTTTTTGTGGGCATATCTTTTCATTGCTCATGTGCAAAAATCTATAGCAGAGTAACTGGGTCATATATTAAGGGCATGTTTAACTTCATGTGAAACTTCCAAACTCTTTTCCAAAGTGGTGCACCATTTTACACTTGGACCAGCAATCACGTGGACAAGATGACAATTCCCTTAGCTCTCAGTCTGCCTGTTTCCATCACTGCTTTCTTAATAGGCTCATGAATAAAATGGACATTCTGGAGGGATGAAGGCTGTGTATAGAAAATAATATGTGTTTACTCTTGATTTGGTTACCATTGCTGAATGCCTAACTTGCCAGCATTAGCAACCTATCCCTAACCTTTTATGTAATACCTCCATTAGAGTTCTACTGGTGCATAAAAATTATCACAAAATTTACAGCTTATAACAACACAATTATTATTTCTGCGTTTCTATAGGCATGAGCCTGATATGGCTTAGCTGAGTTCTTTGTAAGAATTCCAGTTGTGTTATAACCTCACCAACATTTCATTATCAGAGTTGAAAGGATCACCTATGACTGTCCAGTAGAAATACAATGGAATTTACAAATCCAAGTTTCCTAGGAACCACATTAAAAAAGTGAAAATAGTTGAAGTTTCTTTTAGTAATATATGTTATTTAACCAAATCTATCCAAATATTACCATTTAAGCATGTAATCAAAAGATATTTTACATTTTTTTTCATATTAACTCACCAAAATTGGTTATGTATTTTATTCTTACAGCACATCTCAATTCAGACTAGTTGTATTTCAAGTGCTTAATAGCTGTATGTGGCTAGTGGCTGCTGTATTGGACAACACAGACATTTCCATGGGTATACAGTAGTCACTCACTGTGGTTTTAACTTGTATTTTTTCCTGATAACTAAATGATGTCGAGCATGTTTTCATACACTTATTGGCCATTTGTAAATCTTCTTTTGTATAATGTCTGTTCAAATGTCCAGCAACAGGTGGTATATTCACACAATGGTGATTCACAAATTGTGGTATATTCATACAATGAAAAAGTACTCAGTTAATAAAAAGGAATAAACTATTGATTCATGAAATAACCTGGATGAATCTCAAAATATTATGTTGAGTGAAGAAAGCCAGGCACAAAAGAATACATATGAAATGATTCCATTTGCATGAAATTTTAAAACAGGCAAACTAATCAAGAAAAAAAAAAAAAGCAAATCCATTGCTATAGTAGGGGTGTGTGAATGATTGCAAAACTGCAAAAGAGAACTTTCTGGAGTGATGGAAATGCTTTATGTCTTGAAATGCTATAAATGTACCTATGTAGATATGTACATTTATCAAACTTTATTGAACTGCTAATTCAAAATAGGTGCATGTTGTTGTATGTAAATTATACTCCAATAAAACTGATTTAAAGAGTAAAAGCAACATATGTTAGTACCTGCTATGTAATTTGCAGGCCCAGTGCAATGTAAAACTGTGGCATCCCTTATTCAAAAAGTATTAAGAATTTTAAGACAGTGACAGCAGAGGGAGTTTGTTATGATTCCCCGGTGATAGACAGTGCATGGTATATAGTAGGTTCCAATACAATTTTGTTGGATGAATTTAAGAATGTGGACATTTTAGTGCACAGCAACTTCCTTTCAAGGACGGCATTAACACCTCTTCCTACTTCTGCTGTGTGCTCCACAGACCTGAGGAGAGAGTAGAATTTTGTATAGTTTTTTTTTTTAATGATGTATGTAAGCATGATAGAGACAAATACTGATTAAAAGTTGTTTTACTTTTAAATTCTTTGAAAATGTGAAGAAGTATAGCTCAATAACTAACATGAAGAAAATACAATTCAGTTGAGTGGGTGGAAATTATACAGGCATCATGAAGTATAAAGAAGTTTTGTCTTTCAGGTATTCTATATTGTTAGTTACAGGCTGACTTAGCTGTAACTAACTAAGCTAGTTACTTAGCTAACTTACCCAGTATGGGTCAGGAAACAAGCTAGGTAATGGGGATGTAGAGATAAAACACGTATATATAACTGTGTAGTGGTTTGTCTTCTTTAGAAATCAACTGTTAGATCATATTCTAATTGTTAATGTTTCTAAGGATCCTAAATATATATAATCCACATTGCCATAAACATTTCATTGGGAGTTCACTCGTTCCTTAACATAATTGGAATTGTTATAACAGAGGCATTTGGACTTATTTAAATAAGTTATGGACTGAATGTGCCCCTCCCCCCCCATCCCCACCTCTGCCAATTCTCACATGTTGAAGCTCTGGCCCCCAGTATGGCTGTATTTGGAGTAAGGAAGTACTTAAGGTTAAATGAGGTCATGAAGTTGGGAGTCCTGATCCGATAGGATTAGTGTCTTTATTAAAAGAGACCAGAGAGCTCACCTGCCCTCTGTGTGTACTCACCTAGGAAAGACCATGTGAGGATGAAGCAAGGCCACCATCTGCAAGCCAGGAAGAGAGTCCTCACCAGAACCCAGAACCTGCTGAATCCTGATCTGGGACTTCCAGCCTCCAGAACTGTGAAAAAATACATTTCTGCTTTTGAAGCCAACCATCCTGAGGTATTTTGTTATGGCAACCGGAGCTAATACAATATGTTATACTCTATAAAAAAAACTACATAATATGCAAAATTTGATTCAAATAAAGTGGCCAGCATAGTCATATAATGTGGGCAATCTTTTAGCATTATAACAAGATTTATGTGTATATACTTAGACATAAGTATATAAACCCTAAAAATTTGATAAATTCATACCGCAGATTTTCCCTAAAGGAAATTTACAGTGATTTACTTTATTACTCATTGTCCATAAGCCAAGGGATACATAAATATTTAAAAATATTTCTAAAAAGGAAAACTAGAGTTTTAAATGATTAAAGGTATCACAAATATAAATACTTAAAATGCCTGTTGGGTGGCTGAGTGTCCCTGTTCTTCTCATACTCAGCAATTTATTTTAGAAATGAAAGTATTAAGAGGTGAGATGACAGCACACTAGTAACTAAATCAACAGTCTACTGAAAAATATGGCCAAAAAGTTACTGAAAAATTGTAGAGAAGCAGTAAGATGCTTTTACACTTGTTCCATCATAACTCAACGTAGAAAAGATAAAGCAGTATTTTCATGCTTTAGGGGAGCTGGAATAGTAGTTAATTATTTCACTTAAGCCAAAGTTTTCAAATTAAGCATGGCTAAGAATTTAGGGAAGAAAAATAATTAAAGGGGAGGTAGCAGGTGGTAAATAAGGTGCTAACAAGAAAGACTATGTTTTTGGGGAAGATAGTGAATTGAAAGAGGTATGACATTAATAGGTAGTTCACAATAATTAAATGTGTTATTCTGGGGTGACACTGCTTGGGTTTGAAGTTTTGCTCTGCCAATTACACGCTACATAACCTTGGTTAATTTATTTTCCCTAAGTCTCAGATTGATCATTGGTAACGTGAAGAAAAGTAATAACTATCTTATATGTTAATAGGGATGATTAGTGGTATAAAGCATACTGTTTAGCACAGTACCTACAACATAGTATATGTAATAGATTTTAATGATGATATGAATCATGTATTATTGTTTCTTTTCAAATGTGACACCGCTAATGTAACTCCAATCTAAGTGAATATGGGTATTTTGAAATAGAGTAATATCTATTCCAAAAAATAGAAAAAAAAGGGGAAAAAGTCAGATTAATCTTTGTATTTGCTTATTGCACAGGCCCTCCTCAGACTCTGACATGCTACTCAGGCTTTTCTTTGGCTCAAACTCTGCTTCAAAATTCATCCAGGGAGTCTAATCTGTGGGATATAGCCGTCTTCCTGATATCCATAGTTACATTATTTGAGGCTATATACATCAATGAATTTTCTATCTTGCCTACTTGCAGTTTTCCCCATTTCAGCCTACTGTATCATAGCTACCAGCCTGTCCCACTGTCACACCTTTACTGAGCTCCTCAGATGCTTGTGATAAAACTATGGCTCCAGGCTAAGTATACAGATTTCATTCGCACAGGGAAGAAGTGTATGCTGGCATTCTCTTATAAGCCTTCCAAAGTTCTGTTTCTCATTTTAAGAAATTCTGCTTCTCATTTTAAGAAACTCTGCTTTAAATAACCAAAGACATCTGCCAAAAACATTGGCAGAAATCAGAAAATGGTATTTAATCTTGTGGCAGTAGTTGGTTTTCAGTGTTTTCACATGCAAGCATTTCCTGTTCATTTTTGAACTATGTTGGACTTTTATATTAATTGGAATTCTGTTAAGGTCCTTGAAGAAGACAACAGAGGCTTGTAAGGCGAAAAGACTTTCAGTTTTGTTTTTTTTTTAAGTCATCCACATGTGTTAACACTTGGGTAACAGATAAAATTCTGTCTCTTATTCTCAAATTTCAGTAAAGAATCTAAAAAAATATATTCTAACGGTCTAACTTTTATATAAAAGTTTAAATCACTCTTAAAAAATACAAATTCCAAACGCATGTTCCTATTTCATTTTCAATGACTTTATTGAGAACATTTTGCAAATTAGATTTTACAATTTAACATTTTACAATTAGAAATTTCATCTGCTACTACATAAGTTGCAAACTTTTCAAAACACTACAGAAAATCCTTTATTTCTTTGGATTTTTCTGTTCCATGTTGAGCTCCTGAGATGTATGTTTTCTTTCAGCTTCATTTTCATCTTCCTGTGAAATAAATTTTAGAAAACATTAAAATATAAACTTCAGGGCATTTTATCACCTATACTTAATACACTTTAACTTCATTTCTCTGAAGAATTAACTATCATGACTCCAGTAATCGTAGGGGAAAGGCTATAAACAAAATGGCACAATTATGCAACATTTAAACATTAATATTCACAGTGGGTGCTGTTTTATACTACACAGTGACTAAAAATTTCTGTATGTTTTTAAAAACAACTTATTTTATCAATGACCTAAGAATTACTTTTGAAAACACCTGCTACTAAAAAGTATCCTTTTTAGGGGGTCAATCAGATATTTTTACTTCACTATTTGATAAAAAACAGTAAATTTAACTTCTGAGACATTTTATGTATCCAGCATGGCATTTTGGTCTCATCCAGAATACTTTCTTGACAGGTCTGCCAATTTTCCAATTACTTGTGCCACCATGTTATCTGAAGACCAGTCAGTTCTAAAATAGGAAACTCTAAAATGGGCACGTGAGGCGACAAAATGCTTATATTCTTCTACAGTTTCGATTCTAAGTGGTGGCCTCATAATTCATAGCAGGTTCCTGTGGAACATGGTGAATAAATAAAGTGACATCATAATGTCTGCTTCCATAGGAATGAAGTGTATCTTGTGTTCAATATTAAATGGTGACCTCCAAAGTATAAATAATGAGAATCTGGAAAAATATTTCATCTTACATTTTATAACCCATCTCATCATATATGTTGCTTCAACAACACCTAAGTACAAAGCAGTCTTGCTTTCCTAATATTTCTGATAGGCCTTTCATTTTTATTAATGGAAGTAAAAAACACTGTCTAACTCTTTACTGAGTTAATTAAAGTATGAGTAAATTAATTTCTTAAGTATCTCTGGACAGCAGTAATAACATCAATATCACTACACATCACCCTGCATCTCTGTATAAAACCCAAATTCAATTAAATTATTATTAAGCTTTACTTAGTAAACTGACTTTATTAAGTAAATGCAAATCAAGGTATATATATATATAACAAATATATATTTGTTATATATATGTTAACATTATATATATAACATATATATATACTTATATATATTATGTTTATACATAATATATATATGTTAAATGTTATATATATATATATATATATATATAACAAATATATATATATTTGTTTTCCATGAAAAACCACACCCTTGCCCATAAACATTAAGGTGGAGGAAGCTTCCTTTATATACACTGTCTCTAAATTTCAACAGCACCTGTGATTTAGCCTTTGTCAACACCAGGAAAGCAGAGAAATTATCAATATTATCAATCAACCTGAATCATTACAGATATGTTGGCTGCAAGGAATGGGGTTTCTGACTATCAATTTTGGCAATGTAATTTTAATATATTTATCTAAGCATAATAGCCACTGTGTGCTGTTTAATTTTTTTTCCAATTTGTCTCTACTGAATAGAGATATTATGTTCAGTTGACTCTTGAAAATCTATTAATGAACAGGTAGTTTCCACTTTAAGAGTCTAAGATAAGAGTCTCTAGAGATTACACTTTAATTACAACCCAATAAAAAGCAAATCCTATTCCACACTTTCCACTGTCGTCTTCTGTCAGTGAAACACTGACAGAAGTGTTAAAACAGCAGGTAAAGGTGGCAAGAAATTTTTGTTAGGTAGCACTGAATTTGTTTATATGTTGTTCAAGGCAGGGCTTTATCTTCTTTATCTTATATTCCTACCACCTAACAGGGCACACTTAGTATATGGGGGGGGTCCAATAAATGTTTCCTGAACTATGCGAAACAGTGGAATAAAAAATGAGTAAAAGAGAGGTCTATATTTTGGAAAAGCATAATATCCTTCCTTATCCAGTAGTTACACTTCTGAATTTACTAAAACATTATTGAAAACAGAAATAAGCAAAAATATTTGAAACATCATAAGCCAAAATCACCCTTATCAAATTCATATTCTTTAATTTTTGAAAAAAAGTGGAGGCTTTATCATGTGGACAGTCTGCTAAGTTCCCACAGCAATATGACTTACTGGTTTAACAAGCTTGGTTACCCTGATGATCCTGAGGACTAGGAATTATCTATAATGTTTACTTTCATAATTAACTAACATTCTTCATATAATGTCAGTCTTTTTGTTGTTGAATTTTTTCTTAGTAATAAAGTATAGTTAATAAATGCATGTCTAATACTGCCTCCTGTTCAGGACAGGTACAAAAGTTTCTTTATGCAGAGAAAATGTCTTAAAATATCTTGCCTTTCTATGCCTTTAAACTATTTGTGTAAGTTAACAAGATACAATCTTTTTCTTCCTTTGTATAAGAATAGCTGTGATCTGGATACAGAAAAGGATTATGGAGGGGCAGAGAAGGCATTTAATCCACTGCTAGAGTTCAACACATCGTAATTGCTATGGTATAATATCATCAAAATAATAACAGCCAAAGACTTTAATCATTGTAAATAAAACACTGGAATTAGATATATTAAAGCTCCAGAAAGGATTTTAGAAGTTGCTTTGTTTTTTTCTTTTTGTTTTTTTGGAAGTGCTAATTTGTGTTTCTAAGTTTACTCATCAATTTTTTTTAACATCGTTATTGGAGTATAATTGCTTTACAATGGTGTGTTAGTTTCTGCTTTATAACAAAGTGAATCAGCTATACATATACATATATCCCCATATCCATTCCCTCTTGCGTCTCCCTCCCACCCCTCTAGGTGGTCACAAAGCACCGAGCTGATCTCCCTGTGCTATGCGGCTGCTTCCCACTAGCTATCTATATTACATTTGGTAGTGTATATATGTCCATGCCACTCTCTCACTTCGTCCCAGCTTACCCTTCCCCATCCCCGTGTCCTCAAGCCCATTCTCTATAGACATCAATTTTTTTTTTTTTTTTTTTTTTTTTTTGCGGTACGCGGGCCTCTCACTGTTGTGGCTTCTCCCGTTGCGGAGAACAGGCTCCAGACGCACAGGCTCAGTGTCCATGGCTCACGGGCCCAGCCGCTCCACGGCATGTGGGATCCTCCTGGACCGGGGCACGAACCCGTGTCCCCTGCACTGGCAGGCGGACTCTCAACCACTGCGCCACCAGGGAAGCCCTAGACATCAATTTTTATAAGAACTTTATAACAGTTCAAGATTAATAAAATCATTAAAATAGCTCAGGCAGCAAATCAAATACCATTCACAAGTGAATGCATAATGAATGAAACTGCAAAGAAAGGAAATTTTTTTACCAAAGTATTTCTTCACTACTGGATATTAAAGGCAGGCAAAATTTTCTTCTGATAGATGGTAGGTTTTTGTCACTCTTTGCTAAGATAAGACATCTGTTTTTTTCCCAGTGAAAGAAGACCCTTGCTACACGGATCATTTTCTTAGTGACAGCCCTGACAAGTTTGACATTTGTTTCATGAAGTGTTCTGAAGCAGCCAACAAGAAAATGTACCCTTTGGGGCTGCTGGAAAGCAGACAGGTTTACCTCTTAATGTTTAAGCTTGTTAATTTATACTCCAGAAAACATGTTGATTATAGCACCCTTGCAGATGCTCGTTACATGTGGAATTTCAGGAATACGCACATAACAATAACGCTCATAATGCCAAATAGTTAAATGTGGTTCCTTGGCCTTCCTGCTCTTTGTACACTGACAGCATTGTTGTAGTGAGGAGAATGAAAATTTCTAAGGACACATGGACCATGTAATTATGGGCTAATGCTCCAGGTGGCAACATGAGACTAAAAGAGTTATTATAACAGAGAAGTAAGTAAAAATACTGCCATTTTTATCTAAATTAGATTCCTTTTACCACCAAATAAAACCCACAAGAGTCTGTTTAAATACTACTCAGCTTGCAGCATCAATCTGTAAGAGAAGGCCCTCTATTTTTCCTTATTTACAAATTTGACTCATAACAGTTCAAAGAATTGATGTCAATTAATAAAACCTATCCACTCCTGCTTTCCCTTCTCTTGAGGTAACCAATTCCAAACAAAGAGCAATTATTTTAGCAGCTGGAATTTCTACTGCTCGGGTAATATTTGGACTCAAATTAGTCTATGAATACAGATGACTCTGTATTTACCCTACAGACTGTCAAGTTTTAAATTATTTCTTTTAAAGGTTGGATTATACAAAGGGACAAACTTTCCCCATTATTTCATTATATCTTTAAAGATGACTTTATGAGTACCTTTAGAGTGGAGAAATCTGTCAAACACTACCTTAACCAAACGATGAAGGTTAACATTACCAGTAATACATATTAACATTAACTCTTCAGTAAGATGCACTAAAAAGGGCACATTAATCCTGGTCTGTGGTATCCTTCCCAATAATGCATGAACCTAAATCTAGTAAGGAGAAAACATCAGATAAACACTCTATAAAATAATTGAACAGTAGAAGATAATAACACTACAGGAAGCTGGATGAAGGGCAAATGGGAATTATCTGTGCTATTTTTGTAGCTTTTTGTAAGTTTAAAATTATTTCAAAATAAGATTTAAAAAAACAAAATAGAAATGACTACTTAATGAAAGTTTTCTAAATTCAAAGTAAGTGTGATGTATGCACAAAGATTTTATGTGGAAGAAAATTCAAGGTAACTGTCGCCTCTACATTAAAAATACACAGCTAAAATAAACTGCTTTCCATTTTTCTATTTAAAATTCCTTAAGTACCTCAAATGTTTATAATGGTGATGCTATTAATTTTTATTTTCTTGTCTGTGCTTCCATGCATTTATCTTACATCTCTACTCTGAGCACAGATTACTTTCACAATTAGAAAACATAAGCTTTATTTCCAGAAATAAGTAAGCATAATGGGAGTCTGTTTTCAAAGAGAATGATGTCAGTTTTTACTTTACAGAATTTGCTATTCACAGCAGACAAACACACATGGTGGTACAAACAGTAAAATAAAGTAAGAAGGTACAACTAAGTACTAACTTAAAATATTTCTATTTTCTTATGATATTTTCTTTAGATTTTAAATATTCCTTTAATCAGAGAAAAGTTACTGTAATTGGATTCAAATTAATAGTTGAAATTATCTGTATGCTTTAATAATGGTCCTTTTAAAACTGTAGTATATACACAGCTTTTGGTGAAAAATATGAAGACACACTTAACCTGTTCTGTTAGTTGTAGACTAAGTATAGAAAAGCAATATATAATATATTGTTCTGATCTGAGGTCAAAAACTACTCTCTTTTATTCATTTAAAACATATATCAGAGGGACTTCCCTGGTGGCACAGCGGTTAGGAATCCACCTGCCAACGCAGGGGACACAGGTTCGAGCCCTGGTCCAGGAAGATCCCACATGCCACGAAGCAACTAAGCCCATCAGCCACAACTCCTGAGCCTGCGTGCTACAACTACTGAAGCCTGTGCGCCTAGAGCCCGTGCTCCACAACAAGAGAAGCCACCGCAATGAGAAGCACGCGTACCGCAACGAAGAGTAGCCCCCGTTCGCCGCAATTAGAGAAAGCCCACGCACAGCAACGAAGACCCAACGCAGCCAAAAATAAATAAATAAAATAAACTTTAAAAAAAAGTATACCAGATATAACTCTCAATAGCATTTAAGATTGTGCTTTTAATACAGAAAATATGCTAGTGCTGCAAAATAAGGAAAAATTTTTTCTTAGTAACTGAAAAAACACGATAATGAAAATGTTTTAGGCAAAGATGAGCATGTTGCATGCTTCAGACTAAAATTAATTAGAGTTTTTAACATTTTACAATTCCACTCTAATTCTTTAAATGGTGCATTTACTTCATAGTAATAAACACTTGGATCATTAAGTAAAGTGCAAAATGTGTGTGATGTGCTACATTTAACAACCTTTGGCCCTTTTTTCTGTACTTCTGTATTCAGTTTTCCAATGCACTGAATAAGCAATTGAAGACCACAATTAAATTTCCTGATGCTGCATATTTGAGATTCTTATCTCATTTACTACAAAAGGCAATTAATCTGCCATTTTACAACTGAATCTCAACTTCAGTGGGCCATGAGAGATGCTGAAATGAACTTACAAGAAATGCTTAATTAAATTCACAGTAAAAAGCATAAGAGGTTCTTTCCTTATGACAGAAGTTGCATATTTAATTAGAAAGTCTAGGACTTCCCTGGTGGTGCAGTGGTTAAGAATCCACTTGCCAATGCAGGGGACAAGAGTTCGAGGGTTGACCCCACAAGAGCAACTAAGCTCGTGTGCCACAACTACTGAGCCTGAGCTCTAGAACCTGCGAGCCACAGCTACTGAGCCCACGTGCCACAACTACTGAAGCCCGCGCTCCTAGAGCCTGTGCTCCACAACAAGAGAAGCCACTGCAATGAGAAGCCTGAGTACCTCAACGAATAGTAGTCCCCAATCGCTGCAACTAGAGAAAGCCCGTGCGCAGCAATGAAGACCCAACACAGCCAAAAATAAATAAATAAAAGATACATTTTTAAAAAAAGTCTAGGGCTACATTGTAAAATTAAAGTAACCTGGGATGTTCTTAGTAAACCTAGCTCAAACACATAAGTCATTAAACAAAATGGAGCTATTTTGTAAATTTCTACCTTTTTTCTCTACTTAGTGACTCAAACGATAGTTAATCAAAGAAATATCCCATTACCTAATATTACAGAATCATGGCCTTTTATTTTAATAGCAAGTAGATAGATAAAAGGACAGTAATATATTTCTAATTTCACGTATGAGTATATATGAATAATTCTATTTCATTTGTTGAGCAATCATCTCTCAATTTGTGATTCTGGAGCAGATCTAGTAAAGTAGGTTTGCTTTTCTAAGTCTTTAGTTCCTCCTGTTACTTTTTACTTCTTTGTGGTGGCTTTTGGTGGCATGGAAATGGGACAGTTAAAAATAAGACTTTGGATTTCCCATGTATGATTTCAGATCACAGAGAATCTCTATGACCTGGGAAGGAAGGCCCTAAGGATTGGTACAGTCATCTAGGGAGGGCATATTTATAGGAAAGGAAAGGAAGAACAGTGAGTGCAAGGTAAGAGTCTGGCAAAATAGGATTAGAAAAAAGAAAATGAATGATGGATGGTAAGTGTGAGTTAGGTTAGACACTTAATGAGCATAAACCTAATTCTGTAAGCTTATATCTTCTCATAAACATGAAGAAAAGCGTAACTTCCATAATATGAATTTTTAGGTATTTAAGATACATTTAAGATGGTGCTAACCTGCTGGGGCTAAGAATACCATCACACTCTTTTCTTCTCTGACAGCTGAGTTCCTGTATAAGGCTTATGTTTGATAACCCCTGCGGAACTTATGATCTTAAAGATAAAGATATTTTCCTTCTCTGGCAGACTATCTAATATCTAGGAAATAAGAATAGAGGTGTATGCTGGAAATGAACATTAGAGGCCCCTAACTTTCCTTCATCTGTAACACTTTGGTTTAAAAGATATTACCTGCTTTTGATGAAATGTACAGTGTGGGGAATATAGTCAATAACTATGTAATATCTTTGTATGCTAACATACGTAACCAGGCTTATCATGGTGATCACCTTGAAATATATAGAAATACTGAATGTTATGTAACAGGAACTAACAGTATTGGATGTCAATTAAATTTCAAAAACAAATAAACTCATAGAAAAAGAGATCAGATTTGGGTTAGGGGGTGGGATGAGGAGAAGTGAATGGGGAGGAAACTGGATGAAGGTAGTCAAAAGGTACAAACTTCCACTTATAAGATAAATAAGCACTAGGGATGTAATGTACAACATGATAACTATAATTAACACTGTATGTTATATATGCAAGCTGTTAAGAGAGTAAATCATAAGAGTTCTCATCACAAGAAAAAAATTTTTTCTCTATTTCTTTAATTTTGTGCGTATATGAGATGATAGACGTTCACTTAAACTTGTGATAATCACTTCACGATGTATATAAATCAAATCATTTTGCTGTATACCTTAAACATATAGAGTGCTGTATGTCAATTATATTTCAATTAAACTGGAAGAAAAAATGCTACCTGCTTTTGAAGTTGGTGGGTAGTCAGTACTGACTATAGAGAAAAATAAACAAAACCCCTCAAATTCTATAAGGGGGCAATATAAGTATATTTTCAAATGAGAATAGCACAAGTCCAACGTATATGAATTAAAAGATTATGGTATATTAAGAAATAACATTTAAAGAGGCTCTTTAGAAAATATTTTTGCATAAATCATCTATTGTTCACTAAATGTAACATTTCAAAAATCCTAAATGTACTAATATTTGAAGACAATACATATGAACCTCTACTTTTCCCACAGGTACTCAAGGAGAATAGACATTTCTAAATTTATGTTGTTTTATTTTTTGTTCTAAACATACACATACAGGTTTAAATTCCCAGGAGTTAAAAAAATTCCATCAAGGAAAAATGAGGCAAAAATAAACTCTAAAAATGTTTAAGATATGCAAGCTCACCAGTCAAATTATAGTTCCATAGCTAAGAAATTTCTAGGTTGTATAAAAATCAGTGATTGGCTCATTAAAATTTCCAGTCATACATGCACTGTTTTATGACTAGAAATTATTCAGCAATAACTGAGTTCATTATACAAGCTGGAAAATACTTATATGTAGCATATTTTATTTATTTATTAATATAAGCAATAGCCATTGATACTGGAACTGGCCATTGTGGAAGAAGTGCCTTCTTCAATAGGATGTGATAGCATTTTGTTTATCCTTCACAATACAATGAGGAGTTTAGTGCAACATAGATTTAAAAGGCATTTTATATATATTAAAAGAATTTGGGTGGAGGAGATCAAGATGGCGGAGTAGAGAGATGTGGAGCTCACCTCCTCTAACACATACATCAAAAATACACCTATATGTGGAATAATTCTCACAGAATACGTACTGCAAGCTTGCAGAAGATCTCATACAACCAGAGCTGCTGGAAAGATCCCTACATAACCAGTAAGATGGAGGGAAAAGGGAGAAGAGGAGGAATAGGGACAGGACCTGCACCCCTGGGAACCTCCTTCACCCGCTGGGAAATGTGCTGAAACACACAGGGAGCTTCAGAGGCTGGAGAGTGTGGGAACTGGCCTGCAGCCCCCCAGGGTAGAGAGACCAGCACAGCTGGAGACATGCACCTCCTGGTGTGTGCAGTGGCTAGGTGCTGAAACTTGGGCTTCAGCAGACAGACCTAGGGAGAGGAACCAGTGTGGCTGTGGGGAGACAGCCCGAAGGTCCTGGAGTGGGCCTGGGCCACAACAGGGGGCACGCACAGGATGGAGGGAAGATCTTTCATCGGAGTCACACTATCAACTCAGTAAGGGAGAGGTGTGGATCTACCATAACAGCCTCATTATCAGTGTGCTCACAGCAGGGCATAGCTTCTGCCACCATGGGTTTTGCAAATTTCGCAGGTGCTCACGTGGAGGCAGGGCTGAAATCTGGACTGATTAATTACTAGCGCTCCTGTAGTGGAGGTGGCCCCTGAGTGCAGCAGCAGCAACAGTGATTTCTGTGGACACACACACCAGGTGACAGGCAGCATCACAGAGTCACACATCCTGGCAGACAGCTCCTGGGGAAGAACACGCAGTGGCTCCTTTCCCAGAGGGAGCACTCCAGTCCCACCTATCTCACACCACAGCTCAGAATTGGATCTGGGGCCTCTACTCCAACAATGGGGGAGTAGACCCTAACCCCAACAGGGCTGTGAGAACCACAGGGCAAAGAGGAGGCCCTGCCCAACATCCAGCACAGGCTCTGGTCACCAAAACACCAAACACACCATCTATCAAGGAGACAAGGGCCAGCACACCCCAAGGAAAGACTTGGCAAGCATCCATACCAAAAACAACCTTGGCACCAACGATACTGGTCTCACATGGTCTACACAGGGTCACTCACACATAAAAACAGCCCTTTAAAACTACAGTAGATAACTGTTTCTCCTAAATTCATAGAGTCAGAGAAATATAAGTAAAATGAAAAAGTAGAGGAACTACTGCCAATTTAAAAAACAATAGAATCCCCCTAAATGAACAAACAATGATACAGACCTCACCAGTCTACCAGACCCTGATTTCAAAAAGGAGGTAATAAAAATGCTGAAGGAATTAAGAAAGACTATCAATAGAAATGTAGATCATTGTAACAAGGAACTAGAAACCATAAAGAGGAGCCAATCAAAATTAGACAACTCAATTTCTGAGGTGAAAACTGAGCTAAAGGCAATAAATAGCAAACTAAAGAATGTAGAAGAATGAAATAAGTGATCTGGAAGACAGAATAACAGAAATCACCCAATCAGAACAGCAGACAGACAAATTTAAAAAATAAAAGCAATATATGAGATCTATGGGATAATACAAAGCATGCCAATCTACACATAACAGGAATTCCAGAAGGAGAAGAAAGAGAAAAGGGGATCAAAAATATATTTGAAAAAATTATGGCTGACAACTTCCAAAACCTAAAGAAGGAAACACATATCCAGGTACAGGAAGCACAGAAGGTCCCAAACAAGATGAACCCAAACAGCCCTACTGTAAGACATATCATAATTAAAGTGGCAAAAGTTAAAGAGAGGATTATAAAGGCATCAAGAGAAAAAGAGTGAGTTACAGTGGAACTTCCATAAGGCAATCAGCTGATTTCTCTACAGAACTTTGCAGGCCCGGAGGGAGTGACGAGATATATTCAAAGTCCTGAAAGGGAAAAGCATGCAACCTAGGATACCAGGCAAGATTATCATTTAGAACAGAAGGAGAGAGAAAGAATTTCTCAGACAAGCAAAAACTAAAAGAATATAGCAATGGTAAACCAATCCTAAAAGAAATATTGAAAGGTCTTCTCTAAATAGAAAAGAAGTAAGAATCTACAGGAAAGGGAAAATCACAACAGGAAAGGCAAATATATAAAAGGACTGAAGATCCCTTAAATAAGCCAGTACATAGAATAAAAAACAATGAAAAAAATTCAGTGAAGGCGATTATAACTACAATGAACAGCAAAAGGATAAACATGAAGACGTAAAATAGGACATCGAAATCACAAAATGTCAGGGAGGGAAGTAAGAAAAGGTAGACTTTTAGAATGTGTTTGAGTTTATATGACTACCAGTCTAAAGCAAGTAGGTATAGTTATGGGTTAGCATACTTGAAAACCAGGATAACAAATCAAAAACATACAACAGCTTCACAAAAACCAAAAAGAAAGGAACTCTAGCATAATACAAAAGAAAACCATCAAACCACAAAAGGAAAATCAAAAGTAAAACAGGGACAAAGAAAAAATACAAAATCAACTGGAAAACAAGGTTTAAAATGACAAATACATAATCATCAATAAGCACTTTAAATGTCAACTGACTAAATGCTCCAATCAAGAGAGAGAGTGGCAGATTGGATAATAGAACAAGAACCTACAATATGCTGCCTGCAAGAGATATACTTTAGGGAAAAAGACACATATAGATTGAAAGTGAGGGGATGGAAAAAAGTATTTCATGCAAATGGAAATGACAAGAAAGCTAAGGTAGCAATAGTCATATCAGACAAAAGAGACTTTAAAATAAAGACCAGGGACTTCCCTGGTGGTGCAGTGGTTAAGAATCTGTCTGCCAATGCAGGGGACATGGGTTTGAGCCCTGGTCCAGGAAGATCCCACATGCCGTGGAGCAACTAAGTCTGTGAGCCACAACTACTGAGCCTGCGCTCTAGAGCCCGTGATCCACAACTACCGAGCCTGTGCACCACAACTACTGAAGCCCGCACACCCCAGAGCCCATGTGCCACAACTACTGAGCCCCACGCAACAACTACTGAAGCCCGCGTGCTCTAGGGCCTGCATGCCGCAACTACTGTGCCCGCGTGCCTAGACCCCGTGCTCTCCAACAAGAGAAGCCACCACAGAGAGAAGCCTGTGCACCACAAGAAAGAGTAGAACCCACTCAACATAGCTAGAGAAAGCCTGTGCACAGCAACAAAGACCCAATGCAGCCCAAAATAAATAAATTAAAAATAAATAAATAAAACAAAGGCCATAAAGAAAGACAAAGAATGACACTATATAATGATAAAAGATCAATACAAGAAGAGGATATCACACTTGTTAACATATATGCACCCAACAGAGAAGTACCTAAATACATAAAATAAATACTAACAGACATAAAGGGAGAAATTGATGGGAATACAATAATAGTAGGAGACTTTAACACTCTGCTGACATCAATGGACAGATCTTCCAGACAGAAAATCAATAAGGCAACAGAGATCCTAAATGACACAATAAAACAGTTAGACTTAGTTGATATCTACAGGACATTACATCCAAAAAAACCAGAATACACATTCTTTTCAAGTGCATATGGAACATTCTCTAGGATACACCACATACTAGGCCACAAAACAAACCTCCACAAATTTAAAAGGATAGAAATTATTTCAAGCATCTTTTCTGACCATAGTGGAATGAAAATAGAAATCAATCACAGAAAGAGAAATGAGAACAAAAAATGATTACATGGAGACCAAACAACACGCTGCTAAAAAACCAGTGGGCCAATGATGAAATTTAAAAAATACCTCAAGATAAATGACAATAAAAACACAACCGTACAAAATCAATGGGACACAGCAAAAGAAGTTCTAAGAGGGAAGTTCATAGAAATACAGGTCTTTCTCAGAAAATAAGAAAAATCCCAAATAAACAACCTAAACTACTACCTAAAAGAATTAGAAAAAGAAGAACAAACAAAATCTACAGTCAGCGGAAGGAAGGAAATAATAAAGATGAGAGGAAATAAATAAAATAGAGATTAAAAAAATAGAAATCAATAAAACCAAGAACTGGTTCTTTGAAAGGATAAATAAAATCAACAAACCTCTGGCTAGGCTCACCAAGAAGAAAAGAGAGAAGACCCAAATTAATAATTGAAGGAAGAGAAATAACAATAATGCATAAATATTGATAAAAGTCATAAGAAAATATTATAAACAGTTACATGCCAACAAAATGGACAACCCAGAAGGAATGGACAAGTTTCTAGAAACATACAGTCTTACAAAACTGAATCAAGGAGAAACATAATTTGAACAGACCAATCACTAGAAGTAAAATACAATCTGTAAATTTTTTTTGAAGTCCCTGCAAATAAAAGTCCAGGACTGGATGGCTTCACTGGGGAATTCTACCAAACATACAAAGAAGAACTTACACTTCTTAAACTTCTTTAACTCCTTCTTAAACTCTTCCAAAAGACTGAAGAGGAGGGAACACTCCCAAAGTCATTCTATGAAGCCACCATCAGCCTGATACCAAAAAGACAGACACTAAGTAAAGAAAATTACAGGCCAATATCTTTGATGAATATAGATGCAAAAATCCTCAACAAAATATTAGCAAACTGAATCCAACAATTCATAAAAAGAATCATACACCACGATCAAGTTGGATTCATTCTAGGGTCACAAAGATGGTTCAACATACACAAATCAGTCAATGTGATACACCACATCAACAAAAGACACAAACCACACGATCATCTCAATAGATGGCAGAAAAAGCATACGATAAAATTCAACATCCATTCATGATAAAAACTCTTGCCAAACTGGGTATAGAGGGAACATATCTCAACACAATAAAAGCCATTTGTGACAAACCCACAGCCAACATAATACTCAATGGTGAAAAGCTGAATGCCTTCCCACTAAATTCTGGGACAAGACAAGGACACCCACTCTCACCACTTCTATTCAACATAGTATTGGAAGTCCTAGCCACAACAATCAGACAAGAAAAAGAAATAAAAGGTATCTAGATCAAAAGGGAAGAGGTAAAATTGTCATTATATGCAGATGGTATGATACTCTATGTAGAAAACCCTAAAGACTCCACACAAAAACTATTAGAAGTGATAGATGAATTCAACAAGGTAGCAGGATACAAGATTAGTATACAGAAATCTGTTGCATTTCTTTGCATTAACAATGAAATATCAGAAAGAGAAAGTAAAAAAAAAAAAAAGTCCTGTTCAAAATTGCATTAAAAACAAACAAAGAAAACCTAGGGATAAACCTGACCAAGCTGGTGAAAGACTTATACTCTGAGAACTATAAAACATTGATAAAAGAAATCAAAGATGATTCAAGGAAATGGAAAGATATCCCATGCTCTTGGATTGGAAGAATTAATATAGTTAAAATGGCCATATTACCCAAAGCAATCTACAGGTTTAATGTTATCCCTATCAATTTACCCATGACATTTTTCACAGAACTAAACAAATAATTGTAATATTTATATGCAATCACTAAAGACCCAGAATTGCCAAAGCAATTCTGAGAGAAAAGAACAAAGCTGGAGGTATAACCCTTCCAGACTTCAGATAATACTATAGAGCTACGGTAATCAAAACAGCATGGTACTGGCACAAAAACAGACATGGATCAATGGAGCAAATTAGAGAGCCCAGAAATAAATGAATGGTCAATTAATCTTCAACAAAGGAGGCAAAATATATAATGGAAAAAAGACAATTTCTTCAGCAAGTGGTGTTGGGAAAGCTAGACAACCACATGTTAATCAATGAAGTTAGAACACTCCCTCACACCATGCACAAAATTAAACTCAAAGTGGCTTAAAGACTTAAATATAAGACATGATACCATAAAACTAGAAGAGAACAAAGGCAAAATATTCTCTGACATAAATGGTAGCAATAAATCAGTCTCCCAAGGCAAAATAAATAAAAGCAAAGATAAACAAATGGGCCCTAATCAAACTTATAAGCTTTTGCACAGCAAAGCAAACCATAAACAAAATGAAAAGACAACCTATGGACTGGGAGAAAATATTTGCAAAAGATGTGACCGACAAGGGCTTAATTTCCAAAATATACAAACAGCTCATACAACTCAATAAAAAAAAACAAACCACAAACAACCCAATCAAAAAATGGGCAGAAGACATAAACAGACATTTCTCCAAAGAAGATATACAGATGACCAACAGGCACATGAAAAGATGCTCAACATCGCTAATTATTAGAGAAATGCAAATCAAAACTACAATGAGGTATCATCTTACACTGCTCAGAATGGCCGTCATGAAAAAGTCTACAAATAACAAATGCTGTACAGAGTTTGGAGAAAAGGGAACACTCCTACGCTGTTGGTGGGAATATAAATTGGTGCAGCCACTAAGGAAAATGGTATGTGTCCCTTAAAAAACTAAAAATAGAGTTACTGTATGATCCAGCAATCCCACTCCTGTGCACATATCCAGAAAAGACAAAAACTCTAATTTGAAAAGATATATGCACCCCAGTGTTCACTGCAGCAGTATTTACAATAGCCAAGACACGGAAGCAACCTTAGTGTCCAACAGATGAATGCATAAAGAAGAAGTGTATATATATATATATATATATATATACACAATGAAATATTACTCATCCACAAAAAAAGAATAAATAATGCCCTTTGCAGCAACAGGGGTGGACCTAGAGATTATCATACTAAGTGAAGGCAGACTGAGAAAGACAAATACCATATGATATCACTTATATGTAGAATCTAAAAAATAAAACAAATGAACTTATTTACAAAACAGAAGCAGACTCTTAGAGAAAACAAACTTATGGTTACCAAAAGGGAAGGGGGCATGGGGAGGATAAATTAGGAGTATGGGATTAACAGATACACACTATCATATGTAAAATAAACAATAAGGATTTACTGTATACCATAGGGAACTATATTCAGTATCTTTTAATAACCTATAATGGAAAAGTTTTAAAAAAAGAATATATTGTATGTATGTGTGTGTGTGTGTGTGTGTGTATAAACAAATCACTTTGCTGTACACCTGAAACTAACACAATATTGTAAATCAATTATATTTCAATTAAACAAAAATTTTTTTTGGCTTAGTCAAGCCCTACAGTTAAATTTTACCCAAACTAACTTCTATATTGCCATTAGAAAAAGCATAATCTTTGGCCATTTTAATTAATGCCATAATAAAAAATATGAGAAAATGCGGAAATTTTATATTTCCTTTGCTGAGTTTTGACATTCTAAACAAAGGACAGTTATAGCTCATATGTATCAAATCACTGTCAAAGAAATAAACAGAATTTACATAAATGGTAATATCACAATCTTAGTGCTACTTTAGAGAAGAGGTAGAAGACATTCAAAACTTGAAAGGTAACACAAACTCCCTTAATGAAAATGATGTTATTTATGTAACTTGATGTTTAGGTTTGATAACTGTCCTATTACATAAGATGTTACTATAAGGAGAAGCTGGGTGCTTCATACTCTCCATACAATTTTTGCAATGCTTTTAAAATCAAAGTTATCTCAACACAAAAAGTAAAACCAGACAAGCAAACAATGAGCTTTGTTAGATGATTCAGAAATAAGTATACTTATGTTTTAAATACTATAAAGTTTCCCACCAAAATAGTATGCAGAGGTAATCAGAGATATGAATGGCAGAGTTTTGGCATTTCTGTGATATGGACAGCTCATTACAGATTCCACAATATAAATCAGTATTTACTGCTCACTAGTAAAATCACAGTCATTCAGTAATACTGAGTGATGTTTCACACATGAAACTCATTGCCGTGTTTTGTGGATTCATGAGGTTTAAGAACCATTAGAACCAGATTCAACTGTTATGGTAAATAATTTCCTCATTTTAGAAGAGTCTGGAATACATTTCATCCCTTGACTCATATTAAACATTTTATCTTTTTAAGATAATCTTAACTCTTGGAATAAATTCTATTCCTAGAATCTTTCCTTTCTTCCTCCTGCAAAAATTTATTGAACAATGATTGTGTGTCGGACACTGGGAAAGGTATTGGAAATAACAAAGATGAATGAAATGTCTTGCTGCCTAGAGGAGCCCGTGTTCCAATGTGGAAGACAGGGAGGCACAGAATTACAGTGCAATGGAGGAAGTATATTATAAAGTCTATCAGGCATAAAATGTTAAGAGAAAAAAACTAAACCATGACAATACATAAGGAGAGTTTTTTTTTTTTAATGATTGATATTCTAGAGTTCGGGTATGGCATCGACATAATATACCGTCCTTCATTCTCAAAGAGTGGTATTGTGAATCTTTAAAACAAATACCTCTCAATGTAACTTATACTGACTGCTCTTTTATTAAGATTAACTTAACATCAAAGGACTATATCTTTGAGAAGTAAACTTATGTTTAGAAAGTGAATTTTTAAAACTTTACTCACAAGTGAACAGATTAAGTTGCCTCAAATATCTCTATTTCAAGTTGAATGCTATTTTCCCTAGAGTGAATCCATTAATCTTCACAGTTTTATTGGAAATTAATAGCTCATTAGACATCCAAGTAACACACTTCTTATGGCACATTAATTTTTCATGGGTGACAAAAAGTAGATTTTGCTTCAAGAAAAATTAAAAATAGTATTTTAGAAAATTCCACACAAGAAAATTTCTCTAATAGTTGTATTTCATGATCAGTGTCAAACCTAACAGCACACATTTCCACATCTTGAATTCACAGATAACCATATAAACACTATTTTGCTTTTTAAAGAAAAACATTAAATGTTTTAAACTCCTTGTTTTAAACTGTTACCATAATGAAAACCATGAACTGCCATGTTCTTAAATGATTCCAAAAAGTAGACCATGTGGCAAGTACCAAATCACTTATAAAGCCTGCCTGAAAATGTACTTAGTTAACTAATGTTTTCTATGACCAGTGAGTTATTCTGTAAGTATAAAGTGTTTCTCAATAGTCCATGATCTAGGCTATACAACATTAGAAAAAATGTTTCATACAATGACATTTTAAAACCCTATTTGAAAAGAGCATTCAGAGAGCTACAGAAGCCATTTACATTCTTCCCTGACTATAAACTATGTGTCAGGTATTGTGATAGGTGCTAAACAGAAAAAAAGCTGATATATAAGAGACAGACTCCCAGCATTATGGAGCTTGTAATCTGTGTCCAAAACAATGGGTTACTCGAGCAGCTATGTAACTGCAATTATGATATGTTCAGTGAAAGTATAGTGCTATGAGGGTTTTACTAGAAGGACCTAAGAATTTCATAGAAGCTCCTCCCCCTCCAGAAAATGACAGATACATTGAGACCTGAAGAATAAGAAGGAGCGGCAAACCTAAAGTCAACACACAGATAACATCAGAAGACAAAGAAAATGTCCTTATTCACCTTATAACCATCTAATATTCTCAATTCTGAATCTACAAAGTATGAAATATTTAAAAAGTAGTTGTGCTTTCTATTACTTGCAGTTAAAGCATTCTTACCAATACAACATTGGCATCTTTCTTAATTTTCTTCTCCTAGTTCTCTGAATTTTCCCCGCATCTTTTATTTCTTTTAACTTCTTTTCATCCCTGTCTTTAGAACTCTGTTACTGTTATCTGGAGATGGCTCTAAAGGGCTTCAAATGCCTCTATTTTATGATGACTCTCCAATTTATATCTTCAGCCTGGTGTATATTCCATGCTTTAAACTCGTATGTCCACTGCTACTTGATGTCTTCACTGAACTTTAAATAGGCACCTCAAACATACCATGTACAAAGCCAAACTTGATTCCTCTTCCTAACCACTGCCAACCTCCCCAAACAGCCTTATACCTCTCTTGGTCTATAATTTACCCAACTGCTCAAATGCAAACTCTAGGAGTCATTCCTTGATTCTTTTCTTTCTCTCACACCCCACAGCCAACTCCTGTTGTCTCTATCACCACAGAGTATCTAAAATCTGTCTAGTGCTTTCCATCTCCATTGTTACCATCTTAGTCCATGCTATCATATTTCTTGCCTGGATCACTTTAGTAGCTTCCTAATCAGCCTTCTTGCTTCCATTTCATAGTTGTACAACCTATTGTCCATATAGTAGGCAGCAATTTTTGTAACACACAGAGAAAATCACATCCCACCTTTGCTTGGAACCCTCCAATAGCACTGTGTTTAAAGTAGAATCCAAACTCCTGCCATGGCCTATAAAGTCCTATTATCATCTGGCCCCTTCCACGTTTCTGGCTTCATCTTGGACAGTTCTCCAACTTGCTTAAGCAGCTCCAAACATGCTGGTCTTCCTTCTGATTCCTGAACAAATAGCACTAGCTCTTTCCTCTGCCTTTAATTTTATATGTCTAGGTTTTTTTTTTGTTTTTTGTTTTTGTTATACGGTCTTAATCAGTGAGTTCTCTGACTTCATGCATGGAACCTGCCCTTCCTCCACCAACCAGATCATTCCTCATAACATTTATCACAATGAAATGATCATTTACTTACTTATATATCATCTGTCTTCCTTCACTAGAGTGGAAGCTCCATGATAGCAGATTTTCTCTGTCTTGTGTATTCTTACCCAAAGTATGTATGTGAGCACAGTGGAGAGTGTATATACATTAGGCCTCAGACAAATCTATCTGAATCCTGTTTTGGCACTTACTATTGGTGTGACCTTGGGAAAGTCACATGACCTCTCAGTCTCAGTTTCCTTACCTGTAAAATGTAAAAAAAATTAAAAACTAACCTCAAAAAACAGCCTTTGGGGATTAGAAGTACGATTATGCATGCAAATTATACTAGCAAAATGTTTACATTTACTAGTAAAACGTGTTACACAGTAGGTGCTCAAAACAATGGTAGCTATTATAGAATTTAAAATACATTTCCAAAAACCAGGGTCGAAAGTTGAGCTCAGATGTACATGGTTGGAAAAAGTGCTTTTTCTTTTTACCAGGATAAAAATGATCAGTTTTGTTTCCTTTTCTAACTACAGTTTTAGTATTTCAATACAAATGGTAATTATAATGCTAAGAATTACTTAAACTTATAGGGAGACACAAGAGGGAAGAGATATGGGAACATATGTATAACTGATTCACTTTGTTATAAAGCAGAAATTAACACACCATTGTAAAGCAATTATACTCCAATAAAGATGTTAAAAAAAGAATTACTTAAACTTATAATATAGAAATGTTTTCTACTGTTTATTAACCTACAAATATGTGAATGTCTACTATGTGCCAGGTTCTGTTCTAGGAGACGGAGAAACAAGTGGTAAACAACAGCATGTCTTTGTCCTCAGAGATCTTAAACTTCAACAGGAAAGAGACAATAAACTGTTAACAGATCAATAATTTCATATTTTGATGTAGTAGAAAAAACAACGGAAAGGAATACAATGTGTGGGAGCACAGTTTTCCTTAGACAAGGTAGTGAGGGAAGTTCCTCTACTAGAGAGGTGACATTCAGGCTGAGACGTGAATGATTTGAAAGAGCCAGTCAGGTACTAATCTGTGAGAAGAGACTGTCCAGGCATAGGAAACAAGGGCAAAGGGCCCTATAGTACAAATGAGCTCAGTATGTATGACCACCAGTATATCTGGCAGGAGGCAATGTTAGGTTGCCTTTGTAAGCCACACTGATTATTCCACTTACAGTGAGGAGCCACTGAAGGGTTTAATACTACTAATATGATTTTGAGCTTTAAGCTTATTTTAGTTGCTATACAGAAAAGGAAGGGTAGAGGTTATAGGTAAGAATGAAAATAGGGAAATAAGGCAGAAGACAACTGCAACAGTATAAATCAGAAATGACAGTGGTGTGGAGCACTGCAGTAGTGGTGGGAATGGAAAGATGTATGACATGGTTCTGAGTCAGGACAGGCTGCGAGGTAGAAATTGGGGGATAAAAAAAAGAGTAATTAGGAATTATTCCTGTTTGGGGCACACAAAAATGGTAGTAGTGAGTTAGGAAAGACTAAGAGAGAAGCAAGTTGTGATGGGAGTGGGAGGGAGGAAGGATCAGGAAAAAAAATTCTAGTTCAGCAACATTAAGCTTGAGACAATCTTTAGCTATCCAATGGGAATGTCAGGCAAACATCAGGATACATGAATTTAGATATTGAGGGAAGAGTTCAGGGCTACTAATAGAAATCTGGAAGTCCCCAACTTATAGATGAGACTATATGCATTCATCTAGGGAATGGCATACAGAGAAGAAAAAGGTCCAAGGACTACGCCATGATAATAAAACTTGGGTACAGGTGGAGAATTCAGCTAAGAAGACTGAGAAAGAGTTCCCATTTATGTAGGAAGAATATTAGGGGACTCTGAGGGTCATAGAAACCAAGATAAGAAAATGTTTCAAGGAAGAGGGAGTGGTCAACATTGTCAAATGATGTTGAGAGGTCAGATGAGATTCAGGACAGGCATGACTACTGAGAAAGAGATAGCAAGTGATCTTAACAAGAGCTATTTTAATGGAGTAGTAGGGATCAAAGGCTGGCTGAAATAGTTAAAGAGGGAGATGCCATTTTGCACTTTGTTCTTCTTTAATTTCAAGAACAAAGATGTAATGACTGGGGCTATAGCAGCCATCTTTGAACTATGATGGAAAAACCAGAAGAATCATGATAAAATTACTCCTGGTAGCCTGGGCTGCTGACAGTACTATTTCTTTGGGCTTTCTATTATGTGTTATATTTTATATCTCTACATTAATCAAACCTTTCCTGCAGCATAAAAATATCCCTTCCCTAAAAATAATATATGATATGTTTTCTCTCCTGGTCTCTAAGACTTTCAGTCTGAATAAAAAACAAAAAACAACTGCAGCACTGATTTGCACTAACAGTGAGTCTACTGCATTTACTGTAAAAAGAATACCTTTTCAGTATCTCCTTTTAGGTTTGCATGTCCTAGTTATGCTGGAAATGAACATATGGAGCTGAATGTAGGTATGAAAGGAAAACTTTCACACGTAGCAGAGTTCTATAAATGCTTTTAAAAACAAGTGCAGATGTATTCCTTTATACCTTCAACCATAAACAGTCAAATCAGAATGATCTTTCCAACTTCAACTGAGTACTTTGAAAATTAACTACATGACTGTAATCAGGAGGTATATAATATTTTTGTACTCTTTCACTTATTTTTTAATAAACATTTCCAATTTTAGAGGAAAAAAGAGAAAATGGAGGTACTGAGTATAGACAACTATTTAGAGGCTTTGCTGTAGTACAGAAATGGGCAATAACTGGAGAAGGGACGAGGTGAAGTTCTCCAAAAGATTGGGAAATGTTAAAACATGTCAAAGGAAATTAAGAAATTCTTCTTGAAGGAACTAAGATATTTTCTATCTGATATTCCTCTGGTACTAGTTTCAAATATAAAGTCTTAGATCATACCAAAATTATTTGCTTTCAAAATATAATTCTGTAACATGTAAATAAATATTCTGTTATAGGAATTCTCATATTTTAATTGGTAAGTACTAGAAACTGTGTCATAAACATACTGTCATAAGCCTAGATTTTCCAATGAAACATTCTAAATTAACACTAGAATTGATTTAATATAGTTAATAATAATTCATAATAAAGAATTTAGTCTCAACACATGCAAGAGCCTATTTGCCATTGGTTTTTAAAAAAATTTTTCTTATGAAATATGCTTTTATATTTTCCCTAGTGGTACTATCACATATATCTATAACACATTAGTTTTCACTTTCATTAGACTATTTCATGATGATAAAACAAAGCACATGATTATTTGATTAGAAAAACAGTCCTTTAATTGTTTGATTAAATTAATTATATTAATACAAAATTTTCTTTACAAAATGCTACAAAACTGTGCTGCTTTAGGCAAATGGCAGTGTTAAAACTGGATAAAATACTTCCATAAATTATAACAAGTGAATCAGCAACTTTTTATAGTATTATATATTTCATATATAATACAAATTATAAGTTTATATATTTATATAAATATTTATAAAATATACTTATTATACTATGTTATTTTACAATATATATTATATACTATGTATATTTTATATATTTGTATCATAAAAATAATTTAGAAATGCTAAATTCTTTTCTGCTCATAGTGAAGTAATTGCCTTGTAGACATTTTGGAAGTTAGCTCATTTTCAGTTTATTTAAGTTTGTAGAAATGACAATGATGCACAGTGGTTTTAAAACAATATGCATTTTTCAGATATGAAGGTATATGCACATAAGAATTGTTTTTCCTTCTAGATCCTCACTGAAATGGCCAATGGAATTTTAAAAACATGAGACACAGAGAGAGAGGGAAGGAGGGAAGGAAGGAGGGAAAGAGGGAAGAAGGGGATGTAAGTAAGAACATACACCTATAATAGTAGTGGAACTGAGGGAAGATTCCTACCACTTTCTAAAAATTATCAAGAATATTTGCTGGGACCCATCAAACCAGGTTATTTCCACTGCTCCTGGTTTTAACAGTATCTTGAGTTCTTCCATAGTTTTCATCTCATTTGTCTATATTCTCTTTTAGACTATAAGCATCAAGAGGAAGGGGTTATGTCCTTTCATGGATACCACGGTACTCCCAACAACTATTACTGGGCCCTACACTTACAAGAGGCTCAGTAAATATTTGTAAAATGAAGGCAAGAAGAAACGCTAAAAAGAAATACATCAATATGCCAACAGTGGTAATCCCTGGGAAGTAGATTATGACTTTTGTTTTCTTTATCCATTTCTCTGCATTTTTCAAATTATCTATAATGAACATGTATTAGTTGCATAATGTGAACAAAATAATTAATACATTTAAAAACACAGTTCAAAGTAATTTTTCACTTAATTCCTTACACAATAGATAAGCAATATGAAAAAAGTAATTAAAATAAATTAATGCTACAGTTATTTATAGAAAACATTTATGCTAAATGAAGTTTATATATTTTATTTGTAAATTACTGTAACACACAGTCTTCAAAAAATTATCTAAGGATGTATTTTAGTATGTAGACCCTAGTTCAATAAAATTTTGTTCTTCATTAGGAAAAGGCAATACCAAGTCAAAGTCAGGAAATGTAATCTGAAGCCACAAAGGATGTGAAATATTTCTAATGTAACTAACACCTTTTAATGTCTAATTTTTAAGTAATGCAGATTAAGTGTTATATAGCTTCTTCCTATCCTAAACAAATATTTAACTACAAAAAAACAGATAAGCAGCAATAGATAAGCAGCTAGCAGTACTAAATTACAGGGCTACATCGTGTGTATGAGCAGAAAAGAAAATTCTAGATTTTTCAAACTGATAACTTTTTTGACATTAGCCCACTAGCCATTAAGTCATTAATGTCTTATCACTGTATATCTATGAAGAATAATAATTTGGTTTTGAGAACTTAAAAGTAGAAAACTATTAACATAAGAACTATTTCACTTTTTTGTAGTTTTTGCATTTTAGGAATTTTTTGATGATCTTGTATAGTGAACATGTGACTAAAACAAAACCTTACCATTATTTTTTCCCTATCAAACATAACAGGACCTTCTTTAAGCTAGGTTTGTGATGACAGGTTGAGCTTCTCATACTATTTTTAATAAAATACTGCTTCCTTACTTTAATATAGAGAAGATACATTTTCAAGAAGGAAAATGCTGATGTTATCTTGGTTATAAGCTTGCTGCTGAAATGATTTAGATAGTTTTCTCTTCCATACAATATCAGTATAAGGCCTTACTTTTCAAGAAATGAATTATAGCTGATACTTCAAATCTCTTTTATCTGTATCTCTTAGTTGAGAAAAATGAGAAAACATAAATATTTATTCTATATAAACAGAATAGATGCAAGATGTAGATAAAAATGATCCATTATGGAACAGTGAATAATTGCTATTTGTATCACCATTCGAAGAGAAAAGGGCATCAAGTATTTCTACCAGGTTTAAATCTGAGGATACCTAAAGTTACTGAGAAAATAAAAAATCTGTAATTTTACGTGTTTGGGATAATGTGTTTGTGGTTCATGATTTTGCATTGATAATAAATTTAACATTGTTCTCTATAGCATACTTCGGAGGAAACTCAATAAAACTTTGCTTTAATTGAGAAGCATCTGTAGCGGCAAACGACCCACAACCCGCAAGAAAAACAAGTTTAAGAAATCCTAATGTAAAAATAATAAACAGTGAAGCTATTTAAGTAAATTATTCCTTTACTTTGCCATTTCTGATATCTAGATATTCAAAAGGTAACCACCAAAAAATGTGCAGGCAAATTCTCATACTCTGATAATTTGAGGAAAATATGCTAGCATTTTTTTTCTTTCATGAAGCAGTAGTTTTACACATTTGGAGAGACTACATGGAAAGGAGAAGGCACTATTAAGTAGAAACAGCAATACCATTAATAAAGTGACATAAGCATAAAAACTTGTAGGTGCTAGAAATAATTTTAAACTAGGTTTTAAAGAATGAAACACAAAAATACCTATAATCAGAGATTCACATACTACACTGATGCAAAATGAAGCTGATAATTTCAAAGAATGAAATCTGTACCTTGATTAAACCTCCTGGAAAAACTGTGTATCAAATTATGCTCTTGATGAAATTCAGACTATTATATAACACAATGCATGGAAAATATTTTAAAAACTTATTTTATATCAAAGTGATAATATTTTTATTTTGTCTACATATGCCAAACATTATAAGCTCAATTAGATAATTATGGAAGGTACATAATACTTAAGAATTATATAGGCGCTGTAAGATATTTAACCACAAACGTACATAAACAAGCACTGGACATTAGTACTATATAGGAGAAAGACCAAAGGACTTGGAGACAGAAAGTCAAAGTCCTCATTGGTGGCCCTGCCACTTATCATGGGTCTTCGACAATTCATTCACAAACCTCTTGGAACTCTAGATTTTTTTTTTAACATGTTTATTGGAGTAAAATTGCTTTACAATGGTGTGTTAGTTTCTGCTTTATAACAAAGTGAATCAGTTATACATATACATATGTTCCCATATCTCTTCCGTCTTGCGTCTCCCTCCCTCGCACCGTCCTACCACCCATCAAGGTGGTCACAAAGCACCGCACTGATCTCCCTGTGCTATGCGGCTGCTTCCCATTAGCTATCTGTTTTACGTTTGGTAGTGTATATATGTCCATGCCACTCTCTCACTTTGTAACCGCTTACCCTTCCCCCTCCCCATATCCTCAATTCCATTCTCTAGTAAGTCTGTGTCTTTACTCCCATCTTATACCTAGGTTCTTCATGACCTTTTTTTTTTTCTCTTAGATTCCATATATATGTGTTAGCATACGGTATTTCTATTTCTCTTTCTGACTTACTTCACTCTGTATGACAGACTCTAGGTCCATCCATCACACTACAAATATCTCAATTTTGTTTCTTTTTATGGCTAATATCCCATTGTATATATGTGCCACATCTTCTTTATCCATTCCTCTGATGATGGACACTTTGGTTGCTTCCATGTCCTGGCTATTGTAAATAGAGCTGCAATGAACATTTTGGTACATGATTCTTTTTGAATTATGATTTTCTCAGAGTATATGCCAAGTAGTGGGATTGCTGGGTCGTATGGTAGTTCTATTTTTAGTTTTTTAAGGAAACACCATACTGTTCTCGATAGTGGCTGTATCAATTTACATTCCCACCAACAGTGCAAGGGTGTTCCCTTTTCTCCACACCCTCTCCAGCATTTATTGTTTCTAGATTTTTTGATGATGGCCATTCTGACCAGTGTGAGATGATATCTCATTGTAGTTTTGATTTGCATTTCTCTAATGACTAATGATGTTGAGCATTCTTTCATGTGTTTGTTGGCAATCTGTATATCTTCTTTGGAGAAATGTCTATTTAAGTCTTCTGCCCATTTTTGGACTGCGTTCTTTTGTTTTTTTGTTATTGAGCTGCATGAGCTGCTTTTAAGTCTTGGAGATTTTGTCAGCCTTTGTCAGTTGCTTCATTTACAAATATTTTCTCCCATTCTGAGGGCTGTCTTTTGGTCTTGTTTATGGTTTCCTTTGCTGTGCAAAAGCTTTTAAGTTTCATTAGGTCCCATTTATTTTTCATTTCCGTTTCTCTAGGAGATGGGTCAAAAAGGATCTTGCTGTGATTAATGTCATAGAGTGTTCTGCCTATGTTTTCCTCTAAGAGTTTGATAGTGTCTGGACTTACATTTAGGTCCTTAATCCAGTTTGGGTTTATTTTTTGTGTATGGTGTTACGGAGTGTTCTAATTCCATACTTTTACATGTAGCTGTCCAGTTTTCCCAGCACCACTTATTAAAGCGGCTGTCTTTTCTCCACTGTATATTCTTGCCTCCTTTATCAAAGATAAGGTGACCATATGTGCGTGGGTTTATCTCAGGGCTTTCTATCCTGTTCCATTGATCTATATTTCTGTTTTTGTGCCAGTACCATACTGTCTTGATTACTGTAGGTTTGTAGTATAGTCTGAAGTCAGGGAGCCTGATTCCTCCTGCTCCATTTTTCTTTCTCAAGATTACTTTGGCTATTCGGGGTCTGTTGTGTTTCCATACAAATTGTGAAATTTTTTGTTCTAGTTCTGTGAAAAATGCCAGTGGTAGTTTGACAGGGATTGCATTGAATCTGTAGATTGCTTTGGGTAGTAGAGTCATTTTCAGAATGTTGATTCTTCCAATCCAAGAACATGGTATATCTCTCCATCTATTTGTATCTTTTTTTTTTTTTTTTTTTGCGGTAGGCAGGCCTCTCACTGTTGGGGCCTCTCCTGTTGCGGAGCACAGGCTCCGGACGCGCAGGCTCCGCAGCATGTGGGATCTTCCCAGACCAGGGCACAAACCTCTGTCCCCTGCATCGGCATGTGGACTCTCAACCTCTGCACCACCAGGGAAGCCCTATTTGTGTCATCTTTAACTTCTTTCATCAGTGTCTTATAATTTTCTGCTTATAGCTCTTTTGTCTCCTTCGGTAGGTTTATTCCTAGATATTTTCTTCTTTTTGTTGCAATGGTAAATGGGAGTGTTTTCTTAATTTCACTTTCAGATTTTTCATCATTAGTGTATAGGAATGCCAGAGATTTCTGTGCATTAATTTTGTATCCTGCTACTTTACCGAATTCATTGATTAGCTCTAGTAGTTTTCTGGTAGCATCTTTAGGATTCTCTATGTATAGTATCATGTCATCTGCAAACAATGACAGCTTTACTTCTTCTTTTCCAATTTGGATTCCTTTTATTTCTTTTTCTTCTCTGATTGCTGTGGCTAAAACTTCCAAAACTATGTTGAATAATAGTGGTGAGAGTGGGCAACTTTGTCTTGTTCCTGATCTTAGTGGAAATGGTTTCAGTTTTTCACCATTGAGGACGATGTAGGCTGTGGGTTTGACATATATGGCCTTTATTATGTTGAGGAAAGTGCCCTCTATGCCTACTTTCTGCAGGGTTTTTATCATAAATGGGTGTTGAATTTTGTCGAAAGCTTTCTCTGCATCTATTGAGATGATCATATGGTTTTTCTCCTTCAATTTGTTAATACAGTGTATCATGTTGATTGATTTGCATATATTGAAGAATCCTTGCATTCCTGGAATAAACCCCACTTGATCATGGTGTATGATCCTTTTAATCTGCTGTTGGATTCTGTTTGCTAGTATTTTGTTGAGGATTTTTGCATCTATGTTCATCAGTGATATTGGCCTGTAGTTTTCTTTCTTTGTGACCTCTTTGTCTGGTTTTCGCATCAGGGTGATGGTGGCCTCGTAGAATGAGTTTGGGAGAGTTCCTCCCTCTGCTATATTTTGGAAGAGTTTGAGAAGGATAGGTGTTGGCTCTTCTCTAAATGTTTGATAGAATTCGCCTGTGAATCCGTCTGGTCCTGGGCTTTTGTTTGTTGGAAGATTTTTAATCACAGTTTCAATTTCAGTGCTTGTGACTGGTCTGTTCATATTTTCTATTTCTTCTTGGTTCAGTCTCGGCAGGTTGTGCATTTCTAAGAATTTGTCCATTTCTTCCAGGTTGTCCATTTTATTGGCATAGAGTTGCTTGTAGTAATCTCTCATGATCCTTTGTACTTCTGCAGTGTCAGTTGTTACTTCTCCTGTTTCATTTCTAATTCTATTGATTTGAATCTTCCACTTTTTCTTGATGAGTCTGGCTAATGGTTTATCAATTTTGTTTATCTTCTCAAAAAACCAGTCTAGTTTTATTGATCTTTGCTATCGTTTCCTTCATTTCATTTATTTCTGATCTGATCTTTATGATTTCTTTCCTTCTGCTAACTTTAGGGGATTTTTGTTCTTCTTTCTCTAATTGCTTTAGGTGCCAGGTTAGGTTGTTTATTTCAGATGTTTCCTGTTTCTTAAGGTAGGATTGTATTGCTACATACTTCCCTCTTAGAACTGCTTTTGTTGCATCCCATAGCTTTTGGGTTGTCGTGTCTCCACTGTCACTTGTTTCTAGGTATTTTTTGATTTCCTCTTTGATTTCTTCAGTGGTCACTTCGTTATTAAGTAGTGTATTGTTTAGCCTCCATGTGTTTGTATTTTTTACAAATCTTTTCCTGTAATTGATATCTAGTGTCATAGCGGTATGGTCAGAAAAGATACTTGGTACGATTTCAATTTTCTTAAATTTACCAAGGCTTGATTTGTGACCCAAGATATGATCCATCCTGGAGAATGTTCCATAAGCACTTGAGAAAAATGTGTATTCTGTTGTTTTTGGATGGAATGTCCTATAAATATCAATTAAATCCATCTTGTTTAATGTATCATTTAATGCTTGTGTTTCCTTATTTATTTTCATTTTAGATGATCTGTCCATTGGTGAAAGTGGGGTGTTAAAGTCCCCTACTATGATTGTGTTACTGTCAGTTTCCCCTTTTATGGCTTTAGCATTTGCCTTATGTATTGAGGTGCTGCTATGTTGGGTGCATAAATATCTACAATTGTTATATCTTCTTGGATTAATCCCTTGATCATCATGTAGTGTCCTTTCTGTCTATTGTAATAGTCTTTATTTTAAAGTCTATTTTGTCTGATATGAGAATTGCTACTCCAGCTTTCTTCTGATTTCCATTTGCATGGAATATCTTTTTCCATCCCCTCACTTTCAGTCTGTATGTGTCCCTAGGTCTGAAGTGGGTCTCTTGTAGACAGCATATATATGGGTCTTGTTTTTGTATCCATTCAGCCAATCTGTGTCTTTTGGTGGGAGCATTTAATCCATTTACATTTAAGTTAATTATCGATATGTATGTTCCTATTCCCATTTTCTTAATTGTTTAGGGTTTGTTATTGTAGGTCTTTTTCTTCTCTTGTGTTTCTTGCCTAGAGAAGTCCCTTTAGCATCTGTTGTAAAGCTGGTTTGGTGGCACTGAACTCTCTCAGCTTTTGCTTGTCTGTAAAGGTTTTAATTTCTCCATCAAATCTGAATGAGATCCTTGCTGGGTACAGTAATCTTGGTTGTAGGTTTTTCTCCTTCATCACTTTAAATATGTCCTGCCACTCCCTTCTGGCTTGCAGAGTTTCTGCTGAAAGATCAGCTGTTAACCTTATCGGGATTCCCTTGTGTGTTATTTGTTGGTTTTCCCTTGCTGGTTTTAATATGTTTTCTTTGTATTTAATTTTTGATAGTTTGATTAATATGTGTCTTGGCATGTTTCTCCTTGGATTTATCCTGTATGGGACACTCTGTGCTTCCTGGACTTGATTAACTATTTCCTTTCCCATATTAGGGAAGTTTTCAACTATAATCTCTTCAACTATTTTCTCAGTCCCTTTCTTTTTCTCTTCTTCTTGTGGGACCCCTATAATTCGAATGTTGGTGCGTTTAATGTTGTCCCAGAGGTCTCTGAGACTGTCCTTAGTTCTTTTCATTCTTTTTTCTTTATTCTGCTCTGCAGTAGTTACTTCCACTATTTTATCTTCCAGGTCACTTATCCGTTCTCCTGCCTCAGTTATTCTGCTATTGATCCCTTCTGGAGTATTTTTTTTTTTTTTTTTTTTTTTTTTTTTTTGTGGTACGCGGGCCTCTCACTGTTGTGGCCTCTCCCGTTGCGGAGCACAGGCTCCGGACGCACAGGCTCAGCAGCCATGGCTCACGGGCCCAGCCGCTCCGCGGCATATGGGATCCTCCCAGACCGGGGCACGAACCCGTATCCCCTGCATCGGCAGGCGGACTCTCAACCACTGCGCCACCAGGGAGGCCCTGGAGTATTTTTAATTTCATTTATTCTGTTGTTCATCGTTGCTTGTTTCCTCTGTAGTTCTTCTAGTTCCTTGTTAAATGTTTCTTGCATTTTCTCTATTCCATTTCCAAGATTTTGGATCATCTTTACTATCATTATTCTGAATTCTTTTTCAGGTAGGTTGCCTATTTCCTCTTCATTTGTTAGGTCTGGTGGGTTTTTACATTGCTCCTTCTCCTGCTGTGTGTTTTTCTCTCTTCTCATTTTGCTTATCTTACTGTGTTTGGGGTCTCCTTTTCGCAGGCTGCATGTTTGTAGTTCCTGTTGTTTTTTATGTCTGTCCTCAGTGGCTAATGTTGGTTCAGTGGGTTTTGTAGGTTTCCTGGTGGAGGGAACTACTGCCTGTGTTCTGGTGGATGAGGCTGGATCTTGTCTTTCTTGTAGGCAGGTCCACGTCAGGTGGTGTGTCTGGGGTGTCTGTGGCCTTATTATGATTTTAGGCAGCCTCTCTGCTAATGGGTGGCGTTGTGTTCCTGTCTTGCTAGTTGTTTGGCATAGGGTGTCCAGCACTGTAGCTTGCTGGTCATTGAGTGAGGCTGGGTGTTGGTGTTGTGATGGAGATCTCTGGGAGATTTTCGCCATTTGGTATTACGTGGACGTGAGAGGTCTCTTGTGGACTAGTGTCCTCGAGTTGGCTCTCCCACCTTAGTGGCACAGCCCTCATGCCTGGCTGGAGCACCAAGATCCTGTCCTCCACATGGCTCAGATTAAAAGGGAGAAAAGAAAGAAAAGAAAAGAAAAGAAAGAAGATAAAATAAAGATAAAATATAATAAAGTTATTAAAATAAAAAAAATATTATTAAGAAAAAAAATTTTTAAGTAAAAAAAAAAAAAAACGGACGGACAGAACCCTAGAACAAATGGTGAAAGCAAAGCTATACAGACAAAATCTCACACAGAGGCATACACATACACACTCACAAAAAGAAGAAAAGGGGAAAAAATAGTCTATCTTGTTCCCAAAGTCCACCTCCTCAATTTGGGATGATTTGTTGTCTATTCAAGTATTCCACAGATGCAGGGTACATCAAGTTGATTGCGGAGATTTAATCCGCTGCTCCTAAGGCTGCTGGGAGAAACTTCCCTTTCTCCTCTGTTTGCACAGCTCCTGGTGTTCAGCTTTGGATTTGGCCCTGCCTCTGCGTGTAGGTCGCCTGAGGGCGTCTGTTCTTCGCTCAGACAGGATGGGGTTAAAGGAGCAGCTGCTTTGGGGGCTGTGGCTCACTCAGGCTGGGGGGAGGGAGGGGTACGGATGCAGGGCGAGCCTGCAGTGGCAGAGGCCACCGTGACGTTGCACCAGCCTGAGGCGCGCCGTGCGTTCTCCCGGGGAAGTTGTCCCTGGATCAGGGGACCCTGGCAGTGTCGGGCTGCACAGGCTCGCAGGAGTGGAGGTGGGGATAGTGACCTGTGCTCGCACACAGGCTTCTTGGTGGCTGCAACAGCAGGCTTAGCATCTCATGCCCATCTCTGGGGTCCGCGCTGATAGACGCGGCTCACACCCGTCTCTGGAGCTCCTTTAAGCAGCGCTCTTAATCCCCTCTGCTTGTGCACCAGGAAACAAAGAGGGAAGAAAAAGTCTCTTGCCTCTTCGGCAAGTCCAGACTTCTTCCCGCGCTCCCTCCTGGCTAGCCGTGGTGCACTAACCCCTTCAGGCTGTGTTCACACTGCCAACCCCAGTCCTCTCCCTGCAATCCAACCGAAGCCCAAGCCTCAGCTCCCAGCCCCCGCCCACCCCGACGTGTGAGCAGACAAGCCTCTCGGGCTAGTGAGTGCAGGTCGGCACCGATCCTCTGTGCGGGAATGTCTCCGCTTTGCCCTCCGCACCCCTGTTGCTGCACTCTTCTCCGCAGCTCCGAAGCTTTCCCCCTCTGCCACCCGCAGTCTCTGCCCGCAAAGGGGCTTCCTAGTGTGTGGAAACCTTTCCTCCTTCACAGCTCCCTCCCACTGGTGCAGGTCCCATCCCTATTCTTTTGTCTCTGTTTTTTCTTTTGCCCTACCCAGGTACGTGGGGAGTTTCTTGCCTTTTGGGAGGTCTGAGGTCTCCTGCCAGCGTTCAGTAGGTGTTCTATAGGAGCAGTTCCACCTGTAGATGTATTTCTGATGTATCTGTGGGAAGGAAGCTGATCTCCACGTCTTACTCTTGAGCCATCTTCCTAAAACCTGTCTAGATTTCTTAAGTAGTGATAACCTTGAGGGAAAAAAGGTCTAAGGGAATTTGACCAGTTGAGCTGTAACTTTACAAAGTCACTTCTAGATTTAAATTCTAAGATTCCACTATTTTAAATGAATGAGAAGTAAACCATTATGAATAAGACTCAAGGTGAAACTCGTATTTTCCTCAAATAACCTTGGGGAACCAATTCTCTCCCTCGGTAAATGCTTTATAATTCTAACAAACTGAATTTTTAAGGCAGACGTTACTTTTTTAGGTAAGCCTGAGCACATCTGCAGTAATCTACTGACCTCTTTTATTAGCAATAATTTAATATCATATGAAATTCAACACTAAGAGCCTGAGTTAAAATTTGAGATGCTAGAAAATAAGTATTCACATAATCCTCTGTTGAAAAAACCATCAAATAGTACTATTTCCATATATGATTCCATCTTAATCTAGAAACCATAGGCTATAAGTCTATAATCAAATTTATACATGATCCTATTTTTCTCAATCTTTTTTGACAACTATTATATAAAGAGCTTCTCTAAGTTCTTAGGCATCTCTTATCCTTTGGGTTATGAAAAATCAAACACACATGCAACAAAATAGTTTGGTTTTGCTCACAAATCTGGATAAAAATAACAGGGGATTAATAACAATAGTAATGATTACAATAATAATAATCACGATGGTATTTGTGACAATTTATAGAGAATTTAATGGGCCAGTAATTATGCTAGGCATTCTACATATGCTATTCTCTGATGTTCAGAACTTGCCTACACAGTATTACCTTTACTTTACTGATGAGTAAATACAAACTCAGAAGGCTTAAGGAATTTGCCCCAGAGTGGCAAAGCTACTAAGTGGAGGAGCAGATATTCAAATCCGGGTCTATCTAATTATAAACCTGATGTTCCACAGGCATATTTTACTTAAGTTCAATTTTACAAAAACTGACATATAAAAAAAGAGGTTTAACTCACATAATAAACATAAAAGAAAACAATATTGGCTTCTTGACATTTATATGAGAAGACTGACTGTATACAAGAGATGTTTCCCAGGAATTGAACATTTCTCAGTGTCAGTAAGTACTTGGGAACAATTTCAGATAATGCCAAAATCTGCAGTGTACTGCCATTTTACCAGCACGAAGCCTTTCATTTTATCATAAAGTACAGAAATATCAATCCTATTATATGAAGCTCTTTCAAATCATATAATTTAAAGCTTTTTGCTTTAACTCTTAGTTTCTTTAAATACTTCTACGTAGAATATTCTTGTAGTTTGTCCACTGCATGGTTAAAAAAAAAAAGGAAATTTACTAATCTATAGCTCATCCTTGCTGAACAATGAAAGATCACAACATAAAAGCTTGAAAAATATCTACACAAAATTAAGAATGTAAGCAAAATATTACTTCCTCCTAGATTGTATTTTCTTCTGTATCTGTATTCATATACATAGACACCTAGCAAAAATATAGGCCTGTATATGTCAGGATCTACTGTAACAGCTCTAGTCTAGATGAAATGTGGGTTTAGTGAGTTTAGTGAGTTGTTTTAAAAGTGAAATTTAATTAAAAAGAATAAAATCAGGTACATCACACATAGTAAGGATAACAAGGTAAGTTTTGTTTTAGTGTAGAGTGTGTATATATATATACAGGGTGTGTGTATGATAGAGTCTTGTAAAGAGTAGGGGGTGTGTGAAGGGCTATGTGTAGAGCTGTACGTAGGAACATCTGTAGGAATGTGTGTGGGGGTGTGTACAGGGGTATGAGAAGGTTGATGTATGTGTATAATCATGTATATGAATGTGTGTAGGGTCCTCATAAGCCAGGTTATCCCCACACACAGACAGGTATCTAGAAGTCAATGTGTGGACTTGCTGATCACAATGATGCATTAGTATATTATTAGGAATAGTACATTAAGTTATATCCTATGGAAAATGTTACTCAATTCTCATCAATTCTCTTTTGATTTACTATACCTTTTGTACCTTAAAACGTTCAAAAAATTATTTGTCATATATTTCATTTTTTGTAATTCATTTTTCATTTCTTTTGGAAACAAAGCTAAATGCCTGGCATGCTCCAGACATTTGTGTTTTAACATTTTAAATTACCTATATTTAGGGTTAGTTTAAAATAGATACATTCTTCATTTAAATTTACTACAACCTTTTAAAATCCTTTAAATTTGATTTCAAGCCAAAGGCTGATGATTTCTCTTTGTCTTTAATTTCCTCTGAATGTGAAGTTCATAAGAGGGCGACAATTAGTTAACTTCATTAGGCTAAGTTGATCATGTTCTCCCCTAGGTCAATATGTAAAGTTACTCAAATACAGAGCAGAGCTTAAAAAATTAATCTTCCTATACAATGAAAATAATACTAAATCATTATTAAATACCTCAATATCAGAAGAAATAAGTGAGTATACATTGAAATAAATACAGTGACTAAAAGGTTAAATATGGGTAAATGCTCAATTTTTAATAACAGTAACAACACAAATTACTTAAACATTTTCTCTTAGTATGACTCATTAATAAATCTGTAATTTTAAAATAAATGAATTCTTTGCTAGGGACAAATTTTGCTTTAAATTACTCAAAACTAAAAAATACTTAGAAATGAATGACAACGAAAATATGATGACCCAAAACCTATGGGACAGAGCAAAAGCAGTTCAAAGAGGGAAGTTTAAGCAATTCAAACTCACCCCAAGAAACAAGAAAAATATCAAACAAACAATCTAACCTTTCACCTAAAGCAACTAGAGAAAGAAGAACAAAGAAAACCCAAAGTCAGTAGAAGGAAAGAAATCATAAATATCAGAGCAGAAATAAATGAAACAGAAATGAAGAAAACAATAGCAAAGATCAATAAAACTAAAAGTTGGTTATTTGAGAAGATAAACAAAATTGATAAACCCTTAGCCAGTCTCATCAAGAAAAAAAGGGAGAGGACGCAAATCAATAAAATTAGAAATGAAAAAGGAGAAATCACAACTGACACCACAGAAATACAAAGGATTATAAGAGACGACTACAAACAACTATATGCCAATAAAATGGACAAGCATGAAGAAATGGAAAAATTCTTGGAAAGGTACAATTTTCCAAGACAGAACCAGTGAGAATTAGAAAATATAAACAGACCTATCACAAGTAATGAAATTGAAACTGTAATTAAAAATCTTCCAACAAACAAAAGTCCAGGACCAGATGGCTTCACAGGTGAATTCTATCAAACATTTAGAGAAAAGCTAATACTGATCCTTCTCAAACTCTTCCAAAAATTGCAGAGGGAGGAACACTCCAAATTCGTTCTATGAAGCCACCATCACCCTGATGCCAAAACCAGAAAAAGATATCACAAGAAAAGAAAATTATAGACCAATATCACTGATGAACATAGATGCAAAAATCCTGAATAAAATACTAGCTAACAGAATCCAACAACATATTAAAAGGATCATACACCATGATCAAGTGGGATTTATCCCAGGAATGCAAGGATTCTTCAATATACGCAAATCAATCAATGTGATACACCATATTAACAAATTACAGAATGAAAACCACATGATTGGGCTTCCCTGGTGGTGCAGAGGTTGAGAGTCCGCCTGCCGATGCAGGAGACACGGGTTCGTGCCCTGGTCCGGGAAGATCCCACGTGCCACGGAGCGGCTGGGCCCGTGAGCCATGGCCACTGGACCTGCGCGTCCGGAGCCTGTGCTCTGCAGCGGGAGAGGCCACAACAGTGAGAGGCCCGCGTACCGCAAAAAAAAAAAAAAACCACATGATTATCTCAATAGATGCAGAAAAAGCTTTTGACAAAATTCAACAGCCATTTATGGTAAAAACTCTCCAAAAAATGGGCACAGAGGGAACCTACCTCAACATAATAAAGTCCATATAGGACAAACCTGCAGCAAACATCACAGTCAATGGTGAAAAACTGAAAGCATTTCCACTAAGATCAGGAATAAGACAGGGATGTCCACTCTCACCACTCCTATCCAACATAGTTTTGGAAGTCTTAGCCATGGCAAGCAGAGAAAAAAAGGAAATAAAAGGCGTACAAATTGGAAAAGAAGAAGTAAAACTGTGACTGTCTGCAGATGACATAATACTACACATAGAAAATCCTAAAGATGCCACCAGAAAACTACTAGAACTAATGAATGAATTTGGTAAGGTTGCAGGATACAAAATTAATGCACAGAAATCTCTGGCATTCCTATATACTAACAACGAAAAATCAGAAAGAGAAATTAAACAATCCCATTTACCACTGCAACAAAAAGAATGAAATACCTAGGAATAAACCTAACTACGGAGGTGAAAGACCTGTACCCAGAAAACTATAAAACACTGATGAAGGAAATCAAAGATGACATAAACAGATGGAGAGTATACCATGTTCTTGGATTGGAAGAATCAATATTGTGAAAATGACTATACTACCCAAAGCAATCTACAGATTCCATGCAATCCCTATCAAATTACTAATGGCATTCTTCACAGAATTAGAACCAAAAATTTTGCAATTTGTATGGAAACACAAAAGACCCTGAATAGCCAAAGCAATCTTGAGAAAGAAAAATGGAGCTAAAGGAATCAGGCTCCCTGACTTCAAACTATACTACAAAGCTACAGTAATCCAGACAGTATGGTCCTGGCACAAAAACAGAAATATAGATCAATGGAACAGGATAGAAAGCCCAGAGATAAACCCATGCACATATGGTCACATAATTTATGACAAAGGAGGCAAGAACATACAATGGAAAAGACAGCCTTTTGATAAGTGGTGCTGGGAAACTAGACAGTTATGTGTAAAGAATGAAATTAGAACACTACCTGACACCATACACAAAAATAAACTCCAAATGGATTAAAGACCTAAATGTAAGACCAGACACTATAAAACTTTTAGAGGAAAACACAGGAAGAACACTCTTTGACATAAACCACAGCAAGATCTTTTTTGATCCACCTCCTAGAGTAATGGAAATAAAAACAAAAATAAACAAATGGGACCTAATGAAACTTAAAAGCTTTTGCACAGCAAAGGAAACCATAAACAAGACGAAAAGACAACCCTCAGAATGGGAGAAAATATTTGCAAATGAAACAACTGACAAAGGATTAATCTCCAAAATATGCAAACAGCTCATGGAGCTCAATATCAAAAAACAAACAACCTAATTAAAAAATGGGTGGAAGACCTGAACAGACATTTCACCAAGGAAGACACACAGATGGCCAAGAGGAACATGAAAAGATGCTCAACATCATTAATTATCAGAGAAATGCAAATCAAGTACAATGAGATATCACTTCAGAGCAGTCAGAATGGCCATTATCAAAAAATCTAGAAACAATAAATGCTGGAAAGGGTGTGGTGAAAAGGTAACCCTCTTGCACTGTTGGTGTGAATGTAAATTGATACATCCACTATGGAAAACAGTATGGAGATTCCTTAAAAAACTAAAACTAAAAATAGAACTACCATATGATGCAGCAATCCCACTACTGGGCATATACCCTGAGAAAACCATAATTCAAAAAGAGATATGTACCACAATGTTCACTGCAGTACTATTTACAATAGCCAGGACGGGGAAGCAACCTAAATGTGCATCGACAGATGAACAGATTAAGAAGATGTGGCACATATATACAATGGAATATTACTCAGCCATAAAAAAACGAAATTGAGTTATTTGTAGTGAGGTGGATGGACCTAGAGTCTGTCATACAGAGTGAAGTCAGAAAGAGAAAAACAAATACCATATGCTAAAGGATACATATGGCATCTAAAATAAATGGTACTGATGAACGCAGTGGCAGGGCAGGAATAAAGACAGACATAGAGAAAGGAGTAGGACACAGGGGTATGGGGAAGGGGAAGCTGGGGCAAAGTGAGAGTAGCATCGACATATATACACTATCAAATGCAAAATAGATAGCTAGTGGGAAGCAGCCACATAGCACAGGGAGATCAGCTTGGTGCTTTGCAACGCCCTAGAGGGGTGGGATAGGGAGGGTGGGAGGGACGCTCAAGAGGTAGGGGATATTGTGATATATGTATGCATATGGCTGATTCAGTTTGTTGTACAACAGAAACTAACACAGCATTATGAAGCAATTATACTCCAATAAAGATGTATAAAAAAATAAATGAAATAAACCAATTCTTTGCCAGGGACAAAATTTGCTTTAAATTAACTCAAAACTAATGGCTTTCTATTGTTAATTCCAGTGAGGCTGAAAGAACCTATCTAAAAAAACTTTCTGCTGTAAAACAAAATTTTTCTTATATATAAATATTTTGAATATAAAAGCAACAATAATACTTTTTCACAGATATTCCTGCTCCCTGAATTTTTTGTAATAAGAATATCTTCAAGCCTTTGGCTTCATTAGATTTTTTAAACTCATATGTGGGAAAAATAAAATATTTGTTCTAAAAACAACGTTCTCCTCAGGCTATAAAAGCAGGAAAAATATTACAACCATATGTTTCTGTTTGGATTACCAGGGCTCCAAAATCACTTGTTACATGGGCTCCAAATTCACTTAAAAAGGAGTACAATTTTTGAAAAGAAAGTTTTTATATTTTATGGCTCAAGTCAAGGAGTTAACGTTTTAGTGACAGTGAACCAAATGAAAATGGAGCTTGTATCTAAAAAATAGAAATCTTCAAGTTGTAAAAATAACAAAATATTAGTAGTGGTTATTCCCTGAATGATTTTTATTTTCATCTTTATATATTATTCTATAATAAGCACATATGCTTATAACTTTCAAAAAAGTAATTAAAATTATGACCATTTACTATAGACAATATAATTAGACTAAACAAAATCTTTTCATTTTAATACCTAAATATCTAGACAAGTTAAACTGAAGAAACAAAAAATTTCTCAGTCTCATATATCTAACCTTACATTTATATCTATTCATTGACTTTTTTAGCTTTGATATATAAAACATTTGCAATATACAGTGTGATTCACATGGTTACTAATGGTAAATGCACTTCAACACTTTCTAGGATCCTATAATAATGGAATATAGCAAAAGATATGCCCATCCTCCACTGTTGTCTTGTTTTTTAAGGAAAAAATAACCATGCAAAAGATTTAAACATTAAAAAGGAAAATGTAATCCGTGTTTCACTTGTGAATGCTGACATGAAATTTCTGAGAATCAGGCTTCATACATAGTGCAGAATACTTTACTATCGTAGTTGTATTATTTGTGGGTCAAAAGTGAATAAATATGCTAGAATAAGGAGAGCAAAAACAGCCCACAAAGGCAAAAGGACTAATCCTGATTTTTCAACCCAAATAAAAATGAAGAGCCCTCACTCCTTCCAGCTTGCACCTTGAAAAGGATTATTTGTATTTAAAATGCCGACAGAGAACTATTTAGCAGCAGCATTGCCACTGCGGAATACAATATATTTGACGCTATGGAAGTCACAACAGCTGCTAACTGTACTCAGCCTCACACTGACCTTAATATGTCATGAAAAATGAAGGACTTTACAATATAAGAAACGCAAATAGAACTGATTTTACAAAGAAAGGACAAGAAGCTAGGTTTGAAATAAGACGGTGGGCAATTTAAACTGTTGTCAACAATGTTACTTATGTGAAGCAAAAGATTACCAATTATTTTTTCCACCATCCCCCCACCTCTGTTTTTTTAATACCCGTTGACTTTAACAAGACAGGTCTGAATGTATCATAAGTTAATTCTTTATCAGTTTTCATATATCATCCTTTACCTTGGCCAGCTGAAAATTATGCAAGCTATAAATTAGCTTTAAACAAGCTCTGAATCAGGCTAGAACTGGTTTTTGAATTAAAGAGCCTTCAGTATATTACAAGGTGCTGTCATTTTATTACCTCAATCAATTCGGTGTGGCCTGAGGTGGAAGGAAATGAATACTGTCTTCATTTGCAATGGGTTTATCTCTTACAGCAGGCTCTGGAAACGTAACTGCAGCAATGAATTGAAAGCTAAAGTTACACTTAACATTACCAATGCAGGAAATTGTTGCTCCTTAACAAAACTGGAGTTTCAAAGGAAAAAAGATGTCTCTATACTGTGAAAAATATACAAAAAAATAACACTTGATTAAAATTAAATTTTAGAGAATACTGAAGAAATATAGTTAAAGCCAACATTCTATTAAAATAACTTTAAATGGTCCTCAGATAAAGAAAAAAAAACAATGGATGTGCTATTCTCAGTGTTTCAGAAATACTAGACATAAATGTATATTTCATCTTTATCTTAGTGAAAACTATTTCATTTCTTTTTCCTGTGCAACTAAATAGAAAAGTGAATTAGGTATTAGTCAGGTTCACTGTCATTGTTACTAGACTCTAAACCACTGATAAAAGAGCCAAAAAAAAAAAAAGTCCTAACGAGTAGGTATTATTTATTGCTGTCTCCATTTTAAAGTGAGCAAATGTACAGAGACATTAAGTCACTTGCCCATATTTACAGTTACCTAGACAATTTGATTCCAAGCCTATTCTTTTTTTTTTATTAGTTTCTGCTTTATAACAAAGTGAATCAGTCATACATATACATCTGTTCCCACATCCCTTCCCTCATGCATCTCCCTCCCTCCCACCCTCCCCATCCCACCCCTATTCTTAAAGAAGACTATTTGACTATGAGTACAGGGACACCAAGTACATCTAAGAGACAAATTTTTCAGGAAACTGTTTGTACCAGAAGTAGTAATGAGGGACATTGATGAGGGAAGGAATAAAATCAAGTTCAGAGACTTAGAAGAGTATGTCAAGTGAAGACAGAGGTGGGTTCCAGTGACAGTAGACAAACCAGCACGTTTATGTGCAAGTACTCATATAACATGCATATAACACAAGAATGCGTTCAGTCTTTGACAAAGTTTAATCAGAGGACTATGTGTTGCTCTACCTAATCAATCACTGTGTACCCTTCCATAGTTTGAGTTTACTGATGATTTGCAAAATGATTTTAGACATCTATATTTTAGCACTAAACTTGTTTGAAATTACTGAACAGATTTAATGACAATATAAAATAATTTCTGAAGTGCTCAGTGATAGATTAATGAATGACTGTAAAAAGAGCACTAACTGGCACTAACCTAGTCATTGCTCTGACATTAACTAGCTGTGTAAACCTGAGATTAACAAGGGGTTACTTCTGTGAGTCTTACTTCCCTTAACTGTAAAATAAAGCACTTTGACCAGATAATATTTTTCAAATTATTTAATGCTACAAGTGGTAGTAAAATCAATTTAGTGGAGACTGATCAGCATTTTTTAATGTAAAAAGAAAAGAACAAAAATTATCAGCATGCTTTTTATTCTGTAAAATCTTTAGGTTATATGTAGCAAACTATATAAAATAAATCTCTGACTGAAAAAGCTTATGAATCATTGGTCTAAATAATGTCTCCTCTCCTAACCCCTAACATCCTCTAAAGGGCAAACAGAACTTCAGTGGTTACAAATTCATGGTATAATATTTGTAACCCTTTATGATATGGTCTCCATCTACCCTCCCAACCACTTGCTTTGCATTAAAAACATATTAGCTGAAAAGACTACATTTTCTCCATTGAATTGCCTTTACTCCTTTGCCAAAGATTGGGTTATTACATATACATGGGTCTGTTTCTGGGCTGTCTATTCTGTTCCACTGATCTATGTCTATTCTTTGCCTATACCACACTGCCTTGGTTACTGTAGCTTTATAGTAAGTCTTGAAGTCAGATAGTTTCAGTCCTCCAACTTTGTTCTTCTTCAATACTGTCTTAGCTATTCAAGGACTTACATCCTTCCATATAAACTTTAGATCTGTTTGTCAATATCAACAAAATAACTTGCTAGGAATCTGACTGGGTTTGCACTGAATCTATTGTTGAAGTTGGGAAGAACTGTCATCTTGAGAGTATCAAGTAAAGTCTTTCTATCTATGTACATGGAATATTTCTCCATTTGATTTTGATTTCTTTCTCCATTTGACATTGATTTATTTCTTTGCAGTTTTCCTCATATGGATCTTGTACATGTTTTGTTAGATTTATATATAAGTATATGATTTTTTTTTTGGTGCTAAGGAAATTGGTATTGTGCTTTTAATTTCAAATTCCAATTGTTCATTGCTGGATATAAAAAAGTAATTGACTTTTGAATATTAAAAATTGTATGTATATGTATAGCTGATTCACTTTGTTATACAGCAGAAACTAACACACCATTGTAAAGCAATTATACTCCAATAAACATGTTAAGAAAAAAAACTGGCATTGGTACACTTGGACATCCATGTGAAAAAAAGAAAAAAAAAGAGTCTACATACTGATCTTATACTTTTCACAAAAATTAACTCAAAATGGTTCAGAAACCTAAATGTAAAATGCAAAACTATAAAGTTCCTAGAAGAAACAAGAGAAGATCTAGCTGACCATGGATTTGACCATGACTTTTTAGATACAACAAAAGAACCACCCATGAGAGGAAAAAAAATTAAGTTGAACTTCATTAAAATTAAAAACTTCTGAAACAGAAGCAACCTAAATATCTATCAATGGATGAAGGGATAAAGAAGATGTGGCACATATATATATATGTGCCACATCTTCTTTACATACATATATATATACACACACATACTTGGCCATAAAAAAGAATGAAACCCTGGGGCTTCCCTGGCGGTCCAGTGGTTAGGACTCTGTGCTTCCAATGTAGAGGGCACGGGTTCAACCCCTTGTTGGGGAAAACTAGGATCCCACATACCATGCATGGCGCAGCCAAAAAAAAAAAGAATGAGATCCTGCCATTTGTGACAATATGGACAGACCTTGAAGGTATTACTCTAGATGGAGAAAGACAAAAACTCTATCATTTCACTCATATGTGTAATCTTAAAAAAAAACAAAAACAAATGAACAAACAAAATAAAACAAATTCACAGATACAGAGATCTGTATCAGATATGACAAAGGACAGGCATCCAAAATATACAAAGAACTCTTAAAATTCAACAATAAGAAAACCAAATTAAGAAATTGGCAAAAGATCTGAGGAGACAGCTCACCAAAAAAGATATATAAATAGAAAATGAGCATATGAAAAGATGCTCAACATCATACGTTGCAAGGGAACTGCAAATTAAAACAATAATGAGCTATCACTGCACATCTATTAGAATTGCTAAAAGCCAAAACACTGACAACACTAAATGCTGACAAGGATGTGGAGTAACAGGAACTCTCACTTATTGCTGGTGGGAATGCAGAATGGTACAGTTACTTTGGAAGACAGTTTGGCAGCTTCTTACAAAACATACTTTTACCATATGATCCAATAACCATGCTCCTTGGTTCTTCCCAAATGAGTTTATGTCCACATAGAAACCTGTACATGTATGTTTACAGCAGCTTTATTCAGAATTGCCAAAACTTGGAAGCAACCAAGATTGTTGTATTATACAACAAACTAATTGTACTCATACATTTTCTCTCTCACCTTCAATAGGTGAATGGATAAATCAACTGTGGTGCATCCAAACATACTGTATGGTTCCAACTATATGACATTCTGGAAAAAGCAAAACTAAGAAAACAGTAAAAAGATCTGTGGTTGCCAGGGGTTTGGGAAAGGGAGGGAGGAGTAAATAGGTGGAGCATAGTGGATTTTTAGGGCAATAAAACTATTCTGCATGATACTGTAATGATGGATATAATTATACATACGTCAACACCTACAGAATGTACAACACCAAGAGTTAACCCTAAAGTAAACTATGGACTTGGGGTGGTAATGATGTGTCAGTGCAGGTTCATCAATGGTAACAAATGTAACACTGAGGTGCGGGATGTCACAAGTGGGGGAGGTTGGCTGTGCATCTGTGGGAACAGGTGATACATGGAAACTCTCTGTACGGTCCACTCAATTTTGCTGTGAACCTAAAATGTAAAGGAAAAAAAAAATGAAAGAAAGAAAGAAATGAGCTATCAAGCCATGAAAAAACATGGAGAAAAATGTATATTACTAAGTAAAAGAAGCCAATGTGAAAAGGCTACGTACTATGTAATTCCAACTATATGACATTCTGGAAAAGGCAAAAGTATGGAGACAATAAAAAGATCTGTGACTGCCAGGAGTTTAGGGGGGAGGGAAGGAAGGGCAAATAGGTGGAACACAGGGGATTTTTAGGCAGTGAAACTATCCTCTATGATTCTGTAATGGTAGATATATGCTGTCACACATTTTTCAAAACCCACAGAATATACAACAGAAAGAGTGAATCCTAATGTAAACTGTGGACATTAGTTAGTAATAATGTATTAATTGTCTCATTAATTGTAACAAATGTACCACACTAACGCAAGATGTTACTAACAGGGGAAACTATTACTATAGCTTCATATATTACAGGGGTGGGCGCAGGAATGAGGGGGCATATGGGGAACTCTGTACTTTCCACTCAATTTTTCTGTAAACCTAAAACTGCTCCAAAAAAGTCTATTAAAAGAAACAAAAAGAAAAAAATTAAACATATTAGCATTTATTATTAGTATAATCACTGCTTTTCAAATTATTATGCAGTTTCCCCAATACAAATTGTACACATACTCCTCTTCAAGGATTCCCCCTATGCTGCTTCAAACACCGGAAAGGCCTCTAAAATATGGTAGCACATGGTAGCATTATACTTTCCTGGCCTCTGAACATTAGGTGTAACTATATAATTTGTATGGAGTTAAATGTGTCAATTTCCAGATACTATTTTAAAAGCCATTTTATAATTTGCCTTATTTCCTGCTACAGTGCCTTGGACCACAGATGTTGAAATAAAACTGCCATCAGCTTTGGTCCTCAAGTGACTGTGATGTACAGAGTTGCTCTGTCAACCTGTATTGACATGTTACTTGCGTGAGAAATCAACTTGTGTTAGTTCACTGAAAATCTTGGATTTTTTGTGTGTGCTGCTTAACCTAGCCTATCCTGACTTACATTTCTATCAAATCTAACCTAATTTTCATAATTCCATTCAGATGTCACATTATCCACAATCTTTTTGATTCTTGGATCTGAAAGCAATGTTTCTAGTCTTCTAATTCCCAGTAGTTTATCTGTACCTTCTAATGGCATTTAACACTTTAAATCTTGTATTAACACTTTAAATCCTATAATTATATCCATACATGCCTTATCTATCCTATAGAACATAATTTTTTAAGGGTCAGATTTATGTCTGATTATTTTAGTACATCTCAAGCACCTAGTAGAGTATGTGGCATACCTTTTGAATACTACACAGATTTTTTGCAGTAAAATGAGGTTCCTACTGCAGATTATATTGGTAGGTCCATCAAGAAAAAGAAAATATCTGTATAAATAAAAGTTACTGTTTCTTATCAAATATTGTTTCTCATCAAATGTGCACAAAATATGAAATAGACATTTTATTTCAGATTAGTTTTAAACTCTTAGACAACCACAGTGTTCTTCATTCTGGAGGAGACAGTTTCTTTTTAATTTAAAACTATATTTCTATTCCAAGGAAATTTACTATAATCAATAGGTACTTTTAAATGTTAACAGAAATTCTGACTGATCTAGACAGAAACAATTCTAAGAAAGGATATTATTTTAAACTTGCTGAATAGATATTCTCTTATGTCTCTTATTGTAGGTCTTTTCTGCATATTTGGGTCATGGCTGGCAGAAATTTATGTTTCAGACATCCATCTGTTGTTCACCAAACAGCCTTGGGCATCTAAGGCAAAAACTAGAAGCTGTACCACTTCTACTGCCATTCAGCGAAATGAAAGTTTAAAAAATAATTTCAGGGCTTCCCTGGTGGCACAGTGGTTGAGAGTCCGCCTGCCAATGCAGGGGACATGGGTTCGTGCCCCGGTCCGGGAAGATCCCACATGCCGCAGAGCGGCTGGGCCCGTGAGCCATGCCCGCTGAGCCTGTGCGTACGGAGCCTGTGCTCCGCAACGGGAGAGGCCACAACAGTGAGAGGCCCGTGTACCGCAAAAAATATATATATATATATAATAATAATAATAATAATTTCAATCACAACAAATAGGAAACAGGCTAGCAGTGAAGAACTACCAGGAGCAATTTTAAATCTATCTCTGAAAAAATTACGTGCAACATTGTTTTCTTGTCTTCAAGGAATTATGAAAAATATTCTTCTGCCATAAGAGTTTGCAATCTAGTTGGTAAAAAGAGCCTAGACATAAAAAGATGAACAACAATACAAAGAAACATCTACCAAATGTCAAATAACAGTCTAGCAAAATGCAAAGGAATTTTAGTGTAGTCCTATGGATTGCTGGGAAAACTAGGTTTTAAGCTGAGCATTCAATTAAACAAACAAACAAGCATGACACCCTGATGATGTCTGTAAAAGGGAGAGGAAAGGAAGGAGGGAGGCAGGGAGAGAGACAGAGACAGAGGAAGACCTATCTGGAATATTAGCATGGGGCCAGATTATAGCTGGCCTTGAAAGTCAGTGATAAAACTCTGATGTCTGTCTTATAGTAGTGGACAATGAAGAGCTCCTTCTTTGAGTTTTCTAACCTGGAAGGACATGTGAAAAGTGATCTTTCAAAAAGACTGATTTGGAAAACTCTGTAGGAGGGCTTAATGAGAATAGAAACTTAGATTCTGAAGAGAAAGATTTTGGGAATAAAGAACAAAAGTAAGTGGTATATTTTTTTCTTCTGAGAAAAGAAATGAGATGGAGGTATTTTGAAAGTAACAAAGGTTGAAGTAGGAAAAGTAACAAGGACTATTTCTAAGGTTGGGAGGAGATAAGATAAGGGTATGGCCCCTTTTTTCTCAGTGGAGACAGTCATCTAGAAAAAACGAGGATGCTGTAAATACAACTGAGACTTGAGGTATGTGGCAAATATCTGAAGTAACTGCTCTAAGAAATCCGATCCAGGAGCTCATAAAAGACAGCAATGAGCCTTGGTTTAACTTAGGAGGCATAAAATTTGTAGTGAACCTAAGTCCATGAATTCCTCCAGTTGTTTCTAGTCAGAAGGAAAAAAAAAAAATTGAGATGAAACAACACAGTGGATCCAGAGAAAGTTGAGGAATTATAATAGAGGGCTGTAATGTTTTTTAAAAGTATCCATTAAAATGCCAAATCATAGCTTAAAAAGGGGGAGGGAGGTAAAATCAGAAAGAAGATGATGTCCTGGCATCTTGAGGAAGTGGTGGAAAGTATCTGAAAAGTGGAAGAACTAAGAAAAAAGATGATCTGAGTCACGATGATTGGGTATTTGACATTTTCACAGTAAAGGACTATTGGGTAGGTGACATTCTACCTCTCATAAACAGTCTAAAATTTCTTTTTTAAAAGATATACACTGATAAAATACTTCAGAAAATATTTTCTTCAAAGCCTCACACACACAAAGATTGGTCTGGTAATTCATCAAAGGAGAAAGAAGCCTGAAGAATGAGGAAAGGTGAGACTGAAGAGGATTTCTTTAAAAGAGGTACTCTAGAGGAAGTCCCTATATAAGAGAGTCTTTCTGAAAAGTATTCAAAGTGTTTGTCCCCTAGGAGTTTCAGGGACACAGAGACTGGTTGGAGAGGCTTCTGAAGAGTACTCAGAGAACTTGTCCTCTAGGAGTTTTGAGGGACACAGAGTTGAGCTCGTGATGCATGTATATAGTTGAGCAGCAAAGATACAGGGGGACTGACTGCTCTTCTGAGCTTACAGGGCAAGGGGTTGCATGTGCTTATGTTAAGACCAATGAGAAAGACACATGAAAGAGAGCAAGACTCTGTTGTCTAGAAAGGAATCTGGGCCAAAGAGGACAGCCTAGTGGGAGTGGGTTGATGCCAATCAGAGAGGAGCCAAAAGGGACTTACGTTCAAAAAATGAGTTACAGGCAACCCACAATAGAACACATCTCTCACTTCAAGGGAACAGCAGGTAGGAAAGCCCTAGCATTGAGAAATCACTAAAAACCTACAGAAGGAAGCAGGGACAAGAGTCAAACTGCAGTATGTGCCCCTTGCAAACTATAGATTTCCCAGTTTGAAGCAGGTCTGAGCTGGTGAGAGGAGAAGCTTTGAACTGGTTGAGAGACTGAAACCTTGATATTAAATTGGACTAGATTTTTGATATTGAAAAAGAAGACTATTAATACCTCAGAAGACTGGAAAACCCATGAGTCACTCAAAAAAAGAAAATCCATCAGAGCTTGTTTAAAGGCACAGGGATGAAAGAATTAAGTTGCTTTCTATGTGCATCTTGTCTTGAATTCAGGAACAAAATTTACTTAGATTGGAATAAAAAAGGAAAATTAGTCTTTTTAAAATAGTAGTCTGGGACTTCCCTGGTGGTCCAGCAGTTAAGACTCCGTGCTCCCAATGCAGGGGGCCCAGGTTAGATCCCTGGTCAGGGAAGTAGATCTGGCATGTGGTCTCTTCCACAATTAAGAGCCCGCGTGCCACAACTAAAAGAGCCCGCGTGCCGCAACTAAGGATCTGTGTCCGTGTGCAACTAAGACCCGGCACAGTGAAAGAAAGGAAAGAAAGAAAGAAAGAAAGAAAGAAAGAAAGAAAGAAAGAAAGAAAGAAAGAAAGAAAGAAAGAAAGAAAGAAAGAAAGAAAGAAAGAGAGAGAGAGAGAGAGAGAGAGAGAGAGAGAGAGAGAGAGAAAGAAAGAAAGAAAGGAAGGAAGGAAGGAAGGAAGGAAGGAAGGAAGGAAGGAAGGAAGAAAGAAAGAAAGAAAGAAATTTTAAAAACAGTAATCTGGATAGTCCTTAAAGCATTTAATATAGAGAACAGATAAGACCATTTCTATTGTCTCCTTTTATTTAAATTAATTTTGTTTAAAGGTGTCAGTTTCAGACTGCAGGATTTTTTTTTTCCCCTCAAATTGCCGTGGTGAGTTTTTTAAAAAGGCAACTAATTGTATTTGGCCCTATTAGGAAGGTTCCTATCTTAGGGAAGCTTTTTACTGATGAAGGAACACAAATACACTTGATAAATATACACAATGTCATGTTTCCAAATGCTGCTTTCATTAAGTCTGGGAAAAATGAGGAGGGGAGAAAGATTAGGAAAGGAGAAAATGTGGGGATTTGGGAACAGCTAAATCATGAAGAAAGAAAGTTTATCTCATAGAAAAAATTAGATTCATGAGTAGTAGAACTCAAAAAGAAGCACTCAAAAAGAAATGGAGGATAAGATGGTAGCTAATATAGTATTTATGCTGTAAACAGGTTAAAGCTTCTACATTGTCATTAAATGTCACAGGGAAAGGGTAGGAAAATGTCAAAATTATATACCTTTGCTTTCTTTAAAAGAAAAAAGAAAGTTTTCTAAAAATATCTACTTCATTCACAATCCTAAGATGACATGAAGTGGGGAAAAACTGATTAATGATAACTAAACTAATGACTGGATGCTGGAATAAAGTTTGAATTGAGGTATTAAGTAATGATTTTTTGTTGGTGTGTGTATGTTGAAACCACTGCATTAAAATAAGAAAATAATGCTGAAACATCCCATGTTCATGACTTGCTTTAGACTATATATCTATGCTTTGGATCTGGTTCACAAATATCTGCTAATCTACATTTAAAAAACTGATTTTAGAAAGAGAATTTACAGAATACCATTTGTCTTTAGAAGCTGAGAAAATAGTCCAGTCCCTCAGGAACACAAAAGTGAACTGATAAAATGCTTTCATGAAGTTTGAACTTTTCAAAGTGATTCTTAAAAAATTTAACCTCTATAAGCATACTCTAAAGAGTTTTCAAACCAGCGAAGCAGATAATCATTTGTAGCCATTACTGAAGATACATTTAACAAAAAACCAACTTAACTTCAATGACGATATAACACTACAACATAAACCTTTAAGAAACCTTCAGAGAAAATATTAAAATAGATTGCATCTTAGGTGACCAGAGTTTAAATTTAGCATATGAATATGGTCCAGAGGAAAAAAGAGAACAATATATTAAAGCTAGCTAAAATAATTTGTAGAAGTCTGAAATCACAAAAGAACGTAGATGGCTGAGCTAGGTCACAGGTGGAAATACGGTAGAATAAAAACAGTTACATATATGGATCTTTATCTGTCAAGGAGGAGGGACACATTTTTTTAACTTTTTTACAGGTGAGGTAATAATTTCATACTCTTTGGTTAACAAACAAAAGAATTAACAAAAGAACTAACCCAAATGAATCTAAACTGCATGATAATTAGTATCTGATCCATTGACAGAAAAGGTATTATTTTTGAATAAGAGGATTTTTTACTGCAAAATAATGCTAATACTGAAAAAATATACAAAATCTTCCAGCTTATACATAAAGTGGCTGACACTGCACAAATCAGAATATTCCTAAACTATCTTTGCAAAGAGATTGAATATGGTTGGTTTTAGTTTCTTTTTACAGTACAGGTTTTCAAAGCTTCACAACTCATCACAAACATTAGACAGTAATATTTGACTCAGCTAAAATACAATGCTTAATACCTAATTAAAAAAAAATTCACTTCTAGATCCCTTTCCCTCACCTCCCTCCAAGTGCAACAGATTAGATTCTGCTGGGTCCACATAAATCATCTATGTTGTCAAGCAGCAGCTCCCTAAGCACAGACACATACTTCACTGAATTTTATAAAGAAAGGGCCTTGAGGAGTTATAGTCTATCTTTTAATACCTTACAGTAGGATCATCCTTAATCGATTCATTTAAGAATTACCTCCAGACTTTAGTCTCCTATTCATTAAAAAGACCAAAATAGATCCCACTTAACAATAAAAGTATTTTTCCTTTTCCTATTACTTGTAGTGTTTATTTATAATAGAAAAATTATCTACATGAGTTTCTACATGATGAAAATCTAAAATGGCTTCAGGACAAAAACTAATTTGAGAAGTTCTTGCAACAAGGAATAGAGAATACCTATTTTGATATATGAAAAGTTTCTAAAATATAGGCTCTTGAATCAGGCAGATATGGGTTTGCATCACTGTTGTAACACTTACTAGCTGTGTAATGTTGAACTTCTTTGAACCTCATTTTATTTAATCCACAGAGAGGAGATGAAAAATAGTAACTACCATAAAGACTATGGTGAGGATTAAATGAGATTATACATTTTAAGTGCTTAGATAATGCTAGGCACATAGAGGTACTCAATAAATGTTAATTACTAATATTATTACTAGTAGTGAGGCAGGAGACAGATGGGCCCCAGGCTGAACAGCTGGAGTTTCTCCCCTGTGGACAGATACTCCAAAACAGCAGGAGCGAGAGAAGAGCTGAGCCCTGCCCAGATAACAGATAAAAGACCACATATTCCTCATTCTCGAAGTCAAGGAGACATTCCCAACTACACATGCACAGAAAGGCTCCTCAAAGGTCTAAAGGGATGGGGGCGTCACCTCATAGTAAGTGATGTCAGGCTACCCATAGGCCTCTTCACTGGAATCCATCTTGGCTAAGAGATGCGCATGCACACATGGGAGGTTCCTGACATATACCAAATACAGACTCAGAACCAGGCAAATCAAGATGATTGGCCAAAGGAAACCCAGAAGAAATGCCCCATAAAAGTGATTCAAACTACCATGAGGGTGCGACTCACCCCCTCTGAGCCCACCCATGTGTCTATCCACACGTACCCTTTTTCCTCCTAATAAACACTTTACTTGCTTCACTACTTTCCAACTCTGTGTGGAAATTCATTTCTACACAGCTGATGCGCCAGGGCCTGGTCCGTGGCCACTGGTCTAGTGGCTAGGATTCAGCGCTCTCACTGCCGTGGCTTGACTTCAATCTCTGTCAGGGAACGAAAATCCTGCTTCAAGCCGCTGCTGCAGGCCAAGGCCAACTGAGATCAGTAGGGTACTTTCTTATTTTTAAAATGTTCATTTTTTTGACCCAGAAATTACACTGAGAGTATATCTGAGCAAAAGAATATTGTATAGTACTTAAAAATCTCATTAGAAAAGAGTATTTAACACAATGGAAAATTGTCATATAATGCAGTTATATGAAAAAAAGGTATGTAACAGAATGTGTAATATAATTGCAATTTTTAGAGAGTAGGTTGAGATAGAATATACCACTAAAATATGAGCAGAAATATAAATACATTTAGGTGCTATAATTGCAGGTAATTTTAAATATTTTTCTTTATGTTTTTAAAATTTTCCAAATATTCTACAATAACCATGTATTCCATTTCTAAGAAATTAAAAAACATGTAATTTCTAAGAAATTAAAAACATGTAATGTATGTAATTTTTTTCTGACTTCAAATTTCTCCAGAAAAGTAGAGTCAGAGAAAAGAAAAAAGGAGAAAAAAAAGAGTAAGAAGCATTTTTTAAAGCAATATTTTATATAAAGGATATTAGTTTTATTACACTAAAAATTTGCTATTCTGAATTATTACTCTCTAGCTTTAAACAAAGCTCAAATAGAGTCTGACACCTCAGTTATATCAATTTAATCATATCTCCACACGAATATCTCCCTTGGAGATCACGTTGTAATGTATTTTCCTAGTTAAGCAAATACTATTTAAGTTTTATAATAAAAGAATGCTATTAGATAGTGGAAAGGGCCAACTAAAACTTATTAGTAAATTTATCACTACATTATGTCTTAATTATTAGACTAAAGGATAATATTTTAAAAGGCAGAAAGTCTCTCTCTTGATGAACATGAACTCATAGAAAGTAGATGGATCATTTAATCTTAAGTCCCAGGTTTTCCTGTAGCAAAACTGGTAGGGTAGTGAGCAGGTATGGATGCTGTCACCTGCAGAGTGAGAAGAGACTGAAAACAGGCCAAAGAAGCTTATCAAAAAAACCAAAAAAAAAAAAAACCAAAAAAAAAAACCCGGTCTGCTAAGAAGGGAGAAAACCAGGAAGAGAACAGGTTCAATGAAGGCAAGGAAGGAGTTTATAAGAAGGAAGACGTTACCAACAGTATCAACAGCCACACCGAAGTAGAAAAAAAGATGAAGCTGAGTAACTGAAGAAGATTGATGGGGACAAACTGAATCTATAGCTCAGAGAAGATCCTTGAGCTGTTGCTGGACAATTCCAGAACTTGGAAAGAAGAAAGGGAATATAGGATATCAGCAATCCAGAAATGCTATGGTACTGAACCTGAATCACAGGTCACCGACCTACCTTGAACCTGCCTGTGGGGTTGAAAGAAAGTCCTATTAGAGAAGAGTAAAGTCTGAGAGTGAATGATATTCTGTAGTTACAATAAGTGAATACTTCAGTTAGAGACAAAACTATATGTAAGGAATTTAACAGAGATTAGGGTCACAGAAGTGGTTCTTTAATGTTAATAAGCATAATTGTCACCTGTGGTGCTTATAATAATGCTGATTCCTGGGAACCATTCCAGAGATACTAATTTAGCAGATCTTCATGGGCCTTCCAAACTGCCTACTTAACAGAACTACTCTGGACGATCCTAGTGCAGGTGGTATGTAGACTATACTTTGAGGAGAAATCACAGAAATTTGGGCTATGTAGATTGACAAGTGATGAAAATCTCAAACTATGATGTAAATCAGAAGATCAAAAAAATTATTTTGATAAATAAAGCACAAGAAGAAATAAAGTGGTGTTCACCTAACCTATTAAAGTTAGTTACAGGTAGTTCATACGGTCCTGTCAAAATAAGAACTGAAGCTAACAATTTAACATAGAACAGAACTGGACTAAGCTGGGGCTATGGGGCAGTGGGAGGATAGTGTGAACCACAGTCTTATAATCTGCCTTACTTAGCATTTTACCAGCAGAAAATATGTTAAGAACAGCATATCTGATATTCCCAGAAAGGGATATTCCACTTTTAAAGTAACATAAAGATAAACAAATAGAGAAATTTATATGTTATGATTAAGGAAGTACATTATTAATGGTTTCTTCCACTGGGAATCAAGGGAGCAGGTGGCAGACGGAGAGAGGTATGGGGTGTAAAGATAGGGTTCTAAAGAATTTACATGTATAAATCACTACCTTTTAACTCTTACATATAAAGCACATATTGAGATTCTACATTTTTAAAAGAAAGACATTAGTAGCATCTGAGAATGAGTACAGATTTCCTTATTTACTTAAGAATGAGGATTTCTCTTGGCACAAATGCTTGTAAGACATACTGAAGGCACATAATCATTTTATGACATTCTGAATGTATTTATACAGTATGCCCTAAGAGCTAATTACCTTAATTTCCAGATTCCACAGGAATGTAAAAGTGCTAACCCGTAACTTCCCACATTTCCATCCTTAAAAGTATTCAAACGTTTATACAATAAAAGGATGTATTGCTTATATATATGCCTGTTCTCTAAAAGCTATTCATTAGGCTTGATGAATCTTCTGTTATCAAAAACTGTATACAGGTTGACAAAGTGAATTCATAAGTTATCTCAAAGCTGTCTTTCGTGGTTCATTACTTTTAAATTTTATTAACTTTTTATTTTCATTTCAGTTTCAAGTTTATAGTTTTCATGACCTTGACACAGAAATAATACCCCTCCTGTCTATGGGAAATTTCTTTGGTATTTCTTCACCTATTAAAATATATCTGCAGTTAAAAACAAGTTTCCCTAAAAGGGAACTTTTGCCTGTATCAGTTATGTCTTTTCCTATTAGTCAATACTTGGTAGAGCCAGTGGTTTAAATATAATAGTAAACCTTTACTTTCTAAATATCATTCCTTCTACTTACAAAATAAACACATTAGTATATGATGAGTGCGATTCACAGAGCACCATAATTCTATATTTAATGCGAAATAGACATTGTCCTCAATATAAAAAATACCAACTATTTGCTAATGTTATACAATAAATTTAGAAGAAATACCTTATAGAATAGTATATAATTTTAAAAGTTTGGAGAGCTATAAGTGCCTTAGTTTAAAAATAGATTAAATATAAAAATAGCTTTCAATGCCTCTTAAACTCTAGCAAGAAATTAAAACAAATGGACCTTTTCATGAATGAAAAAGTTAGACATGACCTTACTCTATTTAGTGTGAAACTCTGAAAGAGATAAGAACGATTTTTACTTGGTATGTGTGAAGATAAAAAATAAAACACAGAAAACTGTTCTTCAGATTCCTTTTAAAAAACATTTTTTACATTTGAAAAATCAGAACATTATCACTGATTTTGAACTCTCCTCTCTGTGGCTAAAATTACTGCTTATTTATTTTTTTAATTAATTAATTTGTTTTTTAATTTTTTTGTCTGTGTTGTGTCTTAGTTGTTGCGCGTGGGCTTTCTCTAGTTGTGGTGAATGGGGGCTACTCTTTGTTGCACTGTGCGGGCTTCTCATGGTCATGGCTTCTCTTGTTGTGGAGCACGGGCTCTAGGCGCGCAGGCTTCAGTGGTTGTTGCTCGCTGGCTCAGTTGCTCTGCCGCCGCATGTGGGATCTTCCCGGGCCAGGGCTCGAACCCGTGTCCCCTGCACTGGCAGGCAGATTCTTAACCACTGCGCCACCAGGGAAGCCCAATGATTGCTTATTTTTAAGAATAAGAAGATGTGTCATTTACTGAGTGCCTCTATTATTCTAAATATTGCCATTAAACCTTTCACAAATGAGCAACCTGAAACTCACTGAAGTGAAGCAACTTGCTGAAAGTCACAAACATTGTAAATGATTAATATCTGAACTCAGTTTGCTTCTTTTTCAAAGCTCATAAAGCTCTTTCCTCTACATCACACTGCATACTTTGACTTTCTGTGCATTTAAAATTACTCAATATTCTTACTCAACAATGCCTCAGATTATAACTCCATAAATTTAATGGCAAATTTTTATGGAAAAAATAAATATTATTACAAAGAAATGAACTACTTATAGATACACATCCTAATTTGAGAGATGTCAAAAAATGAGTGTCTTAAAATGTAACATAGGGCTTCCCTGGTGGTGCAGTGGTTGAGAGTCCGCCTGCCGATGCAGCGGACACGAGTTCGTGCCCCGGTCCGGGAGGATCCCACATGCCGCGGAGCGGCTGCGCCCGTGAGCCATGGCCGCTGAGCCTGCACGTCCAGAGCCTGTGCTCCGCAACGGGAGAGGCCACAACGGTGAGAGGCCCGCATACCGCAAAAAATAAAAAATGAAAAATAACATAGCATAACACACTAACTCCTAATCTGTAGTTTCTTATTAACCTTGATAAGATTCTATCAGAAAATCAAGACTAGAATGCTTAAATATATTTGATTTCCGAACTCAATTTCATTAACTGAGTTCATACTTCTAATTTTCTTAGCTTAGATTTAAAGAAGTCTAAGTTTTAGCAAAAGGGTACTTCTTAAACCACAATACATTGGTCAGAAAGACAATTTTTTAAGAGATAAGTAATTCTACAAAATGATGAAATAGTAAAACTAAATGTTAAAATTAGAAGTAACTATCTAACTGTATCTACATCTAGAATACATGAACTCTCACTCTGTTTTTTGAAGCTAGGATTTAAGTCATTCCTATCATTCAGGTGTTACTTTCACAACTCTGGGAATGGGCTCGCTTAATTCAACTAAGACCATCTCTGCAGTGAACAATGTCTCTCACACTCACATTACATATGAATACTAAAAATATGTTTACATAAATAATATATTCTACATTCCTTCTTGGTATATTATATAACCCAAAATTAGTATGTCAAATGTTGGGTTAATAAGGTAAAAATGTTCTTATTAACTTTTTAAAAGCTGTAATGAAACATCCTTCAGCTTAGCCATCAGGTTTTTAGTAGGTAACTTTTTCTCCAAAATAAAAGTAAAAAGATAAATTTTTTAAACCAAAGGATAGTATGAAGTTAGTGAGCTCTAAAAGGTAGTCCTATATATGGCACCCTACGGTACTTTGATTATTTATCTCAGTTATGATTCAGTTTCTCATCATATGGTATTCCACAGCATGGTTTACAGCACGCTATGTAAACACATCAAGCCCACATGCCATCTGAATTAGAAAATGGCTTTGTTTTCCCAGTTTGTAGAAAGTGTAACTTAAAAGATGATGTAGTCTTTCCAATTTTTCAAAATATTAATACAGAAAACATCTGTATAATTTTAGAGGTTCTAATCATTTTCTTTCTCTATAATTATGCTGAGATATATAAAAATGGACGTCATAAACACTAACAAATTTTATCTGGAGGAAAGAAATCTTGTTTTTGAAAAGATTCTTAAGGAATACCTGACCATGACTTATTGCAGTATACCAGTGTGCTTAATGTGTATTGCACAGTTCCCATGAAAATTACCCTAGGTTAAAGAACTAACAGATCAGTGTAGATTCCAATTCTGTTATAAAGAATAACCATAAACAATCTGTTTTGTTGAAAATGGCGACTTGGTGAAAATATTACCTAGAGACAGGGTTCAGAAACATGACTAGGACAATCAAGTAAACAACTTTTTTGAGCAGGCAATAATGACAAATAAAAAGTTCAGTTCAGTACATAAACGTTCAATTTAAACAAATAACACTATTTTTTTTTAAAGCACAGTAGCATCTATAGTTAGTAGAACTGTTAATGGCTATTACTTTTTACTGAATTCACAAAATACTGTGACTAGTCTCAAAGTACAGCACTCTATTAGAAATTAAGACTTAAAAGACATTTATACAAACAATTTTGCCTGCCAGGAAAAATGCTAGAGTAACCAGCAACAGCCAGACTTGGCCTAGAATAAGGTACAAGATCACGTGGAAGTGTTTGGGCCTTATACCACACACTAGCAAAGATGAAATCTAGAGTTTAAATATTTAACTATAGCCATCATCAAGGATAACCACACCATAGTTTTAATTCTCAGACTTTTCATAAGTCTACAAACTACCAAAGATTTTCCTATGGGATTCTAATTTAGGATACTGTATAAACAACTTTTCTCCAGACTTTACATAACTGTATCAGTCAAAAGGCAAATCAAAAAACTCAGTAAAGCTTGATAAAACATATTGTTATAACCTCTAATGTCACACAAGTCCTAGAAGAATACTGAATTAAGACAGTTAAGTGGTATAAGTTTTACCTGGAAATGACTTATCTGTCAACTGTGCTAAATTAGAAACTTAAAATCTAACCTAGGGCCTCCCTGGTGGCGCAGTGGTTGAGAGTCCGCCTGCCGATGCAGGGGATACGGGTTCGTGCCCCGGTCTGGGAGGATCCCATATGCCGCGGAGCGGCTGGGCCCGTGAGCCATGGCTGCTGAGCCTGCGCATCCGGAGCCTGTGCTCCGCAACGGGAGAGGCCACAACAGTGAGAGGCCCGCGTACCACAAAAAAAAAAAAAAAAAAAAAAAAAAAAAAAAAAAAAAAAAATCTAACCTAATGCCAGATAAAATCCCAGAGGTCAAATGAATAGTTAAAATATTAAAAAGTCCTTTTTTATGGGTCAGATATATGATTCAAATTTAAAAGAACTTTAAAGGATAATTCATTTTATATTTTTCATAAATCTTCATAATACATAAAACTCACACATTTAATTTCCAGTATCACCAGGTTCAATTAAATGTGCTTGTTTAATGTATTGTGGCAAGATACTCCTTGGAGAGATTGTTCTGTTCAGTTTTTAAAGAGGCAAATTCTCAATGACTATTTTGCTCGATAGTAAATATTTATATATGTCATTTGACACAAGCATTTCAGTTACAGAATTCTAGTTGCTCAATGCAAAAAAAAATTGGAAAAATAGAACAAAAATTAAAAAAAATCATACTTCCCTACTCAGGGATTTCTAATACAAATGATTATCAAAAAGTACCACACTTGCCTGATCTGGTGTGTCATGCATTTGTAGTGCCAGAAAATCTTCCGTAAGAATTTAGATGAGATTTTCATGCATATGAAGTCAACTTATTACCACTCAAAAAGAGTACTATACTAGAAAGATCAAATAAGAGTGAACCAAATGAAGGTCCCCAAGCTAAGACAGCTCATCTTGTAGTATTCAGACAATGACCTGTCATGTACACCTTTTGGCTTTTCACAAAACAGAACGTGAACAGGGATGAAAAGCTAGAATCATAACTGGCACAGTCACTGTAAAATATATGATGTGTATTTAGATTCTCAGTGGCACCTGTGAATATATATCACTTGGATGATGTCCTTTTAAAAGAAATATTTATAGTAATACCTGTTCATTTAACCATGCCCAAAGAAGTTATCTTCATTTGGGGTGTTTCAGTACACAGAAGATGCTGAGATCTATATCAAGTATACCCTAGAAAAAAGAGAATAGTGAACTGTGCCCTATATTAATACAGAAAAAGAGGGAGAGGGCTCAGGTCAATAAAATTAGAAACAAAAAAGAAGTTACAACGGACAACAGAGAAAGATAAAGGATCATAAAAGACTACTACAAGCAACTATATGCTAATAAAATGGACAAATTCTTAGAAAGGTACAATCTCCCAAGACTGAACCAGGAAGAAATAGAAAATATGAACAGACCAATCACAAGTACTGAAATTGAAACCAGGATTAAAAAACTCCCAACAAACAAAAGTCCAGGACTAGATGGTTTCACTGACAAATTCTATCAAACATTTAGAGAAGAGTTAATGCCTATGCTTCTCAAACTATTCCAAAAAAATCTCAGAGGAAGGAACACTCCCAAACTAATTCTATGAGGCCACCACCACCCTGATACCAAAACCAGAAAAAGATACCACACACACAAAAAAAGAAAATTACAGGCCAATATCACTGATGAACGTAGATGCAAAAATCCTCAACAAAATACTAGCAAACCAAATCCAACGATACATTAAAAGGATCATACACCATAATCAAGTGGGATTTATCCCAGGGATGCAATGATTTGTCAATGTCTGCAAATCAATCAGTGTGATATACCACATCAACAAACTTAAGAATAAAAACCACATGACCATCTCAATAAATGCAGAAAAATCTGACAAAATTCAACACCGATTTAGGATAAAAACTCTCCAGGAAGTGGGCATAGAGGAAACATACCTCAACGTAATAAAGGCCATATATGACAAACTACAGCTAACATCATACTCAACAGTGAGAAGTTGAAAGCAGTTTCTCTAAGATCAGGAACAAGACAAGGATTTCCACTCTTGCCACTTTTATTCAACATAGTTTTGGAAGTCCTAGCTATGGCAATCAGAGAAGAAAAAGAAATAAAGGGAATCCAAATTGGAAAAGAAGAAGTAAAACTGTCACTGACTGCAGATGACATGACACTATACACAGAAAATCCTAAAGATGCTACCAGAAAACTACTAGAGCTCATCAATGAATTTGGTACAGTTGCAGGATACAAAATTAACACACAGAAATCTGTTGCATTTCTACACACTAACAACAAAAGATCAGAAAGAGTAATTAAAGAAACAATCCCATTTACAGTCACATCAAAAAATAAAATAGCTAGGAATAAACCTACCAAAGGAAGCAAAAGATCTGTACTACGAAAACTATAAGATGCTGATGAAAGAAATCAAAGATGACACAAACAGATGGAAAGATATACTGTGTTCTTGGATTGGAAGAATCATTACTACCAAAATGGCTATACTACCCAAGGCAATCTACAGATTCAGTGCAACCCCTATCAAATTACCAATGGCATTTTTCACAGAACTAGAACAAAAAAAATTTTACAATTTGTATGGAAACACAAAAGACCCCAAAGAGACAAGGCAATCTTCAGAAAGAAAAATGGAGCTAGTGGAATCTGGCTACCTGACTGCAGACTATACTACAAAGCTACAGTCATCAAAACAGTATGGTACTGGCACAAAAACAGAAATATAGGTCAATGGAACAGGATAGAAAGCCCAGAAGTAAACCCATGCACCTATGGTCAGTTAATCTAAGACAAAGGAGGCAAGACTATACAATGGAGAAAAAACAGCCTTTTCAATAAGTGGTGCTGGGAAAATTGGAGAGCTACATGTAAAAAAATGAAATTATAATATTCTTTAATACCATACACAAAAATAAACTCCAAATTCATTAAAGACCTAAATGTAAGACCAGATGCTACAAAACTCTTAGAGGATAATATAGGCAGACACTCTTTGACATAAATCACAGCAATATCTTTTTTGATCTGTCTCTCCTAGAGTAAGGGAAATAAAAATGAAAATAAACAAATAGAACCTAATCAAACTCAAATCTTTTGCACATCAGGAAACCATAAACAAAACAAAAAGACAACCCACAGAATGGGAGAAAATATTTGCAAACAATGAGACTGACAAGGGATTAATCTCCAAAATTTACAAACAGTTCATGCAGCTGAATATCAAAAAAACAACCCAATCGAAATAACAGGCAGAATACGTAAATAGACACTTCTCCAAGAAAACATACACATGGCCACTAGGCACATGAAGAGATGCTCAACATCACTAATTATTAGAGAAATGCACATCAAAACTACAATGAGGTACCAACGCACACTAGTCAGAATGGCCATCATTTAAAGTCTACAAATAACAGGGACTTCCCTGGTGGCGAAGTGGTTAAGAATCACCTGCCAATGCAGGGGACACGGGTTCAAGCCTTGGTCTGGGAAGATCTCACATGCCACGGAGCAACTAAGCCCGTGTGCCACAACTACTGAGGCTGCACTCTAGAGCCCATGAGCCACAACTACTGAGCCCACATGCCACAACTACTGAAGCCCGCACGCCTACAGCCCATGGTCTGCAACAAGAGAAGCCACTGCAATGAGAAGCTTGCTCACCGCAACAAAGAGTAGCCCCCACCTGCCACAACTAGAGAAAGCCCACATACAGAAATGAAGACCCAATGCAGCCAAAAACAAACAAATAAATAAATTTATTTTTAAAAAAGTCTACAAATAACGAATGCTGGAGTAGGTGTGGAGAAAAGGGAACCCTCCTACACTGTTGGTAGGAATGTAAATTGGTACAACCTCTATGGAAAACAGTACGGAGGTTCCTCAGAAAACTAAAAATAGAATTGCCGTATGATCCAGAAATCTCACTCCTGGGCATATATCCAGACAAAACTATAATTCAAAAAGATACATGCGCCCCAATGTTCATTGCTGCACTATTTACGATAGCCAAGAAATGGAAGCAACCTAAATGTCCATCAACAGAGGAATGGATAAAGAAGATGTGGTGCATATATATAATGGAATATTACTAAGCCATTAAAAAGAATGAAATAATGCCACTTGCAGCAACATGGATGGACCTGGAGATTATCGTACTAAGTGAAGTAAGTCAGACAGAGAAAGACAAATATCATATGATATCACTTATATGCAAAATCTAAAAAAAAATGATACAAACAAACTTATTTACAAAATAGAAACAGACTCAGAGAATGGACTTATGGTTACCAGGGGGGAAGGGCTGGGGGAAGGGATAGTTAGGGACTTTGGAATTGACATGTACACACTGCTATATTTAAAATAGGCAACCAACAAGGACCTACTGTATAGCACAGGGAACTCTGCTGAATACTCTGTAATAACCTAAATGGACAAAGAATTTTTAAAAGAATAAATACATGTATATGAATAACTGAATTACTTTGTCCTACACCTGAAACTAACACAACATTGTTTATCAACTCTATTCCAAAATAAAATAAAAATTTAAAACAAATACAATATTAAGTCTATATCTTATATATAAGTATACAACATAATTTTTTTTTTTTTTTTTTTTTTTTTTTCTTTGGTACGCAGGCCTCTCACTGTTGTGGCCTCTCCCGTTGCGGAGCACAGGCTCTGGACGCGCAGGCTCAGCGGCCATGGCTCACGGGCCCGGGCGCTTCGCGGCATGTGGGATCTTCCCGGACCGCGGCACGAACCCACATCCCCTGCATCGGCAGGCGGACTCTCAACCACTGCGCCACCAGGGAAGCCCACAACATAATTTTAAAGTATCAGTTTGTTGAAATTTGCCTTGGGTTATATGCCTTGTGTATATTTGTTTTAAAACTGCAAAAACATTAATTTTTAGCTTAAAAACTTTTTAAATAACTGAACAATTTGTAAAATACATAAAACAATGGTTCTTATTCCTGATCGCTCATTAAAATAATTTTAGAAGCTTGTAAAAAATAAAAATGTCTGTCTTCGATCCCTCTCTCTCCCCTCCTTCCTGAACAATTCAATCTAAAAGCCATCAGGTTATGGCAAGCAAAGAAGGTGTCCATGCAGCAGGGGAATGGAGGGTGATAGGAGGTTAGTTTTACATCAGGGGATTAATCTTATAATATATATCAAGGATAATGGGAGCCAGTTTTCAGTGAGGGAGTTATAAACATGAAAAGGGAAAAAACCAGAATGGTTTCCAATATCTATGAAGACAAAGAAAAGTAAATGTGTATGTCTATGAATGTACATACGTACATCTAGTCCTTGGCTATGTCTACTGAGAAGACCTAAGAGAAGCAACATCCCAGTAACAATGAGCACATCTAGTACCATGATCTTAGTTTCTAAATACCATTTTCCACTAAAAGGGAAGCAGAGCTCCTTGGAGAAATCACTGGTTCCGGGAGTAGGGGAAGGGAAAGAACAAGTTGAGCCTAGAACACCTTTAGTAAGGAAGCACTCAAAGATTTCTGGGATCATATGAAAAGAACACAGAAGCCAGCCTGAAGTGGCTCTCACTAGCCAAATTTGAGACAATTCAAACATCAAAATAAATAATGATAATAACCAATATAACCCACTGAAAACAGAAAATGAAAGTCTGATAAGGAATAGGATATTTACACAGTCTCAAGGTTCTTCCCTACAAATTACTTATTAATTAGAAAGGGGAAGAGAATGGAGAAGACTTGCAGAGAACTCCTCAGTCAAGTGATTAAAGTTAACATCACCATTTATGGTTCATATTGAAATCATGTGTCACCTGATAGAATGCATACTGCATCACATCTGTGGTATTTTTATCAGAGATGCACAAAATAAATCTAACCACAAGAAAAGATCATAAAAATGCAAAGTAAAAGACATTCTACAAAATAACTGCCCTGTAATCTTCAAAAGTGGCAATGAAATGACAGTCAAGGAAAGCCTAAGGGACTTTCCAGATTAAAGACTGAAGAAACATAAAACTTAAATGCAATGAATGATTCTGTATTGGATCATTTTGCTATTAAGGACGTTACTGGGTCAAATAGCAAAACGTGAATGAGGTCTGAGGATTAGACGGTAACAGTGTATCAATGTTAATTTCCTGATTTTGTCAGTTATATTCTGGATATGTAGGAGGATGAGAAAACACTGACAGATGTAAAGCAGTAGTGTGTCAAAAAGACTTTCAGGAAAATTACTCTAGTAGCAGTGTGGGACTATGATCTCCAAACACTGTTGTTGATGTACCCCAATACTAAAATATTTTAAATACATACCTTAATAAGTATATATGTGTGAAGTTATATACTTATTCTACAGCAGTAACCTGTTACATTAGAAAACACACTCAGACATAGAAATTAAAATGGGATGCTGTATAGAATTAGTTTAATTAGTCATCTTGTCTATCTCCTGAGGTACAAACTTCATTTTGAAGAAACCTAGTGAAGAGAATGGATAAAAGAGGAGATGAGTCTGGTAGACTTATTTAGATAGCCTCTAAAATAGGAGGAACTGATAGAATGAGGAAAAGGTGAGGCACCGAATCAAGGCAGTAACGGTGGAGAAAAGGAGCAAAGAGTAAACCGGAGAAATATTTAAGGAAGAACACTTTTACAGGACTCAGCAAGTGATTTTCTATTTGGGACAGGATGAAGAAGACTTGAAGATGATTCCAGGTATTTGGCTTGAGAGAATGGATGAAAGTAAAGATGAAAGAAAAAATAAAAGATGGGTGAGGTAGAGGAGAAAGAATAAAATACATTGCTTTTCCAGGCATACTGCATTCATTTGTAACAGTATTTTCACAACACAGTAAAGAGCAAGAGAAAAAAACCTAATGCATGGTGATCAGTAGCAATGAACTAGCCCCACTGAATAAAAACATAGCACACTGTCTTGGATAGCTGCTGCCTTAGTCAAGTATCTTTGAAGCATAGCCTATGGGAGAAAGTATATTTTGTGCATGTGTTTGTATGTGTGTAGATTTGTGTCTCCGTGTGTGTATATATCTGAATCCATGTAGCTGGTCATTTTTCATGAAACCTAAAGTGACTACCTAGGTTTATGAAGGATTGATAAGGCAGAGAAAGTCTTATCATGCCATACTTTGTGGGTCTGGGTAGAATAAATGTCATTCTATATACAAATATTGAATCATTATGTTGTATATCTGAAACTAACATAAGAAGTCAATTATATCTCAATTAAAAAATCATTCTACTGTTAGCTAAATTGTTATGAAATAAATATCATTCATTATCATTAATTATATATTATTAATTTAATATAGTATATTTTATCTTTCATGAGCTAAAGCTTAATATGGACTGAGATATGATGAATCTTGTTAGACTTTTGTGGAATTTCTATACTTTCTATAATTAAAAGCAACAGGCAGGATTAGCGACAGAAGATTTTTGCTCTCATAAAGGTTACAGCAAAAAAACCCATTACTTGAAAGACAAAGTCATATATCAATACATTATGCTGCTCAGAGTATACATGGCAATATTTTAGAGTTTCCCCTGATATGCAAAATTTGGAGACAATGTCAACACTTAAATAATATTTAAAGTGCAATGCATTTTCAAGTACATTTTCAACTACACACCTATACCATATATAATCTAAAATTCTAAGCAAAATAAATAATTTATTACTTGGGAATCAAATTTTTATAATAAAAGTTAAGACTTCTTGGACTTAATAATCCTGACTACCATAAAGAAAGAAAGTTGGATACATATTTTATGGCTATAACGATTTTATATTCACTTTTCCCCACCTAAATTTATTGGCAACTGATTCCTTTCTCCTGGCAATAACTATTTCAACCTTAGCTTTCCATACTATTAAAATAAATAAACATGGCAAATATACTTAGTATTACCTAAAAAATACCATTCCACCAAAACAAACAGAGCAGAATGAAGGACAAGCAAAATATATGAACTTTTATTGTGGATTTCTTTTAGGCCCCAAAATGATACTAATTTTCTTGACTCAGGTATTAATAATATACTGTTTTCTGAATTTAAAAGCTTCTGCAGCAATTTACTGAATTATAAAGCATGACATTATCTACCAATGTTTTCTTCTTGGGACCCAATACTAGCAAACACCTTACAAGAGAAAATGTAAACAGAAATTTACTTGTCAGGTATAAAGTTTTCAAAGTGAGCAAAACAGAATTGATGTAACACAAGTATTCAAGGGAATGAATTAATTTTCCTTAACTTTCAGATTAACTATTATATTAAGCTTAATTTTTCATTGGAAAAAAGTAGAAGTATGTAATATTCATCTTGATATGATAAAAATACAAATCCATTTCACTGCTGTAATCCTTACAATAAACTGCTGTGACATTCGTCAGTTAGATACCATATTTGGATATTTTAAAAGTCTTGGCTGTTTATATCTGGGATTCATTCAATCACAAGTCAAACAGAGTACAGCTAATACAATGCAACTTTTCTAGCAATGTGCCTTCCTAATGGATTTCCATTCTGAGTCCAAAGATCTTATTCTCTGGTAGACAGGGAAAAGCAAAATACAAGAACATCTCAATGGCTACTGGCATGCACCTACTGAACTTACAAAATATTCATTTTGTATATTCGCAACATATGTGAAATGTCCTCTTGCATTTTCAATGTTCATTAACAAAATTACTATATAACTTAACAAAGGCACTCTGAAGTTAATACAATGCTACATATTTACAGTAGTATAAAACCTTTTCAAAACAATGTACACAAAAAGGCTTATTTATAAAATGCAATAAATCTTTTTTCAAAAATTGCTTTCCTAATTGCTTTTTGAGGGTAGAAGAAAAACCCAAACAAAAAACACACTTAGAAAAATTATATTATACCATAAAGAGTCCCATAAAACAACTATTTAAAATCTATAGTACACCATTATTTTTTTCTTATTTAAATACAGTTTCTGGAAAACATTTTTTAATTATGTAATAAAACTTTTTGATATTAAATACGCTCCCTCTTAAATCTGGGTCTTAATAAAATAACTGTAAAATAATTCTTGATATTGTGTAGTTTAAAACCTTGAGCAAAAATGCTTGATTATTAATAAAATGCATAAGATTCTATATTAATCATTATACAAATTTGTAAAATTTTTAATAAATTTGGTTATTTAAAAAAACCTTTAAATAGCTTTTTTTTTTCCTATAGCCAAATGCTTTTCTGCAGCTTTTAATAAATAAACGTTTACAGATGGCTTCTGTGGTAAGCTGGAATAAATCATTTTAACTGATAAAAAGAATTTTTTTGATTCCATGATCAGACAGGAATTCAGTATCAATTTTAATTCACTCTAGGAAAAACAAATGCACTTAAGTGGCATTTAGGAGAGATGGCTTGAGGTCCATAATACAATAGACAGTTAACTTCTGTTGTCTATTTAAAGAAGAATAATTTGATTAACCCACAGGTGATCATATTATCTTAGTTCAAATATATTTAATATTTCTGTCAAATAAGTCAAAGCATCAGGGGTCCAGCTATTTACTCACACACTTAAAAAAAGCATATAATAATCTTAAAATGTCGATTGTCACAATTTAAGGTTATAATATTGATATTCAAAAGATTTCAATAGTTTATTATTGAAGATTAACTACGAAACAACCTTATTAGATATTTCATCCTTTCTACTTATCTAAAATAATTACCAGAAAAAGTTTTTAGGATATAAAAACTAGTTTTCTCAAAGAGCAAACCTTATAGAACATTCACAATATACCTACTATATCTTAAGATGAGTCGTCTGTAAAATTAAATTGGATTTTATTGGTTATTCCCTAGGGGTGGTAAATTAGCAGAGGGTGACTTCTTTGACTACTAGAGAACTATTTAACATGCTACAGTAATATAGAGAATACACAAAACAGCTAAAATATTTCATAGAGAAAATTTATATAATTCAGTAGAGCTCTTTACTCCTTAATTTAAGGGCAATAAAATCATCAAGGCAATATATTCTTAATATATTGCATAGAATAAATTGTTGGTCCTTCATATTCCAATTCTCTTTAAAGTTAGGAAGCTGTTGGTGAGATACAGAAAAGCTATCAAAATAAAGAGAAATAACACTTTTTCTTATAAGTTTCTCCCCTTACCTTAGAAGATGAAGAATCACACTCCTGACATATCCATCCATAGCCTGTTTGTTTAGGAGACTTTTTCAAAGGAGGATCCAAACAACCAAAATGGTAGCACAGTCTACATTCATCACACCTGCAGGGTAAACAGATTTATACTATATTTAAATAATATTAAAAAACACTTTTTTCAGAGAAAAACAGCAAACTACTGTATATTTCAACTGTAACACTGTTAATTCTATCCTTAGCTGACAAGATTATTAAATTAACGTTTATGAAAAAGACAATCTAAACCTGAAATAAATGCTTTAAGAAAAACAAAATACCAAAACAATAAAATAAACAAAACAAATATCATTCAGAACATTTTGATAGTAGAAATGTTAACAGCATAGGAATAAATTTATGTGTATAACCCTATGTGTTCAAAACTAACAAACATTAACATTTTCAATTTTGAACTTCAATAATAATCACTTGCCCATTAGATGGTTTTAAAACTAATATAAGATACATATAACTCAAGATTATGAATTCAATCTAATATATTGTGATTATTTTTAAAAAGTTTTAAATCTAATGAATTCTACTAGGCTACACTAAGCTTAATTCTGTACAATTGATATGCCTCATCACTCTCTTTCTCTAAGTTAAGGTAGATTGTAAATAAAATTTCTAATGTGTATAGCATGCTAACATAATCTACAGCAAATAAAAACCATTCTAATAAGTTTATTTTCTAAAATATAAATTTTCTCAAAAATTTACCTGTCACTTTCAGTGCAATTGGTTTTTCAAAGTACCTCCTAGTACATTATAAAGCTTATTAACAAATGTTTTGATAGTGTCTTTGCCACCTATGATGTACAAAATCTAAGAAAACTATCATACCTATTCTTCGTTTCAGACAATCTCATCCTGCTGACAATGAAGAAAGATCTGTATTATTTCAATGTTTTTTAAAAAGAATTTTGCATCAGTTGGAATAACAAGACCAAAATTTAACAACAAATAACAAAGATGTATACATTTTATAGAAAGGGTTATATTCCTCTTATTCTTTGTGCTCTGTTTTTGTAAGTTAAAAAAAAATACTTTCTCCAAACCAGTCTGTCACATTCTCTTTATATATAGTTACTCTTACTGATTTAAACCTAAAAAGTTGAGGAATCCATAACTAAGAAAGCAAGGAGGGTATTTTATAGGACATATATTACTTAAAGTACAAAATTACTCTTAAATAACTTTTATTAGAAAAAAGGAGAAGGAATTATTGTGATAAACAACATGCAAAGAAAAGCAATTTATTTTCACAATAAAGGGAACTATGAATCTACATTTATAGTAAAAATTTCATGTCATTCTATAAAACCCAATCTCCCAAAGACCCATTTCAGAAATCAAAAGTTTCAGAAAGTTTAGCAACTTAGCTAAGTTATTCAGGTATAAAGAAGTTTAAAACACAATTATATGTCTTAAGTTTAGGCACTCCTTCCTCTACAACTTCCTTCTCATAAACCAAATAAACTTATGTACTTTTCCAAAAACCTTCACTTAGACTCAAGAGATGGACTTGAATAAAAATGTTTACTATAATAATTCTAGCTATACAAAAAAATCAAATCAAATAGTAATAACAAACAGTACTGTGCCAATATTATAAATAAACCATCCAAAAATATATTTAAAAGCACTTAAAATGTTTAAATACCTGTTGTTCTAGTATTAAGAAAAAATAATAGATAATATATAGCTAACATCAAACATTACATAAAACTAAATGGCAAGCCCACAAAATTTTGTTCTTCTCAATTCAACTTATTTACCCTTCAATAGTTAAAATTCCAATTACATTAAACACATAGAGGACCCTTCAGCATATAAGCATTTATGAGTTATGAGAAGGTTGAGATTTCTAGTTAGCTGAGGGCGTATTCCTTCAAGCATGGAAAATAGTATTTCAGTCATCTTTAATGGGAAATTTAAAGAGAATCACATTCTTTGCTTCATCAAGAAAATCCATTAAATATAATTTACTCTATCTTTATCATTCCAGGGTCACAAGTATGAGTAATAGGTGCTGCTACATGTCTAACAGTGTGACAGCCTTTTGTGTTTGGACATAAGTATCATCAGTCTGCTGTTCTGTTTGAATTCTTGTATTCAACTTTTATAGGTCCTCCTCACTTGCTTAAAAAATATCAGTCACTACTTTCTGATATTGTCAGTGTCATCTGTCTAAGCAGCATTTCTCTGACAATAATTCACTGTGGATGCAGAAACCAGATCACTGGACTTAAGACTATGCAAATTGACAGTTTATAAAAACATGAAAATGAGGACTACTAAGTACATGGACTCAATTTGGGTTAACTATAGTCTTTTTAACTTAGGGTTTTTAAGCAAGTTTAGATTGCCAATAATCTGGGCTTTTGGTGAGTGAAGAGTTATAGTATTAATGCTTTCCTAGTTCATATCAAATTACACCCTAATTACTGCATATTTACAAGTCTGTGCCATAATAACTTGCAAATTATGGTTTCTAGTGTACAACTAGAGTCAAACACTATGATGAATATAAAGGTAGATCATAATTCATTACCTTTTACCTTCATGTACTAAGGTGGTTCTTGCTGGTGTGTGTGTGTGTGTGTGTGTGTGTGTATTATGTATATGTACATATATATATTTCAAGCTAATAAATTAAGAACAAGTTTGCTACATTGATATAGTTCAAATTTGTAGCTGATTTCAATTAATTGTAAACTCAAGTTATCTTTCAGCTCAATAATAAATGCAAAAGGGAAAAGAAAGACTTTATATGCTAGATTTGTCAGAAGGTAATGTTGAAGTATACGCCATTTGGAAGTGACTTAATCCTTACTGATTCCTTCATTAGTGACACTTTTTAGAATGACTTAGTCTACACATGGAACTCATGTATTAGTGATGGGTTCCAGAGAAAAGGAAGAATCTGCTTGTTAGAATCTGGGGTGATATGGGAGTTCTCTCAAGTTATAGCTCACTCAGTGGTAAATAAAAACTGTAATTCCCAGACTAAGTAGCAAAAAGGAGTAGTTAATACACTTAGGAACTGCCAAAATCCAGGAGAGGAAAAAACAAAAACAAAAAGAAATAACCCAATCTTGAAATCAATAACTGTTAATAAACAAACATATAAATATTAGCCTTTTCTAAAAATGACTAAAATTATTTCCATGTGGAAAAAATATAGTTATTTCTACACTAAAATATTTAATTGAATAAATCTATAGCTTCATATGCTGGTAACAAAAATATCCTGAGTGATACAAGGGAAATCCAGCAGAATTTGCAAGAATTAATTCACCATAGACAAATGTAAGGGATGCCATTAAGAACCCTAGAGATCAAAGAACAATTTAGATGGTAAAAACAGTGAATTATTTATTTCATGCACACACACACCATTTTGTAAACTTTAGCAAATTTTGTCAGCCAACATATTATGGCTAAGTTACAAATATAGATCATTTTAAAACTCAAAAATCAGAAGCTCATAAGGATCTGCAATCATTCTGCTACCTAAAAGCTGAAATAGAGTTGAAGTAGTTATTGATCAAATTATTATTTATGACCTCTACCATCTACTTCTTACATATACTTGGAAACACATAATTACAACACATAATATAGTACATATTTAATGTATCAAAATAATAAATCTTGTGCAAAAGCAGTCATTGACCCACAAAAGCAGTGATATAACACAATATACTTTATTAAATAACACAAATGTCTACGTAACAAAAACAGACTATTATACCAATAGCACATATATTAAATAGGAAGACAATGTCTTAAAATATTAAAAGATAATATAAAACTAACCTATAAAGATACACTATGCTTTTTAATAAAATGCAAACTGGATGCTTAAAGAGTATCCTCTAAACATCTATAAAACTGTACACATTAACATATTATGGGACATTCTAAAATTACAATTGTAAGTGAGATAAGATAAATCCCATTTATAAGAAAAGGAAACCTCATTGTTTAATTAGATTCTTACTAAATACAACTTCCTAGGCATCAGATTCATAATGGATACAGATGTCAATAATAAAGCAGCTATATGTATATGGTCTTTTACACATTCATTTAACAAAATGCAGTGACCAAATAAACATAGTTCTATATGTATTTAAAATACTTACTTCGATATGGTTAAGTATAGCACCCTAGACATAGAATAGGAAGAAAATGATTTATGTTCATATGTCCTATGATCCATGGGAGCAATCAGTCACGTGTTTATCTGATTACTGAGAATATGCACACAAGTAAAAAGAAACAACTTATTTATTTCTGTCTACACCTAAGAGACAGGCCAGTGTTCCAAAGGGTTTCTTAAATTCCCTTAATTTCCAATTAATAATTTCACTAGAAGAGTACACTAAATAACTACTTTTCAAAACTAACCAAAAAAAGTACACCTCCTATATATATAATTTATAGCCAGATGATCAGCTAAATTTCAGGAAGAAGAGAAATCCACTAACATGAGACTTGAAAAGTAATGTACATGTTTTATGACCAGGTTGATCCATAATCATAGCTATTTTTTATGTCAATGAACATTTGATTTAGGTCCCTTCCAAGTCTATATAGAGTAAAATAAAGAACCAACCTTGAAAATACATACTGTTACATCCATTCGATTAAAAAAAAACTCACAAATAAATATCAAGAGAATTGATGGGTTGGATTTTCTTACTTTTTCATCATTTCTACGCAAAAATTCCATAGAAGAATGACCAAAAGAATTGGTCTTAATATTACTTACATAAAATCTTACTAGCAACTGAAACACCCACACAAATGTATTAACCAGTAGTGACAGACTCTTTCATTGAACAGTAGCCAATTATTTCAATTATTCCTTTTAACAGATGGAGAAAATGCAGGTTTGTGGCCCATGAGTTAAATCACTTTTAAAATAATACAAGCTTGCACAAAATTCTGCATTCTACCAATATTAGAATAACATTTAATATCAATAAAGGCAAACTTTATTCCTTTTTACAACACTTTTAGTGCAAATCACCTATATGAGCATTTTCTAAAAAATTAGAAAATGTCTTTTATATGATATTTCACAAATAAAGGCTAATGTGGAGGTCTTGAACATATTTTCATTAATGTCACTAAAGACTTTCATCACATGCAATAATGAATGAATGAGTGGTAGGAAAGACAAAAATATTCTTTAAAGTGTATTAACTGGAAAAAATATTTGGATAATTATTGAAATCCAAATTCATGTTTAATGATCACTTAAATAATGGGATCAATACAGTTAGCTACATCTGCAGTAGTCAAGTTACAAGATTAAAAGTGAAAGGCAGGGCCTCCCTGGTGGCGCAGTGGTTGAGAGTCCGCCTGCCGATGCAGGGGATACGGGTTCGTGCCCCAGTCTGGGAGGATCCCATATGCCGCGGAGCGGCTGGGCCCGTGAGCCATGGCTGCTGAGCCTGCGCATCCGGAGCCTGTGCTCCGCAACGGGAGAGGCCACAACAGTGAGAGGCCCGCATACCACAAAAAAAAAAAAAAAAAAAAAAAAAAAAAGTGAAAGGCAAAACTAAAACATGAAATAAAAGAATTCATACAAAAATACACAATAAGGTCAAGTACCTCTTCACAGCATGAGAGAATGATTAGACATTTTCATACCTGAAACACATCTGCTTTGTTCTTTAATAAACTGATCTCCATCTGCTCATGCCCTTGGAAATTTTTCAGCAGTACAACCTGCTGTGCTCAAGCCCCACATAACTTTGTATTTCCCTGCTCATAATTAACTAATTATTCTCTAATCAATAGTGTAGATCTTGATTTTACAATGTAAATCAGAAAAATGAGATAATGGCTGGGGGTCAGTCTCATTTTATTCACAAAGCCCAGCATGAACATCCAGTTTCATTATATCTTATGTACCTGAACAGCAGTGAATCTTACAGCAGGCCTGCAGAAAGTCTTAAGACTGTGTACTGGGAGAAAGAGGTCTATATGTTTATTAAAAAAAAAAAAAGTATTTGCAAAGCATGTCTATCTCAGAAATATTTTTAATTGCAATCCTTAGTATTATGTAAATTGATAAAGTGTTGACTGGGTAGGAAAAAATTTCTGCCTTCATATGCCATGCAACTCTAAAGCTGAGTCTCTTAAACAAGTTTTAATTGTCAAAATGATTTCAGAAAATTTAAAGAAAAATTAGTAATGTTAGTATTCCATTCTGCTACAGAGTCCTTCTGAATTCCTTGAATAGATTTTGGTGAAATATTAATAAAATAATAAAATATTCCCATACTGAGAATCAAGTAAAACAGTGGTAAGTTTTGTCAAATAAAAAACATTAAGTGTTTAAAAAGAGTGATCTATTAAGTAATAGGATGTAAAAACAGGGAAATAGGATAATGAGTATGAATATTCTTATTATTTATTGGTCAGTGATCTATTTTTAACATTATAATTGTAAAATCAGATAAACACTCAAGAAACATACGAATAACAATGATATATAAATGATAAATAAATTTCATTTACAAACAAAATGGATAAAGGTTAAGGCTAAATTTTTGTTTTCATGTTAAACATAATCCTAATTTCAAATCTTTTCCTAACAAAGGAATTAGTGAATTATGGACAAAGGCTATGTTCCTTGATTAATTTCTGTGCCTAAAATAGTGCTGTCTCCAAAATAGGTATAAAATAAACACCTGTTTTACTAAATTTATGTATAATAAAGAAGTTATACTCTATGTGCTATAAACTACTATAATCTCTTTTACCTAGAAACAAATATTTTTGAAAATTTAAGGGCCCTTTTAACAAGATTAAAGCCACATTCAATCAATCAGTGTCATCCACAACACCATGATTCTTTTAAAAATATTATATACAAATGGTTCTCAAAGGATGTCCCTGGCCAGCTTCAGCATCACTTGGGAACTTTTAGAGATGCAGATTTTCAGGACTTATCCCAGACCCACTTAATCAGAAACTGCAGGGAGAAGTAAAGGGAGTCAAATGAGGAGGAAAATAAGGAGGGGAGTAGGTGAGCGATCTGCTTTTAAACAAATCCTTGATTCTGATGTACTATAAAGTTTGAGAACCACTGCTATATACTGCCATGTCGTTCCTCTTGTAGTTCAGAGTTATTTAGTTTACTTCTTGATATTTCAGTGTTTTTTTTTCTTTCCCTATCATGTGACAAATAACCATCATTTACCTGTCGGACTGTTTTCTCTTATACATGTATGTAAAATATGAACTATTTAGTGTATATTCTCTTGATATACACATTAGTATCTCCTTTGAATAACAATTGGACCAATTACAGAAAAGGGTTAATTTTGTACCATGGAAATATGAGAGTGTCTACGAGATTATTAGGAGAAAGTGTTTCATTCTACTCTCTTCAAAAGTTCTACTCCAAATACACATCTGCAGGACCAATGATCTTATGAATATTATGTGGTTTATATTCGTGATGTGTGACAAAGATTCTTAGGGCTAGCACCAAATATGGAACCATATATCCACAACTGAAGAGTAAGATGGAGAATGATGATAATATGGTATTCTAAATAGAACCAGGTGGAAAGGACTTAGATTAATAGTGTCACCAAAACCACAAGGTTTAATGATTTTTCAAAAAAAATCTAAAATAAAATGACCACTAGTAATATCTTACCATATATCAAAGGAGAGTCAGGTCCAAATGCACTAGCATATTCTTTTTTAAGGAAATGGCAATCTGACATTTTTCTTAAAATCAGCTGGAGTTCAGCAATAGTAATAACTACCAACTTTTTCTTAAGCTTATGCAGTGATAAATAATGAGTTCTTTTTCTAAAAAAAAAAAAGCCTACTGGTTTTGCTACAGGTTATTAATATTTTTCCTCCAATGTTATAAGGTCTTTCAATAAGTTAATAATCTCAGTTTATACATATTTTATATACATACTGCTTTTATTAAATATCCAATAATATGGTTCCTTAGTATAACTAAAGATTACTAGCATACAGCAACTTTATATTTACACTTGCTTTTAATTATCTAGAACATTTCCTACTCTATTCCTAATGTTTGAACTATTTTCAATGCCACTATACCTGAAAAGATGTCCCAAACCACATTTATAAATCAGGAAATTCCAAGAGACATGTTGACAATTTACATGTATATATGTATTTCAATTTCAGCAAAGAGTCTCTTCTAAATCAGTTCAAGATGAAGTGATGAAATATTCAACATATTTCTGTCGTTGATTTAAAACTGGTTCATTAAAGCTTGAAGACCAAATTTTAATTCTGTAAACCTTTGGAAAGATACAAATGTTGATGAAGATCTTTCAGTTGGCAGGTTGTATAGTCAAAAGCTTTGTACCTCTCTCCTTATTTTGTAACCTCATACTTAAGGTTGAGAAAAATAAAATTATACTGAACAGAGAAAGTTCGTATTAAATCAATAAAGAGTGAATATATTTGGTTATTACTAAAAAATATCTAGAGATCAACACAGATATATTCTTATTTACAAGCTTAAAATCTGAAGTTGTAAAAACTGCATGCTACTAATATTAGTGCTTTCACACTAGAACTAATGAGTCAAAACTAGAATGGCATACGCTTTCACAAGTCTTTCACTTTTGCTGAATATTATAAATAGAAGTAACATTTAATATAGTCTACAGTTGTTTCCCAATGCAGCATTTCATATATGAATATATGTATTAAGTTGGATGAAACAGAATAGCAGACTAATGGAATGCATTGTCTTTCTTGTTTGTTACTAGATTTGTTCAACAACGAGTAGCACATTGCATAAGTCCCACAGGCTTCTGTAACTCTTAAGTAAGTCCAAATACTGTATATCATTTGCCAAAGAAGCAAGAGGGGAAGACATTACTTAATAGGACAATTTTGACAAGACATTATCTAGTATTTTTCAACAATGCACATATCAAATGTTTCTGATTAGTGCAAAAAAAAAAAAGTTGAAGAAGAAAAAAAGGAGAAAAAAATCCACACAGGCAAATTAACTGCCTTGTCAGTCCAAGTAACAAACCAATCAATTACATTCTATCCAAACCTGACAAGCAAAGGCAACTTTTTGCAGTGATAAGCTTATGGGAAAGACAAGATAGCTGTTCTCCTTTACTTTATATACTCTATTGAGAGTGTTATCCACATTTTTAAAATCACACTTATAAAAGAGGTTTCCAGGATTGCCTCCGAGGATGAGCTGTGGCAGAGTTGGGTCTCATGAAGGGTATCTACACAGTAAAGTGATAAGAAAAGAACATTAACATTTAAAGATCACAGCAGCTCTGCACTATGTCTTATGAAACACACTAACAATACCATAGTAGGTTCAAATAACATATGATCTGGTCCAAAGAGACAGGTGCCCTAAACCTAAATGCCATGATCTTGTAAAGGTTCTTACTAGTTGAAATGGAACTATTTCATCATTTGAAACACTGAGTTGCCTCTTCTATTATTATTACTTTTAGTTGTCACAATAAATCTATCTTAGTAAAACAAAAAATATAAAAATGATGAGGGGTTTGTATTTATATAAGCAAACATGTAATTTGATTAATAGATGTTTTAAATAATAGCAGTTTGCTATTTTTTCATCAAATATGGCAATTTAAAATGCTTGAGAAAGCATGCAATATACTGAAAACAAGCACACCTAATCAGTACATTACAGGAGTGGTTCTACTCAAGTACAGAGTCTCAGGGAGGAAATGTTCAGATGATTCTTATTCCCTGGGCCTATACTGCCTTCCTTTTTTTAAAGACTATATTGGAAACGTTTGGTTACAATTATGAAAAGTATATCCCTAGCTAGCTATTTTAGTAGATTTGTGCAACAAAAGTGACAGAGAATACACCTCACTGTAAAGACCTGGTCATTGATTATAAAACACTAATTTTGGCCAAATTTTCAAGTCATTCACTTGCATTTATTTTTCAAATCTTTCTTTAGTGTTTCTTGTATTTATTTCCCTACCGACGCATTTTCAGAGGAGAAATTTTAGATGCCTAGTGATGAGCAGTAACTTTCTTTTTGATTGTGGAAAACAAAATTTTATCATTTCCTTCAGATATTTACATCTGTGTAGATGAGGTTAAATTACCAACTAGTCACACATCATAGAAAAAGTTCATTTCAATATTTAAGTATTAGAGAGATGTGTTTAATGCTTCTAAGTTCTACTGAGAAAAAGAAAGTGAAAAGTGGCACAATCACAGATAAATAAAGCACTACTATGCCATCGATGAGCTACCATGCCAAACTGAATAACCTCCAAAGAAAGGAAAAATAAAATTGTACAAGAAAAAAAGAATATAACATGAAACATAGTTTTCAGAGAAATGTACTTATCAACATATGAGAAGTAAACAGAAAGAACAGAATTCCCTCGTTGAGTAACAAGGAAATAGATAGGAAGAGCTGAATTCCCTTGTTAAATAGTCACATGTGCTAACTTTTCTCAGTGCTTCAGGCTCCAAGTGATGAAATTTAAGCACATTCTAAATCTGATATTCTGAGAAGTGCTTTGCCTGCAGGTTAAGCACTACTAGATAAGCAAAATGAAAGAGGAAGCAACCACATCATTTACCACAGAAGTACATTTAAGTTTTAATTACATGCACAAACGATAGAGAGTAGCAGACAACCCAAAGATTTATTTGTAGTTAACACTGATAGGAATTTAAATATATATTGGGTTGGCCAAAAAATTCGTTCGGTTTTAAGTAAATATAAAAGGCATTTTTCATTTTCACCAAGAATTTTTATCGAACGATTCACTAACTGAATGAACTTTTTGGCCAACCCAATAGATACATTAGATGTCACAGAAATCTGCTTTAAATTCTAATTAAATCTAAATTTAACTTTGAAAAAAAACTAAAAAGCTATAACTAGTATTCTTCCATCCTAAAATTTCACTTAATATTCAGAGTAAGCATGACTTGTCTTGGCTGCTACCTTCTTAGGACAAAAGACTATTATGTGGTCTTTTATATCAGAGTTCAAGTCTTGGCTTTGTATTTATTCCATATGCTTCTAATAAGCTTACTTACAAATTAATGTAGAAAAAAGGGAATTAACTATTTTTAAAGGGCTTCCCTGATGCAAGCACCAATGGTCTGTTATCCTGTATAGTTGGATGCCTACCAAGAAGAAGCACCTACTTTTGCCCCAATGAAGTCAAATATGCTAAAGGAGCATAGTTTGGTGAGCAGTATGCCTAATGATTAGAGCATCAGCAACACAGTCAAGACTGCCTAGACTCAAAACTCTAATTCTACCACTTCCTAGTTGTATGATCTTGAACAAGTAATACTTCTCAATTTCCTCACTCATAAGATAGGGATAAAATCAATATCTGTGTAATGGAGTTTCCTTGAGGATTACATGAGATCAACTACAGAAAGCATTAGCACATTGGCCCTTAATAAGCACTCTATAAATCTCAGCAACTAATATGAACAACAGTAAATTTATCCAACACTAGTAGTATTTACTGGAAGGAAAAAACTGTATTCTAATATATAACAATTTATATAACACAATTTCAATATTTCAATATATATTTTGATTTCAATGTTTCAATATTTCAATATTTCAATTTCAATATATAATTGGAATAATTTCTATTTCATGATGCTTAGTGCCTCTGTACCTCAGTTACCTAATCTCCAAAATGGAGATGGCCATACCTCAGAGGACTGTTGTTAAAAACTGAATGAGATAATACACTTAGAAAGCAGAGAATAGAGCCTGGGATATAGTAAGCATCTAACACTAGCATTATTTTAATTTCCAGTTCATACAGACTTTTAACATGTCTATGGGGTTCAATTAAAATGTTAAAAATATGAGATTCTTATACATTATTACCTAGATATCAAAATCCATCATCAGCTCCAAAATTTATATCCAATCTTATCTACAAATTCTAATTCCATTAATATGTCTATTTTATATGTCTGAAACTATAAAAAACCAACACAAATCAAAACCTTGTTATAGGAGGAACAGATGAAACAGGATGTTTCAAAAAAAAAAAAAAGAAAAAAAACCCAGAAAACAATATAGTTGGTTTCTAATACTAGAAGCTGGATTATGCTTGTTTTATATGATTCCAAGGATTGAAATTATTAAGAAGAGATATGTTAGCTCACTTGGAGAAAGAAATTGCCAGTGGTCAGAGCTGCCTCAAGAGGGAATGGGTTACTTATACACTTCTATCCTATACACTTCTATCCCTGGCAGTAGCTTTTCCCCTATGGCTTAGTAGTGATACTGAGCAGATGATTCAAGTGTCAAAGAATAGTGAGATCTTTTTCAGAACTGTATAGTGTTAATACTTGTTTTGAAATTGCTTTGAGTTACAAAAGTTACAAAATCTGGGAAAAAATTGAGGTTGATGACTTCATTTTATAGATGAGAAAATGACTATAATGGTAACTTAATTCAAGGTCATTCATCTAGCCAATAGCAGAACTATGGGTGGAGTCCCAGTCTTTCTTAACAATAGATAATCCCTTTTGTGTAAGTTAACAAGTTAACAATATTACCACATTGCAATAGAAAATGAGTTTGAAATTACAAAAAATAAATTTTACTGAAAAATAAATGAGTGAAATGAGAAATATTTCATTGCTATATATGCTAGAAATTATGATGTTTACTACTCTAAAACTGCATACTCCAGAAATACCACACTTCACTATGTAATTAATGGTTACCATGTTCAGGCTTCTGTTTTCTTTAAATACAATTTACTTGTCTATAATGCACTTATTTAAAAAAAAAAATTAAAAAATTCAAACACTGATAAGGTAACATAAAAATATTTATAAATCACACTAAGTTACTTAAAGGTTTAATGTTTTAATATAGATATGAAAATCAAAGAATGTCATACATTGAATATTAAATGTGTGAGGCAGGTTAGCTATTCCACATGTCTAACAAATCATCAAATCAACTTAATTATAAAGGAAAAAAATATACTGAATAAACATTTTCTTTTCAATCCAAATTTTATCAGAATACCACCTTAATAAGAAAGATTCAGTGGCAGCTTGTCTACTTTCATTATCCAAATATAAATATTTTGAATATTAAACATCTCTTTTCCAATTTTTACTAATAGAAAAGCATTCTTACAATGTAACTTTTAAGTTGTTTTCTTCACAAGACCCAGTTTATTTTCTAATTTCCTCTTTAGAATCTAATCTCTTCATGATGTACAGCATCAATTTAGTTCTAAAGACATTAACTAAAATCATTGATCACTGCTTTTTATAAAGCCAGGTCTAGGGCATAAAGGGAACACTCTTAGTGTTAGGGATGGCCAATAACTCCTAAGAACAGTGGTATAAAGCATTTAATTTTAAATTTTAGACTCTTTTACCCTGAATGGTTCAGTAAATATTCAAGACAGCCTTGGAATAATTGTATTTGGAGAATAAAGAACAGCTAGGCTCAATGGAAAATGAAGAAGCAGGAGAATGCATGGCCTGCTCTGAAAGTTAGGGAGGATTCTGGTAGAATTTCTTCAATGACTGGAGTTCGGGTTTAGGCCATTTAATCAGGCATGAGAAAAACCCAGAAGGTTGGAGGAATCAAGACACATTAGAGCTACAGAAAGCAGTTATACTCTAGCAATAAAAAATGTGGACAGCCAAGGCAAACAGAGTGGGATCCGAGGAGGCCTAATCAGAAGTGAGAAACATAGAAAGAAGGCAAGAGGAAACATTGAAGCAGCTAAGGTGTACAGAATAACATCATAGAGAACAGTGTAGACACTGAGAAAGGTCTTAAGTAAGCTGAAAAAATGGGAAAAAAAGAAATGGAGATCAAGAAATGTTATGATGGAAAATGGTTCCCCAATTACTCTGATATTTTTAGTTTTCAAATAATGCACAGCAGGTATATTTTTTTAAATTTTTGAACAAAATTATTTAAATTATATGAATAAAAGTAAATATACTAAGATGCTATAAGATCATAGCAATTCAAACTTTTTTTATATTTTTGATTTTTTGTAAGCATATTTTTACAACAAAATTTTTTAAATATACATGAAAATTTCACTTACCTGCCTTTAAATTTTAATTGACTTTATTTTTTAGAAGTTTTAGATTTACAGAAAAATTGAGCAGCTATAAAAAGATTCACATACACTCCCCTACCCCCTACCCCCAACACATCTCCCTTTAAATTTAAAGTCTTCATTTTCACATCATGGTGCCTTTGATAGATCAGGGGTACAGAAAATTTAAGGCAAAGAATGCCAGAAAGACAGAAATAGAGGAAGAGACAAATATGCCAAGATCTGGGAGTGTTCACTTTACTGATTCTTATTCAGTGTGATGATATTGAAAAAGTTGCTGAGTTAGATGCAATGGGGATAAACAATGAACTTGAGAATGTGAAAGAAAGGGAGACTTTCAGATGAGGACTAAGCTAGCCTTAACTCTGCCTCTGCCAAACTCTACTCCACAGATTTAGAACCTACTGATTCAGAATCTCCAAGAATAGTTTTATGATTGTTGTTGTGTGTAATTCTTCCTATGGGTAACTTGCATCTCTAGCCAAGCTGAGAACCACTATCTTAAAGCTTCAGCTAAAGGGCTTCTGGAAGGGCTTCTGGAACAAAGCAGTGGTTCTCAGAGTATGGTCCCCGAATCATCAGAATGAGCAACAGTTGAGAATTTATTACAAATATAAATTCTTGGGCACCACCCCAGAGCGTCCAAAGCAGAAATTCTGTGGTTTAATAAGCCTTTCAGGTGATTTCAATGTACCCTAAAGATTAAGAGCCTTAAAGTAGACTAAATTCAGCTGGTGTGAAGAAATCGCAAAGAAAGAGGCATAGAAACAAAAGCTAAAAAAAATAAAGGGAGGTAGGAGACAAATTACAAATATTCCACAACTTTACTTAAGGTGGACCAGTTGACATTCAACTAAGCAGAGACAAGTATTATTTATACACATAGATACTTTGGTCACCAAAACAAAGCTTTAAAAAAACCCACAGAATATTAAACAATCTCATCTTGAGGACCTCCTATGAGATAATTCAATTTCTCTGGACTCAGCCTGTGGTCCAACTAAACCAAGGACATCTACCCAATTCTTTCAGTTCCTCTGTTCTTATGGAACATGATTCCTTACCAGACCTTCAGAGACACAGAGACACAGTCATTTACTTAAAGTAAAGGTAGGAAACTTAGGATTGGATACTTGAGTTGTACAGAACAGATCTGTAACAGTTACTAGATTTCCAGGGTTTGGATTCCTCTCTGTATTTATAAACACGTAACTTTAAATGCATTCTGAAAATTTCTAATTCAACAACTCCTAAAAAGAAACCTCACAATTCCCTATGATCTCATTTACCTATTGTATTTCTCTCCAAAAAATAAATATAGCCACTAATCTTTCTGTTATTGGTATCACCATTCTTTCAAATTAGTTATCTTAAAGTCGGATAGTTTGGTTTAACACTCCCCTTTCTTCCTTGCCTCCTCATTTTCGCTAATTATATGCTGTAACTTCTAGTGTGAACTTACGTCTCCTGAATCTATTGAATCCTTTCCATTTATTTTTCCATCAGTCTAAGATCTAGGTCCCCAAACTGGTCTATCTCCAGCTGCCCATTCATTCGTCACACAGGCCACCACAATATCAATCTCCTAAAGGACTATTCTCCCTATTATCTTTTACCTTCAGTGAATCCCCATACTCCAAGGATCCCATGCTATTTCTTTATTCATATTCATTCATTCTCTTGAAGGATTTGGTACCTCCCATCTCAATCTTCTGAAACCTGCTCATACATACTTCAAGATGCAACTCAAATGTCTCCTTGGTTTACATAAGATTTCTCCCTCATCCTTTTAGGAATATTCCCATCATCCTCTAAATTCTTATGTCTCTTATATACCTCCCATATAACAGTTTGATGGATGAATAAATAAATGAATTTTAATATCCTTAATAAATATTAAATAATTTAGAAAATAAATTTGATGAGAATAAACATAGGAATCTTATTTTTAAAAAAATAGAAGGAAAATAGATTCCGTACTTTCTTTACAAATGAAAGCGTCAAAAGCACAATCAAATAAATTTTTGGTCAGAGTGCTCAAGGCTCTCACTACATGAAACTCAACTTTCCTTTTAAAAAGATCTACATTTACAGGTCATGTCACAACAAGGTTCTTGATATAATCAGGCAATTTTTCAAGTCTTTAATAATTGACACCAATGAGTAAACTGACAAAAGAAATGGGTCTGGAAGATTCCAGTCACTTAAAAAGAAAGTCATTGACTGATATAATTTCACTTGGATGTGACTGAACCCCACTTATTTAGTCTTTCCTAGGCCTATCTTCCTTGTGCAGCTGTCTGTGTCCATCTGATTTACTGAGCGCTTACAGGGAGTGCCTAACAATTTCACTCAAAGCAGAAGTCCTCCTCCACTTGCTATTATTTGGAGAGAAAGTACTTAAAGAGTTACTTTTATGTAGTTCAATGTATCAAAACTGGCTAAATCACACTTAGGGCCCTTCATGTATTATCATTGTACCAAAAAATGACATATACACACACAGAATACATGAACAATATTATACTAAAGTCAAATCATACAGTTGTTTAATAGTATAGTCATGAGGTAATTTTTCTCAAACTTGCCTAAGTATTTTAGGAATTAGACATACATTAAGTACCTCATTAAAAAATGTTTCCAGAGTTCTGAATTTCAACTTTTAAAGAAACTATGGAGTATTCAGATAAGGTTCAGAGGAAAACTATAAAGAATTATGTAACTGATAGAGTATCTATGAAAGAAAGGCTGTAGAAACTGGGTTATTCACTTCTTTTTTCCAAATTTCTTTCTTTACTTTCATTCACCAAAGAAGTAAAGGAAGGGTGTAATAAAACAAACTTTGGTTAAATGACAACATACCCTTGCCTAGCATAGAATTAAATTATCATAATAACCAATTTGGGTAAATGAGAAAAGGTATTGTTTTGGCAAGGGAACAAAGATCACAAGAACCTTTTCTCTTTCTTTTAAATATGCAGGGTTTTAAAATGAAACAAAAATCCTATTTAACAGTAAATGAATCTTTTGAAAATTCTGGCAATTTTCAGAAGATTCTGGTAATTATTTCACTTACTGTGTTCTAGTTTCTAACTCTAGTTCTATTAACTAATAAAGTCAGTGTAAATCAAAATTGTAGTTGATAAAGATAAAAAAACAAGATGAAAACAATCTAATTCCTTTTTTTTTTTTTTTTTTTTTGGCCGCACTGCACGGCTTGAGGGATCTTAGTTCCCCAACCATGGATTGAACTCTGGCCACGGCAGTGAAAGCACCAAGTCCTAACCACTGCACTGCCAGGAAATTCCCCCAAATCTAATTCGTATCTTCAAGTACTACACGTTAAGAAGTGAAGTATAAAGAGAGCAATGTTATGTATATTTTATGTATATATATGTGTGTGTGTATATATATTTATATATAAAAGAAGAGTTATTCTTATTTACCAGTATAAAAAGAGGCTTAATGAGACTGAAAAGTTTGCCCACAGATAACATGTCTGTCTGATATCAATAAACCACACATGGTTACCAAAAATTATTTTCAGGGATTTAAGACAGACAAACAACATCAGAACAAGAAGAAATAGGAAATTTATAAAGTGAGCAATTTTATATATGGGATATACTACTACTACTATAATGGGTGCAGAATTTAAAAAGATGTGACTGTGAAGATTAAAGGTCAAGCAATGTATGAAGAATTAAGTTTTTTGTACCATTTCCACTCAAGTGACCAGACTAAATGTCACAGAATAAAAGTAGCTACTGTCACAAAAGGGAAATGTGGAAACCCAATGACATACAGTGACATGACACTGCAGAAGGTTTAGTTATTTCCAGTATTTAAACAATGAAAAGACTTGTGCAGTTAATCCAGAGGAGCTATATTCTCTAAAACTAAAATGACAATTAAAATGATGAACAGTCCAGATACTAGAGTAAAAGTGTTAAAAAGTATAAACATTTCATTAAAACTAATAACACTGTTAATAGGGCATGTAAGGACACAATTGTGCACTATAATACTCTAAAGAGAGTAGGATTATTGTAAGGACTTAATAACACAGAACCTATAGAAACAGTATGATAATGAATGCTGAAGTCAAGAGGTCTGGGTTCTAAACCTAATTCACACTAACCAAGTGATCTTCTACAAACTATATCCAAAGAATTATGGAAAGTTTTTAGTATGCCAAATTTTATCCCAGCACTTGAGGTATAAAGTATAACTCTTCATTAAATTCACAGTCTGATAGAGGGGTCAAGTGAACAAAAGTATAAGACTCTGAATAGGAGAGATTCAATAGAGTGGCAAGTATTATTAGCATAGAGGCCTATATAAACTGCCAATGAAGCATATCAGGTAGACAGACTATCTTGCTTGATGAGTAGGAGAGAGCAGGTTAAGGAAAGGATTAACAAAACAAAACAAAAAAGATTAACAGAGAATTAAAGCAAGTGTTAAAAGGTAAGTAGGATTTTATCAGGGAGAGAACATGTGGGGTAAAATTTGAGGCAGAAGGAAAGTACAGAGGAATTTTTAAAAAGAGTATGTCAGAAAATCCACATAGTTTGGTAGGTTGGAGTAAAGAGTACTTATTGGATAAAAGTGACAGGGAACACCTCTTCTACTATACTGTTATGAAAAGAGGAGAGGGAAGGGTGGTGGAAGAGAGACGCCTATGGATATCAATAAGGTTATATGTAAGTTACAGGTTCCATGTCAGAAAGTTTAGGCATTTCTGTCTGATGGCTTCTGTTTTCTATTGTGAAGCAGGAGACGAGGTCATTTGTTAAATATGAAGAAGAGAAAAGGTGATGAAATAAGGAGCATGAGAAGAATGGAAATAGGTGCTGTCAGGAATGAAAGTTCAAGTTTCACATCAAAAACAAAGCAAACAAATCAAAAAACAAAAACAAACAAACAAAAAAAGGTAAAGAAAGAACCACAGTGTCTTTTATTGCTATAGAGTTACCCCAGAAGCCAAATTAGAAATTCTCAACCTGTTAATAATTTTCTTTCAGATTAAAATGGAAAGGAGATCCAGACTGTTAAAATTATAAAACAAAGTACAGTCTTATTTCCTCTACTCTGACTAAAATTAGATCATGACCTAGTCAGATCTAACTTAACTGACTCTGCATTGCCCAAGCAGTTAAAATTAGCAAAAACTAATGGTAAACATACATATTTTCAGATTAAAGATAATTCAGATTTCAATGAGGTAGGTACTATCCTTAGAAACACAAGAGGAATGTTAAGGTTAATAAAACTCATTTAAGAGTTTAAATATATCTTAAACAATACAGCCATGAAGAAAAAAATGAACTGAATTACTACACAAATTATAATAAAACAAAGTATGACAAAAACTACCATCCCAATCTATTGGGTGGGCCAAAAGTTTCATTTGTTTTTTTCCATAAGATGGCTCTAGTAGCACTTAGTTGTTTTTAACTTCATTCAAAACAATTTTGTTAGTGTATGTGGCCGCTGTCATATCAGCGTGCATTTAAAAAAAAGACATCAAAATTGGTGAATTTTTGTGTAGCCATTTTAACGTTGAAGATGGAAGGAAAAAAACAACATTTTCAGTATATTATGCTTTATTATTTCAAGAAAGGTAAAAATGCAACTAAAACACAAAACAAGATTTGTGCATTGTAGGGAGAAGGTGCTGTGACTGATTGAATGTGTCAAAAGTAGTTTGTGAAGTTTCGTGCTGGAGATTTCTCGCTGGACGATGCTCCATGGTCAGGAAGATCAGTTGAAGTTGACAGTGTTCAAATTGAGACATTAATTGAGAACAATCAACGTTATACCATGCAGGAGATAGCAGACACACTCAAAATATCCAAATCAAGCACTGAAAATCATTTGTACCAGCTTGGTTATGTTCATCACTTTGATGTTTGGGCTGCACATAAGTTAAGCGAAAAAAACCTTCTTGACCGTATTTCCACATGCGATTCTCTACTTAAACGTAATGAAAACGTTCCGTTTTTAAAACAAATTGTGATGAGCAATGAAAAGTGGATACTGTACGATAAAGTGGAATGGAAGAGATCGTGGGGCAAGCAAAATGAACCACCACCAACCACAACAAAGGCCGGTCTTCATCCAAAGAAGGTGATGTTGTGTATATATGCTGGGAGTGGAAGGGAATCCTCTATTATGAGCTCCTTCTGGAAAACCAAAGGATTAATTCCAAAAAGTACCACTCCCAATCAGACCAACTGAAAGCAGCACTTGACGAAAAGCGTCCAGAATTAGTCAACAGAAAATGCATAATCTTCCAGCAGGATAACACAAGACCACATGCTTCTTTGATGACCAGGCAAAAACTGTTACAGCTTGGCTGGGAAGTTCTGATTCATCCACCATATTCACCAGACATTGCACCTTCAGATTTCCATTTATTTAGGTCTGTACAAAATTCTCTTAATGGAAAATTTTCGATTCCCTGGAAGACTGTAAAAGGCACCTGGAACAGTTCTTTGCTCAAAAAGATAAAAAGTTTGGGGAAGATGGAATTATGAAGTTGCCTGAAAAATGGCAGAAGGTAGTGGAACAAAAGGGTGAATATGCTGGTCAATGAAGTTCCTGGCGAAAATGAAAAATGTGTCTTTTATTTTTACTTAAAAAACCGAAGGCACTTTTTGGCCAACCCAATAAATAAGGCTTTGATATTTTGTACATAAAAATAACGTAACTAAGCCAAGTTACCACTAATATCTGATGACTGTTACTCTAAAATATTAAATACGAATGACTTTAATTAAAATCTGTAGATTCTCTATTCTCTACAGTTACGTAAAGGGCATACTATGTCATAAGCATGGAGCCTGGAACTGGGAATATTAAAATTAACTTAATTAAGATATGGTACTTATACATTAAGAATCATGGGTGGAACAAGAAATATAGACTAAATATAAATGGCTGAGAAGCCCTCATTCCAGAGAAAAACAGGCGATCATTTTAGATAAGAGCAAGTTAAAGTTAAAGCAAGATGGCATGAAACTAATAGGAAAGTTTTAGGAAGGAGAACTAGGTTATCTGGAGCTGTGAATAACTGAAATGAAGATAAAAAGACTGAGGTCAGGTTTGGAGGGCCTTAGAAGCCATGTTTTAAACTCTGGATTTACCTTGTAAGAAATGAGGAGCTTCTGGACAAATTTAAGTACAACATGAACAAATTCTTTATACAACTAGATGGAGACTGGTGACATTCAAACTAGTAAAGATGCTGGTTACTGTAACAGACTAAGAGGGAGTTAATGAAGGCACATAACTTCTATTTCTATTCATTTAATCCTCACAGCAATTCTATGAGATAGGAGCGATTACTATTCCCAGTTTATAAATGAGGAAACTAAGGCACAGAGAGAATATAACTAACTCAAAGTCAAAACTAATAACTTTTGGCTGAGGATTTGAACCCAAATAATTTGGTTCCCAAATACAACTATTTGAACCACAGTTTTGCCACTGATAAGAACTAGAATAAAACACTGAAACTATGAAAACCAAAAGTTTTAAGAAGGAACGTTGGTCACCAATGTTAAATGCTGAAATGAGACCAAATATGAAGAGTACATAGAAAATTAAAGGGTCATTGAATTTAGCAATTCAGAGTTTGCCAGTGACTTCTTCAATGAAAACAGTAATTTTTGCCTCTGTAATCAACCACCAAACATATATTCAACTTCCTCAAGGTCCAATCACCAAACATGTATTCAACTTCCTCAAGGTCTGAAACACCATATAAAAGGTTACAACATTGACAAGTAGCTTCAACATGCTTGAAAATTTGCATTCTCAATACTTAAAAATTAAGAAAATACAGTCTCTGTAAAACAAATTATGTTTTTAAATCAACAGAAGAATTTGACATATACTAGTAAAGCAAAATAACAGTTTTATATTATGCTAATGCAAAAATGTAAAATAAAAAATTATTTTTAAATGACATAGTAACTCAGATCTTTAAAAATATTTCAAGCAAAACTGCATAAAGATCATCTAAAGGGCAAAGACAAATAATGCACTGCCTGCCTAAATAACGTATGAGATATTAGTTGGTTATGTCATAATAACACATTGTATTAGTTTTTTTAGACATAAATATCATAACAAATAAAAATTAAAATTTCAATTTTGCAAAAAGTACCATTAGCAAGCAAAGTACACATACAAACACACACACAAAATACCTGAAAGAAAAGATCTGAACTTATACAAAGATATGTGATAAACTCATTTTTAAAAAAGAGAAAACATCTCAATAAATAAAGAGGCACAGGATGTGGAAAGACAACACATGGATGAGAAATTCCAGATGGCTAGTCAATATATGAATAAACACTCAACCTCACAGGCAGTCACAAAGTAAAATCAAAATGTCAATTTCTACCCACCAGACTGTCAAAAACTTATGCAATAACATCCTCACACAATCATGTCTATTGGGAAATGAAATAACAGTATCCATTAAAATGTAAAACATGCATATACTTTGGTCTAGCAAACTCAGTTTGGGATAGAAATCAAACAGAAAAAAACCCCATGAATTTCCACTTATAGGGAAATACTACAATTAATTATGGTACATCCACATTATTTTGTAGCTATTTAAAAGACTGGCTTAATTCTATATTTACTGAAAAAGTCCATTATGTGTGCTCAAGTTAAAAAAAAGAACAAAACAAATTTCAGAGTAAAGCCTACAAAAGCTATAAAAGGGAGAGAGGGAGGAGGCCAGCCAATGCGCCCTGAATTTTTTGTTTGCACATAGAAGGAAGAAGTATGGATGATTATACACTAAACTATGTCTGTTATCCCAAATGGACAGGGTTTTGAGTAAGCAGGGTGAAAATAACATTCCTCTATACACTTATTATTTGATTACAAACAACACATATTGCTTTGGTACTTAAAAAACAATCTGATAAATTAATAAGTGCATTCTAAATCCAGTATGACAGTATCTCTGAAATAAAAGTCTATCTGTATATGCAAAACATTTGTTTTACTAATGGTTTTTATTTTTTCCAGAATATATGTGTATTGTATGTGTGTATATATTTTCTTCCTGAACATGTTGAAGTTTTGTAATTATTTTGAACTACATTTTTAGCAAATAGTAATAGCTATGTAAATAGCATCTTATAAAGTATCTTTTTATATCTTACTTATGTAATGTTACAATCCCCCAAAACAACCATAAATTGTGCTATTTTAGGCCAAATAATTCTGCACAGATCTCTGCTTGAATCTACCTACTGCCATAAAAGGACTTCCCATCTTACTGAGTATGCTTACAAAGTCTCTTTTCTCTTCTGGAATGTCTTGCTCCATTCTTCCCTACTTGCTTAAACCTACCCATTATTTTACAACTTCATTGGTTTTATTGCTTACCACTGTTTTGTTTTTTTTGTTTTTTTTTTTTTCCCCAATTATCTTTCCGGGTAATCCTATACTGAGTTCCCATTACGTGAGAATTTTCAGAAAATACATTATTTCTATGTAACAAATATCTGTGGCTTTCTGGTCCTGATGATGGAGAGAGTGGGTGGGTGGTGGGACAGGGGGAGGAAGTGAAGGAGGAGAAAGGAAGAAGGAAGAGGGAAGGAGGGTGAGAGGGAGGGGAAGAAAGGAAAAAAGGGAGAAAGAGAAAAAGGAAAGGAAAGAAAAATAAAGGTATTTGTTCAGTAAGGTATACTTTAATTATATCACTAACAAGCCCCTAAGTCACTTTTAGTTGAAAACATATATCCACACTGCATATTGTTCTGATTAGTTCTTTTGATCTAGGTAACAGTTTGAAGATAAAGAATTGTTGAACTCAATGTAAACCCTTCCATTTTGTGACATTTGGAAGAAAGAGCAGCAGAATTAAAGCACGTCAGGAAACTAAATATAATGGACGCTTATATTAAATATAATGGACGCTTAACAGAGTTCATAAAGAGCGACAGTCTCCTGTTTAAAAAGTTGGTCAGCTGGGAAAAAGGGCATACTGAGTGAGAAATTCCAAGTCAAATTTCCATTTCTTTGGTTGAAATTGCACCTTTTATGAATATTCTTATAATCCTGGGGGTTGGGGGGGAGCAAAGTAGTGTTTAGTCAAACACTATCTGATGTATCTTTTTTTCAAAAGTGAGATTTTAAGAAATATGTATTTGCAAAATAAATTCCCAAGTTTTTGTTTTTGTTTTTTAAATAATTGTATGGCTAGGTCCATATCCAGGCACTCCATATTAACATTAAAACAGAAAGTCCAATGCTGCAAGTTTTACAAAATATATTTTGGCAAGTTTCTTTCTCTTTCTCAGCATGTTTTCATAGGTGCAAAAAAGCTTTGTACTACTTTTATGTGGGACAACTTTATGACTTCATTCCCAATAGAAATGTGTCCTCTCAAAGTTAATAGGCATTGATCTTTTAGACCAGTGATATCCGTACTTTGTTTCTCTGTAAAATCAGCTCTAGTAATATACATCTAAAGTGACAATAAAAAGTAGGACACTTTCTGGGTTACATGAAATACGTGCAGTCTATGTAATTACTGAACAAAGCTTTCCTATTTATTGACATGTCATTTCTGATCAAGAGTTACTAGGAAGACAAAAGAAGAGGGGAGAACAATGGAGGAAAAAAATTAACTTTAAAGAACAAACAACGTTGTTTTAAAGATATAATAAAGATAAATGATTTGTCTATCACAGTTAACATAAAATGTTAAGGGGTAAAAGCCATGTTCCTAAAACAAATTTAACTTATTTATTTTGAAAACAGATTCCTGTAATAGAATTCAGTGCTTGGTCACTCTTCCCCTACATTCCTATCCTAAACTTTGGTTTCTTTTTAATGAAAAAAAGGAGTCAGCAAAACAAAATGCCACCATTAAATCATTCTGCAACATTTTGTGTCAAAAATGTAATGGGAAATGCACACATCAAGGGAAAGGTTACTTTTCTGCCAGAACATCTTTTCACTTGGTTCATAGCTCATCCTTCTACATAACCGTGCAGGCACTACTGATGGTTTTCTCTCTCAGTTTAATGTGGCATTTGAAGGATTATGGCATTTTCAGAAAACCACAGTGCAGTGATTTTAGTGGTTATCTGACTGAAAGTGATACTGTGACTTAGAATAACTGTGCTGTTTATGTGCAATGATAAAAGTCAGCTACCAAGTCATTTCACAATGTCAACCTAATTCTTGATTGTGTATTTTCTTACAGGAGGTCAGTCTAGAAAGTGAGGCCAGAATTGGAGAAAACTCTTCTTAAATGGGAGCCTGCTGTATACAGGTATACTATATTTAACTTTAAATCCTATTAACTGCATTGTAATAGGAAGAGCTAATTCAGAAACTGATAATATTAATTCCTTCCAGTTTAGGACAAATGTAATTGCTTCTTGAAACTGTTTCACAAAAAGAATTAAAATGAAGAATTAAAAGAAAAATTATTAAAATGAAAAGGAACCATACATCATACATGTAAACCTATTAGGAGCTATAAAGCTACAGTAAATATGAGATATGCTATAAATATCCAGATAGCATGTTATTTTTATCTACAAATATGTTTTAGTCTATTTAAAAGCTTAATCTATAATATTTTGCTTTACAGAGTTAAGAAGAAAACAAAAAACTTTTCAGATTGAAAGAAAATATTTTCTACTATAAACCATTCTTCACAAACCTACATCTCAATTAGTAAAAAAATGAAAAGTGGCTGCCTTATAATTAACTCATATGTTTCTGGTAGGCTATGACCTATAAAGTATATAACTGAATTAAAATAAAAAAATATATTATGGGTTAATACAATAAAAAATAGCACTGTTGGTGGGAGGTTTATGCTGTAAATTATTCAGAATCCCAGAATTTCTTTCTCTTTTCTTCATTCCAATGGTATAATAAAATCATAGAATGTGAAAATTAAAAAGGATTTTCAAATCAATCTAATACACTGCTCATTTTATGAATGAGACAACTGGTTCCCAGAAAAGTTATCTGCATCCTCATGGTTGACACAGTCTTCAACCTCCCAATTTTAGCCCTATACCTTCCCCACCATTTTTCCTAGTTAGTTACCTAATTAAGTTGTCAAGTGAGGTTTATTTTTTGAGGCTATTAAGATAAATACTAAATGCACTACCACAAAAAAAAAAAAAAGAGAGAGAGAGAGAGAAACTGTCCTTAATAAGAAAATTATATTCTTGGTTTTCCTAATTAACAACCTCTCCATATAGGTCAACAACATTAAGTAGAAAAGTAGAGTTATACTAACGACACATACCACATCTAAAGAATAAGTGAATCAGGTGAAATGAGGGAAAAAATGAGGCTTGAAATCTTCTCATTTTTATCTTGAATCGTAAAAGAGATAGAAATATGAAAGCATTGTTCAAATACAACAATGTTGTAACACACACACACACACACACACACGTTTTAAAACCTGAACAAGATCACCCTAAGGTTATATAATTCTGAGGTTATGTATTTCTTGAGATTTAAGTCTCTGTTTCACGTATGCTGAAGAAGGAATCGACTTGATGCAAAACTTCTCAACTAAGGAACCAACTGACATTTATTTTATGAAGATTCTGAAATAACAATGTTCTTATTTGCTAATAAGCTCACTAAATTTCAAAGGACTGCAATTCTTTGTCTATTATCTTGTATTGTTCTACTCATTTAAATTACCTCTCTTCTCAAAACAAAACAAAACCCTCAGATCACAAGTAATCAAGAGGCTGACTATCTGTGAGGTATATCTATTCTCCAAATTTAATCTACCAAACGTAATTACACTGTGCTGTCATCTTTTTTTCCCCCCCAACAACTGCTGGTTAATGCAAATACTCACCTCTCTAAAATTTCACATCATTGTGCCTATATACTCAGATTTCTTCACCTATAATTAGGGCGATGTGTGTTGTTCTTCAAGACAGAGGGACTACAAAAGCATTCAGTAAATAGATGATCACAATTAAAATTACTTGTGACCAAAAAGGTAAAAATATAGATGGCATCACAGATCTTCACAAACAGCAACTTCAGTTAATATATATGGTATTATGCATGTATCATATGTGTGAATTAAGTATGTACATATATGCCATTTAATATGTGTGTATATATAACATAAATACAATGTAAATATATTATATTCATTCATATACATGAATGAATATAATATTCATATACCCTTCAATCTTCAAGTTATTTGTAAAAGATGTAACTTGCACCTAAAAAAGGACAGAGTATATTTTGTTAAAAGCAGATGTCCCAGGGACTTCCCTGGTGGTCCGGTGGTAAAGAATCTGCCTTCCAATGTAGGGGACTTGGGTTCGATCCCTGGTCAGGGAACTAAGATCCCACATGCCGCGGGGCAACTAAACCCGTGTGCCACAAACTACAGAGCCCACGCACTCTGTAGCCCACGCACCACAACTAGAGAGAAGCCCATCCACGCACCACAACTAGTGAGAAGCCCGCGCGCCGCAATGAACAGCCCGCGCTGCAGTGAAAGATCCTGCATGCCTCAACTAAGACCCAACACAGCCGAAAACAAAATAAAGAAAAAAACCCCAAAAAAACAAAAAACACAAATGTCCCAGAGATAAACATCTACAAAGGTCAGATTTATTATGAGTGCTATGATCCTCATTTAATATAAATACAAATAAAGGATAATTTAATAACATCTAAAGTTAAAAAGGAAAAGTAGTTATTTAAATAAGTCATTTTAATATCAAAGAAAATCAAATAGCATAGTTAGAAGAATAAAGATTATAGCACTGCAATCTCAACGAACATCAAATAGTCTTGAAAACCATAATAAAAACAGAACATTAGATATGATCTTGAAAAAGATGTCATCATTTAGCCTGAAACAAATACATTTAACAAAGGCAAGTTTTATTCTACCAGGGAGCTGAAATGTAAATTTATGTTGAGACTGTATAGGTTAAGAGCATAGGCTCTGGAGCCAGACTACCTGAATTTGAGTATCAGTTTCACTACTTTCTTTTGGGAAGTTATTTAAGCTCTCTATGCCTTAGTTTCCCCAACCATTCAAAGGAGATAATACTACTGCTCACCTAACAGGGAAGCTGTAAGGATTAAATGATTCAAAATGTATACATGAGGTACCTGACCCACAGTAAGCATTATATAAATGGTTTATTACAGCTGTCATTTGCATATATAGGGCATTTACAATTCCCTAACACTTGTGCCAAGCCACTTACTTGTATTTATCTCAATTAATCCTCCACCAATCCATGGGTTAGGTACTACTGATTATGGTTATTTTACAGATAAAGAAACTAAGCCACAGGGAACATAAAGGCAGAGTTCACAAATAACAGAAACAGGTTTCAAACCCAGCGGAGTGGCTATAAATCCCCAATTAATCATTCATTATATAAAACTCTCTCCCAAAATGTAGAAAGACTTTAAAGTTTAATAACATTTAGGCTCTTCACATAAATTTAGCAGGCTTGTTTTAAAAACATCCAATGTAAAATATCAAGCTGAAGAAGGAATAAAATGGAATAATTTGTTCACATTTCAAGACTCACTTTAATTAGAAATATCTCTTTAATTAGAAATTCCTTTGTTAAAGAAAAAACATATTCAGTGACAGCTGTTCAAGATGGTATGGCAGGCTTTATTTAGGACCATCATGATAGATTTAAGAACCACTGCAATGGGATTTTATATTGGGGGAGAAAGATTGGGCTCAACTCTGAATACAGTACGGGCAAGTGGGAATTTATAGCCAAAGAACACAGTGGGGATCAGTGGATAGAAAATTAGTAAGCGGAAACATCAGGGCTAAGGGGGGTTCTGGCTAAACTGACCTAAAAGGATTTTTGCTTAAGATAGGGCAAGGTATCAGAATGGTAGAGGATGTGGAACCTGATCAGATATCTAGGGTGATCAGATATCAAGGGTGGGGGGTTCTGGTTAAAGTAACTTAGCAGGGTTCTCACTAACACTGGACTTTATAAGGAAATATACAGATGAGCTTAGGAGAAAGTTCAGTAACGTGACTAAAGTTTCGTCTAGAAAAGAATCTTTGTTGCCTTTAGTGCATTAAAATTTTTTTGAAAAAAACCCCCCCAAAACCAGAAACATGTATAAGAGTAATGTTAAGATGAAAAAAAAAAAAAAAAAGGATCAGGAAAGGAATAGGCTATGAGGAACCAGAGACAAGAGAACATTTGCCATGGTTGTCTGGGGCTGGGGTGGAAGCTAGGATTGAAAGTGTAGAGGCACAGCCCTTTTTGAGGTGATGGAATTGCTCTAAAATAGGATTGTAGTGATAGCTGAACACTTCTATAAATTTATTAAAAATTACTACAGTCTACACTTAAAATGGCTGAATTTGTATGGTATGAAAATGAGATCTCAATACAGTTATTTGCTCTTTATCAAAGGAAGTACGCTTTATCAAAGGAAATGACTTCCACTCCTCTCTAGCTAAATGAGAGAAAGGACAACAAGAATGGCTTCCACTCTAAGAGACTTGATCATTAATCATATTCTACACAGTTACAGAATACTCTAGCAAGATTCTGAAAGTAGGTGTTTACAGGAGAGCTGTGACGGAATGTAAACACATAGGCAGTATTTATTTGGGAATTTGGAACATCACATAACCTTTGAATATCAGAGCTAGTGTGTTAGACCTCAGAGATGATATAGTCTGGTATCTTCTCCAGTAAAATAAGAAAACTGAGATCCATAGAGATTAAGTGACTTGCCAGCACTGGCAAGTGACAAGCTTGGACTAACTGAGATCTCCTACTCTGAGTGAAGTAATCGCAGTCAATCAGAAACCATTATTTACCACTCTTTTTTGCTGTTGTTTGCAATATATATATACTATTTTTAAGTTTGTTTTAAATAATTAAAAATGAAAAACCCAATCAATTTGGACTTAAAGAAATGTCTCTGCCCTCAAAGAGATTACATACTATTTCAGTGTATAAAGCTGCAATGCATACAGATTTAGCAATGCATCAGTAAATAATTTAATAAGCATTTATTCTGAATTACCTTCTTGTGCCATATTGTGTAAGACTATGAAAATCATCATGACTGAATAGAAGGCCTGACCTAATCTAGTGAAAAAAGTAAAAATTCATAGACAATTTGCAAGCAAGTGGATAACAGCATGATGTGCGATTTTATGTGGGTCCCAAGGGCAATCAAAGTAAGAAAAAGATCATTATGGGATCATGTAAGTCTGGAAGGATACATGAAAGAAGTAAATATTGACCTAGTCTTAGAAGGAAGAAGAGAATACGATCCGAAATATTACAGGAAGCTGGAAAGTCTCAAGCAAATAGTTGTAGTGCACATTCAAAATAAAATCAAGACTAAAGAAAAGAAGCAACTTCCAACTGAAATGAAATGAATAAATTGCTTGAAAAAACACAGCTTACCAAAACTAACATAAGACAAAAGAAAAAATTTCAATAGCTCTATTACCTATTTTAAAAATTGAATTAATTACCAAAAACGTCCCAACAAAGAAACTCTGGTCCAGATGGTTTCATTGAGGAATTCAATGAAAACTCAATGAAGAAATAAAATCAATCAATAAATGCTTTTAAAAAAACCAGAATACTTCGTAACACCTTTTAGAAGGCCAATATAACCTGATAACAAAACCTGATAAAGACTTAAGAAATTAAAAGAATAATACTTTCGTGAATAGAGACACAAAACCCTTATCAAAATATTAGCAAATGAAATCCCCCCCAAAAAATACACATATAAAAGAGGCAATACCTCACGACCTGGAGGGGTTTATCCCAGGACTGTAAGGCTGATCCAACTTTTGGGGCCTCTTTCCGTGGGGGATGGAAAAGCCAGACTGAAAGACTGCTTGTGCACCTATGCCAAGATCTCCTCATTGAGGGGTCTTAAAGACACTTTGCTCCACTGACTCAGTACTGTTCTACTGCCTACCACTTCTCCTTTTCCTCCCCTCCAGCCCCTGGGTCCATTAAACAGCAAGGACCTTCTGTCCAGGCTGCCTCAGTAGTGACCTTAATGCCCCAACCCCTCCCCATTTCGGCACCGATCCACTAGACCCTTATCAGTGGGGGGAAATAGAACATTCCGGGAACCAGCAACCTTTCCTGTTTGGCCTCTTGCTTATACTACTGCAACAAATTAATAATTTTAATTGTAACTTTCAGCTTGGCTTGTGATCCTAATTGACTATCTCAACTCCTGGTAGCTCTCAACACTTGCATAAACAGTTAAAAGAAATCGTATTTTATTCTTATACAATAGCATCAAAAAACATTAAATACTTAGGAATACATACAATAACAGACATACAAGACTTCTACAATGAAAACTACAAAAACATCCAATGAGAAAAAATAATGGATATTTGAAAATCTGAATAAATGTAGAGATATACCTAGTTCATGGATGAGAAAACAATACTGCTAAGATGTTAATGTTCCCCCAAATTCATCCATGTATTCAACACAAAGCTAATCAAAATCCCAGTAGGCTTCTTTTGAAAAATTTTGGTTAAATATACATAAAATTTACCATTTTAACCATTTTTAAGTGTATATTTCTGAAGCATTAAGTATTTTCACACTGTTGTGCAACCATCACCACCAACCATCTCCAGAACTTTTTCATTTTACCCAACTGAAACTCTGTACCCATTAAACACTAACTCCCCAGTCACCCTGCTCCTGGCAACCACCATTCTATTTTCTTTCTCTATGAACTTGACTAAGTATCCCATATTAAGTAGAATCATACAATATTTGTTCTTTTGTGACTGGCTTATTTCACTCAGCATAAGGTCTCCAATGTTCATCCATGTTATAGCATGTGTCAGAATTTCCTTCCTTTTTATGGTTGAATAATACCCCACTGTACGCATATACCACATTTTGTTTATCCATCCATCCATCGATGGACACTTGGGTTGCTTCCACCATTCGGCTACTGCCAATAATGCTGCCATGAATATGAATGTACAGTATCTCTTTAAGTCTCTGCTTTCAATTCTTTTGGGTACACACTCAGAAATGAAATTCCTTCTTCTCCACATCCTCCCCAAAACTTGTTATTTTTCTATTTTTGTTTGTTTGTTTGTTTAATAACAGCCATTCTAATGGGTCTGAAGCAGTATCTCATCGTGGTTTTGATTTGAGTTACACTAATGATTAACGTTTAGCATCTTTTCATGTGCTTATTACTAGTTTGTATATCTTCTTTGGAGAAATGTCTATTCAAGTCCTTTGCTCATTTTTAATCAGGTTTTTTCGTTATAGCTGTGGATGATTTCTTGTGCTTTTTATACTCTTGATATCAATACCTCATCAGATATATGATTTGCAAATATCTCTCCCATTTTATGGGTTGCCTTTTCACTCTGTTGATAGATTCTTTTGATACACAAACATTTTTAATTTTGAATGAAGTCCAACTTATATATTTTTGTTGTTGCTGTTGCTGCCTGTGCTTTTTTGGTATTATACACAGACTTTCTTCTTTTTAATGAAAATAAAAAGCTCTAACACTCATATGAAAATGCAAAGGATCCAGAAAAACAAAAGAGCTTACCATAAGGCCTCAAGAATCAAGACAACTGGTACTGGCACAGAAATAAGTACATACCTTGATGAAACACAACACAAAGTCTAGAAATCGACCCTCATTTAAAAAGTCGATTGATATTTAACAGTGGAACCAAAGCAACTTAATGTGGAAAGGCAAGCATTTTCAACAAATGGTGCTGGAAAACTGGAAACCCACATGGGATAATAAACAAACCTTCCTTAACTCTACCTGAGACCATAAAAATTAATTTCAGATGAATCACGTATCTCGATATAAAAGATAAATCATAAAGCTTCTAGAAGAAAACAAAGGAGATAATTTTTGTGACCTGGACCTAGGCCAAGACTTCTTAGATAGGAAACAAGAGCAATAATCATAAACTGGACTTAGTAAAATTAGTAACTTCTGCTCTTTAACACCATTAAGAAAATGAATAGGCAGGCCATAGATAAGGAGCATATGTTTGAAAAACATGCATTTGTAAAAAGCTTAAATCCAGAACATATTAAAAGCTCCTATAACTCAATACTAAACATACAACCCAATTTTTTTTTAAATGAGCAGAAGAATTAGTTCACAAAGGAAGACATACAAATAGCCAGTGAGCATATGAAAATGTGCTCAACATCATTATACATCAGGGTAATGCAAACTAAAACCACAGTGGGATTCCCTCACACACTCAATAAAATGGCAGACATCAAATAAATACTAAACATGCCATTTATATGAAACTCTACAGGAGTCAACTTGTAAGGGAAAAAAATACAAAAGTGGTTGCCTTTGAGAAGAGGGACTGACCAGGAAAGGGCACAGCTTTTGGGGAGTGATGAAAATGTTCTATATTTTGATAGAAATGGGGGTTACATGAGTGCATGCTTTTGTTAAAATTCACTAATTTATTCACTTAACATTTAGGCATTTCATTGTATGTAACTTTTACCACACACACACACACAAACAACTACTGAACTTAGATTTACTTTTTTGCTGTGGTTTGGGTTGGCAATTCTGAAACTACTTCCTATATATTCTAAGCTTGAGCAAATAGGAAAATATTTTGTCCTGAGACCTAAATCGGACAAGACAATTTATAAATACATTTTAATAATTGAAAAAAATATTTCCATGAAACTGTTTAAGCTTGTTTCATCATTAATTCAGAATTTACAACTTTTGGGAAGTTGAATTATTGTTTCTCTAAGTAGTTTACACAGTCTGGATTTAAAAACACTGAAACAAAGCACATGTAATTACGTTTCTAAGTAGATACAGCCATTTTTGTTACTTGATTTTTAATATTTTGTCTATACCGAAATTACTAAGATATTTCGTCAAAATACCTATTTAAAAAAACATATCAGGAAGGGTGATACATTATGAAACTTTAAATAGTTGTAATATTTGTATTTTTTTCCTACTTATCTTTGACAAAAAAAAAAAGAAAACTATCTTTTGTTTATTAATGCTCAGGCTGATTTCTTCACACATTCTAACATTACTCATATATTAAATATTGGCATTCTTAGAGAGTTTTACTTCTGGTATTAAGCTGATTCAATTAACTAGTTTTTTTTTTTAAGTTAATACAATTAAATGACCTGGTTTTCAAAAACTATAATAAACTTTCAAAACTAAAGTAGACCTGATAATTTATTGTTTTTAAATCAAAAATCTTAAAAATAAACTGTTAAACAAAATGAAAATTTAGAAATATTGTCTCAAAATAGGGACATAATTATGTTAAACCCTCCAGAATGTGACAGAAATAGGTGTTTGAATTTTATTGAATTTCAATTTTACTTAAGCATTAGATGATGTTATTGTTTGGTATTCATATCAGAATTTCCTTGAAAAGCTGTTTCTATAAACTATTTCTTATAATGCTTATTTAAAAAATAACGTAAATGTGGGTTTCCCTGGTGGCGCAGTGGTTGAGAGTCTGCCTGCCGATGCAGGGGACGCGGGTTTGAGCCCTTGTCTTGGAAGATCCCACATGCCGCGGAGCAACTAGCCCCGTGAGCCACAGCTACTGAGCCTGCGTGTCGGGAGCCTGTGCTCCGCAATAAGAGAGACCACGATAGTGAGAGGCCCGCGCATCGCGATGAGGAGTGGCCCCCGCTTGCCGCAACTAGAGAAAGCCCTCGCACAGAAACGAAGACCCAACACTGCCAAAAGTAAATAAATAAATAAAATTAAAAAAAAAATAACGTAAATGTAAAAGTTTTTTAAACAGTTAAAAAACTAAGAAAACAAAGTTTCAGGTCATAATTATATTCCTTTGTTTAAATTTTCAAATAATTCCTAATGCTTCATCAGCTTGTATTTAGAACGCTACACTTATCTTCCCTTTATTTTATTTTTTTTTTTGCGGTACGCGGGCCTCTCACTGCTGTGGCCTCTCCCGTTGTGGAGCACAGGCTCCAGACGCGCAGGCTCAGCGGCCATGGCTCATGGGCCCAGCCGCTCCGCGGCATGTGGGATCTTCCCGGACCGGGGCACGAACGCGTGTCCCCTGCATCGGCAGGCAGACTGTCAACCACTGCGCCACCAGGGAAGCCCTATCTTCCCTTTTGATGTGAACCCTGTTAAAAGAATTAGGCAGCATATTTCCTCAGGCTATGGGTTACAAGAAGTCTATATGCTTTCTGAGACATTTTGATATGCTACTTTATCTTTGCCTTGTATATTAAATCTATTTTTAGATTAGATTTTTATTTTAAATCTATTTTATATTAAAAATAAAAATTAGGAAGATTTAATATCTGGCCAATGATTCCTTAACGCAACCTCCTATGATGTATGTAAGTCACTAACCACCATGGGGAGACGCCCCTTGCTCAGTGACTTGGAGTAAGAACATGGGAGCTGTAAAGATAAGTAAAACAGAGACCTTGCCTTTAAGATGGTCATACTTTCAAGAGAGAAAAGCCAAGTGAAACATATTCCAGAGCTAACAGCAGTGAAACGTGAAGAAAGGCATATCACAGAGGACATCAGGGTGACAGGAGGGGATATATTTTACCACACATAATTGAAAGAAATATTAGAAATCTAGGCTTTGGAAACAATCCTTTAGAATACAGTAATTTGTACTATACCAATCACTGACTCAGGGTTACAAGACAAAACAAAACAAAAACCTAAAACCTATCCTTGAAATTGTTGGTAGAAGTAAGGAAAAGAAACAGAAGATTAGCCAGAAATGTCTTTGTGCAGGAAATGTTTTTAATAATTTGAAATTTATTAGATGGCAAATCATTTTTAAATTTCTATTTGTTTCTAAGTTCTAATTTATAAGTATCCAAATAATATACATTTGCACCATCACTTTACAATCATTTGATATTCCTACATGAATAAGCAAATTTTACCATTTAGAGTGATTATTATGTGATAAACTGCATAAGAAACAGTAAGCTGGTAAGTGTATAATCAAAATAAAATAAACCATTCTATTTGTTTTAAGCAACCTATCAAATGCAATCTTAATTGTTTTAAAAGAAATGAAACTAGGTTTCATTTTTTTAAAGTAATTTAAAACAATCTATTTAAAGCGATCTTATGTTCTGTAAACATAGTAACTAAAGTTACAACTAAACCTTGCTCTGTTGATCTAATCAAATCTCTGGGGGAAAACACCCCTTACTATGACCCAGGCAATCTATAAGCGTCCATACCAGTGAGAACAGGAAACATAATTAAAAATTTAAAAATCTGATTTATCAAAGAGACTAATATTTGAAATAAAAATCTGATAAATATGAATCTGTGCTGGTGCTCCTAATAACTTATGATACCATCAAATTTGGTTTTCGGGAAGGCACTCAGAAGCTAGATGTTTAAATTGTGAAATAAATAAAAGTGCTAACAACATTGTTAACAGACCAAACAAACATCCTAACCTTGTAACCAAAATGGTTCAATATCTATATAACTTGCCATATCTTCAAATAAGGAAGAGAATACAGCAAACATTTAATGGTGTAGACTTAGCTATAAAAGTAAAATAGCTTCATAGATCATTTCCTACCTTCACTGCTTCTAAGTAATGGCCACAATACAAGATAAAAATTAAAGATGCTATTTAAGAGGACCAATGGATTTTAAGGTTCTTAGTTTTAGGAGACCTTTTTGCTCCCTCCTATCTCCCATTAAGTAATAAAATGTGTCACAATGAGTTTACACAGTTAAGATAAAATTTGAGGCCTAAAAGTTTGGTCTTATTCCTAATTTGATAGTTTAATAAAAACTTATAGAGAAGAAAAGCCTACCTACCTCTAAAATCTATCTTTTGAAAATTAAATATGTTCAAAAAGAAGAATCATTTCTATTGTCACGAGTGTATCAACTAATCTCAACTCTGTGATTCCTAGTTCTTTACCTAATACACAGAAAAAACTCATCCGCTATTCTTTAGTGACATGAAAGTAATCCTCCTTTATTAAGCCTTTTAAACGTCTTCATCAAATAGTTACACTGAGTGACCAGTTTGTTCTAGGAATAAATTATAATAGTAAAAGTTTTTTTTTTATTAATTCAGCAAATAATAATCAGTCACTACTTATGTGGCATAGTCATTCATTTACCAAGCATTTACTGAGCATTAAATGTCCCAGGAACTGTGGAAGCAAAACCAAGTAAGATATCACTAAGGGCTCAAAACTATCTCCAACAATGAACATCCACAGCAAGGAGATAAATACCCCAAAAGACCTCAAAATTCCAATACAGTTTCAATTTGGCCTTCAGCATTTAATTGCACTAAATAACATAAAGGAATATATTTTCAACTGGAAACTTTGCAGACAAATTTTAATTAAGTTTAAAAAGTAGATGGCAAAAAAAGGAAGTGCTATTTTTTTTTTTAAATCCATATGATACTGTAAACCATCTTTCTCTTTAACACCTTGTGGTAATTTTCATATTTCCCATGTTAAGCGGAAATAGTTTATTAGTCTAATCATTTTAGGGAACGTGTTTCAACAAATTCAAATTTTTTGTCCTCCATATTGCAGGAATAATTAAATACAAAACCATGCACATTCTCTGAAAAGTAAAAAATATGCACTTATATTATTACTGTATCATATTTACCAACTGGAACCCTTATTTCAGAGCCCACATATACGTATTCTTTTTTTTTTTTTTTTTTTGCTGTACGGGGGCCTCTCACTGTTGTGGCCTCTCCCGTTGCGGAGCACAGGCTCCGGACGCGCAGGCTCAACGGCCATGGCTCACAGGCCCAGCCGCTCCACGGCATGTGGGATCTTCCTGAACCGGGGCACGAACCCGTGTCCCCCGCATCGGCAGGCAGACTCTCAACCACTGCACCACGAGGGAAGCCCCGTATTCTTTAAATTACTAAGTAATACCACTGCCCTACTATTTCATACAGAATTACTCACAAAGCCTGTAATGGAGCATAGTACAATTCTGATCATGTACAACAGAGGGAAAAACTAAGACCCAGAAATACTAAATTACTTGCCAAAGGCCTGAGAAAAACTTAAAGACAAAACAGAAATAACATTTGGAACCTATTTTTACAGTTAACTGATAAATTGAATGCAATTTCCTAGTGATATTAAAAAATTATACATGTAAATTAGCGTATACATATATACAAATAACTGAAAAAGAAAGGAAAAAAATGGAAAGAACTTTTTTATACAGCCTGAATTACATAGAGAAGTGTGGTTTCAAAATCAAAACTGCTAAACTGCTGATTCTAAAGAGTCATGTACATTAGTTCAAAGGAACTTGAGAGAATACAGTAAATTCAATAAAAGATTAAGTAAATTAACTTATGATCCAAGAAGTTTAATTTTATAAGAGAACTTAATAGACATACATAGTAAGTATAATGATCAAGCACTGAAATATATCTTTAGGGAAAACAAAGTGTAATTTAAAATGTCTTAAAATAAAGTTAAAAATAGCGTGTATTTAACATAATATTTAAGATGCAACTTAATCATAAAAGTGTGGGCTTTTGGGGCAGATTTGCAAAAATGATGGTGCCAATTACTAAATAAAAGAGATGTTAAGGGAAATGGCAGATATTAGCTTATAAGAGTACCTTTTTAAACACATGAAATTCTACATAAAATTCTTCTTTATCCCAAGAGCAATGTGCTTAAACTGAATGTGTATATGTGTGTGTGTGTGTGTGTGTGTGTGTGTGTATATTTAAAGAACAGTCATATTATAACCATAAAACACTTGATGGCACTGCTTTATATCCAGCTTGTTTTATCCTCAGAAACGTTATTAATATATAATATTTATAAAACATTTAATTCCCTCTTCATAACCTCTTTAAAACCTTTGCATAAAATCTGTGATGTTATCTTCTTAACAAGGCAAAACCAAGGAAAAAGACTTTGTATATCCATCATTTCTAGAGTAACAAAAGTATCTTTACCTTTCACGAGACTTTCACAAAAATCCCAGACACTGGAATGTTATAATAATGCAATTAAGGATGAAAATTTTATAACAGGAACTAATTAAATGAGGAAAGGCTAATATTAATTAAAAATCTTATCAAGAATCAAAGAAAGATGATACCTATTTTTTTTTAAAACAACTATATAATACAATGTCTTGGAGATGCTCTTGTATTAAGTGGCTTTTAAAATAAAATTGTATTTATTTCCTAGGTTCTTTCTTTCAAATACATGACCAAAAAAATAAAATAAAAACCTGGCAAATACATATAGGGCCTATAGCAACAAGGCCTGAATCAAGCTACTATCTTAAAAAAATAAATTAGAGGTAGATATTTACATAGGTTTAAGTAATTAAAGAGTATAACCAGGTCTCTTAAGTTTTTAACTAGTGTTTCAAAATGATCATGCCCTATAATGCCACCCTCAACCTCCATGGGAATTTTCTTCTAGACTGAATTTTTGTTCATTACCTAAGATTGTTTTTATAATTTTTTCTTTTGTTTATTTTTGTTGTTTTATGTACTCCACTCTGTTATGCTTATGCTTTCTTTTTTTACATAAATCAGAAAATTATGTTGCAGTCAGAATTATTCATGTGTATCTTCTGACATTAGAACTAATTTACCTTAAACTTAAAATTTGAGTTTAACCTCCAGGAGAGCTCTCATGATATTCTACATAAACTACTTCAAAAACCAGTGGCCTAATATGATAGACTTTCTCAACTTTGTTGAAGCACTTTGTATTTCTTTACTGGAATTTTTACTTTCTCATTACCTTTCTCAGTGACGTTATAAAAACCTCATGAAATTTAAAACCAGGTGCCTTTACTTGAGGAATTAAAGCAAACAAATTATACTTTTAATGACAAATAAATGACATCATTTTGGAAGCAAATATTTAAAATCCTGTAACAGTACTAATACGCATTTTATCAACTTACTCTTTTTGAAACATTTAATTTCTGTGCCATGAGTTAGTTTAATAGGGCTTTATCAAAAGACAATTTTTGAAGGAATTCAGAAAGCGTTCCTGTAACATACTAAAAGATTCTTTGTGTCACTGTCCTTTGAAAGAGGATACCTCTTTTATTTAGATGAGGTCTCCTTTTGATCACCCCCCCACTCCTTCATCTCACCCAGGGCTTTGAGCAATTTCTTCATCTCAGCAAGAGAGGCAAATGGCTAAAATTAGCAGTCTCTGGACCCTCAGGAATAGCCACTGCGCCATATCAGCTGAGATTCCTGATTAGAATTATGTCTGATTTAAAAAAAAAAAAAAAGTAACAAAACAAAACCAAGAAGCAAAGAAGAAAACCAAACAAAAAACAAAAAATGTCTATCTAGGCCATCTTTTCACCTTTCTTTATTTCATAAGAGAGAAGCATTTAACACATTGTTTTGAAAAATGATAAGGAAGTGCTAACAAAGTTTTTGTCAAGAAAAAGTATCTGTCATCATTCTCTCTAATAAACTTCAACTTTTATAATATGCTAACAGAACTTAGTAATTTTATTGTTTTATGAGATAAAACATAATAATCTTAGCACAAAGGGTTTGGATCAAATTATATATTTTTGTGGCCTCTATATGTAGAGCATGGTCAACTTCTCTTGTCAATGGGAAATTAATTCTCTTTTGTTCAAAATCCAGATAATCACTCTTAGTTACATCTAAATCCAGAGAATAACCATGTGTGGCAGGTTACTAAGTGGATGAAATCTGTTTCTGAAGTACTGTTTCCACTAAATAAGACTTTAAGAAAGGCCCTATGCTGTTATTTGTTTTCCCCATTATATCTGTGATGAGAAAATGATGAAGATGGAGCCTTAATCCCCCAAAGACAAGGTCTCAGCATCTAGCTTACCTGACAAGGTTTTCATTGTCTCCAGTTCCCTTGCAAGTTGCACATTCAGTTCGCAAATCCTCAGCCTTGGGCTTCTTTTGTAACACAGACTGCCTTTGTCTCCTCTCTCTAGGAACTCTCTCCTGCCACACAAGGGAGGATGAAACAAAACATAAAATCAGTATATGAGGAAAACAGAAATAATTTTAAGCCAGAAAGTTTCTCAAATTTAGATTGTGTAAAATATGCTTAACTTATTCCAACCTCATGTTTTTCTTCCTCAGGAATGAAGCTTCGTTTTCGTCCTCTGGTTCTCTAAAAAAAACAAAAAAGAAAGAAAAAAAAAAGAAAAATCCACAAAAATATCTAATGTTTAATTAATAATAAAAATAAATTTTCTCTGTTAAATGTTACTGCTTCAGTTAAGCACTTGGAAAATCAGCATTTCTAATTAATGCTGTACTGCTCTATTGCACTTTATTACAATTTATGTCAGAGGAAATAAACACAAGACAAATTAAATACACTCTACAGTTACAGTGTTTTACTGTTAAATAACACAGGTATCTGATAAGAAAAATAAGTTCTACAAAATTAGCTTGAAGATTTCTGAACACCTCATACACATCACAAAATGATGATTTATGCAGAACATTTAAATTTTCATAACTTACACGACTTCTAGAGCTAAAATGCTAAACCTGGACTCACATCTATTGTATGCATCTGTGTGTGTGCATGCGTGCACAAACATGTTTGAAATAACATAAACAATCTTTAACAGCTGTAAAAAAGTGGGAGGCAAAGGTATCAGATGTCTCCCAATCCTAGTTAAAATAAAACTAACTAAAAAAATCATGGTATAAGTGACTCAAGCTTATTTACTTAAAATTATGTCCTGTATTTCAGAACACATTTCCCATTTGAAAGATGACATCCATATGTTTGAAAGTAATATAAGTACAATAGGATTTGCAGCCAATATGTTAAAAATCTCCACCCATGTAGCACAGCCTCTGGAGGTTTATAATCCCCATTTGAATATCACTGCTCTTTAGAGAGACTGGAAGAAAAAGGAGGCACCATTCCCCAAAATTACTTTACCTGACTGTTGAGATCAAAGATCATTCCCACGTTAGAGTAGGTACCAAATAATTCTAAAGAGAATTGCTGTCCAATATAAAAAACATTAATGTTTTTCTAAGTTACTCTCATTTCAATTCTCTACAATACCGAGTCACTTGTTATTCAGTACCCAGGCTAACTGCACTCTGTTTAATCTGCCCCTAGATAACCAAGAGTTGACTAAATAAATTAGCCTTTCAAAATAAGTAAATTTATAGACTACATATTCATTTACATTTATATTGCCAATCAGTATGTTTTAATTACATTATGGAAGAAATAAGAAAAAGTAAAACTATACCTAGGAAAAGGTTTTAAATGCAGGCCCTACATCTGTTCTTACTTCCAAAGAATTAGTACTAAGCCTTGCTCCTCAAAATATCAATCATGGTTCATAAGCACTGGCATCCCCAGGGAGTTAGAAATGAAGAATTTCATGCCCAGAACAACATACTGAATTAGAACCTGCCATTTAAAAAGATCCCCAAGTAAGTCATACACACATTAAAGTTTGAAAACAGCCCTTAATATTGACAACACTTCTCCAAGTCCTAATTAAAACCTTATGGCTAGCCCTTTGTATAATCATCTTTCCCCTCTGTGACGCTCCTTTCCTCGTGCTTCAATTTCTGTCCTCCAGTGCAATTTATCCCAAAACTGGTAAGGACCATATCATATTCATCTTTCTAGACTCAAACTTAATACAATACATATTACATAAAAGTTCAATAAATTTGTTTTAATAAAATAAATAATAAGTGTTTCGATTGAAACTCACAGGTGAACACACTAGATAATACAAATGATAAAACAACTGACAAAAAGGGTAAATTATTGTTCCTTTCTCTGGTAATCTATTTTCAATTTGCATAATTTACGCATATAGCCATCCATTTCAAAAAGGTGATCAAAATTAATAACCAATATCAAAGGGAAAATATTGAAATTACTTATCTTAATTCTATAAACATCTAAAGAATGCTCAAAAGGCCTTCACACATTTCCATATTTCTCTTCATTCAACCCATCTTTTGTTGAGTCATCGTTTTTGAATCATCTAATCACTGAATTAATTTTTGAAGTATATGTGTGAATGCTCCAAGTTCATGTTTTCAATTCTTTTGAAGATATATAATTATTTACCATTTCTGATTAATACTTTAAATCTCTGAACATCTGGTTTGATTCCATCAATTGGAAGTTCTTCAAACCCATACTGCAGTTAGCATCAAAAAGCATAATGCCACAGAATGATCCTATCACACAATGACATAGTTACATACCTCTGCATTTATAAATTCCTTTTTATTATATTTTATTAAAGTAATATTTTCAAATGAATAAACATATAATTATCTAAAACAGTCATTTTTAAATGTATGTATCAATATTACAAAAAGGTAATCATTGATGTATTCCTGCAGTAATTTTAAATAACTAAACATAAGCAACATAAACAAATTCTAGCCAGAAAACCAGAGTTGTTACAAGCAATATGAAATTACAGCATCTTAGAGCTCTGAGATAAGCAGGCCAGGGAAATGACTTGATGATCACACAGCTGATAACTGACAGAGGTAAACTTCAACCCAGGTCTCTCAACTCTCAATTCAGTGATTTTTCTTGCATGACAAATCCAAGATTAATAATTTAATCCCAAGTAGAGATGAGCAAATTATCATAAGAAAGCAAATCTCTTATTCTCACTTGAATATGTAAATAAACTGTAACACCGTGAGGCGTAAATGAAGAGTTTTTATATTTTGAAACAATGAGACAATTTACCCAATGGAGAGGAGACCTCAATACCTCAAACTGACACTATATTCTATCCAATTTGGTACCTTATACATACAATGACTAACATGATCCATTACCGAAATAACTTGCAGCAAGCCTTAGCATTTATCACACAACTAGTATTTCCATAAATTGAAAATAAGAGGATTTAATCCAAACACAGTGTTTCACAATATCAAGTTCCCCAACCAAGAAAATGCTGAGAGTTTGGGGTTTTTTTTCTAGTTTTAATGAAGTGGCAGCAACTGTAACTGTTATACCTGCCTACAATCATAACAGATAAGATATCTTAAACATGGTATCCCTGAATGAATCAGAAAATATAAGGGGAGTTAAAAAGAGGGAGAAACGATGGAAAAAAGAAAAAAAAACATGCTTGGCTCATCCAACAAATTTCAATAATCAAATAATAATTTCAATAATAAAAGAGCTTGCCCCATCTTAGATGTACAGAAGTATTTGTAACCAGGTTGTCATTTCATGGTATACATTGAGGCTGACACTATTTTAGAAACAAGATAAATAAAGCAGAAGGGAGAACACAGGGTGTAGAAGAAGGAAAAACATTATTTAACAAGTATGTGCTTTAGAACTTAACACAGATAAATTATCTAGACATTCCAAATGATTGAAGGTATATTTCCAAATTGTGCTTCCTTTTGCAATTATTAAACTGTTAAAAGTAAATGAAAGTTTGAAAATCATTCCAAATCTTGACACATTCCTATTTTTTTCTTCTTTGTTAGTTTTTAAGAACTTTATTTTCTTAGGGAACACTGACATTCTGAGCTGCTTAGATCATCTGGCTCTTTATCTGTCTTTGGTACATTTACTTGAAAACAGGATGTGATAAAATCATCCACAAAGAGTGGCATGATATTAGAGACAATGTATCTAAGTTAGGAAAGAATAAAACATTTTTAACTATAGGCATCATTTTAATAGCTTATTCATCTGAAACAAATAAATGTTTCAATAACTTCACTCATTTGGACTAGAAAACATGCAACAAATTTTAATTAATTGTTTAGAGCTGGGTTGTTTTCATTTACAATTAAGTCAGATGCATGATGATTTTTCCAAGGTTAGAATGATTCATTTCACAAATGAACTAAACTTAAACTAAAAGACAGTGTCTCAGCATCTTTGACAGCACTAAGATGGATTTCACATATTCATTTGTACACTGATTTCTCTAAATTCAACACTTATTTTTTTGATGACAAATCAATATTTATACAAATGACAATAAATAAGCCATACATGGTTAGATGAAACATAAAGATACCCTCCTACGTAATTTATATATAAAAAGAGAAAATGCTATTTATGAGAAAATTCCAAATTCAGTGTTAATTAGGACAATAGTCAAACCTTGAAAACCTGTCAAGCTAAAATATCTTCAGATTTATGCTGAGGAATAAATGTCGGGGCTGTCTGGCAGCTGTTCAAAATGCTTCAATGAAATATATACAGTATATATATTTCCTTAAAATATAAGTATTTGTTTTCCAATTATAAAACTATATTGAAAACAATCATATATTAAAGCTAATAAAATATTCAAAAGAAAAATGTTATATATATAAACAAAGTGTGAACAAAAGCACCACCTGTTTCCGTTGGGCTATCGGCATACAACAGATGGAATGGTAATCCCCCAAAATGAATGTTTTCCCTTCTTGTCAGTTGGCTGTAGAGTTTATTTTTATCTAATCTAATTTATATTAACAGGGTTAGGAAAACAGGTGGAAAATAAAAAGAATATCATGATCTAATTGGATTAACACTATAAATTAAAATAACCACAAGCCTAAAAATATAAAAGATACATCCTACGTAATAAATGTTTCTATAAAACTCTTCTCATAGATAACGGTATATTCAAAATAAGTAAAATCCTGAAGCTCTGCCTCGTCCTTGTTCCCTTTATTCCATGCTCCTGGAAATAAATAAAAATGATGAATTTCCAAGAGGCAAAAAGCATAGGAGCCTTTGGGTTCTGAATACGATTACTTGACCTAAGGATACCCACAGTGGATCTCTTCCAAGTGAGCCAAAGTGACTTAGGTATGGTTTAGTTCACCACAAAAATTTTTGCTAGGGTTTCTTCTAAGGTTCTGTGACAGACACAGGTTATATAATTTGTTTAGTACTTCAGATCTCACCTTGGGTCTGATAATAAGCTCAATAATAACTCTGATATCTAAAGCCCCCATGTATAACCCTTTCTTCCCAGAACTGCATTAATTTAATCAAAACAATTAGTATAAAGATAACAAGTAAATTAAGACATGGGCATCATGAATGCCTAGTACACTTTAGCATTTCAATAGGGCTGAATCTAAATGTTTCTATATTTCTACTGAACTAGCATCTAAAAAATATTTTTAAAACAAACATAATGAGGGCTTCCCTGGTGGCGCAGTGATTGAGAGTCCGCCTGCCGATGCAGGGGACACAGGTTTGTGCCCCGGTCCGGGAGGATCCCACATGCCACGGAGCGGCTGGGCCCGTGAGCCATGGCCGCTGAGCCTGCGCGTCCGGAGAGTGTGCTCCGCAACGGGAGAGGCCACAACAGTGAGAGGCCCGCGTACCGCAAAAAAAAAAAAAAAAAAAACCATAATGAAAGCAGACTCTAGGATATTTGATTATCTCTCAAATGAAGACTGAACTTTAACAGGCTGTTGATTTATACTGTTAAATAAAATGGAAAACAGATTAACGATGTGTTTAAGTCTATTTCCAAAATAATGATCTATAAGAAAAGGTGCATCCTGAAAAACAATATGGTTTCAGACAAAGCTGCTAAAAAGTACTTTGACTTTTTACCGCATTTATCTTCCCAAAAAAGGAGAGATACAAAACAATATAAAAATGCATGAGACAGGAAGAAAGATCTGACAACTTCAAAGAGAGTAGAAGATGATACACTGTGTAAAAGACTATGGAAAGATAGGCTCAACAAGTCCCTTTGGCACTTGTATAAAAGATGAAAAGTCACTAGATGACATACAGTGAAAAGAAAACGAAAAGAAAATCTGAAAGCTTTCAAGTTACATTAAAGTTATTAGAAAATATGCCAAAAAGTACAAAGGTCAATTTTAAAGTAACTTCAAAGGGAACATTAAGCTAATTTATATTTTCTTCAAAAGTAATTTCCTTCTCTAAAAGCAAGTGAAAAGTTTCCACATTTAAAAAAAAATGTAGAGAAAATGTCTAACAAGGTACTTAAAGAGAAGTATCCCAGGCTACCTTTAGAGTAATTCTATAGTTTCACCAATGAAATATGATTAATATACAAGGAGAAAGGGACTAATTCCCTTCCTAACTATAAAGGGCCAGAAAAAAAGACTCTTTCAAAGTACACTGTCTTCAGATGCATAGCCACAGTGGAAGAGAAAAGAACTCATTTGTGAAATACAAACTAAGTATCTCCTGTGGTAGGTAATGAACATATAGTGGTGAACAGGACAGCTCCTGTCCACCTGGGTTCAGGTCCATGAGTCTACAGATACCAAACAAATAATTAAATGGATAATGATTTATAAATATAGTAAGTGCAACTAAAGTGAAGGATAAAAACAGTCACGTACTGCTCAAATCTTTCAAAATCTCACTATAATCAAAACTGTTCTTAAATTTAAGAACCAGACAAAATTTTAATGCCCTTAATAATGCTATAAAACTACATTCACCTTAAAGATGCGTATGGAGAAAATGCCTAACAAATTGGAAAAAAAATTCTCAAAGGAACACACTTATGTGTGACTCTGGCAACCCTCAGGCAGGAATGGAAAAAGAAAGAGTTCAGATTGGTAAGAGGATAAAAGAATCAAGGACAGTAGCAAAAGCATTACTAAAATAACTGAACATAGGATCCAGAAAAGATACTGGAACTCTAAGTGAAGGCATGAGGTACCTAGATAACCAGGCTGCTGAGTAACTGTGAGAATAAAGATGGCTATTGGACTAGAAATGTAAAGAAGAAACCCACAACATACTGAGGTCAAATGAATTTAATCATGGTTATTTCACACGCATCTTAAAATTAAAATCAAATATTATTTCATATAATACTCTCTACCCAATGCAGAAAATTCTTCCAAAAATATCCCTGATAGTCACATAGCCTCAATTATTCTGGATAACAAGGAAGCATGTTCCATATGACACAGTTCTAATTGTTGGTCCCAGTTTTACTATCTGAACTTATCCTAGCATTCATGTAACAGAAGTTTAAGTATTTAAAGATAAATGACCAGGTCTTTATTATGTAAAGAGTCTCTGTTTATTCATTTATTAAACTAATAAACATACCAAAAAACATAATTACACTGTGACAAGGGCAGCAAAATAAAATAGTGCTATGTGTACAATGTTTCAATTAATTACTCCTCAGAGTGCTTTTCTAGAACTTCATCATAGTATCACATTAGGTTTTGCTTTCTTAGTTCATATGAGCTAAAATTGAGGGATGATGGCAATAATGACAGAGGATTAATTAACGCTTTACAACAGATCTACAATCTCTGTCATTTTTCATTTGTTAAAGAGTCCAATTAGAACATCATTTTTGCACTATGTAACATAGCATAGATAGCAGAAAGGGAAAAGGGCCTGCACCATTTTTTTTTTTTTTTTACAATATCAACAGTACCATTAGCCAACAAAGAAATGCATATCAAAACCACAGTGAGGGCTTCCCTGGTGGCTCAGTGGTTGAGAGTCCACCTGCCAATGAAGGGGACACGGGTTTGTGCCCCGGTCCGGGAAGATCCCACATGCCGCGGAGCAGCTGGGCCCATGAGCCATGGCCGCTGAGCCTGCGCGTCTGGAGCCTGTGTTCCGCAACGGGAGAGGCCACAACAGTGAGAGCCCCGCGTACCGCAAAAAAAAAAAAAAACCCCACAGTGATACAACACAAGTGTTGCTGGGCTAAAATCAAGGTGTTGGCAGGCTGCATTCCTTTCTGGAGGCTCTAGGAAGAGAATCCGTTTGCTTGGTTATTCCATCTCCTAGAGATTGCCAACATTCCGTGGTCCAAGACCCCCTTCTTCTATCTTTAAAGGCAGGGATGCTGTATATCTCAGACCCATTGTTTGTAGTCACATCTCCCTCTTACTTACCAGTCAGGGAAGGTCCTCGCCTTTTAGGTCCGCATGTAATTAGATTGAGCCCACATAATACTGCTTAATCTTCCCATCTCAAGGTCCATAACTTTACTCATACCTGCAAAGCCCCTTTTGCCATGTAAGGTAACACATAAACAGGTTCTGGGGATTAGGACATGGATATCTTTGCGGAGGGGCATTATTCTGCCTACAATACTCAACACTGTGGAAATCAAATGTATACACTAAATGAATTTATTAAAGCTATCATCCTATAGATGGAAATGGGGCATTTAATAGTAGTAACACTTGAAAAACAAAATCCCTAAGTATATTACAATCACACAAACTTGCATAGGTAAGAAATAAAATGCTACTTTGGGTTAAACTTCAATAACATAAAAGTATAAGGAAAGAGCCGGAGGAAGATGGCGGAAGAGTAAGACGCGGAGATCACCTTCCTCCCCACAGATACATCAGAAATTCATCTACACGTGGAACAACTCCAACAGAACACCTACTGAACGCTGACAGAAGACCTCAGACCCCCCAAAAGGCAAGAAACTCCCCACATACCTGGGTGGATGAAAGGCTCTTGGTGCTGCACCCAGGAGTCAGTGCTGTGCCTCTGAAGTGGGAGAGCCAACCTCAGGACACGGGTCCACAAGAGACCTCCCAGCTCCACATAATATCAAGCAGCGAAAATCTCCCAGGGATCTCCATCTCAACACCAGCACCCAGCTTCAGTCAACGACCAGCAAGCTACAGTGCTGGTCACCCTATGCCAAGCAACTAGCAAGGCAGGAACACAACCCCACCCATTAGCAGAGAGGCTACCTAAAAACATAATAAGGCTACAGGCACCCCAAAACACACCACCAGACGTGGACCTGTCCACCAGAAAGACAAGATCGAGCCTCAACCACCAGAACACAGGCATTAGTCCCCCCCACCAGGAAGCCTACACAACCTACTGAAACAACCTTAGCCACGGGGGACAGATACCAAAAACAACGGGAACTACGAATCTGCAGCCTGCAAAAAGGAGACCCCAAACACAGTAACATAAGCAAAATGAGAAAGCAGAAAAACACACAGCAGGTGAAGGAGCAAAATAAAAACCTACCAGACCTAACAAATGAAGAGGTAATAGGCAGTCTACCTGAAAAAGAATTCAGAATAATGATAGTAAAGATGATCCAAAATCTTGGAAATAGGATAGACAAAATGCAAGAAACAGTTAACAAGGACCTAGAAGAACTAAAGATGAATCAAGCATCGATTAAAAACACAATAAATGAAATGAAAAATACTCTAGATGGGATCAATAGCAGAATAACTGAGGCAGAAGAACGGATAAGTGAGGTGGAAGATAAAATAGTGGAAATAACTGATGCAGAGCAAAATAAAGAAAAAAGAATGAAAAGAATAGAGGACAGTCTCAGAGACCTCTGGGACAACATTAAACGCACCAACATTCGAATTATAGGGGTTCCAGAAGAAGAAGAGAAAAAGAAAGGGACTGAGAAAATATTCGAAGAGATTATAGTTGAAAACTTCCCTAATATGGGAAAGGAAATAGTTAATCAAGTCCAGGAGGCACAGAGAGTCCCATACAGAATAAATCCAAGGAGAAATATGCCAAGACACATATTAATCAAACTGTCAAAAATTAAACACAAAGAAATCATATTAAAAGCAGCAAGGGAAAAACAACAAATAACACACAAGGGAATCCCCATCAGGATAACAGCTGATCTCTCAGCAGAAACTCTACAAGCCAGAAGGGAGTGGCAGGACATAATTAAAGTGATGAAGGAGAGAAACCTGCAACCAAGATTACTCTACCCAGCAAGGATCTCATTCAGATTTGATGGAGAAATTAAAACGTTTACAGACAAGCAAAAGCTGAGAGAGTTCAGCACCACCAAACCAGCTTTACAACAAATGCTAAAGGAACTTCTCTAGGCAAGAAACACAACAGAAGGAATATACCTACAATAACGAACCCAAAGCAATTAAGGAAATGGGAATAGAAACATACATATCAATAATTACCTTAAATGTAAATGGACTAAATGCTCCCACCAAAAGACACAGAGTGGCTGAATGGATACAAAAACAAGACCCATATATATGCTGTCTACAAGAGACCCACTTCAGACCTAGAGACACATACAGATTGAAAGTAAGGGGATGGAAAAAGATATTCCATGCAAATGGAAATCAAAAGAAAGCTGGAGTAGCAATTCTTATATCAGACAAAATAGACTTTAAAATAAAGACTATTAGAAGAGACAAAGAAGGACACTACATAACGATAAAGGGATCGATCCAAGAAGAAGATATAACAATTGTAAATATTTATGCACCCAACATAGGAGCACCTCAATACATAAGGCAAATACTAACAGCCATAAAAGGGGAAATCGACAGTAACACAATCATAGTAGGGGACTTTAACACCCCACTTTCACCAATGGACAGATCATCCAAAATGAAAATAAATAAGGAAACACAAGCTTTAAATGATACATTAAACAAGATGGACTTAGTTGATATTTATAGGACATTCCATCCAAAAACAACAGAATACACATTTTTCTCAAGTGCTCATGGAACATTCTCCAGGATAGATCATATCTTGGGTCACAAATCAAGCCTTGGTAAATTTAAGAAAATTGAAATTGTATCAAGTATCTTTTCTGACCACAATGCTATGAGACTAGACATCAATTACAGGAAAAGAGCTGTAAAAAATACAAACACATGGAGGCTAAACAATACACTACTCAATAACGAAGTGATCACTGAAGAAATCAAAGAGGAAATTAAAAAATACCTAGAAACAAATGACAATGGAGACACGACGACCCAAAACCTATGGGACGCAGCAAAAGCAGTTCTAAGGGGGAAGTTTATAGCAATACAATCCCACCTTAAGAAACAGGAAACATTTCGAGTAAACAACCTTACCCTGCACCTAAAGCAATTAGAGAAAGAAGAACAAAAAACCCCCAAAGTTAGCAGAAGGAAAGAAATCATAAAAATCAGATCAGAAATAAATGAAAAAGAAATGAAGGAAACAATAGCAAAGATCAACCAAACTAAAAGCTGGTTCTTTGAGAAGATAAACAAAATTGACAAACCATTAGCCAGACTCATCAAGAAAAGAAGGGAGAAGACTCAAATCAACAGAATTAGAAATGAAAAAGGAGAAGTAACAACTGACACTGCAGAAATACAAAAGATCATGAGAGATTACTACAAGCAACTCTATGCCAATAAAATGGACAACCTGGAAGAAATGGACAAATTCTTAGAAATGCACAACCTACCAAGACTGACACAGGAAGAAATAGAAAATATGAATAGACCAATCACAAGCACTGAAATTGAAACTGTGATTAAAAATCTTCCATCAAACAAAAGCCCAGGACCAGATGGCTTCACAGGCGAATTCTATCAAACATTTAGAGAAGAGCTAACACCCATCCTTCTCAAACTCTTCCAAAGAATATCAGAGGACGGAACACTCCCAAACTCATTCTATGAGGCCACCATCACCTTGATACCAAACCCAGGCAAGGATGTCACAAAGAAAGAAAACTACAGGCCAATATCACTGATGAACATAGATGCAAAAATCCTCAACAAAATACTAGCAAACAGAATCCAACAGCACATTAAAAGGATCATACACCATGATCAAGTGGGGTTTATTCCAGGAATGCAAGGATTCTTCAATATACGCAAATCAATCAATGTGATACACCATATTAACAAGTTGAAGGAGAAAAACCATATGATCATCTCAATAGATGCAGAGAAAGCTTTCGACAAAATTCAACACCCATTTATGATAAAAACCCTGCAGAAAGTAGGCATAGAGGGAACTTTCCTCAACATAATAAAGGCCATATATGACAAACCCACAGCCAACATTGTCCTCAATGGTGAAAAACTGAAACCATTTCCACTAAGATCAGGAACAAGACAAGGCTGCCCACTCTCACCACTCTTATTCAACCTAGTTTTGGAAGTTTTAGCCACAGCAATCAGAGAAGAAAAGGAAATAAAAGGAATCCAAATTGGAAAAGAAGAAGTAAAGCTGTCACTGTTTGCAGATGACATGATACTATACATAGAGAATCCTAAAGATGCTACCAGAAAACTACTAGAGCTAATCAATGAATTTGGTAAAGTAGCAGGATACAAAATTAATGCACAGAAATCTCTGGCATTCCTGTACACTAATGATGAAAAATCTGAAAATGAAATCAAGAAAACGCTCCCATTTACCATTGCAACAAAAAGAATAAAATATCTAGGAATAAACCTACCTAAGGAGACAAAAGACCTTTATGCAGAAAATTATAAGACACTGATGAAAGAAATTAAAGAGGATACAAATAGATGGAGAGATATACCATGCTCCTGGATTGGAAGAATCAATATTGTGAAAATGACTCTACTACCCAAAGCAATATACAGATTTAATGCAATCCCTATCAAACTACCACTGGCATTTTTCACAGAACTAGAACAAAAAATTTCAAAATTTGTTTGGAAAAACAAAAGACCCCGAATAGCCAAAGCAATCTTAAGAACGAAAAATGGAGCTGGAGGAATCAGGCTCCCTGACTTCAGACTATACTACAAAGCTACAGTAATTAAGACAGTGTGGTACTGGCATAAAAACAGAAATATAGATCAGTGGATCAGGATAGAAAGCCCAGAGATAAACCCACGCACATATGGCCAACTTATCTTTGATAAAGGAGGCAGGAATGTACAGTGGAGAAAGGACAGCCTCTTCAATAAGTGGTGCTGGGAAAACTGGACAGGGACATGTAAAAGTATGAGATTAGATCATTCCCTAACACCATACACAAAAATAAGCTCAAAATGGATTAAAGACCTAAATGTAAGGCCAGAAACTATCAAACTCTTAGAGGAAAACATAAGTAGAACACTCTATGACATAAATCACAGCAAGATCCTTTTGGACCCACCTCCTAGAGAAATGGAACTAAAAACAAAGATAAACAAATGGGACCTAATGAAACTTCAAAGCTTTTGCACAGCAAAGGAAACCATAAACAAGACCAAAAGACAACCCTCAGAATGGGAGAAAATATTTGCAAATGAAGCAACTGACAAAGGATTAATCTGCAAAATTTATAAACAGCTCATGCAGCTCAATAGCAAAAAAACAAACAACCCAATCCAAAAATGGGCAGAAGACTTAAATAGGCATTTCTCCAAAGAAGATATACAGACTGCCAACAAACACATGAAAGAATGCTCAACATCATTAATCATTAGAGAAATGCAAATCAAAACTACAATGAGATATCACCTCACACCAGTCAGAATGGCCATCATCAAGAAATCTACAAACAATAAATGCTGGAGAGGGTGTGGAGAAAAGGGAACACTCTTGCACTGCTGGTGGGAATGTGAATTGGTACAGCCACTATGGAGAACAGTATGGAGGTTCCTTAAAAAACTAAAAATAGAACTACCATATGACCCAGCAATCCCACTACTAGGCATATACCCTGAGAAGACCATAATTCAAAAAGAGACATGTACCAAAATGTTCATTGCAGCTCTATTCACAATAGCCCAGAGCTGGAAACAACCTAAGTGTCCATCATCGGATGAATGGATAAAGAAGATGTGGCACATATATACAATGGAATATTACTCAGCCATAAAAAGGAACGAAACTGAGCTATTTGTAATGAGGTGGATAGACCTAGAGTCTGTCATACAGAGTGAAGTAAGTCAGAAAGAGAAAGACAAATACCGTATGCTAACACATATATATGGAATTAAAAAAAAAAATGTCATAAAGAACCTAGGGGTAAAACGGGAATAAAGACACAGACCTACTTGAGAACGGACTTGAGGATATGGGGAGGGTGAAGGGTAAGCTGTGACAAAGTGAGAGAGAGGCATGGACATATATACACTACCAAACGTAAGGTGGATAGATAGTGGGAAGCAGCCGCAGAGCACAGGGAGATCAGCTCGGTGCTTTGTGACCGCCTGGAGGGGTGGGATAGGGAGGGTGGGAGGGAGGGAGACGCAATAGGGAAGGGATGTGGGAACGGATGTGTATGTATGACTGGTTCACTTTGTTATAAAGCAGAAACTAATAAAAAATAAATAAATAAATTTAAAAAAAAAGTAAAAGATTTAAAGAAACTAAAAAAAAAAAAAAAAAAAAAGTATAAGGATTTCACTCCCTCCCTATGCAGTCAAGAGATTACCCTTTTCCCACAGTACACAGGAGGCATATCCTCTGGAGAAAAAGAACCGGACAGACTCTGTACAAGGGTTTAAAAGGCACAGAGAAGGGAGCAATGAGGTAGCAAACAGAAACCAGGAAGCTTAAATGCAATTCTGCTTTCTAAACCATGAGACCTTTAGCCCCTTTCTTCTCACCTGTCCAGGAGTCTGACAGTCAAAATTATACCTATCAGTTAGGAGACGAGAGAATACTTCTACTGAATTATTGTGGAAAAAACCTACAGATACTGACATTAAGGAGGTTCCCAAAGAAAAAGCCCCCTGATCATAAAATCACCCTACAGGGAAAACAATGGGTTTATCAGCCCTACACAAACTTAATTACCTTTTTTAGAACAAAATAGGAGTGGACATCCAAAGATCCTCAGGCATCTGATAGCATCAACATGAAAGAGATGAACGTGAATAGAAATAATGAAACCACAGGAAACACAGGTGATGCACGATACAGAAAAAAAATTTGAAAATATAATATTCATAAAGATATAAAAGAAGTCTTTGCAATCATGAAATAAGAACATCTGTTATTAAAAGAAACAGTGGAAGTACATACTCATCCTAACTCAGAAAGAGAAAATCCTAAGAGTTTCAATAGAAGGGGAATAAAAAGTTAGAAATGCAGAAAGCAATACTGGAAGCCAGGAGTCAGTCAAGTGATGCTTTAAAAAAATATGTAGTACTTTATACACAGCCAAATAACTAATAAAATATAAGAAATTAAAAAATTTTTAGACATGTAACATCTCAAAAAATGTACCTCTCATTAATCTTTACTCAATAAGTCATTGAAAGCATTGCCCCGTCAAGATCAGGGACTAAATGAAAAAAGAAACTGAAACGCAAGCAACAGGAAATTCCACCTACCAAAGATTAAAAGGAATTCCCTGGATGATGATGAAATAAAGTTCAAGGATAACATAAAAAACCCAATCCACATTAGAGCTGGAGGAGAGAGGGCTCAGAGAAATTATCTAAGAAATTATCTGACATGTCTGACCATATGGTAAACTGTCTATCAGAGATATTTTACAAGGTAGTTGAAGGCTATGAGAAGACTCAGTCTTAGATTCAAAGAAGCTAAACAAATTGAAAATACAATGAAGGGCAAATGGTTTATTTTTAAAACTATTCATTCCTTTCTTTAAAAATAAACTGAATGAATGAGGATCCTCAAAACTTAATTAGTGAGACAGTCTGACTGTATTCTTTCCTTCAGAATCCGCCTCACTCCTGCCTACCCAGCCTTAGACCAGTAACAGAGTAAAAAGTGTGCTATTGTTTAAAAGTTCATAAAGTGTCCAGAGAGCACGGCTCTGTTATTCTTAAACAATATTTTATCTTTGGGAAGTTTCTATCATGAAAACAATGGGCTAAGCCAATCAAATGTCACTTGTAAATGAAGCAAAAGGAAAATTTCAAAAAAATAAAATCTTGAATATAGGGTGCCCTGCAGTATATACATCTGGTGGCTCACTTGATCACAAGTGTTTCTTGTAATCATTCATATGATTTTTTCAGAAGACTATGATTATAATAAAGGCAAATGCCAAAAAGGGAAAAAATAAAGGTTACCAACCAACGTGATCTTTAAAAATAAAACAAAACTAAAAACCCTAAAGTAAAGTAAAATAAAATCACAAAGTATTACCATTTCACGTTGCATGCGGGATCTTAGTTCCCCAACCGGGGACCGAACCCACGCCCCCTACAACGGAAGTGCGGAGTCTTAAACCACTGGACTGCCAGGGAAGCCCCTATACCTCACATTTGTAACAGATTTTCCACAAGAATGCCAAGACAAACTACTATATCAAAAAATGGGAAAGGACTTGAATAAGCTTTTCTCCAAAGGAAATATACAAATGGCCAATAAACACATGAAAAGATGCTCAACATTATTAGTCATTAGGGAAATGCAAACCAAAACTAAGAGATACAACATCACACCCATTAGGATACCTATTATCAACAAATTAAAATTTTTTTAAAAAGTGTTGGCAAGAATATGGAGAAGGCTTCCCTGGTGGCGCAGTGGTTGACAGTCTGCCTGCCGATGCAGGGGACAAGGGTTCGTGCCCCGGTCCGGGAAGATCCCACATGACGCGGAGTGGCTGGGCCCGTGAGCCATGGCCGCTGAGCCTGTGAGTCCGGAGCCTGTGCTCCGCAACGGGAGAGGCCACAACAGTGAGAGGCCCGCGTACCGCAAAAAAAAAAAAAGAATATGGAGAAATTAGAACCCTTGTGTAGTGCTGGTGATACTGGAAAATGGTGTAGCTGCTGTGGAAAACAGTTTGGTAGTCACTCAAAGAGTATAACATAGAATTACCATATGATCCAGCAATTATACTCTTATGTTTATAGCCAAAAGAACTGAAAGCAGGAACTCAAACAGGTGTTTGTATACCCCATGCTCATAGAAGCATTACTGACAAAAGTCAAGAGGTGGAAGCAACCCAAGTGTTCACCAACAGATGAATGGACAAACAAAATGTGGTATAGACATACAAAGAAATATAATTCAGCCTTAAAAAGGAATGAAATTCTGACACATGCTACAACATGGATGAAGCTTGAGAATATTATGCTAAGTGAAATAAGCCAGTCAGTTACATGAGGTATGCAGAAAAGGCAAACTGACAGAGATAGAAAGTAGAACGGTGGTTGCAAGAGGCTGGGCATAAGAAGGAATAGGGAACTATTGTTTAATGGGTATGGTGTTTCTGTTTGGGATGATGAAAAAGTTCTGGAAGTGGATGGTGGTGATGGTTGCACAACCCTGTGAATGTACATAATGCCTCTGAACTGTACATTTTAAATGATTAAAGTGATAAAATAAATACATAAATAAATTAAAACCCTGAAGTGTAATTACAAAGTATTACCGTTTCCAGATTATTTGAATGTCGATGTGTATATTTTAACCCTCCCATAAACAGTCTTAGGGATAAAAAATGAATACAAATGTGAAATTTAGAAAGAGACTTTCAGTTCTAGAAAAGATTGCAGATCATCTAATTTATTTTATAAATGAGGATACTGAGCGCAAACAGGGTAAGTTAAATTACTTATCCAAGGCCACATACAGGGTTATTGCCAGAGTATGGACTAGAATTCTAATTTATCATGTGCTAGTCCAGGTACTTTCCACCACACACTAGGCTATCTTACAGGTTTTGATGCTGTCTAAAACACTCAAGAATTTGATTTTGTACCATTTATCTTTTACAGGGAATAATGCTACAAAAAAATTGTCCTAGAGAGGAAAATACCATTACATTTTAAATGGTTGATTATTTTCTCAAGCATAATTAGAAGTCATATCCATATATATTTCTAATTAAATAAATATGAGAAAGTTATTTAAGTTTAAAAAAACCACTTCAATCAATCAATATACTAATGATCAAAATTTCCTTAACACAGGAAAAATTTAAAGAGAAATGAGCTATCCTAAAAATTGTTCACACCTATTTATCGGAAAAAACTGAATGAATGAAATGTTAAGTGATTTTTTGCTGAAGGTGCTCTAAGTCATTAATCATCAATAACCTTAATTGATAAGTGAATCTGTACTAACACTAAGCTATTAAGATTTGATCCAATTAACTTCTTTAAAATTTTGCCAAGTTACTAATGTAAGAAGCTGTTGCCAGCCATCAAGATGCCTATCATAAAAACATATTGTAAGAAAGACAAATACGGGTGCTAGATGATATCTAAATGTTGTTCAAAATTTTTACACTAAATTTTATGCTAAAGGCTCCAATGCTTTTACAGGTGTTCAGCTTGCTGTTATTTTAAAAATTTCAACTTCTTAATCCAAAGGTTTGGGGCAGTGGAAAATAAAGACTTTCTCAGCCAGTAGAATACTTTTCTACTAGTATTAATAGTCAACTTCTAGTTTTGTTGCTCACCTCAGTCTTCTGTCTTTCCTCTTCCATTTCAGTTATGTTACCTCTAGGGTAATTTAATGTACCTCTCATATGGACACTCTACCTTCTAGTTTATATTACATTATTTGAGGGTCAACTTTCTATCACCATAATTCTTTGAGGACATAGACCATGTCTTCATTTTAGTGTTCTATTCAGCATCTACTGCCCAGTGCCTTACCTCGTTAGTTGCTCAATAGGTGTACACTGAAAAAATTAACCTGATCCATGGTTCAAGAGTAGGACAAGGAGTCACAAAAGACCAGAGGGTATGGAAAGACGTGGATTCCCATGCAGGCAATTTTTACTGCTCAACTATTAAACTCAGGAATAAATATAAAGCACTCACACAAAAGATAATTACCTACAATTTTGACAATTGTGAAGAAAATATAACATCAATTCATGCTTCTATACATTATAAACAGAAGTTCATCTTAAAGTACTGTCTTCCCTTCACTGGACTCTGAAGGTTTACCCAAGAGGACAAAATAAAGATCAAACCACTGAGGCTGAGAATTGTGTTGTATGCATTACAAGTCACTACCCTCTAAGTGATGTGAGATAAAGCTGAAAATTAGCAAAATCAGGGGAGATGAAATAAATACAGAATTACTGGGATCCGTAAAGGTGTAAAAAACAAAGCAATTAAGTCTTAAAACTAGAATACTATAACATCATAAAACAGACTGTGTGATACTATACAGTGAATACATCACATATCACTAAAACAGCAACCTACAAGGTCAGTGGTATTACAAGTTGTTCTGGCTTGATGCCAGAGAAACTGGAAAAGTGGAAGGAAAAAGATACTATTTTAAACTAGTAGAAAGTACTATAATAAAAATTCATAGTTGAAAGATTAGAACCACATAACATTTTAAGAAGTTCGAGAAAAAATATTTTATCTAATATAGGAATCAAAGGAAAACACTATATATGAAGTATGGTCATTTTACATTTAAAGGTGGGCTAGGTATATAAAACTAATACCTATAAAAAGGCTTTCATGTAGGAGAAGTAAAGCATTCTTCCAGAGCAGAAGAAGCTGAATTATATTATGATAAATGAGATCCCAGTTCCCAAAACAAAACATTTTCATTCCTACAATAAATGAAAACTATATTTAAAAATTATCCCCAATTATTATTATTGGCTAATGCAGAAGTTAAAACTATTAAAGAAAACTGCTAGCTTTCTCTAGAATGTATAATTAGACATATGACAGGTATTATTTTATAAAGTGGTATTATACTATTTATACTGAATATATGGATCCAAAGCATTGGCTCAACCACTAAAAAATAAATAAATTACATCAAAGCCGACTTCTGAAATATACATTGGCAATGGATAGTATAAATTGTAGGAATTCTGGAAGAAAGAAGTGCTTAATGTAATCAAAATAAAAGGGGCTCTCTTTGTCAAAATCTCTAATGAGAAAAGCCCTATATTCATTTGTGTAGCTTTTATAAATAAGAGGAACAGAGGAAGAGAGTCATTGGGTTAACAAGGCTGACATCTATCACAAGAACCTTTATCTTTTAAGATTCTCTACTTCTCTCATGCTTCCTTTTAATTAACTAAAAAAAGAAAGAAATGAAAAGAAATACAAGGGTGAGAAAAAACCTGTGACTCACCTGTAAATCAACGGCAAACACTTTGAGGGCTCCACTGGATATTCAGCAAGCTAGGGAAGGACTTAAACTTCTCTCTCTTTTAAATACTGCTAAGCCTGTAAAAAGCCCATGTTCACCCTCTTTGGCCTACACTGAGGCTATCCTCTTGGTACTTTATAACTCTTCAGGTCACTGTCTGTATTTATGCTGTCAGTGATTCATATAACCGTTTTATTAAGAACTTCATGCTTGCCTTGCAGAGGGCTCAGAGCTGGGAGAATATGGATGAAGAAGACGGTATCACAGTCCTCTAAGAGGAAAGGAAAGGGGGCAGGAGTGGAGGTGGGGAAAGGAGTCTGGAAATGTTGCTTTTTAGGGCACCCACCGTGTGCCAAGTAAGCACTACATTAAAAGCACTTTTTAAGCTGCAGTTAGTTACTATGCTAGATTGTCTGTGGTCAATCTGGCACACACCCCCACCCCCACCAACCTTGCTTCCTCTGTCTAAGGGTGGAAACCACATTCCCCACAGTCCCCCTTCCCTGGAGAGTTCCAAGTCTGTAACCTCATATTTGAAGCAGATAAGTAAAGTGAAGGCCATTTTTTCTCAGGAGGTCATGGGAGTCAGATGCTTGGCTTTCTCAGATGCTGTAGCCTTGCTGACCTTTCCATCAGCTCCGACTTCACAGTCCTGGCAGGCTTTGCAGACCTCCCCACAAACTCTCACTTTTCTACCCACTCACCAGTGATGTTCAGGCTGAGGTCTTCACTGTCAAGTTCTCTGACCTAATATCAGCTCCTACCACCTGCTCGGTGCTTCAGGATAGATATTTCATTGACAGTTTCTCTGATGTTCAGTAGAGCTCCTCTGACCTATGGTGACAGCTTTCTTGATATCCACGCCCTCAGCTATGCCAACAATAGTATAAGGCCATAATTTTCCATAGAGTGACTTCCGTTTTCCTGACCAAACCCTTAGTCACTAAGCTGCTGGAAGCATGAAGATACTGTGACTCTAGCCCAAGAAATACCAGGAACAACTACCAGTAATCTTGTCTAGAAAGGCAGCCTAAAAAGGTAGTTAAAGTATAGGCTCAGGAGCTAGCTAAATTTGATTCCTGTCTCTACCACTTCGAAGCTGTATGTCCTTATTAGATAGGTTACTTAAACTCTCTGCCTCAGTTTCTCATTTGTAAATGGCAATGATATTAGTTACTGCTTCATAGGGTAGCTAGGACAATTGAATAAATATAAAATACACAGTAAATAACAGGTAAAGGTTAAATAGAAATATGCTTTTCAACACTTTTTCTTCTTTAGACTTAGTCCTCCTATTTGTACCCAGTAATAAAAGAGAATAATGGCTACTGAGATGCTTAAATACTGGAGATGGGATATTTGTGAGCCAATCTAAGAAGATGTTACAAAGTCTTATCTCTGGAGCAAGAAACAACATGTGAAGAATTTTCTAAAACCAGGTCGTTCCTCTTTTATTTATTAATACTTGAATATTTCTATGTGTTTTGAACTGTCTCCATACTACTTTTCCATATGGCTCATTCTTTAATTTTTTTTTAATTTTTTTTTGACAGATATACCTATAGAAATGTCAGATAATCAAAGTTCAAAATATGGGCCTTCATAATAAAGATAGATTCAAGGCATGTGAATTGGGTTGGAGAAGGGGAATGTTGGGAGAAAAGTTAAAGAAAACTTTAATTCTATTTTTAATTTATTAGAACAAAAAGTATTCACATATTACTTTTATAGTTAAAACTTAATTTAAAAATAATTCTAACATTCAGGATGATAAATTTCAAAAACATTGATAACTAACAATTAAATATGATAACATTAAAATTTGAAACAGAGAGAATCTCCATGTTTGTTTAAGAAGGGTATTTTCTGAAAGTATACTATTTTCATTCTTACACAGATAAATAGCTCTTTTAACCCATTTAAAAAAAACACTAAATCTTTAGTGCTATAATTGTTTTCAAACAACTTTTCTGGCTAATCTTTTTATGATCTTTGGGTAAAAATAATGTAGGCGAAAAAAGTAACACCAAGACTATTCACTTTGAAAAGCATCTATATCTTATTAAATCAACTGTCTCAAAATATGCTGTATTCCTTCAGATATCTATAAATCCTTATTAAGGAAATCAGAGTAGAATGAAATAAAAAATGACTTTCCTCAGTATCCAAATAATAAAAATATAGTAAGGTTTAACAAAGTGTTCTACTCCCGTTGCACACTTTGGCCATGATAAATGGCAACTGCCTCTCAGCAGGAAAAAGTGGATGCCATTTTTCTAACAGCAGCCTTGTTTGGCACAGAAGCGGCACTGGAGCACAGAGACTGAGTCTATGGGCTCATCTCTCTTAACACTGATCAAACCAAGTGAAACAATCAAAAAGATATTTGTTGCTTAATCAAAAAACCCTGAGATGCGGTAAGCCAAATGTTTTAGGTAGATTTGGAGAGACTAGTTAGGAAAAAAAAAAAATAGTAAAGAAAACCACTATGTACTTCTCCAACTTCACTCTCAATGCAGAGCATACACTCTTTTTTCCCACAGCAGGTTTCATAGTACTCAATTTAGTGGGGAAAAAAGCAAACCAAAATAGAGAACAGCAAAACAAACATATACTGGCAGTTCATACATACACATGATGTCAGTGTACTTATTGATTTGCTGCTTCTAATTTTTTTCTTTTCTTTTTGTTTGATCTTTTTAAATACCAATTTCCTCAAGGTAAAATAACCTTCAAACATTTTATTAACTTCTACACTATTACTCTGTAACTGACAAGATTAATGCCAATGCACTTGCACAAGCTTGAAAAGGAAAATTGTTCACACCTAAATGAAAGTACAAAGAAAAGGAGTGTTAAATGTAATATTTAATGTGAATGAACTCAGTTACATGAGTTAGTAAGTGGATATATGCCTGGCTTCCCACAGATAACACTATGGTATGGAACGACACATGACCATTTTGGTATCAGGTTAGAATATCACATTCCCAACTATGCTATCTAATGATCAAATGGGTTTTTTTTGTTTTTTTGTGGGTTTTTTTGCGGTACATGGGCCTCTCCCTGTTGTGGCCTCTCCCGTTGCGGAGCGCAGGCTCCGGACGTGCAGGCTCAGCGGCCATGGCTCACGGGCCCAGCCGCTCTGCGGCATGTGGGATCTTCCGGGACCGGGGCACGAACCTGTGTCACCTGCATCGTCAGGCGGACTCTCAACCACTGCGCCACCAGGGAAGCCCCTGATCAAATGTTTTTATAACTACTCCATTTGTACCTCAACTAAATGCTCTTCTACAGACCTCAGAAAAGACACTAGTTCTTAATTCAGGCTGTCTGGGTTCAATTCCTATTCCACTTACTATCTGTAAGATCACAGGTAAATTACTTAAGGTTTCTGTGCCTCAGATTCATTTGAGTAATATAGGAGTTATCATAGTTAAAAGTAACTTATTTTTTTTTTTTTTTTTGCGGTAGGCGGGCCTCTCACTGTTGTGGCCTCTCCCCTTGCGGAGCACAGGCTCCGGAGCACAGGCTCAGTGGCCATGGCTCACGGGCCCAGCCGCTCCGCGGCATGTGGGATCTTCCCAGACCGGGGCACGAATCCGTGTCCCCTGCATCGGCAGGCGGACTCTCAACCACTGCGCCACCAGGGAAGCCCTAACTTATTTTTTTAAAGAGGGAGTAGGGTGGAGGATTACTACAGTATCTGATATATGATCAATCCTCAGCAAATGTTAGGTATTATTATTATTAAACCATCATATATAAAAGTAAACTAATTCCCCACATCCACTTCTGACTTACCTACCTTTGAAAAATGTAATGAAGTAAAATACACAAAGGTCAAATAATAGGAAGAAATACAGAATAATAAAATGGTTGGATTTATCAGCAATATAGATTAAAAAGATGTTAAATTAATAGTAGTAATATACCAGGATTTACTCAAATATTCCAACACGTGAATCCCTTCCTTCTCCCTTTCACTCCCTTACTACCACCATGATGTTAACTTTAAACATAAAGATATAAAGTATAAAAGGAGAGAAAGTAATAACAGATGGTAAGAAAAGATATTCAATAAAAATGGAACTTCAATCTATAGTAGCTCTGATCATTTTTTGTTTTTGATGATTCTTGGACAATCCCACAGAGACAGACTTCAAAAAAACAGATTAAAGTGCTATATATACTTAATTATACTCCAAAGTCTGAATTTTTAAAAATAAAATTATTCTAACAGAATATCAATTCATATATCGCACAAGGTGGATTTCTGAAACAAGATGAAATCATTTTTACTAGCATGAAATAACCCCAAACTACTTTTCTAAAAACTGTGCTATCACTATAACCCAAGGGAACATAACAAACTTAACAGAAATAGAAAGTTTTAGAACAGATGATCATTTCAACAGTTTTACTGAGTGAGATATTACTTTGAAATGAGAACCTGAAGTTTAAGTTCTGTCATGAATCCCCTATGTCACAAGGGTAAAATTTTCTTGAGAATTCTGATAGAATACTATGACTACTGTGAAATGAACTATATTTTGATGAATAATGGCAGGAAAAACAAAAAACTAACAAAAGCAAAAATACTATTAGAAAGAATTTAAGGATGAAATATCCCAAAATGTAACATATGTACTAAAATAAAAGGTGTAAGTAGGAAGATACTAGGAACAACAATTAAAAACTTAACAAAGGGAGAGATAAATCAGTTATTTATTGTGAAAGGTACTTGGTTAGACAAATTATTATTAGGCAGTAATATACTTGAATTCCCATAATTAACAGAGTGCTAAGAAAAGAAACTTTAAAATGTTAATACAACTCAAACAAAAATGACCAATAAAAAATTAAGGTAGGGGCTTTCCTGGTGGCACAGTGGTAGACAGTCTGCCTGCCGATGCAGGGGACACGGGTTTGTGCCCTGGTCTGGGAAGATCCCATATGCCGCGGAGCGGCTGGGCCCGTGAGCCATGGCTGCTGAGCCTGCGCGTCTGGAAACCTGTGCTCCGCAACGGGAGAGGCCACAACAGTGAGAGGCCCGCGTACCGCAAAAAAAAAAAAAAAAAAAATTAAGGTAGGGACTTCCCTCATGGTGCAGTGGTTAAGAATCCACCTGCCAATGCAAGGGACACGGGTTTGAGCTCTGGTCCGGGAAGATCCCACATGCCGCGGAGCAACTAAGCCTGTGTGCCACAACTACTGAGCCTGCGCTCTGGAGCCTGCGAGCCACAACTACTGAGCCTGCGAGCCACAATTACTGAAGCCCACACGCCTAGAGCCTGTGCTCTGCAAAAAGAAAAGGCACTGCAGTGAGAAGCCTGTGCACTGCAACGAAGAGTAAACCCCGCTCACTGCAACTAGAGAAAGCCCGCGGGCAGCAATGAAGACCCAATGCACCCAAAACAAAAAATAAATAAATAAATAAATTTAATAAAATAAGGTAACAATAGAAACTCAGCCAAGATCAAGATCAAGAGACTGATCATTCTCTTCTACATCTTTCAATTCTTAAGTTCCTCGATCTGTTACCTGACCAACTGAATATGCTCATCACAAGTTTTCTGAACTGCTGTACAGACTGACGGAGCAAAGGCAGAGAAGAATGAAAAGAGTAAGAGTAATAATCATAAATGTTATCCAGAGGGTTACTTTCAGACTTTAGTCTGCATAAGACTAACACCTAAGATATCTGCTTAGGTCAACCCCCTAATTCTAATTCATTAGCTCTAGGATGAATCCAAAGTCTACATTTCAACAAACACCCCAGGTGATCCTGATGCAAGGAATCTGTGGCCTCTAGAATACCATTTCCAAAGATGGTACCTCATGGTGATCTATGCCACAATAAAATATTGTCTTGAAAAAAAGTGCTCTTTGATAAAATAAGTTAGGAAAAAGGATAAATAAGGAAAAGTAATCATTTTTCTAAACATTAGTATTTCTCAAAGCTTCAATATGCATTTGAATTCCCCCCAAAGAAAAAATAACCATACTATATTTCCTAAAATTACTGCATATATAATCCTTTCTCATCTTTTACCTACCAACATCTACAAGAAGACTAAAACTTTAACACAAAAAAACAAGAGACAAAGAATAAGATGAGAGGAATTGCACTAAATTAGAAAATTTAACAGCTTCCTTGTAATTCTAGGCTGGAAAAGCAGACAGGTAAATTAGAAAAAAAAAAAAAAAACCAGAATCCTCATTTATCTTAAGTAATACTAAACTATGGGCACATAAATATCACTATAATATGTACAAAATTCCCCTCTATATGATAACTCCAAAGTTAAAAATGATAATACTGTTCCTAAGGATTTCTTTAAACAATAAAGAAACTAGAAAAAAATGCTTCATAAGAGGATAATTTTGTAGACATAGACATAAGAAGTTTTTCTCTAAGATTTTAAGAATAGCTTCAGATAGTAGCAACAAACAGTTATAGAAAATATTTTAGAAATAGAAACAAACAGGCTTACTTAAAGAAGGAAAATTCTCTCTAGTTCATCTGTAAACAAAATATATTTGTGAAGTCTAAAAAATGTTTTAAACTAGTGGAAACTATAGATAAAACTATTTCAAGTTGATCAATTTAGAGCACTCAAAATTAACTACTTCAATTATCTAAAAGATAAAAATTCCCAGATTTGCCTCTTTGATTTCAAATGAGTCCGTAACACAAAACTGAATGAAATAATCTAAGTGATTTCTCTTAAACAAAATCTTTTAAGTGATTATATTGTAATATAGACGGTTACTACAGATTAAAAAAAACTTTTGAGAAAACTGTTAGTTTAAGGAAAAAAAAATTAAGACTCTCTAAAACCAAACAGATAAAACAAATGAATGATGATAACTAACCCTAAAAACATATTTACATCTCCCTCAGGGGAAGGCAGATTTTTTAATTGTGCCTGCCTTGGCTCAAGGTAAGAAGGTGAAAAATGTCTCCCCTTAGAATTCATAACTGCAAGCCACCCCTCATGGGTTTGGAGTAGAAATTAACACTACTCATGTAATGGAAGAGACACACATGCTAAACTTTTATTTAAAATGGTCTTAGGTTGGTAGAGCTCCCAGGCACCTGGTAATAACTCTGACCTCAAAGAATTTTCAATGAGAAATAGGCTAACAACCTGATGGAAAAGCTGAATAAGACTTGCACATACATATCCTAGAAGAGGAAATACAACCGACCAAAAATATACAAATACATGCTCTAAGTCATCTAAGTGTTGAGGGAAATGCAAAATAAAATGTCCATGTACTATTTTACATGTATCACACTGGAAAGCATTAAAACATTGGACAAAACATGTTTGGGAGCAAAACTTATACCACTTATTCATTACTGGTGTAAGTGTAAAGTGGTTTGGAAAATATTGGAATTACCTAGCAAAACTGAAGATGCAGATATCCTATAACTAAGCAAATCCATGCCTTGCTATATACCCTAACTCCCTGTTACCATGCTGCAGGAGACATTCAGAAAGATATTTAAAAATGAGTTGTTTATAAAAGTAAAAAGATGGAGACAACAAAACTGCCAAACTATAGAACAAACGATAAATTAATAATGATCTATTGTTTCAATAAAAAACTACATATTAGTGAAAATAAATGAACTACAGTTACACAGATCAGCATGTGTGAATCAAATCAAGATAATGTTGGTCAAAGTATCAAATAACAGGAAAAAAAGTCTGACTCCATTTATACAAAGTTCAAACTCTGAAAAACTATGCATTATTTATGAATACATATATACATACATATCAATATGTATAAAAAAGGAGTGAATGAGAAATACAAAGTTGAGGAATGTGGTGACCTCTGGGCTAGATGGATGGTGAAGTGAGTACTGAGGGATTCAAAGGTGACTTCAAAGGCCTTGGTAATATTCTATTTTTGAAGTGGGTTTGAGAACACAATGGGCCTTCATTATTATTATGCTTTATGTTGAATATAAAAACTGTACATTCTCATGTATGATTGGTATATTTCATAATATGAAATAAACTTTTAAGAATAACCAATAGCAATATACATGTTACTTTCATTGGCTACTGAGTATATGTTTACCCTTTGTCTTTCTCACCCCTTAAATTTTGACCTCAGAATTTTGTAATGGCTATGATAACTAGGGAATAAATTACCGTGTTTCTTATTGGAATCTTCTTGGGCTCTGGAGGCATATCCTGTGGAACAAATTTCACTGGTTCCTTAATCTGCCTCCTTGATCGTTTGGTCCCATCTGGTAAGGTTTCCATGGCCATGTCCGCTTCCATGTCACTGCTCCCTGCCTGGTCACATTCTGAACACTGCCTACATAAAGAAAAAAATATAAGTTCATACATTTATTTTTACCTTCCAGCATTAGCTATGTTTTCTATAAATACAAAATTCAGATATATGTTTAGAATATATGAAAATATACACAGGAACATGTGACCATAGGGTATACAATGACTATACATACAGAAAAGCACATACATTCTTGTAAGAGAAACAACAATAAGTATAATGCATCAAGCAATTCCATGTATCCCATAAGTATAATAAAAACACATGTAATACTGCTACATGTTTAAGTGAACCAACAAAAGAGGCTCAGTACTGATTAAAAAGACAGTTTCCATTAGGAAATCATGATTTTTCCTTAAGTGACATACACTGTGACACCAGAAAATCAAAGTATTCATTGACCCTGACTCTACGTCTTGTCACAGCTATAATATCCTTGAATCTTAATTAATGGCAAGCTGTGCTGAATATACCAACTAAGGAAGTTCTGTAAAACAGACTCTAAGAAGTGCTGAACAAAAATAAATGGATCATTTTGGTTGGTGGCCTATACTAAGTATAAAAGAAAAAATATAAATTTATTTATGAAAAGAATGTATTAAAGTAGCATTTTTAGGGCTTCCCTGGTGGCACAGTGGTTAAGAATCTGCCTGTCAATGCAGGGGACACGGGTTCGTGCCCTGGTCCGGGAAGATGCCACATGCCACAGAGCAGCTAGGCCTGTGAGCTACAACTATGGAGCCTGCAAGCCACAGCTACCGAGCCCATGTGCCACGACTACCAAAGCCCGCACACCTCAAGCCCGTGCTCCACAACAAGAGAAGCCACCGCAATGAGAAGCCCGCACACCACAACTAAGAGCAGCCCCTGCTCGCCGCAACTAGAGAAAGCCCGTGCAGCAACGAAGACCCAACACAGCCAAAAATAAATAAATAAGTTAATTAATTAATTAACTTTAAAAAGTAGCGTTTTTAAAAATATGGTGGGGGGGAAGATGGCAGGATAGAAAGCGATAGAAATCTGAATCTCAACCTAGACAACAATTACATTAGCAGAATCTGTCTGACTTATCTATTTTGGAACTCTGGAGTCTACTAAAGGCTTGCAACTTCCAGGGAAAGGCTGGCACAGGTAAATTACAGTTAATTTTGGTCAATTTCAGCTCTTAGTACAGTAGCAGCTACCTATCCCCCATCCTAAGCCACATGGCAGGCAGCTGTGCACATGTTCCTGCGGCAGCATGTCACAGCTTTCAGGAGCCAGGTTGGACAAAATGAACCCTGTCCTCCAAACACTGGGGATATGTGCTCTGATCACTAATTGCTGCTTCTCATCACGTGATGGCAGACAAAAAGGTGGGTGACCCCTCCTATTATTCCAAACCCCACCCGTTGGTCCAAAGTGACTTCCAGGACTTAGCAGACTGGTACCCTTTACCCCCCCACCTTCATTTTTCTTTTTCCCCTTTTGGGAACCAGACATTAAAGACTAGGACCTTCCAAAGAAAATGCATATATGGGAAAAAATTTTAAATGACCACACTTGCCCAGGGAAAGGCTCAGAAAAGACATGAGAAAACCGTAAGTTTACACTTCAGGCTGTTACCCAGAACAAAGACAGCCCGCTACAATAAAAAGAAACAAGCAAAAAAATAAATAACAAAACACAGCAAGCCCTGCGGATGGAGGAGAACCTCATTTCCAGGAAAATGGACATCTCATTTCCATTATTTCCATTGTTTCCCCTCTGTTTCTCATTTTGTAACTATAATCTTTGTCAGTACATTCTCCAACTTCTCATGCTCATTCTCACCCCCACCAAAAGTAATACATTTAGGTGACAAAGAAACTTGCTTTAGAGCACTCAGATAATAGAAATGTTATGCTCTGAAAACCACAAAACACTGAACTCAGAAAAATCTAAACAAAATGTAACTGCCAAAGCAGAACTTTATCTATTCCTATTTCAAGACAACTGCCACATGATACTTGCAGTACAAAAAGCCAACACAGATGAAAACACTACCTGCAACTCTTTCAGCAATCTTTTAAACTCTATAGTCCTCATCTTTTTTTTTTTTTTTGGTTTTTTTGACATGGACCATTTCTAAAGTCTTTATTGAATTTGTTACAATATTGTTTCTGGGGGGGGTTTGTTTTTTGTTTTTTTGACATGGACCATTTCTAAAGTCTTTATTGAATTTGTTACAATATTGTTTCTGGGGGGGGTTTGTTTTTTGTTTTTTTGACATGGACCATTTCTAAAGTCTTTATTGAATTTGTTACAATATTGTTTCTGTTTTTTGTTTTGGTTTTTTGGCCACAAGGTATATAGGATCTTAGCTCCCTGACCAGGGATCGAACCCGCCCCTGCATTGGAAGGTGAAGTCTTAACCACTAGACTGCCAGGGAAGTCCCTATAGTCCTAATCTTATAAATAGCCTTTAAGATATGAAAAAGCATCTCTGCTACATTAACCGGTACACAAGATGCTAAGAAATAATAACTGAGGATAAAGCCATGGCCTGTCCAATTCCATGGAATTACATATATTTGGGGTAAAGTCATAATTATCTTTCATAATATCAAAACACATACCTGGCTTCTTTTAGTAATCCACTAAAAAATAAATTAATTAAAAAAATAGAAAAAAAAAACAATCCACTAAGCTGCTATTATCTATGAATTAAGCTAAACTCACCTTAATCCTGTATATTTTTACTTAATATATTCTATTAGGGAAGAGAATCTATAAAATCTATAATTCCTATGCATAGTACTAAAGATAACCTTAAGTAATCAAAAAATTCCATTAATTAAAAATGGATTTTTAAAGTATAAATAATGAAAATTCAGGTAAGGAATTTATGCCAAAGCACTACCTTCATACTGAAATACTAAGAGATTTTCCTCAATTTGCTGTACCTTCTTGATCCCCAGCACCCTACACTACAACTTATGTTCAGAATAATTACGTAAGGAGGTTTTTAAAATCTTAATTACTAAAGAAAAATAATTTTTATTGTATAATGCTAAAACAAGGAAGAATACTAATTTAATCTATAGAAAATTTAATTTGCATAAGGCAAAGACTTTATGAATTTTTAAACATAATAAATCCAGTAACACTGTATTTCCCAAATATTATAAATAATTTATGATTTACTTTTTTTCCTTTATAAATTACCTCTTCCGGTCTTCAAAGATTTCACACCATAGTTTTTTTTTTTCTTATTTCTAAGCCTTTTCCCATGCTTTCCCCACTTTTTAGAGGGAAATCTTCAAAGGTGCCTATAGAAAACTACATCAGGGAAATACAAATCAAAACTACAATGAGATATCACCTCAAACCTGTTAGAATGACTGTCATAAAAAAGACAAGGGATAACAAGTGCTGCTGAGGATATGGAAAAAAGGGAAACCTCATGCACTGTTGGGAATGTAAACTGGTACAGCCACTCTGAAAAGCAGTGTGGAGATTCCTCAAAAAATTAAAAATGGAACTATCGTATGAGCAATTCCACTTCTGGGTATTTATCCAAAGCAAATGAAATCACTATCTTGAAAAGATATCTGCACTCCCATGTTCACTGCATCATTATTTACATTAGCCAAGGCATGGAAACAACCTGTGTCCATCAACAGATAAACGGATAAAGAAAATGTGGTCTATATATACAATAGAGTATTATTCAGCCATAATAAAGAAGAAAATCCTGGCATTTGCAACAACATGGATGGACCTTGAGGACATTATGTTAAATGAAATAAGTCAAAGGCAAATACTGTATAATCTCACTTATATGTGAAATATTAAAAACAAAAACAAACTCACAGAGAATGGACAGGTGGTTGCCAGAGGCAAGTGGAGGGGGTGGGCAAAATGGGTAAAGGTGGGCAAAAGGGACAGACTTCCAGTTACAAAATAAATAAGTCCTGAGATGTAATGTACAGCACGGTGACTACAGTTAATAATACTACACTGTATGTTTGAAAGTTGCTAAGAAAGTAGATCTTAAAAGTTCTCATCACAAGAAAAAAAAATTTGGTGATGGATGTCAACTAAACTTATTGTGGTAATTACTTCACAATATATCTATATCAAATCATTATGCTGTACACCTAAAACTAATAAAATGTTAAATGTCAATTATATCTCAATTTAAAAAAAAGAGTTAATGGGAGAAAGGGAAGACAAATTATGAAGACAAACATGGGAAAAAACTACTTGCAAAATCCTTCATAGAAAGGTTTGTGCTACATATTTTCTTTTTGTCTTAAAAGAATAAATAAAAGTATATCCAGAGAATAAAAGGATAAAAGAAAAAACGATTTTATGAATTTTTAAACGTAATAAATCTAGTAACGCTCTATTTCCCAAATATTATAAATACTTTATGATTTATTTTTTTCCTTTACAAATTACCTCTTTCAGTCTTCAAAGATTTCACACCACAGTTTTTTTCATGGATGGACCTTGAGGACATTATGCTGAGTAATATTTTTTAAGTAATATTACTCAATTCTGTCAAGTAATACTCTTCATAATATTCTTTCAATAATTAGAAAACGCAAGACAAATTCTGATCAGATGGGTGGTGGAAACATAAGATTAGTACCCCAAAATTAAAATAAGTATTTACTATTTGAACTACTCTAACGAATCAAACCCTTACTATTTATTTATACCTTACCAGGCTTGTCTTAGAAAGAATGTAAGGTAGTGCTCAAAATTATATATTTAAAAAAACAAAACAAGATAACATAAACTAAAAGTGAAACAAAATACATCTCAAACACTGGGAGTAAGTACAAACAAAACAGAGCCTAGATTACACCTTTACTAGTCCCTCTACCCCCTGCCAAATGCCTCACCCACCTAATATTCTTCTTCATCTGATTTGCCCACCTCTAATCTAACCTAAGAAGTCCTTGGGTCTTCCCCTCTCCTCCTCCTGGTCAGCTCAGCATTACTGGAGAAAAATCAATTAATCACACTTACTAAACAAATTCACTGAACATTCTTGCTATATAGCTTCAGCAAGTCAGTTATCTCTGATTTTTTTTTTCCCACAGTACCTGGTGCAAACTATTTCCTCTCTTCTCAAGCCCCTATTATCATCCCAGGTCCTTTCCCTCTCAACAGACTACTTCTATTTCACTGAAAAGTCTATCTAACATGCACTCACTCAAGTTCCCTATTCTCCACCAATAAATTACTTCTGTAGCTTTAACCATCTCTTCTTTCCTGTCACATGTCTTAACTCAGTCCAGCATAGCGCTGTGAACTATTGTGGAATGGACCAAACAGAAAGCATCCAGATCTAGAACTAGTGTCTTCAGGAAAGCAGTGCTGATATTGGAAGAAAGACCTAGATAGAATAGTCCAGCTTAGACTGGACTATTTGCTTAGAATAGTTGACTGGACTATTGACTGGATTAGTTGCTTAGAATAGTCTATCAAGAAGAATATGGTATTTGAGAAGTAAAGCAACATACTGCATAGTAATTCTAGCTGGCAGCAAACATAAGGGGGATATAGCAGTAAGGGTGTTAACACAGGCTTGTATAGCATAAAGACAGCAAGAGCAGAAACTGGTGACATCAGAAATGTATACCAGTGGGCTCTGTAGAAATTTAAGCCCCAAACTAGGGTTTAGTCATGAAATAAGGATCCAGTAACAGGACCTCTTTCCCTAAGTAAAAGACTGAAAACTAAGGTAGAGATTAAAGCAGAAATTAGGCAACGGTGTGATGGTAAATATGGGCAAAAATCCTAATTTGTAGCTTTTGCCAATTTCTGTGGTAGGAATACTCCTACCTGTGGTCAATTTCAAGCTATCATGCACAGAATGGGGAAAAGATGTAGTAGCACACCATTACACAGTTTTTCTAACATATATATACAATAGATTTAAATAAACTAAAAAGCATAGTTAATGGTAAAGTATGTAGGAGGTGAAGTGTTTTTTTAGTATTTATTATTTTTAATATAATTTCAAAAATAAACTGGAAATGTTAAAAAGCAAAAAGTAAAAACTGCCTCCCACATTTGAGAGCACTGAAGAAAAAATATTCTCCAAAAATTATTCCAAAAGTAATACATCCAATTAATTGCTAAGCAAAGCTAAGTTGATTTTAGAGGCCAAAGGAAATTTGATCACTAGAAGCTACAAGATAGTGAAGACTTCACTTTGCTGCAATATTAGCTTCTACTTTTACTTTAAGACATTGCAACTAATGCATAGAACCCTAAGTAATTTAGGTTCTCTGGGGGGAGCTTTCACTAAAACATCCTAGGCTATGCACTTTCATCTAATATTGTTCCAGAAACTCTTACACACTGGAAAACAAAGCTCTGCAAGCACAGTGGGATTAGACAAATTAATAACCTCATTTAAGAAGAGAAATGCATATCTACACTTCCAAGATCATGACAAAGCTTCCTGGCCCTGGAGACTACCAAACTGGCTTTCAATTTAGAAACCCACATAGGATGTTTATTAACACTGCTGGCATTCTAATAAGTGACAGCAAGTTTCCCTTAAATTCTGGTTTCAAAAGCACACACATATCAAAAGTAATACATTCCACTATATTTGAAAAAGAGTTGATCAGTATGACTGGCTCAAGACAAACTGATAAAAGAACACTATGAAAAATCAATCATGTGAAAATGGTGAAAGAATGTGTGAGCTTCTTAATAAAATGAACAGAGGTAGGTTTATGAAATAAAACAATGAGGTCAGAAAACTTGCTTTAATGTGTTTGAAGAATACACACCTTTTTGTACAGATTACCATTTAAAACTCTGGGGTCCAGTCTTTTCTAAAACTAGAATTTGTATAAAGTTTGTATAAAAAGAATAGTCATGTTCATTCCAAAGCTTTCTGTGGCCTATATTCTTCCTGTATGGAATCAATCTATTAGAATTTGCACATCTGTCTCTTCCTTGGACTAAAATTAAGAATAAAACTTATAAATATCATAAGCTTTTATCAAACATCTGTAGTGATTCAACATGCCTAAGTTAATGAAAAAAATAATTCAGAAACATATGTCAAATGTTTCTAGATTTGCAAAGAATGGCTGAACTTAAATATACAACTAGCACAAGTGACATGTACCAGAAGTAAAGCCTTCGGTGACACTAATTTAGAAATAAAATACTAAATTACAAATAAAAGCATGAATATGGAGGCAAATTCTTGATAAATTCATTCAATTTCAAAACAAAATTAAAGCATCTAAAAAAATTTATAATAAAGAGAATTATAAGCAGAATTCATCCTTTAAGAAACCATTGCTAAGATACCAAAATAGCCTCAATTCATTTATCAAAAAACTGCTACATCTTTATTCATATAATGCTATAATAAATATTTATGTCTGAAATGTTCTCACCACAAAAAAATGGTAACTATGTGAGGTGATGACTATGCTAATTAGCTTGATTGTGGTGATTATTTCATAAGGTATACATATATATATCAAATCATTAAGTTGTAAACCTTAAAACTACACAATTTTTTTAACATCTTTATTGGAATATAATTGCTTTACAATGGTATGTTAGTTTCTGCTTTATAACAAAGTGAATCAGTTATATATATACATATGTTCCCATATCTCTTCCCTCTTGCGTCTCCCTCCCTGCCACCCTTCCCATCCCACCCCTCTAGGTGGTCACAAGGCACCAAGCTGATCTCCCTGTGCTATGCGGCTCCTTCCCACTAGCTATCTATTTTACGTTTGGTAGTGTATATATGTCCATGCCACTCTCTCACTTTGTCCCAGCTTACCCCTCCCCCTCCCCATATCCTCAAGTCTATTCTCTAGTAGGTCTGCATCTATATTCCCATCTTGTCCCTAGGTTCTTCATGACCATTTTTTTTTTAGATTCCACATATATGTGTTAGCATACAGTATTTGTTTTTCTCTTTCTGACTTACTTCACTCTGTATCACAGACTCTAGGTCCATCCACCTCACTACAAATAACTCAATTTCGTTTCTTTTTATGGCTGAGTAATCTCCCATTGTATATATGTGCCACATCTTCTTTATCCATTCATCTGTTGATGGACACTTAGGTTGCTTCCATGTCCTGGCTATTGTAAAAAGAGCTGCAATGAACATTGTGGTGCATGACTCTTTTTGAATTATGGTTTTCTCAGGATATATACCCAGTAGTGGGATTGCTGGGTCATATGGTAGTTCTATTTTTAGTTTTCTAAGGAACCTCCATACTGTTCTCCATAGTGGCTGTACCAATTCACATTCCCACCAACAGGGCAAGAGGGTCCCCTTTTCTCCACACCCTCTCCAGCATTTATTGTTTCTAGATTTTTTGATGATGGCCATTCTGACCGGTGTGAGATGATATCTCATTGTAGCTTTCATTTGCATTTCTCTAATGATTAATGATGTTGAGCATTCTTTTTTTTTTTTTTTTTTTTTTTTGCGTTACACAGGCCTCTCACTGTTGTGGCCTCTCCCGTTGCGGAGCACAGGCTCCGGACGCGCAGGGTCAGCGGCCATGGCTCACGGGCCCAGCCGCTCCGCGGCATGTGGGATCTTCCCGGACCGGGGGACGAACCCGTGTCCCCTGCATCGGCAGGCGGACTCTCAACCACTGCGCCACCAGGGAAGCCCGTTGAGCATTCTTTCATGTGTTTGTTGGCAATCTCTATATCTTCTTTGGAGAAATGTCTGTTTAGGTCTTCTGCCCATTTTTTGATTGGGTTCTTTGTTTTTTTGATATTGAGCTGCATGAGCTGCTTGTATATTTTGGAGATTAATCCTTTGTCAATTGATTCATTTGCAAATGTTTTCTCCATTCTGAGGGTTGTCTTTTGGTCTTGTTTATGGTCTCCTTTGCTGTGCAAAAGCTTTTAAGTTTCATTAGGTCCCATTTGTTTATTTTTAAAACTACACAATTTTTAACTGTCAATTATATTTCAATAAAATTGGAAAAAATTATAAAAATATCAATTAAAAACTTACTGAAAACTTTATATGAAGCAATATGATATAACACTTACACTGTTGAAACTAAGAGCAAAGCAGTTCTGACATCTAAATCCTCTCCATTTTACTTACCAATAACTGTTTTTGGTCTTTCTTGGCATCCTTGTAAGAGGAGGGTCCAGACATCCAAGATGGTAATGGAGTTTACAGGTATCACACAATAAAAGAAGATGCTGATCATGGTTCTTCTTACAAATTCCACAACTTTGAATAAAGGCAGCAAATAAAGGATTAGAATAATAATCATCATAGTGAACAGTTAACTTATAGCGTATTTTTAAAATTTCAAAATTTCACCATATTAACTTTTCTTTTATTGAAATCAAATATTTTTTCATAACATGTCTTTTTATAATGTCAATAACTATTAGTTCTATATACTTTTGAGAATGTAGAAAAATAGCCTGGATCTAGTATAAATTTAAATATTGCTGGTGTCATACTTTTCAGAAGGTCATATGTTAGATACTTATGTTAACGTTGTCTTTATCTTAATTTTAATTATCACTTTAAAACCCATTTAACATTAGACCAATTTTTTTCTAGAAACAAATTATTAAACAAAAAAATCTTTCAATTTTCTACGTCTCTAAAACTACAAAAGAAGTTACTTTACAAACAAAATTCTGTTTATTTTCTACCATTAATTATAAATCTTTCAAAGAAACTTCAACATGTAAATAAGCTACATATATAAGTCTCTTTACAGAATCAGACTTTGAGTCTTAAAAATATATCAATTGATTATTTATTATAAAGAATGGGAAGTTTTACTATTGTTGTTACTGTTATGTTACATTATGTTATGTTATTTGTTTACTATATGGACCATTTTTAAAGTCTTTATTGAATTTGTTACAATATTGCTTCCAGTTTTTTTTGTTTGTTTGTTTTGTTTTTATGTTTTGGTTTTTTGGCCACGAGATATGTGGGATCTTAGCTCCCCAACAAGGGATCGAACCCACACCCTCTGTGCTGGAAGGCGAAGTCTTAACCACTGGACCACCAGGAAAGTCCCTGTTACTGTTATTTTACATTTTTGTTTGTTCTTAAGAAATCCAACTTTTCTTGTGCAGAAGGACAAGTTAACTACTCCTGACAGCACAAACATCATGACCTAAAAATCTAGGGTATATTTATATTAAGAATGTGAAGGTTGAGGAAAAAGTTTTTGAGAACCTAAAAGAGCCATATATATACAGAAACAGCAATGATGTTTGAATTTTTAAATAATCCTAGAAAAAAAGATTACATACACACATATACAACAATGACAACAACGACCCGTACTGGGTCTCAAAGTTGCTCAGAGTAAAAATGGACAATTACTTAAAGTATATTCTGAAATAAAAATGAACTGTAGTGATAAAAAGTCAGGAGCATAAGTGATATGCCTGATGGTTCCAAATGAAGCAATTTTATTTGGAAAAGCTAGACTGAGAATGTGCTAGTCTTCATAAAGTACACTAAAACACTGGTGGGCTTCCACAGTTCAAGGAAGTTATCTGCTATTACCTATGGAAAGAGCCTCCAACCAAGAAGAGAAAATAATTATAGAGATTGATATTGTTGCTATTGCTGCTATTTCTGAGAAAGGAAGAGGTTGTGGGGAGAATATTTATAAATTTACATAAGCATATATACTTGTGTATGTAAATAGATAGATTTGTGTATGTACACACACACACAAACATATACTAGCATCTTCTAGACTTTTCTCAATATCATCAGTTACATGGAAAAAATAGTGAGATCCAAACCTACTGAAGTATGGAAAGAAGTCTTAATAACTATGTAAAATTGCTATAATGGTGAATACTGTAAAATACTGAGCCAAGAACAAAAATATTTGGGAGAATGAAATTATTATAACTGAGCCAAGAGAGAAAAAAATGTAGACAGATTCAAATCTAAAACTTATCTTCATTATCCACCACTGTGCAAAGGCAGTAGTTCAAGCTATATTATAATACCCATCACTACCTAAAAACACATGTAAACCTCTAAAACTCATTCAAGTAAAATAAAATATAAATGTCCACTTATCTAACATATCATTTTAACTATTTAAGAAAATAATCATCTACATTATTTAAAGTCACTTTCCAATTCCCCAGAGGACAGTTCATTTCCATGGAGCATATGCACACATAGCCCCAGTTACTTAAAGGATACAAAAAGTGATTTAGCTTGCTATTAAAAGAGGAGCAAAATCTATTCTATCATCATTCAATCTGGAAAGCATATCTGATGGTTTTAATAAAATGAACTTCAAATGCATTTAACTTAAATTCCAATATAAACATAATTCATTCGCAAATATCTGACGCATCTTGTTACTAAAAAGTATTAGTTTAAAAACACACAAGGGCTTCCCTGGTGGCACAGTGGTTAAGAACCCGCCTGCCAATGCAGGGGACATGGGTTCAAGCCCTGGTCAGGGAGGACCCCACATGCTGCAGAGCAGCTACGCCTGGGGACCACAACTACTGAGCCTGCGCTCTAGAGCCCGCGAGCCACAACTACTGAGCCCGTGTGCCACAACTACTGAAGCCCACGCACCTAGAGCCCGTGCTCAACAAGAGAGGCCACCGCAATGAGAGGCCCATGCACAGCAGCCAAGACCCAATGCAGCCAAAAATAAATAATATTTTTAAAAATGAAAAAAAAATACACAATATTAATCTATCATAATTTCATTACTTGCCTATAAAGTACTGCAGGAAGAGTAGATGTCTTTTGTGTGCCTCCTTCTTTTTTACTTGGTTTTCTCTCCTTGGGTGCTCGCAAAATTGCCGGTATGTTCAACTTCTATTGATTTGAACAAACGCAGTTTATTTTGTTTTAAAGAAAAAATATAAAGCAACTTTCCTCTATGCACCGCTCAAGTCAACTAATATGCTAGGACTGTAAGGGGGAAATCTTTTACAAGCTTTTACATTGGCCAAAAGGGACTAAAATGAGTTTTTGTCTCAGTCACTGCCGTTAGAAGCCTATAATAACATACTTTCATCGATTTTCAGTGGACCACTAAAACATTATGAAAATTAAACTTTTACTTTAGCTTTAAAAATGAAAGACAAGGACAAGAATTTAAGAACTTAAAAAAAAAAGTACACTTGACAAAAAGAATATTGAGGCCGTTTATTTTCCTCAACATCCCAGCTACACTGGTGCTCCAAAGGTTAATTAGAAAAATTATCTTATTGGACCAAACTCTCCACAAAGCGAAGTAGATTCTCTTTGGGTTTCTACTAATCAGTAGTATGCTGGCTTCCCAGACAGCAACCATCTATCAAAGTCATTTCTCAGTGGCCCGGTGGGCTGGCATCTGTTTAACCAACTGGAAAAAAGTGTCCTGCAAGTGGTACAAATGAATTCTACTTCTGCTGTGTATTTTACATTTGCACAAGGAAATGCATGCACTTCTGTTACAAGTGATTTAATAAGTGAAAATGCTCTCTTATTGTAGATAATGTTTTATACTAAATAGGAAATTCTTATGAGACAAACTTGCAAACCAAGTCAAAAGATAATGCTAGCTTGCCAAATAAACTAATAATAGGCTTGCATTCAATATTAACTTATCTAAATATAAAACACCATAATCTTCCAAAAATTCATCAACCTATCAATAGAAACAAAGGTCAATTATCCATACGTGACTATTCATTCTCACCTTTTATATTATGTTATTCATTATAATATAAGCCATATACACCTTGTTCACAAAAGCAGCATCTTCAAAGCCAGCATGGCACAATACATATCAGTATGCATTACCTTCTAAAATAATATGTCTACACAAATTGTTTAATGAATTTGCCTCTTTGTAAACCTTTAAAACAAGTACAATGAAAGATATCTGTTTTTTGAAAACCTTCCTTCACAAACAAAACTATTTTCATAGTGAAAGGACCACAGTGAGTCTCCATCATCCTTAAAAAAATAACTGAAATTATTCAAATGAATTCTTAATTTAAGAATTATATACACAGTACCAAAAAAAAGCATTCAAAGAAATCCATTTGGCAATGATTCTTCTTTTCAATACCAAAAACTATAAAAAGCTAAATATGTTCAAGGATAAAGTTAATTTTTTTCATAACTACAATAATAGTTACTGAAGGAGAAAAACTACACTTTAACATTAAAGTTTCAAAAACCATTTCTTACGCAGTTCAAAACCAAATCAACATGAAAATAAATCTCTCTAGTCTTCTGTTTAAATTTTACACACTCCCCCGGTCCAAAAAAAAAAACTAATTATAGCACAAGAACAGGACAGAAGAAATGTGGCAAGGAATCTAAAACTGCTACATTAGAGACAGAAGAATATGGTAGAAGTAACTCATGCTTCAAATCTTAGCTTCATCACAAACAACAGGTCAATCAGTTAGAGCAAATGAAAAAATCTGCAAACCAGATAGCTGTTAAAACAACCAAATTAAGCTACAAGTTCTCAGAAGGCAGCTTCCAAAGCTCTAGATGTACTTCAGGCAGGAATCATTATCCCAGAGGATTAGTTGGCCCTGATTAAACTGAATTCTTTAGTTAGTGAAGCGACAGTTGTATTAGAGTTCTGATCTTTGAAATCATATAGAGAGCAAGAAGAGAAAGAGATAGCAACTGGAAAGAAACTAACCTGCCCTGTGATTCTGCCTAGTAAGGCCCATATTCCTTGTCCTTCACTTCGAAGTTTTCCATTCAGGTTTTGTAGTTCTTCTAAAGATTCACACAGCTACAATGTAAATAATTCAAATTAGTAAACCAGTAAAATATACAGTAAAATATGCTAAAATGTAAATAATTTATTAATAAATGCCCCAAAATATCTATATTTATAGTCCATATATTTTTAACACATTCAAGTACAATACACTGAAAAATGAGGGTCTCCAATTATCTAAGCAGCACCAACAAAATGTAAGCATTTTGTTTTATGTTACCATTTTTACTAATGATAATAATGATGCCTACATTTATATATTCTATTATAGTTTACTATATAATTTCAGAAACATTCTGCTAATTAATCCTTATGAGTCTATCAAGATGCACTCCCACCATTTTCCCAATGAGAAAACTAAGGATCACAAGGTTTTTGTGACTTAGCCAAAATCATAAAACTAGCAAGAATCCTTAGGTCTTTTGAATTGAATCCCAGTACTCTTTTCAATACAGTACGGCTGATTATTGGAAATTTACTTCCTACAAATTTTTTTTTTTTTTTTTTGGCGGTACGCAGGCCTCTCACTTTTGTGGCCTCTCCCGTTGCGGAGCACAAGCTCCGGACGCGCAGGCTCAGCAGCCATGGCTCACAGGCCCAGCCGCTCTGTGGCATGTGGGATCTTCCCGGACCGGGGCATGAACCCGTGTCCCCTGCAACGGCAGGCAGACTATAAACAACTGCGCCACCAGGGAAGCCCCCTACAAATTTTTTTATCACTTAAAACATTATTTATCAATAAGTCAATCCTGGTTTTATATGCTCATGTTACTTATTACCTAAAATTTAGTCGCAACTTGCTTTTACATATTTCTTTTTGATCTTCCTCATCTTTAGAATGAAGGGGTAGAGGGAAATTTAAATTAGGAGTTGCTTTTTTTTTTAATCAAAAGTAACAAAACAATTCAAGAAAAAAAACAGTAATTTCAAAATAAGTTTTAAAGTTTTCTACAACTCAGAAAGAGAAGTTCCATAGTACAGTGGTTAGGAATAAGGAATGGAGTCAGACTGCTGGGCCTCAAACCCCAACTCTATGACTTGACTACCTATGTGAGCCTGGGCAAATTACTTCCCCTGTTCAGGACTCAGTTTACTCCTCTGAAAATGGGAGCAGTAATCCTAAGCCATATTATAAAGCTGAAATGAGAATTAAATGAGTTAATACAAGTAAAAGTGCTCAAAATTGTGCCTGGCACATAGAAAGTACTCAGTAAGTGTTAATGATGGTAATGAAAATAATGAGGGGTCGGAATTGTAGGCAAGTTGTAAGAACTCCAGAGGAATTTCAAAATAAAACATAAATAAAAATGTTATAAAATCAGAAAAGAAATCATCAATAAGATGTAATATATTATGTTGTTTGTTTTATAGCCAACTTACCTTATTATATTCCACATGAAGCTTTTCTTGTTCATTCTCTAATTTATCCTTTATATTCTTTTGTTCAGCCATATTTTCTTGAATTTGAATCATGCGCATATTTCTCTCTATTTAAATTAAATATCCAATTTTACTTTAGTAGAAAATAAAAGGTGATATACAAAATACACAAAGGAAGAAGCTAACCATAGGGATGATCACATGGATAAATCTACATTATTCAAAACACTTTTAACTCTATTCACAAATTAACTTAGCATTTTACAGCAACCCACAACTTATTAGGAAAATTAACATGCTTTTACTTGATATATGTAACATTGCTAGTAAATTTCTAAAAATTGACAGCATATCAAAATCTCCATTGGCAAATTGTCATCAATGAAAACATGCATGCATCACTGTCTATACTGACCAAAATAATAATTCACAAAATCAGCAGTGAGAGCAGGTTGCTTATGTTTTCTCCTTCCATCCACACTAGAACTAGTATCTGAATTGTCCACTGGGAAGATATCTGTACTGATCCCCATCAGTTCTGCTTTCCGCATAAGTTTACGAATGGCCGAAGCACTGCTAGTGAGTGGTCTGGGCAATTTTTCCCTTGGAACCCAGGCCTGGGGTCTGGTGGATCGAGCTAGTTCTGCTTTGGCACGATATTGCTGAAGCCGGGCATTGATCCTTGCCTATAAAAGAAATGTATACAAATTTTAAAAGATATTAAAATCGAACATACTCCTTATGATTTTTATGTCCACATTTAGAAAAAGTAAAGATAACCAGAATTTCACATATCAAGGCAAATTATATCTATCCACAGTCCTTAAGGTATACTGTATAATTCTTGGGCAATAATAAACCAGGTCTACCCCTAGTAACAACTGTCCTAGTCTATGATCAGAATTGTCAAAAACTAATATGATTAAGCTGAAGTTTCTCTTCTCAACTAGCCTTGCACTAGTCTCCATAAATGTACTTAATTTACATAAAAATACATTTTATATGATGGGCAAACTAATCAAATTCTTTGCATAAAAGAACATTAGAACAGACTGAAAAAAGATGTGGTCAACATATTGCACTGATAGAATAATTTCCTCTAAGCCACATTCTTTAATGTACTGGAAGCATGCTTTACAAATGACTGCTTTGTTGACTAGGTGACGAGTAATATATTCAACCACAAACTATACTCACCATTTATCTTAATGACAATCCACTTCCTAGGTAACTAACTAAATTTCACAATTATACTTCACATGTCATTGGCAAACACATGAGATCTGAAATTTATAACCTTGATTTTTTTTTTTCTTTGGCCATGCTGCGTGGCTTGTGGGATCTTAGTTCCCTGACCAGGGATCAAACCCAGGCCCTCAGCAGTGAGAGCGCGGAGTCCTAACCACTGGACCGCCAGGGAATTCCCTGAAATCTATAACCTTGAAAGAAAAAAACATGAGTTTTGGCATGAATCCCATCCATACCTGTGCTTCTGGTGACAGTTGCTTCTCTCTTTCTTGTAAAGACATTTTACAATAGGATTGTAGAGCCAAGTAGTTTTTTCTCTTCCACTTTCTGTCTAACCTATCTGCATGTTGCTTACAATAAGCAAAAAATGGATCTGCTATATCCTATATCAAAAAACAGGGGAGAAAAAGTAAACATTTTTACTTCAAAGGGTCATAAAAAAACGATAATAGATAATATTTCCTTTTTGAAGAATATCCCACAGTGTTGGTTATTCCTAAAATAAATTACAAAAGTAATATTTATACATAATGATAAAAATTGCTGCTTTAGAAACTTAATCCTATATATCAAGTTCAAATTAGCAATTTTTTTTTAAAGGGCCTTGTGGATTTAAAAATACTGAAATCAAATCTTAGGTATTACCATTTATTTATATTTGTTACCTAAAAAATAATTACGGTTTAAAACAAATAAGATTTCAATAATCTTAGGTAGAAACAATCATTAAATATTAAAGTTATGCATATAGATTAATATTATAAAACAACAGTATATCTAGAAAATACAGGACTAGCCAACACAAATAAGTAGGGCACTTCTAATTGACTAGAAATGCACAGGCAGATTCCACTTGGGACAAAAATGGATTAAGAAGGTCAGGCCTTGTCAATAAAACATTTTAGATATTCCCTTTAACTCTTCATGAAACCCTAAAATCTCAGATGGAAACGCAGCTCTCTCACAGTCGTATTTCATGATACTACCTTAATGGGTACATTTTTTATTCATAAATAGTAGGGTACCAAAAATAAAAGAAATCTACTATCAAAAATAGAAATAAATTGTAAATATGTAGCCAAAAAAAGTAATGTGCAATGTGATTGCCAGCAAAGTAACAGGCAGTTCATTCTTTAGGTCTGTCCCAAAGAGAAAAATAAAGATAAGCTATCCATATAGGTTTTTATCTAAGTTATGTTAAAGGGTCTCTTAGTAAGGTGGGGTTTTACAGCCCAAAGAGAAATGATGACACTAAAAAAAGAAGAAACAAATGAGAAAGTACAAAAAGAGAAATCATCGTAATAAAACTAAAGTGTCCTTGACATTAAAAAAAAAAAAAGCATATGATGCAGTTCTGTAGTGTGATATCCAAAGATGTCACAATATAGCACCGTGAACACTGTGATCACAGAATTTTGAAATATAAAAACCTGGAGATAAATCCTGGCTCCACCACTTACTGATTTTTGTGGCTTCAAACAAGTTGCGAAACATCTCTGGGTCTCTGTTAACTCATTAGTAAAACAGATTTAATAATAACTACTTCATATAGGTACACAATACAAAAACATGGGCAGAAGATTGCATTAAAACGTGCACACACACACACACACACACAGTTGCTTTCTCATAACATACTCTATATCCTGGTCACAGAATAGGCTAATGGAAATAAAGAACACATTGAAGCGCAATCAAAATGATCTGGAGAACTATTCTACTGTTTTAAAGTAGTAGGTAAGGTTGAAATTGACTTATCAGAGATAGGATTCATGCTTCCATAGATGAGTTAAGCATTAGGACCTAGACTCTGACTCGCTAATAGACCAGTCATCTCTGGTCAAAAAGGGGACTAGGTAGCCCAAGTAATTTTTTTGTTTGTTTTCATTATTTGGGATTGGGGGACAATAAACCCTAAGTCTAAGGGTAGAATGACCAAGGGATTAACCTTGTTTAGACAGTGGGACAGATATACCAAGCAAATATTAACTGTGACAGAAACCACTGTCTTCTAATATCTATCCTCCCCTTCTTCTCCTTAGTACTAGAATCTTCTGAGTTTCTACTGGGTACTTGATGACCTTGCCAGAAAATCTCTGCTCCAGACTCTCAGCATCTGGATATGGGCATGTGATAAGTTCCAGCCAATGAGGTTTGTGAAATTTCCTAACCATACCTTTGAAAGGAAACTGCCTACTCTTAACCTTTTCTTCCTTCCTTCCAATGGGGTGGAACCCAGTCAAGGTGTGATAAACCATCTCTGACCATGTAAGAAAGTGCAACAGACTAAGGGAAGATGAAGCAACAAGTAAGAAGGCACCTGGTCCCTGGAACCAAACTCCCCCAATATCAAATCAGTCTGGAATGTAGAAAGAATTCAACTTCTTCTTTGTTTAAGTCACTGGCTATTTGGTTTTGTTAAACCATTCAAAATAGTGTCCTAATTAATGCATTGGTTGACTTGGAATATCCCTTCAACTTGCCTAGAGAAACTTTCAAGATCCTACTCCCAATGGAAAATAGAAAGGGAAAAACATTTTTCTGAATATCTACCATGTACCAGGCACAGGTGCCTTTTTTCATACTATCTCATTTATCCTTTAACACTACCACATGAGGTGGGTTCTATTATTTTAATATCAATTTTATGGATAGAAAACTGAAAACAAGAGAGGTTAAGTTGCTGACCCAAGATCCACTGCTAGAAAGTTAAGATCTGTCTTTTTCAACCACTACCTGTCATCAGATTTACTTATGGACGTTTCCAAACAGAAATGACAAAAGCCCAACTCTGGAGATTGTGATTCAGTAGGTCTAAGGCAAAGAGTTTTAAACGTGAATGCCTTGAGAAAAGTACCAGTAAACGTGAATGTGCAAAGGGGCCTAAAAGACGCTGGAAGATTATAAGACAAAAGTAATGATGGGGGTGGGGAGGTGGGGGGATGCAGGGTAAAGGTGGGGACTATGAGCAATGTGACAAAGTGGAATGCCCCTCAAGGTTGTCTTTTTTTTTTTTTTTTTTTTTTTTTTGCGGTACGCGGGCCTCTCACCGTTGCGGAGCACAGGCTCCGGACGCGCAGGCTCAGCGGCCATGGCTCACGGGCCCAGCCGCTCCGCGGCATGTGGGATCCTCCCGGACCGGGGCACGAACCCGTGTCCCCTGCATCGGCAGGTGGACTCTCAACCACTGTGCCACCAGGGAAGCCCCAAGGTTGTCTTTTTATAGCACTATTCTTATCAAAAGAATGTATCCACAGGCCTAGTTTAGGCTGTGGACCTCTGGATTGCATGATTTGTTCTAGAATCTTAAAAGAAAAACTTTTTTTAAACGAAGCTCCCTGAGTAATACTGATACAGCAGATCAAAGGAGTATAAACTGAAAGAAACTACTGGGAGTCTTGTACACTGAGAACCAACTGGCACTTGTAAAAAGTGTATTTTTAAGAAAGTAGGGATGCTTTATTGGTACCTTAATAAAACTGAAGTGTTTACTGAAATCCTATAATGAGTTAGGAGCATATCGTATTTACCTTCTCAGTTACAACACCATCAATGTTCTTATCCACCCCACCTCAGCCATTTAATTGCCATGACTGGACCTAGATTCTGTACTCTTTCCATAATTCAATGCCTAAAATATCATTCTCTGAGCATCATCTTTTTAGAGGCCTCTCCCGCTGTGGAGCACAGGCTCCGGACGCACAGGCCCAGTAGCCATGGCCCATGGGCCCAGCCGCTCCGCGGCATGTGGGTTCCTCCCGGACCGGGGCACGAACCCGCGTCCCCTGCATCTGCAAGCGGACTCTCAACCACTGCGCCACCAGGGAAGCCCTCTGAGCATCATCTTTTATCCTTCCTGATCACTCTCTCTAAGACTCAAACAAGTTTCTAACACCTTTCAGGTCTCCAATGTACGGACTTTCTGTCTTCTGACTGTCCTAGAGCCCATGCACATGACTGCCCTCTTTACCTGATTATTTCATGGTCCATCAATTAATTACTTCTTTGCATGGCGCATCGATTCGCTTGTTCCTCTCTTCCTCAACTAGCTTCGCCTGACAAGCCTAAGGCACAGGTAAATCCAACTCTTCCCCTATTTTGTACCTGTACCTGAGCATCTGAACACATTCTCAAATTAATCTGTATTCCATTTTTGTAGATAATTATTGAATAGCTTTATCTCTCTGTCAAACCTGCAATATCTCCTCCCTATTCCTAACTTGCAGATGATGACCTTATTTGTTTATTTCACTGGAGAGGGTCTCAAAGAGAAGAGAAAAGCAACAAAACAAAAACTTCCACAACCTCGAATCACCACATACCTCAACCTATCTGCATGTCTACACATATCCTCTGACTAATCTCCTGTTACTATGGATAAACTGCCCAATGTTCCTCTCTAAGGTTAACCTTCAGTTGTGATAATATCCCACCCTGTCTTCCCTCCAGGAATTTTCTCTCTCTTACACATTTTCTTCTCTCCACTGGCATGCTAAACATACTGTAATATCCTTTAAAAATACTTAAAAGAACTTCCTTGGGCTCCCATTTGTTGTTCCACTTCTAAGCTCCTCTTAAAAGGAAAAATCTAAAGCCCTGTCCATATTAGCTATCTTCAATTCTATTCCATTCCTAAGTTTTCATTGTCTACTCCCAACCACTCCAATAGCTCCTGTCGAGTGAAAAATGACCTTCATTTTGCCAATTCCAATGGTCATTTCTCAGTCTTAATCTTACTCCTTTGACACAATTTGCTCACTCCCTCTTTGAAACACTTCTTTGAAATGCCTCTCTTAGTTCTATTTTTTACCTCACTGATCACTCCTCCTCAGTCTCCTTAGTAGATTCCTCCTTATTTTCCCAAATTTGAGTGCTGTTGAATGCTGAGGTAGCCCTATGACTGCCATCAGACCTCTTCCCATCTCCTTCTACTCTTATAACCTAGATAATTTCATCTAGTCATCCCACCATAAATACTATCTATACCCTGACAGCTCCCAAATTTATATCTGTAGCCTTGACTGCTTCCCTAAACTTCAGACTCTGATAGCCAACAACCTACCTGATCTCTCCACTTACATGTCTAATAGGCATTTTGAACTCAACATGTCCAAAACTGTCCTCAGTTTCCTTTTCTCCTTCAACAGATCTGCTCTTCCTTCAGTCTTCTCCACCTCAGTAAACCACAACTCCATTCTGCTAGAAGCTCAGGCCAGAAAGAAGTCACCCTTTTTACCCTCTCTTTCTGTTACATTCCACAATCCTTCAGCAAATACCTATAAAATTTGTCATTTCTCATTACCTCCATCCTAAAACCTGTTACAGTAAAAGTTCTAACAGGTCTCCCTGCTTTCACTCTTGCCTCCCTACTGCCTGTACTCAATACAGTTATCAGGGCAGTCCTTTTAAACATCAGTTGGTTCATTATGTACTCTATGCAACGCTATGGCCTTCCATCTCACTCAGAGTGTAAATCCAAAGTCATTCCCATATCTTTCCAGGCCCCACATGAAGTAGCTCCCTGCTACCCCTATGACCTCCTCCTCTCCTCTTACCAAACCCCAGCCCCTAACTCTGTACCAGGCTTACCAGTCTTCTTCTTGGTCCTCAAACCAAGCATGTTCCTACCTCAGAGCCTCTATTTCTGTTCCCCCTGCCTGTAATGCTCTCCTCTCAAATAAACATATGCTCCCTACAATTTTCCTTACATATTTCCATAAAATGTCACCTTATTAGAGAGCCCTTCTCTGATCTCCCCATATAAAGCATTGCCCTACCTCCCTTACTCCCTAAATACTTTATCCTGCTTTATATTTCTCCACAATACTTATCACAATATTTTTTTTGCTAACTTTTTCACTCTCTGTCAGAGGAGAGCCCACCTGCCACTAAAATGTAAGCTACCTTAAGAGCACAGTTTGTTTTGTTCACTGTTATCTCTACAGGGTCTATAGCAGCAGTCCCCAACCTTTTTGGCACCAGGGGCCGGTTTCATGGAAGACAATTTTTCCACAGACCGGGGGTGGGGTGGGGTGGGGTGAGGGGTGTGATGGCTCAGGCGGTAACACAAGCGATGGGGAGCAGCAGATGAAGCTTCACTCGCTCGCTGTTCACCTCCTGCTGGGCGGCCCAGGTCCTAACAGGCCACGGACCAGTACTGGTCTGCGGCCTGGGGGTTGGGGACCCCTGGTCCATAGCAATGCCTAATACACAGTAGGTCAATATATCTGTTGAATAAATACACTGAATGAATGACAGTAAAAACATTAATTTGTAATCCTTAGATAGTTCAAAGGTAAGAGACAGATAGGTCAAGAATGTCCAGCTGAAGTTTCTGATTCTTCCAGGGAACCTTCTTTCTGTATTTACACCACTTCTTGTCCATACTAGGCACCTGTGACATCTTTTACTGCCATCTTGTAAGACTGTTGAACATTTTATTGTGTTTACTATCTATTCCCACCTAGGTTGATACTGTGACTTAAAGCTATTTTTATGCTCCCTGACAAACTCCTCCACCTCATACTAGAGTTTAGTGTCTTGCACATATGCATATGCCCTCAATCATGGTTGACTGATTTCACAGAGTACTATGAAGCTTTGTTTGAATATAAATCTCACTGTTTGCTAAACAAAGTTTAGGTCACCCCTTAACACAACTTAACTGAGTTTCAGAACGTGAATCCAATAAGGACTTACTCCTTATGGTCATGTTCTACAAATACTTGCTGAGTTACAATTCTGTCAGCCCTCAGCTGCAGTGCCTTTGCAGACATTATATGATTAACTTGTTTAACATACAGCTGTAATTTATTTTTTAAAGAGTCTTGTACTCAAATCTGAAACTCCCAGATGATGAAGACCAAAGAATAAAAACAATAAATCTGAGCAAGATTTCTTAATTTCTTATTCTAGTGCTTGAAATTTCTAAGACTTTTTACAGATGAAAATTTTAAATGCAAATTCAATGCCCAAATGCCTAGTGTCTAGATACCAAGAGAGAAAAACTAATTTGACAATGTACATATTTTGTCCTTTATATATTTCTGAACCATAAACAAAACTATGTCTATAGCTGTTTAGTATTTCTTCCTATAAAAACTGAAAGTAACCAACTTAGCTTTATTGATATCTTGTATTTGGGTTCTATCTAAGAATCTGTATTCAACTTGATCTCATTTTTGAAGGTATATTTTTCCAATTTGGCATTTATCACTTTTTCATTTTCCACTTTTATGACTTAAGTATTTTATCAATTCTTAAAACACTCATACAAACTGTATGCAAAATATGGCTGTCTAAAACCAAGGTGAACTAAGTTTACATTAAGTCTTTTTATGTATTTAAATTATATTTATTTTAAAATATATAGCAGTTTCTTTATCCATCATTAAAATATTATCTTTACCTTTACCTTTTATATAAAAAATTAATACTAATCTAGCTAACAGAAAAATAGGCTTTGTACAGGAAAGCAAAATTATCCTTTGGCATCAGATTCCACAAAAGCATTAAAAGGTATTAACTATTTATACTAAGCTGATTAAAATCTGACATTATTTCTTTCTAGCATGAAAATATATATAATTTAATGATTATATAATACTTCAAAGTATCCAAATCTACTCTTCATTTTTTAACCATATGTGTTAAAACACAGAGAGTAAACCTATGTTAATTTATTCTGCAGCTAAAGCTCAACTTATCCAATATCAGTTTATCTAGGAAAGTCCTAATACTCTGCTCTGCCCATATTTAAGAATTACCCATATGCATTTTTATTATATTTTATATTTCCTTACACTTAGTTGGACCATTCCAAATTCACTATTTTCAACTGTGGTTTATAATACAGATAAAAATATGGTCTTATGGTAGATATTCAATTTAGACACTGATACAAAACTCATAAAGTTAATTCAAAAATAATGATATAAACTCTTTATTAAAAACAAGACTGGTGTGTTTTTATCCTATATGTTATTTATCATTTATATTATTCAAAAAGGATTTGAGGTGGCTCGTTAAAATATTCAAAGTATAAGATAATTTTAATTAAGTTTTAATTATTAATTTTAAAAACTAAGTAAGGAGTGTGTGTGTATGTGTGTGTGTGGAAGGTGAGAGTGAATAATGGAATGAGGGGAAAAAAGAGGTAGGAAAAAATAAGAGGAAGCCCAGACATACAGAGTATCCCTCAAAGCTCTGTGTAAGATTATAGAACTAACTTGGGGCTGTGATGATAAAAGATAAAGCCAGTACTATTCAGTCTATGGAATTATTTTTTCAGTGTAGAATGTTGTTTTCTTTCCTTGAGTAACAGATGCTAAAGCCATACTAATGTTTGGAGTTTAGACAGGTGATCTCTTTTGACATAAAATGTACCATAAATGAAAAACAACAATAATCTTGACTAAACAATGTTCTGATTTATTAAACTGAATTCCCTTAAAAAACACAAAGTAATTGAGCCAGTATTAACTTGACCCCCCCTCTGATTGGGGTAAAAAGCCAATGAGAACAAAAAAGCCTTGGAAAGGAAGGACTACTGAGAAGCCAATTCCACTGTGATGAGGGAGGCTGGAAGGAGAGGGTATGACACTATTAAAAGGCAAAGACCAGGAAATAGATCAGATCCAGAGAAAAGAAGGCCCAGAATATTAGAATTCTTCTACTCTGAAGCAAAGAAGGGAAAAACGGGAAAGGTGACATTTTTACTTGTTTTTTTTTAATTCAAAACACCTGATTCTTCTTTTCCTTCTTTTAATAGCTGATATAAAGATGTCTTCATTTGTTCTAGGTATGAGCTACAGTGAATGGAAATAAACTGACAACTTCTTAGGCTAGTTGTAGCAAACTGTTAGTTGCTGACCCCACCCCCCACCCCCCCGAGTCATCCCTTTCCAACATATTCCTTTTTTGTAAAATCCATTTTCTTTGACAGAAACTAAAAATGTCAGGTTTCACCTTCCCAACTTATCTCATTGCTAACGATGGCCATAATGACTGTTTCAATACATGACATGATGGGAAAATCTAGTGGCATGAACATATGAGAAAATTTTTCATTCCTAATAATAAGAGAACCCTTTCCCTTCCCTTTGGCTTTGAATTCTATAATGAAAGAACACAGTGCTAAGAGCTATTCCAGCAATGTTGAGACCATGAGACAACAAGGTTAGGAACTAAAAAGAAAAACATGTTGATGCTGGTGGGAGAGAAGGATAAAATAAGACTTCATCATTTAGCTGCTGAAACAACCCCAGAACTACTTATGTTTATGCCTCCTGTCATATGAGATAGTTAATAACTACTTAGGCTATTGCATTTAAGTATTCTATTACTTGCTGCCAAAAGCCTAGGTAAGATACAACATCAAGAAGATGAACAACCACAGCATTTATCTTTTGTGTGTGTGTGTGTGATATGCGGGCCTCTCACTGTTGTGGCCTCTCCCGTTGGGGAGCATAGGCTCCCGACGTGCAGGCTCAGCAGCCATGGCTCACGGGCCCAGCCGCTCCGCGGCATGTGGGATCTTCCTGGACCGGGGCACGAACCCGTGTCCCCTGCATCGGCAGGCGGACTCTCAACCACTGCGCCACCAGGGAAGCCCAACACAGCATTTATCTTAAAAGGCCACATGCACATTGGTAATAGACTCCAAATGTGGCTCTGAAACTTCCAGAAAATTAAAGAAGTTATTAATACAATCAGTTACATAATTCACAATATCACAAACCAATTAGTTACATAATTCACAATATCACAAACCAATTAGTAAGCAAACACACTGCTATACCTACTATTGAGAACTGAGAGAACGAATACTGTGCTGAGAAATAGGCTCATCAACATTCCCAGTTAATACAAAAGAAAAAAATCAGTAAGGCTTTCAACAACAACAACAATGTAAAAAGCACACATCAGCAAAAGGAATAATAGTAAGAATCAAAATAATTTTGTCCAGGTATGTAAGCATCTAATAATATGGCTTACATAGAATGTTTAGAGGAGCTGATATTCTGTATATATTCCAAATAAATCATATTTCTTACAAACTTCAAATAAAGGTTAAATAAGATTCTTAGAGAAGTACCAAAGTGAAAGTGATCTATTTGCTAACACACGCTTTAACAGGTAACTGAGCTGGGGTAGCAGTGAACATCAACTTATGCAAACCAAAGAGATCAAGAGACACGTGTATGTAAGAGATAAAGTTATTCCAATACCACAAGAAAATGTGCCAAGGAAATATTCTCAGTCCATGCCCGTAGATAAATAGGAAATCAAAACAAGGAAAAATGGTAAATCAAATATGCAAGGCACTATACTTAAAATGATGGCTTGAAAACTAATTTTACCCTAGAATTCATTTTTAAATAAAATCTTAAAAAAAAAAAAAAGACCTTAAATGCTAAAAAGCTGACCAAATAAAAGCTGAATGACAGAAGAGATCTTGTCCCTCAACTTGTATTCTAAGCACTGAGGATACAGTGAAAAATAAAAAAGAACAAAAAATCCTGTCCTCATGAATCTATATCCTAATGAAAGTGACAGACAATAAACAAGATAAAGAAGAACCATATATATTATCACACACCATGATCAACTGGGACTCATTCCAAAGATGCAAGGATTTTTCAATATCTGCAAATCAATCAATGTGACACACCACATTAACAAATTGAAAAATAAAAACCATATGACCAGGACTTCCCTGGTGGTGCAGTGGTTAAGAATCGGCTTGCCAAAGCAGGGGACACAGGTTCAAGCCCCGGTCTGGGAAGATCCCACATGCCGTGAAGTAACTAAACCCGTGCGCCACAGCTACTGAGCCTGTGCTCTAGAGCCCGCGAGCCACAACTGCTGAGCCTGCATGCTACAACTACTGAAGCCTGCGTGCTTAGAGCCCATGCTCCGCAACAAGAGAAGCCACCGCAATGAGAAGCCTGTGCACCGCAACCAATGAAGAGCAGCCCCCGTTCACTGCAACTAGAAAAAGCCCAGGTGCAGCAACATAGACCCAACGCAGCCAAAAATAAATAATAAATAAATTTATTTTTAAAAACCTATATGATCATCTAAATAGATGCAGAAAAGGCTTTTGACAAAATTCAACATCTATTTATGATAAAAACTCCTCAGAAAGTGGGCATAGAAGGAACGTACCTCAACATAATAAAGGCCATATATGACAAATCCACGGCTAACATCATACTCAGTGGTGAAAAGCTGAAAGCATCTCCTCTGAGATCAGAAACAAGATAAGATGTCCACTCTTAGCACTTTTTTTTTTTTTTTTTTGCGGTACGCGGGCCTGTCACTATTGTGGCCTCTCCCGTTGCAAAGCACAGGCTCCGGATGCGCAGGCTCAGCGGCCATGGCTCACGGGCCCAGCCGCTCCGCGGCATGTGGGATCTTCCCGGACCAGGGCATGAACCCATGTCCCCTGCATCGACAGGCGGACTCTCAACCACTGCGCCACCAAGGAAGCCCCACTCTTAGCACTTTTATTCTACATGGTTTTGGAAGTTTTAGCCACAGCAATCACAGAAGAAAGAGAAATAAAGGGAATCCAAATTGGAAAAGAAGAAGTAAAACTGTCACTGTCTGCAGATGACATGATGTGATACATAGAAAATCCAAAAGACACTACCAGAAAACTACTAGAGCTATATTAGATAGTGGTTAGGTATTTTTAAAAGGGAAGAATAAAGCAGGAAAGGAGAATAGAAAGTGTCATGGGAGGGAGAGGGTTGTAACTTTAGACCAGTGCGTAGTAGACATGGAATGAGCACCCAAAAAAAGTGAGGGAATGAGCCATGTGAGGGAAGAGCAGCCCATGCAGAGAAACAAGTACAGAGGCCCAGAGTAGGGGCTCACCTGGTCATTCATTAAAGGAGCAGCAAGTAGGCCAATGAGGCTGAATGAAGGGAAATGATGAAGTCAGAGAGGTAATGTGAAGCCAGATCACACAGAATCTTATAAATCAGCAGAAGAAACTGGCCTCTAGTCTGAATCAGAAAGAAAGCCACTGAAGGGTTTTGAGCAAAGGAGTGACCCGACCTGACTTAGATTTTAATGGGATAATACTAGCTGCTACTGAAAATGTCCCCTATTCTCTGGAAAAGGATGGGCAAACTATGACCTGAAAGCCAAATCTGGTGCTGCCTGTTTTTGGAAATACAGTTTTATTTGAACACAGCCATGTTCATTTGTTTATGTATTGTCTATGGCTGTTTTCATAATCAATGGCAAAGTTAAATAGTTACACACAAGCCATAGGCCCACAAAGCCCAACATATTTACATCTGGCTCTTTGTAGTAAAAAATTGCCACCCTCTGCTCTAGCAAGGCAAGGGTAGAAAGAGTTAGGAGGTTGTTATATTAATCCAGGTGACAAAAGACGACAGACTAGGATAGCAGCAATGAATGTGGTAAGAAGAATTTGGACATATACTAGATATACTTTGAAGACAGGATATGCTAATGGATTAGACATGGAGTGAGAGAGAAAGTGATCTCAGTAACTCTCATAGAGTTCATCCAGAATAATTTTTAAAATAATGCCTAACACAGCCACATAAAGGTATCACTGAAGATCTGATATAAAATGTCTAACTTCAAGTAACATAACTTCTTGATGAATTCATTTAAAAAGTTTTTGATCTACCACGAGCCATTCCTATCCATCCTGGTTCTTCTAGCAATATTAAGGCATCAGTTCAACAGCTAAAGATCTAATTTGAGCCTTTGAAATTTAATCCATGAATGATTTCAATGCATTATCAAAGGCTGTGGGAAAAAATTGATAAATTATCTTACATGTTTCAAACAGAATTTTCTACATGGTAACAAATTATAACAATGTTCACAGTACCAAAATCATACTTTATCATACTACCATACTACCATATGGTTTAAATGAAATACAAGTAGCCTTAAGTCTAACTATATGATGTGAACCATAATAATATAAGTTTCAGTCATAACTGAGCCTGTGCTATAGTTCAGTTTTAATAATAAGATATGTTATAACATGGTTAAATATTCTAAATAATCTAGAATTTTCACAAAGTGGATCAAAAAGAATAGAAACTTCAAATGCATTCTCACCAGTAAGACAAAGTACTATGTCAGAAGACTATAAGAAAACATGAAAATATGCTATGGTATATGATGTCTTTGGATGAAACTGAGGTACTTATTCTCTTTTTCAACCTTTATTTTACTGCCTATATAAAACAGCCATTAAGAAGTAAGAAATCTGGGCTTCCCTAGTGGCATAGTAGTTGAGAGTCCACCTGCTGATGCAGGGGACACGGGCTCGTGCCCTGGTCCGGGAGGATCCCACATGCCGTGGAGCGGCTGGGCCTGTGAGCCATGGCCACTGGGCCTGCGCATCCGGAGCCTGTGCTCCGCAGCGAGAGAGGCCACAACAGTGAGAGGCCCACGTACCGCAAAAAAAAAAAAAAAAAAAAAAAAAAAGAAGAAGAAATCCAACTTAATAAACCAGTCTTTAAAAAAGAAATAAAAAATGCTTTCTAGAATGTCATAAAACTGAAACAGAAGACAAGGTGTACCCACACAGAGTAGATCTATTTTAGCTTAAAATTTGTTTTTTAATCAAATATACATTACATAAATCTTAATCTACAGAAGTACAACCATGAGAAGTAGCCAAGAACTTCATTTTAACAGAATGCTTACTGTCAAGAGCAAACCTCACTGATACTGATTCATGCAAAGTCTTGGGTTTTAAAACACTGTTCAGAAATCTTTATGATTTTCCAATTCTATAAACTGTTTATAAGAGGAAACCATAAACATATGTAAATATGCTTTAAATCATTTCCCCAAAAAGAGTTCATTTAACAAGACAGCAAATGGGAAGAAAAGTCATTATTCCAGAATCCAGGATTCCTACCTAATCAATCAAGGGAGGGAGCAAGGTAAGGAAAAAACCTCAGGCCTACTTTCCACATCCAGATTTATTTAACTTTCCCTGTAAATTTCTCCAGATTAGCCCACAGATATAGACATAGAGACCACAGACTGCAAACTATTTATTTAGTGTAATATTGTGTTTTGTTTGTTTCAATTCAATTTGAATGCCTTTAGATGTGGGGATACACTCTCTAAATCACTATAGACCCCATTATACTCCACTGTCCCATACATGGCTACTTCACACATTTTCATTAATTAAATGGCTACTGTCTACCAAAAATAATGATGGATGGTGCTATACAAAGAGATCCAAACTACCATAGCATAAAAGGCAAAGCTCTCTCTACAAGTTCTAAAAAAAATGGCTACAAAGGAACCCTTCTGGTGGCAAAACTCAAAGTTTGCCAGAAGTAGAGTAATACCTTAACCTATGGATTCCCTGATCCAGCTGTTCACTGAGATTTATCTGATCTTGAGTCTTACTTGTATTGTCTCTCTGAACTTTTGCCCACCATCTTGAGTTATAGCCATGACTAATCCACACAACCCTATTTTATAATTGTACCTCTATGACTACCACACAGCTGTGAAAATGCTCAGTGTTCATTTAGTGCCCTTCTTCAATTAAAGTACAACTCATCAGAATCAGAGACTGACACAAAAACAGATTTATGTACCCAAAATATAATTTCAATAGGATCCCTATATTGATAAAATATATCCTTCAAAATTTGCTCAACAAATTTTCTTCATCAGATTATCTTTTTTACTTGTTTCCTGTCTATGAAATAAATGGAATAAGATGAAAGCCCAACATAAAAAACCTATTTTTACATGACACTGAAAATTTACCCAATAAAAGCTGGAACATAACATATATACATAACAATATATCCCAAATATAAAGTAAGAATTACAGAATACTCAATTACCTGCCTATATAAAGTGCTTAAAGAATCAACAAAATTTGCTCTCAGGACTCCTTACAGTATTAAAATATTCTGAAGACACCAAAGAGCTTATGTGAGTTATATTTATAGATAGCATATTAGAAGTTAAAATTGAGTAATTTTTAAAATAACAATAAGGCCATTACATGTTAACAAAAATAACATTTTTATGAAAAATACTATGATTTACACACAAAATAATTTAGTGAGAAGAGTGGCACTGTTTTACAATTTTTTTTTTTTTTTTTTGTGGTACGCGGGCCTCTCACTGTTGTGGCCTCTCCCGTTGCGGAGCACAGGCTCCGGACGCGCAGGCCCAGCGGCCATGGCTCACGGGCCCAGCCACTCCACGGCATGTGGGATCTTCCCGGACTGGGGCATGAACCCGTGTTTCCTGCATCGGCAAGCAGACTCTCAACCACTGCGCCACCAGGGAAGCCCACTGTTTTACATTTTTACAAACCTCTTTAATATCTCGATAGTGGACATTAAAAGAAGATAGCTATATAATCTCTAGAAATCTCCACTATTACATGTGAGAATATTAGGAGCAAAGAAAGTATATACTATTTTAATACTGTTATGAAGACAGTTTTAACCTCAAAGACCTTGAAAGAATATTAAAGAGTCCCAAATACATACTATGAAAGCAACTGATTGCTTAATCTAAATTTCTGGTAGGAAAATTTTAGAATTAAAAATAATTGTAAAGAAATAGAAATGCAAATACTGAAGACTGAAGACAGGGTAATGATTTTATTTAAAGAGTAACAGAGCAAGGTTATTACTCAAATATAATTTCAGATTCTCATATAAAATATGCTGACATTATAATGCTTTAAAACACCTTGAATTATGTTTCATTTTATCTGTCAGATTTCACTATAAGATTTTTAACATGTTTTCTAAATGTCTGGCTAGGTTTAAGACTGAAGAAACTCATATATATTGTTTATTCTTCTTAAAGTTTTAGATCTGTGATCTAGACAAAGATTTTAAGAATAAACTCGTAAATTTATTTTATGATGCATACCTGTTTGTAGGAAAAAATGGCGTCATGAGAAGTCTCATGAACATATTCACCAACTATGGATTTAAATCAACCTACCTCCTCTGCTGCTGCCTCTGAAAGCAGACCTTCCTTCTGAGCGCAGGTCACATGGAAATAGGCTCTGCACATCCCTGCATCACAGCTAATGCAAACTCCAGTTCTAGCAAAACGAGGGTCTTCACAGAAGCTACACTCCTACAACGGAATAACAGGAAAAGTCTCAGAGCAAAAATATTTCCAGAACAGAAACTGCATTCTCATACAAAGCATCTACAAAATACAAATAGTGAACCAACAGTATATCAATACAAACAATAACTATAGGCAAGTATTTATATGAAAAAAGTAATTCTCTATATAGTTCTAAAAAAACAAAATTCCACTGATATAGTAATGAGGATAATAATAATTAATATCATTTGAGGGCTTACCGTGTGCTAGGCACTATTCTAAGCACTTTATAAATATTAATAAATATAATCATTTGACATTGCATTCCACAATAATATGTGGAAGAGGTACTATATTTCCATTTTACATATGAGAAAATTTTACACATGAGAAAACTGAGATAAAGACAGTTTTCAAACCAGGATAATCTTACTTTAAGTTCATGCTCTTAACCATTAAGCTACACTGATTTGAACAATGTAATACTACTTGGAAAAATTAAGGAAAATAAATAAGAAGCCAGAGAAAATTCACTGAAAGATCTAGGCATTGCAACCAAAGATATAATGCATTTTAAAAATATATTTAAGAGAATTAAAAGTAATCTTAAGTAAACAATTTTGTGAAATTGGTAGTAATACACAATATAGCCAATTATTTACATTCTTTCTGTATACAAAGGGAAAACCTGAAAAACTAAAGGCATAAACTGTTGAAATTACCCCAAATGCCACCACTCCGATTTATTTTTTTATACTTTTAACTAAGCCACAGAGAGAGAAAAAGAAAAACCTAGTCTCAAAATATACACTACTCTGGTAATAGGAACCTTCACAAAAAAACCTGCTAAATTGTGAAAGACTGCCAGTAGACAATTAAGGAAGAACTGCTTAATAAATGTATTCTACGTAAATTAAATGAGAGAAATATTTTTTTTAAAAACTAAAAAGTTTCAATAGACACTAAAAACATCATATTAATACTGTAACAGTTAGTGAGTACCTACTTGGTATACAGCACCAAACTGATACATCAGCAATGAATAAAAATAGCAGGAACAGGACTCTGGGTACAGATGTGAAAACATTCCCAACACCTGACACTCTACTGCCTAATTATGGGTCTTTTTCCACCAACAGCAGTATATGTATGGTAAAAATTCCAGCAAATAGTAATCTAAACATGAAACCAAAAAATTGAGAGAGAGAAAGAAAAGAGGTAGAAGGAGAGGGGGTCAGAGAGGGAGAAATGGAGAAATTAAACTATTTAAAGGATGTCAATACTATGAACAGAATCAAATTGTTTAGGATAGTCCCCTGAGTAATTTAATGTAGTATGATGAAATTGGGCAAGGGATTTCAGAGTGAACACAAAGAAAAAATTTCCAACAACGAAGTCTCATAAGACAATACAACAATCTAATAAAGAAAATAGAATCTTCCTCAATTGCTCGAATCATTTAAAATGCAAGGGAACGGGCTTCCCTGGTGGCACAGTGGCTGAGAATCAGCCTGCCAATGCAGGGGACACGGGTTCAAGCCCTGGTCTGGGAAGATCCCACATGCCACGGATCAATTAAGCCCATGTGCCACAACTACTGAGCCTGTGCTCTAGAGCTTGGGAGCCACAACTACTGAAGCCCGCGTGCAAGAGAAGCCACCACAATGAGAAGCCTGTGCGCCCAATGAAGAGTAGCCCATGCTCGCCGCAACTAGAGAAAGCCCACGCACAGCAACGAAGACCCAACGCAGCCAAAAATAAATAAATAAATTTAAAAATAGGTAAATAAATAAAATGCTAGGGAACTAAGCAACTGAGAACACAGGGGAGAAAGTAACCAGGAGGAGGAAATGGATAGACAATGTGATCTAGAGAGCTATCCCAGATATAATTCACAGCACTGGGTTTGATTTTGCAGATGAGCTAGAGAGTATGTAATTTTTTGACTCCATGTCCCAGTAATACTTCAAAACAAAAGCAGGTGATAATGAAAATAATCAGCTGATAATTATACATTTAATGACTCTCCTTTTCAGTCCAGAGGTCACTGCTGGTCTCAGTTATATGAAGTAATATCTGGTTACTGTTCTTTAATTGCTTCTAGATTTATATTTATGGTAAAAACATGTGCTTATTGAAAAAGATGGAAGCTACTCCCTTCTAGGCTCTGTGCTTATGAATTATGAAACTGCCCTCAAAAGGTAGTAACTTCCATTTCCAACACTGGTGGACCTGGTAATTTGTATTACTCCTACTCAACTAGAAAATGTGGACAAATTATTTTGTTAATTATAGTTTAAAGGCATTTAAGAGAGGTAACAAGACAGTGTACAATTACTTGAGCACCAGAAAAGTAAGTTCAATACTCGGGCCTGGAAGATTTATCTAATTCTGGAGAGGGAAGCTGCAACCTCCCAAACTAAAGCACAGATTATTCGAGGGTAGAAGGTGACGGGTGGGGATAGTGTTTAAAGCCCAAATAGGATATTCTGGATATAACAGCAGAAACTGTGAAATTTTAAAAATTTCAAATCAGAATTTTCCAACAATCTGTAAGTTTCCCACCCCACCTTTAATATGTTACTAATGCTCTTCAAGAGTCTTCCTTCCCAATTGCCCAATACATAGTAATGGAAAGAGAATGTATCATTGCCTAATTAGTTCTAGTATTCCGAAGATGTTTTCAATAATTATATACTTAAGTTTAAATTCATAAGTGGGTAATCTTAGCACTTATAATCCTAAAACTCAGTCATAATTAAAAATCTATTTATAAACTATGGAGGCTGAGAATCATTTGCTAGTAAAAAAAAAAAAATTTGTTGGCCTTCTGCAGTGGAAGCAAAATAATGGGTGCTTCTTGTACTCTTTTCATAATTTTAATAAATTCCACTTCAAAAGTAAAGTCAGAAATTAAGCTTGTATTTGATCCAACTGATTAAAAATAAAGATGCAGTCTGAGAATTCATTATGCACTAAGCAGTGTGCTAAATACGAGGAAAACAGCAGTAGCATTAACTACCATTTTACCCCACAAGTTATACAAATATATAGAAGAATTTATATATTATTGGCTCTCTGGGAAAATTACTATCAATACTAAATGATTTAGTGCTAACTGCTCTCCAATAGCACAATTAGTAATAAGCATTTCTGTAGTCAACAATGATATTAGTAAAAAGTCATGTAAACTAACAAGTAAAAACTTTCTCTTAGACAATCAAAAAACACTTTGTCTTACCTTGGCACCATATTTGGAATAGTTCATTTCTGTTAGTGTTACTGGTCGCAATTTGTCGATATCTCCAAAGGCTACACCAGGAACATACAGGGCACAAACAATGTGAACCCATCTATAAGGAGAAAAGATATGATTTTGCTATCAGACCTTTGGAAAAAATGCCCACAGGAAAATAAATGTAAAATTATGTGTCATCTCAAATAACTACTCCAAGAATTTTATGATCAGATTTCAAAATCTCAGACACACAACTAAAGAATATGGAACACCTATACAATGATATCATTTATAGAAAAAGGCACTGCAATAAGCACTACTTTTCCAGCAGCTTAGCCAAAGGTGAGAGTTAACATCTATAATTGCCTTTCACTTAAAATTCATCGCACTTTGCACTTAACTGTTATTCTTAAATATTTGCACAAAACCACTATTCAAATGAAACATCATCTTCATATGTATAAAAAGGTATTCACATTCATTATTTTAAGCACTCTGAGAATTAAGGATCCTAATTTAAGACTTATGAAGTTACTCTGCATAAATCACATAAAATTGCTCTTTCCTGTTACTTTTTTCTAAAAGCTACTAGATAATCCTTAAGGACATATTTTAAAACAATTTTTGGTGTGCATCTTAACTTTCTTTCTTCCCAGGTTGAAACTGATTGCTAGAAGACTGTACAGAACAGTTGTAATAATATAAGAAAGTCATATTTTATTCAACTTATCTGTTCACCATACAACCTATGTACTAAAACGTATGTGCCCCACATATATTTTTTGAAGTCTGAATGATGTTACAACACTAAACAAAGAATGTACAGTTTCAGTATACTAAACAGAAGAAATAAATAGGAGTTGATTCTAATTCCATTTTTTAAAAACTGCTCTGAACATTTTTAAAATATATTAGGCACCCTGTTTGCTTACAAAGAAAACACAGGATCACTAGATTTTGAAATGTAAACAGATCTATATCACTTCTGCAAGACACAGGGTAAAAATGAGAAGGCAAATATCTCTTAACCTTGTGAAAATATTAACAACAAATTTTGCTTTATCACAGCTTGAGAGGCTATCATTGCTACATGGTTCTGTTTTGTGATGCATTATGAGTTTTAAAGAAATAAGACTAAGAATCACTTTATAGATGTACTGGGGAAAATAGTTACAAATCTTTAAAAATTATCTTTTTTATGGGAAGAAACTCCAAGGTTTTGAGATTTTCTTGATAAAATGTTTTAATCCAACCTCCCAAATGCATCCTGTGGAGTTCAATACAAAGAAACACATCTTCAACAAGCAGCTGCTTTCTCAATTTAATTTGCGCAGTTTTCTCATGCTCCACTGGTGTGTTAAATGCTGCTGTACTCTGTACAAGTTCATCTTTGATAAACCCAACAGCTGGCTGCTTGCTTCCTACTGACCTTCTTAAAAGGTTTTAGTACAAGTCACACAAGTACTACAGATTTAAACTGCCACTTCAGTGTGATTGGCACACAAGTGTATTATTTCCCCCAACCACTCATGTGAGGATGCCAACTTGACTCTTTTTTAAAATACATATCAAACAGCTGAGACAATTTTGGTCCTTTTTAATATATGTTGTATATAGTTTTTTGTTCATTTGTTTAGCCGCACATACTTTAGAACCTTGTAATTAAGACAAACTGAGAAATCAAAAAGGAATAATTTTCAATTTTCCTTGTTACTTTACCATCCATTCTGCTTGGAGCTATGAAGACAGATGTTGATTAGGGACAGGAGCAGAAAACAAGCATCCCATAAATCCACCAAAAAACAAAGAGTCAGAATTGTCATTCTAGCATAGAAGCTATTAATAGATTCTTTTAAATTTACATATTTTAATAAAGCAAACTAAGTAGAAAGCTACTTCTCAAAAAACTCATTTCAGAATGGGAACGATATTCATCAATCAAATTTGATTTTGAAATGTCTTGTATTTGTAGTACCTTTATAATATATTAAAAAATTCACTTCCAGGATGTTATTTTCATTCCTTCATTTACTCATTCAGTAATTAATTACTAAGTGTCTACTAGGAACGGAGCACCATGTAGGCAGTTTAGAAGTTACAATGATGTATGTGAAATGTTTGCAGCATAGGGTGTGGTACCCTATTATATTAAAGTATGTCTAATACTTCCTATAATCAGGTTTTTAATACCATTAACACAGGATAAAACACTCTCCCTAAGAAAAAAAATAAAAATTTAATGATAAGAAGGTGCTGATGGTCTTCTCACATTAAACCACATCATCTTCTATTGTAGAATTTGTGGCTCCCGTCAGAAACAGAGGGGGGAAAAACTAATTAGACTACATAATCGAAGTCAATTTCAAAATCTTTTTCATTCTTTCCATGCATTGTTCTTTCTTTTCATCTGTTTTGCATCTTAGCTAGAATACTAAATAGCTTGTCAAATTTCTTGGCTTTTTTTGCCTTGATTCAAGCTAGTACTACATCCTTCAAACTATATCAAGACCTGTAATTTCCACAGTAGCCTGCAGGTGAGTGTGAACATCAACACAAATAAAATGTTCAAACAGTATAAAAAAAACTTGCCAGGCTGCACCATGAAGGGAGGTGTCTACATACATGTAAGATCCACAGAAGTCAATACAAATATCTCTCAGTAAAACTAAATGGTTAAAGAGGCCTCCCTTTTCTTCATTCAGAAAAACTTTCCAAGTTATTCTGTGGACTATGTATTAGTACATATTATATATTAGTGTGATAAGAGAGCTACTTTATAGTTGCTTTTCAATAGAAATTTCAAATTATTGATGAGAAAAAAGGTAAAATAAATGCTCTTTCCTAAAACGAAGCTCTGTGTTTTCCAAAGCTGCCATACTTATTCACAACAATTTATCACCATAAATTTCAAATCTCAGGACTAAAGAGTTACTAAAAAAGAATTTATGCAGTTGGTATTCTATGATTACCTTAAGTAAGTAGAATAATATTGGTAATAAAAATCACTAGTAGTAGCAGTAGCAGAACTAAGGAGATATTTATTAAACACTTACTACACTCCAGAAACTACACTGTTTACAGAAATCATCTCATTTAATTCTCTCAAAAGTGCTAGGAAACTGAGGCATAAAATGGTTAAATCTAAAATCACAGTTAGTAAGAAAAGACTAGAATTCAAATATAGGCGGTCCAACCTGAAAGTACACATTTTTAATGTTGTATTAAATTCCCTAATTCTAGGCCAAAGTCACGCCAAACGTAAAATAATGCTCATGTCCATGATACAGACCACAGTCTCAAGTCAATACATCAAATAATTTGTTACATATTTATTTTATTTTGGGGATGGGCAATGACAGACAAGAGGTAAGATTTTTAGTCATTTTTCCTAAACATCAACACAGGGTTCTCTAAGATTCCATGGTAGACCCTATGCAATCCCAACAATCTTGTATGGCAATACTTCTCAAGGGCCTGTCTGCCAATTGAGGTAAAAATGAGAAAAATAAGAAAAATATTTTTTACTTTACTAAAAAAAATTTATTAAATTTAAAAGACTGTCCTTTATTTTGGGATAAAATGTATCCTATCCTTTTCAAGATGTTAAAATATGAAAAATAATGGTGATAATTTGTACAAGTTACTTTGTTATTCTTGTTAAAATATTAAATGTTTAGTAAAAATACTGAAATATAAGTATGTGGCAAAATAAAAAATTGAGCACCCCCTCTTACATGGGGGAGGAGGGTAAGTAGTGATCCATAAAATATAAAAGGTTAGGAACTACTCTTATATATCAGTCACCCATCCCAGTTGGTAGTCTCCTTAGAAAAAAACCATGAAAGGTGCCAACACTATGATGATGACAACTGCTCAAATGTGGTAATAAAGATGAGTGTGAGTATAGTGAAAAGAACATAGGTCTTTGTGCCAGTTATCAATTTACTGCCTCTCAGCTCAAATCCACCCTTCAATATCTGCTTAGCAACAATGGACAGAATCCCTTCAGCATTTCTCCTTTACAGTGAGCATCATATCATACTAAGCTGTCTCAGTAGGGAGAGGTAGAAGGCACTGCAAGAGGAAGGGGCTTCTCTGCAGGATGGGAAGAGGACATCCGCCAGTGCTCTGCCCCACCACATGCATCGTCCCTCAGTGACCCTGCAGGCCCAGGCTGGAGATCACTTTTCTGTGGGCCTCTCAACACAGACACCATACACTCCAGGCTTCGAATCACTGCCCAGCCACCCACTTGCCAAGGACTGTAGACTCGGTAGTGACCCAGGCAAACCAGCCAACTTCTCTGCCATCCAGTAGGCTGGAACTACACTTTCTCTAACAAGGCCTGAACCCCAGCCTTGGGGAAGGGGTCTTCATTCCAAGTTTGTCATTCCCTGGATACTCTCCCTCAGCCCTACGGTATTATTCTTTAGAGTTCTTTTACATCTTATGGTTACTGTTTATCATAGCTTAGTAATTCTTTACAGTAAACATCCCCTTTTAAAATCACTGTATGGGTTCCATTTCCTGATTTACGCTTGAAGTCAAACAGATCTGAGTTCAAATTTAACTATGGACTTGTTCAAATTAAAACTATGTAATGATCTGAGCCTCAGGTACTACCTATAAAATAGGAAACTTTACCATCTCTCTTATCATATGGTCATTACTAAGATTAAATGGGATTATGGGTTATAAAGGCAAATGCAGATCCTCAATAAATGATCTTTTCTCCTCCCTGCCCTGATCTGTAGCCTCCTGTCCATTTACTCTATGCCAAAAAGACACAAAGAAGCAATCAAATGAAAGTGTGTAACTCAGAAAATCATAAATAGAAAAATAGTCAGAAGCATACTCATTATAAAGCAGGCATATTAACCCAACAGAATTATGACATCAACCTTCCAGCATCTGTCTCCTTGAAAATTCCATCCTGATTGGGACATAGTTCACAGCTAGGGGAAACACCACATTTACAGGCATCACAAAACCAAGGTTCAGTGGAGTTTTCAGAAGCTGAACTCATAATAGAGTCACTCTCTCCATCAACTCCATAACAACCTAAAAGAAAAAAAGAGTATGATTAAATAGAGTTTATTTGTTAAACTCACATTTATAAAGTTACAAAAGAAAAAGGGAAAGGAAGTAGAGAAAAATTCTCAAAAATTAATGATTTATAAGAATGATATTAAAGTCAAAACACAGAAGTGAAATCATTTTATAAAAATATTTTTTCACCTACCATAGTATATGCAATGAAATAAATGACTCTTTAAGATAGTTTTAGACCTACTGGAAAGCATTACAGAAGGGGGAAATTTTATGGTTCTTTAAAAATTTTTTTAATTAAAAAAATACATTAAAATATGCGTTTTCATTAAAAAGAAATCAGAACTATTTAGTCTAGGAACTATTAATTAGTAAATATTTTTGAGCTCCCTTTGTACTGAACACTTATATAAAGACCACGATCGTGCAGAACATACGAACAAAAAGCCTCTGATCTAATTTTGGAGGTGGCAGATTAAAACACAAATTCACACAACCACAAATGCAAAGTTAGTATTAGTAAAAGGAAAATAATACAGAAACACGCACACACATAAATTAAGGCTATAGAACAATTTGAATATTTCAGACTAGAGTTAGACAAGTGAGTTCTATTCACAGCTGAGCCAACCTAGAGCTATACAAGGTATCTGATCTTTTTAAACATTTATAATTCTTCTATCTTCTGTAAAAATGTACCCATAACTGAAATGAATGAAAGAAGAGAATACTCTTTTTCCTCTTTTCATTCACTGGTAACTCGATATTCTGAGGGTTAAATTATTTAAGCAGCTAATGTGATTTAAAAAATTTTAAATATCCTCATGAACATACCAAACAAAGAAGATAATGTAGCATAGTTCTTTACATTTTAGAGTAGGACATCAACTATTATTGATGGCTTGTAATAAAGAGTACCTCCCTGGTGACTACAATAGTCATGACTCCTAAATTGTTTTCTTTTACCTAAATAGTGCTGGATACACCACAAACTTCATATTATCTAACTCTCTTTTTCCAGAAAGGAAGACACTGCCCTAATGACAAAACATACTTAAGAAAAATAATTTAATGTATATGTAATAATTAAATAGATTACAACCTTATTCTAGTTCCAATGTATGCCCCATCATCTTTAGGCTTGGGCATTTCTCTGATATCCTAAGACACATTTATTTCCTGTCAAGATAGGTCACTTCTACATATAGCCTATAATCAACCTTCCCAGGATACTTTTCACCAGGTTTATTCTAAGAAGGTAGTCTTAGTGCCAAATTCGAAAGGGCACTAAGTACCCAAAGTACCCTTCAATAAACTGAAGTCATTAAAAAAACCACTATGAGAAACATATATAAGTAATAAGCATCTCTCAAAAGAATTCACCACGTAGGTAAGTTTATATGCATCCAATGTAAGATCATGTGATTACTGAAACTGGTTATACACTACACAGACAACAGGAGCCTGTTGAAAAGCATCTTCTCATAACCACTAAAGACATCCAAGTTAAAACAAATAAATAAGTATGTAAATAAATACTGAGTTGAACAAATCACCCAGAAAGAAAAAGAACCATACACATTAATAAATAATTTTAAACTACCAAAATTAATTTACTAGATGTCGTTAATAGGTCAACAGTCATGCATAAGTATTTTATTCACACAGTAGTACCACTCCATATAGATTATAATTAAAATATCCTAGTAGGCAGAAAACTAAAAAGTTGTTTGCAACTATGACTTACATAAGCTGCCTCATGCAAATCCCTTAATTATTGTCAAGCTTATGTTATTCAAAGGTTTTATAATGGTGAACCTTAACATAATCTGAAAAGTCCTATGAAAGAATGCCAGAGAAAAGATTTTAAAGGAGCTAGACTATCATGTACAAGATCAGAAAAGGAATCAAAATATTAATTTCTTTAATATCATTAAATTGTGCTTGGTAATAATTATCAACTTCATCACTTCTGTTTAGATATACATTTTTAATATGATAAATTATAAAATGAAAAAGGAATAAAATTTTCTTCTGGGAGTAGTTATTATTAACCATCACCAATAGAAGAATATTCTTCAGTAAAGGCAACAGTAAACAAAACATTATATTCAAAAAAATCATAAAACAATAAAAACAGTCAATTTGATTTCTCAAAAGGTTATGCAATACTACAAAGAGAAAAGTCTATTTTCTTTACAAAATAATATTCCTTTGAGGCAAATTCTTTCATTTGTATTCACACAAAGTCCCAAGATAATAAAATCCCCAAGTGACTATCCATTTTATTCATCTCATTCACCAATATCAAGGTAAATCACAGCAGTTCACTCTTTTAGAATAAAGCAGTTTCAATTCTGATTTTTAAAGAATATACCACACACCTGACAAACACCTGCATAATGATTAAACCACCTACAATCAACCTGAGAAGTGATTTCTGAGGGTCTCTCCTAGGAAATTCCTACTTTGTAACCTAGAAGACTGGTATTATATAAGCACAAAGAACAATCAGCAAGTGGATAAGTATTTCTTCTTCAGCTTCACTGCCCTTGAAAAATAATCCACACTGTGTTATTACCTTTACAGAGTTCTTTACTTGCCACTTTCCCCTGCCACTTTTCCCCTATTTCTCTGCCATACCTGTTGGGTTTACTGAGCTCTAGACCAAAGTTCTAGCATTTATATCCACTCTAATCCATTTTAATGACTAAATACATTTTTAAATATTTTTTTCTTCCATAGATAAAATAATTTAAACTACCATAAAACAAGGTTTATTCTCTTCTACCTATCTAATTTTGAGTAAAAGATGCAAAAAGTACACTTTCAATATGATTACAGAAAAAAAGTCTTTTTTTATATGGGTAAACATATAAAATAAAAAATTTATAGATATATAAAACCTATTTCATATAGGTTTTTCATGTTTTTAAATGGGTAAACAGAGAAAACATTGTTCTATGGCTGTCTAACAATCAACCCCTGGGTAGTACATGCAACTTATAAAATCATATTTAATGCAAAATAATATAAAATGTGCTTACAATTGTTTTGAGTTATACAAGAATATGTATAATCCAAATCAGTGGAAATATTCCCATTCAGCCTGGCATGGGAGACCAAAAGACCTACAGTCTTCTACTTTCTAGCTATGTAACTGTAGACAAACCACATCCCTGAGGCTGAGTTACCTCATCTGCAGTAAGTATTTAACATCTATTCTAACTATCTCTCAGTATAGAAAACAAAAAAACAGGACAAAAAATTTTCCATTTTAAAATTTAAAACATTTTTCTGTACTTAACATCCTATCACTAGACCTCTGATTACAAAACCCACTAAAATAAAATATTTTAAATTGAGTAATATTGTTGTTTACGAGAAAAGAACTTATAACATGCATGATACCTGTCACAAATATATCCTAAAGCATAAAAAAGCAGAAGTGCCTGCTCACATATAAAGTCCAAATGGTTATAACTTGAACATACTTACTACCCAGTAAATACTCATAAGGATATATTTTTGCATATGCTAAGAAATTAAAATAGTCTAGGGCTAGGCTAACAGCAGACTGAAAAATAAACAAATGGGGAAAAACATCTTAGTAGACCTTATTTAATGCATTGCTGGCAAGTGTGCTACCTAATGCTCTGTCATGTACTATGACATGTAGGTGACAATTTTCTTCAGACACAGTACAATCAAAACATCAGGATAACTGACATCACAGTCAGGGGTACCCTACTATTACAAGTCAGTTACAAGATCTTGTCACAAAGGTGCTTATACTAAGTGACAAGCTGCAACCCAAAAAGAAAAGAAATTCATCTACATTTAGATGAAATAAGTACTCTGAAAAACAGACAGTTATACATTCAATAAACACATTTGGAAAACTATCTTTTAGCAAAATCTCAACTTAAAAACTTACCTAGGGCTTCCCTGGTGGCTCAGTGGTTAAGAATCCGCCTGCCAATGCAGGGGACAAGGGTTCGAACCCTGGTGCAGTAAGATTCCACATGCCGTGGAGCAAATAAGCCTGTGTGCCGCAACTACTGAGCCTGCGCTCTAGAGCCCGAGCCACAACTACGGAGACTGCATGCTGCAACTACTGAAACCTGCGCACCTAGAGCCCGTGCTCCGCAACAAGAGAAGCCACTGCAGTGAGAAGCCTGTGCACCGCAATGAAGAGTAGCCCCCGCTCGCCACAACTAGAGAAAGCCCGCGCACAGCAAGAAAGACACAACACAGCCAAATATAAAATTAATTAATTAATTAATTAAAGAAAAAACTTACCTCAATTATAATTACTTAAGTCATAAGTATATTTTTTTTAAAAGGGAAAAAAGAAAAATAAATGATAAAGGAAATACACAAAAGCACTAACTATGGTTGTCTGGATATTAGGACTGTTAGAAATGTTTTATCTTCTCTCTGTTCTATAGTTCCCACATTTTATTTACTATTCGTGCAATATATTATAAAGGAGAATTAGCTTTCTCTAAAATAAAACATTTAATAAGTTCATGTTTAACCATGAAATGTTTAAGGAAAAGTTGTATGGCCGACTTACAATATGAAAGTCTGTCACTTAGGTACCTGATTTAAAACCAAAACCAAAAACATAAAACCTAGAAACACTAGTTTCCTATTATGCCTTAGAAAATTTCACTTCTTCTGAATTCATTAATTTTAGAAAAAAATTCATTTTGGAACTTTAAAAGTATCAGAGAAATATCTACATATGTGCATAAAAATGAACATTCTGAACAGTGAAAAATATTACAAAGTTAAAAGGTACAGGACAGGGTGGAAAAAGTATTCGAAAGGATGAAAACTATTTGTAACACATATAGCTAACAAAGGAATAACATTAAAAAAAAAAAATTCCAAGAAGTCAATGAGAAAAAGACAAGAAATGACAAGAGAAATATATAGAAAGTAACAGAAAAAAGGAAAAAAGAAAAAAGAAAATAGCCAGATACCAAACTTAAATACAAATAAAGTGAACACATAATTAAGAGATAGTCTCCAAAATATTTTTTTAAATTTATTAATATGCAGTGTTGCAGAGTTACCAAGTAGTTTGTACACTGTTGGTAAGAACACAAATAAATAGTCTTTTTGAAGGGCAATCTGGCAAAGTTTGTTAAAAGTTTAAATGCACTTACTTTTGATTCATTCTAGGAATCTATCCCACAGAAATTATTATATGTATATGACATATTTGTTAGCACTATATGTACGCGAAAAACTACAAACAAAAAAAGTAAATACATTATAGTTGAACCATTCTGTAGCTAACTACATACCATTAAAAAATAATAATAAAATATCCATATGTACTCATATGAAAAGAATCTCAAGATTAAGAGATGAGTGAGTGAAATAAAGAGATGAGTGAAATAAAGTGAGTTATAGGGGAGGAAAATTCCATGGAATTTATCATATTTATTTACTTATTGCAGAGCAGGGACTGTGCAAATATGCATATGCATATGTGCACACATGCATGTAAGTAAGAATCTGACGAAAGGGGCTTTTCACTGGTCAAATCTGGACAATCTAAGCAACACAAAGAGTAATGAGGTTATAGATGATAATGTGTGAGACCACAGCAATACTGAAAAGGATAAAAGGGGAGAAGTTCTCTACAAAATAAACTCTGCCTGATAAATGTAGAAGGAATGATAGAATTAGAAAATCCCCACCCTTCTGAGACTGAACCAGGAAGAAATAGAAAATATAAACAGACCAATCACAAGCACTGAAATTGAACTGTGATTAAAAATCTTCCAACAAACAAAAGTCCACGACCAGATGGCTTCACAGGTGAATTCTACCAAACATTTAGAGAAGAGCTAACACCTATCCTTCTCAAACTCTTCCAAAATATAGCAGAGGGAGGAACACTCCTAAACTCATTCTGTGAGGCCACCATCACCCTGATACCAAAACCAGACAAAGATGTTACAAAGAAAACTACAAGCCAGTATCACTGATGAACGTAGATGCAAAAATCCTCAACAAAATACTAGCAAACTGAAACCAACAGCACATTAAAAGCATCATACAGCAAGGTCAAGTGGGGTTTATCTCAGGAATGCAAGGATTCCTCAATATACGCAAATCAATCAATGTGATACACCATATTAACAAACTAAAGGAGAAAAACCATATGATCATCTCAATAGACGCAGAAAAAGTTTTTGACAAAATTCAACACCCATTTATGATAAAAACCCTCCAGAAAGTAGGCACAGAGGGAACTTACCTCCACATAATAAAGGCCATATATGATAAACCCACAGCCAATATCATCCTCAATGGTGAAAAACTGAAACCATTTCCACTAACATCAGGAACAAGACAAGGCTGCCCACTCTCACCACTATTATTCAACATTGTTTTGGAAATTTTAGCCACAGCAATCAGAGAAGAAAAAGAAATAAAAGGAATCCAACTTGGAAAAGAAGAAGTGAAGCTGTCACTGTTTGCAGATGACATGATACTATACATAGAGAATCCTAAAGATGCTACCAGAAATCTACTAGAGCTAATCAATGAATTTGGTGAAGTAGCAGGATACAAAATTAATGCACAGAAATCTCTTGCATTCCTATACACTAATGTTGAAAAATCTGAAACTGAAATTTATGAAACACTCCCATTTACCATTGCAAGAAAAAGAATAAAATATCTAGGAATAAACCTACCTAAGGAGAGAAAAGACCTGTATGCAGAACACTAGAAGACACTGATGAAAGAAATTAAAGATGATACAAACAGATGGAGAGATATACCACATTCTTGGATTGGAAGAATCAACATTGTGAAAATGACTCTACTACCCAAAGCAATCTACAGATTCAATGCAATGCCTGTCAAACTACCACTGGCATTTTTCACAGAACTAGAACAAAAAATTTCACAATTTGTATGGAAACACAAAGGACCCCGAAGAGCCAGAGCAATCTTGAGAAAGAAAAACAGTGCTGGAGGGATCAGGCTCCCTGACTTCAGACTGTACTACAAAGCTACAGTAATCAAGACAGTATGGTACTGACACAAAAACAGAAATATAGAGCAATGGAATAGGATAGAAAGCCCAGAGATAAATCAACACACATACGGTCACCTTATTTTTGATAAAGGAGGCAAGAATATACAATGGAGAAAAGATAGCCTCTTCAATAAATGCTACTGGGAAAACTGGACAGCTACATGTAAAAGAATGAAATTAGAACACTCCCTAACACCATACACAAAAATAAACTCAAAATGTAAGGCCAGACACTATAAAACTCTTAGAGGAAAACACAGGCAGACATAAATCACAGCAAGATCCTTTTTGACCTACCTCCTAGAGAAATGGAAATAAAAACAAAAATAAACAAATGGGACCTAATGAAACTTAAAAAGCTTTTGCACAGAAAAGGAAACCATAAACAAGATGAAAAGACAACCCTCAGAATGGGAGAAAATATTTGCAAATGAAGCAACTGACAAAGTATTAATCTCCAAAATTTACAAGCAGCTCATGCAGTTCAATATAAAAAAAAAAACAACCAATCCAAAAATGGGCAGAAGACCTAAACAGACATTTCTCCAAAGAAGATATAGAGATTGACAACAAACACATGAAAGAACGCTCAACATCATTAATCATTAGAGAAATGCAAATGAAAACTACAATGAGATATCATCTCACACCGGTCAGAATGGCCATCATCAAAAAATCTTGGAGAAAAGGGAACCCTCTTGCACTGTTGGTGGGAATGTAAATTGATACAGCCACTATGGAGAACAGTATGGAAGTTCCTTAAAAAACTAAAAGTAGAACTACCATACAACCCAACAATGCCACTACTGGGCATATACCCTGAGAAAACCATAATTCAAAAAGAGTCACGTACCACAATGTTCATTGCAGCTCTATTTAGAATAGCCAGGACATGGAAGCAACCTAAGTGTCCATCGACAGATGAATGGATAAAGAAGATGGGGCACATATGTACAATGGAATATTACTCAGCCATAAAAAGAAACGAAATTGAGTTATTTGTAGTGAGGTGGATGGACCTAGAGTCTGTCATACAGAGTGAAGTAAGTCAGAAAGAGAAAAACAAATACCGTATGCTAACACATATATATGGAATCTAAAAAAAAAAAAAGGGGTCATGAAGAACCTAGGGGCAGGATGGGAATAAAGACACAGAACTACTTGAGAATGGACTTGAGGACATGGGGGCGGGGGAAGGGTAAGCTGGGAAGTGAGAGAGTGGTATGGACATATATACACTACCAAATGTAAAACCGACAGCTAGTGGAAAGCAGCCACATAGCACAGGGAGATCAGCTCGGTGCCTTGTGACCATCTAGAGGGGTGGGTTAGGGAGGGTGGGAGGGAGGTAGACGCAAGAGGGAAGAGATATGGGGACATATGTATATGTATAACTGATTCACTTTGTTGTAAAGCAGAAACTAACACACCATTGTAAAGCAATTATACTCCAATAAAGATGTTTAAAAAATAAAATAAAACAGAAAATAAGATGATATCATGGAGGTAAGTAATAAATAAATAAATAAATAATTTTTTTAAACTAAAATAATTAAGTAGTGATAAAAGCTCCTATTTGGATAAACAACTGAAGGATTGAAACTACTTCTGAGAGGCTGCTGACCGTGTTTTAGAGAAGGAAGACAAAATTAAAAGCTAAAAAGGAGTAAGAACATGGTCCACCTAGAAAAAAGACAAAAAACAAAAAAATCTACGTTATTTGGACCAGGTCATACATCATTACTTATCTTTTCAACCCAGGTTCCAATTAATATGGGGTGGCAACAGTGCATAACAGTATCAGTAAGACTTGACCCAAAACTGCTCCAGGATATATATATGCTGATCAGGCTGCACATTACTGTACTGAGGATTATTGTTACTTTTCCTCAAAAGAGAAATTCAACCATGTAACCAAAGATTATTAAGCAGGGTTTGATGTGTTTTTTTTTTTCTTTTTCTATTTAGTAGACAAGACTGCTAGTTTAAGATGAAAAAGTCTTCACAGATCTACTAATCAACACAATTTCTTAGTGATGCCATCCAAATGCTACTAAAAAAACTTAAATGGAAAAGTCAGGAGTATATCCATATCAAAACAACCCCTTCTCAAACAAGTAGTGATATCTGGTAAGGAATCTTTTGGACTAGTAGTCAAATAAAAATGAACTACAGGAAATTACATTAAAAAGGATCCCAAATACCATATTTGGTATGTTTACTAACAAACAGGGAATAACAATTTTATTAGAATACCATATTAATCATAACTTTAATTCATTGGATTTATGAAAATATACATTGATGTTTAATAACACTTCTCTCTTAAACCAAAACAGATCATTTAAAATCTCCAAAACTAGGAATCTTTCAAGATATTAGCTCTAATACTACTACTAAGAAAGAAAGAAAAGCTACTAAGAAAGTGAGAAAGAGAATTATATAATCACAATCATACAACAGAAACCCCAAAATTAATGAGAAAGGGAAAATTATTTATACTAAAGGAAGAAAGTAGTAACGATAAAATAAAAAACTCAAGATTTATTTTTTACTTTGATTTACAATTTGCATGTTTAACTTTGAACGTACCTGAAGTTCACAGAATTAACAATACTCCCAACAAAGCAATTATACTACAACATAAAGATTCAGTTTCTGAATAGAGGAACTACTTAGTTTCTCTATTTACTGTTTTACCTATTTATTTTTTCCACATATTAGCTTGCTCTCAAAAACCTTATAAAGCATCACACTCAGGAGTATTAATTTCCCTTTCTGTGTCTTCCCTTCTTCCTTCTCTCATAATAAAAATAGTTCCCCTATTCTAATGAGTTAGCCTTGGGAGAAAAATGAGCAATCATTAGCAAATGCCCAAATGCCATCAGAGCCACTTAAATGAATAACACAAGAAAAAATGCTACATGACTTTATAAACACAACTTGCTTTTGACCTAAATGAAATTACCACTCAGTTTGATAATCTTCTTTGTCTGCCTTGACTCAGAAAGATTTTTTGGTTGTTTCTAAAAAATCAAAGCTTCCTTAGAAAGAAAGTAGATTTGCCATTATTGAGACTATTCATCTGAAGCACAAGTATCATTATGAACTTTTAATAGCTCTAGACACATCAGGAGAACTAATGGGGTGTCCTTCCAGAAATCTACATTCATTTAAACAAGAATCTATTGGGAAAGAACTCATACTAAGAATCCAAGAGGTACAAGACTAAATCAAAGACACAGACAATGTTGGTGAGGATACAGAGAAAAGGGAACCCTCATACACTGTTGGTGGGATTGTAAATTGATGCAGCCACTATGGAAAACAGTATGGACGTTCCTTAAAAAACTAAAAATAGAACTACCATACGAACCAGAAATTCCACTGCCGGGTATATATGCAAAGAAAACAGAAACACTAATTCGAAAAGATACATGCACCCCAATGTTCATAGCACCATTATTTACAATAGCCAAGATATGGAAGCAACCTAAGTGTACATCAACAGAAGAATGGATAAAGAAGATCTGGTATACACAATTGAATATTACTCAGCCATTAAAAAGAATGAAATTCTGCCACTTGCAACAATGTGGATGGACCTAGAGAGTAAATATTATGCTTAGGCGAATAAGTCAGCCAGAAAAGGACAAATACCTATGTTATCACTTATATGTGCAATCTAAAAAAATAAAACAGCAAACATATGGAACAAAACAGACTCAATATATAGAAAACAAACTAGCAGTTACCAGTGGGGAGAGGGAAGGGAGGAGGAGCAAGATAAGGGTAGGAGATGAAGAGATACAAACTACTATGTATGAAATAAATAAGTAACAAGGATACATTGTACAGCACATGGAAATACAGCCATTATTTTGTAATAACTCTAAATGGAGTAAAATCTATAAAAATACTGAATCACTACTTCATACATCTTAAATTAATATAATATTATAAATCCACTATACTTCAATAAATAAATAAATAAGACAAGAGGTCAGAGGGGAGGGTTCATTCTGATTTGTACATGGTACTAGTCCCCAGGAGACTCAGGCCTGAGTCCAAAATGAAGGACCTATAGTACAATAAAACAGTTGCTTTACTATCATAGCTGTTGGACACTGAGACCGCATGGCCGTAGCAGCCTGCCTACCAGCAGCAAGACACAGTCAAACACTTCTAGGGACCAGGCAACTATCAAAAATGAGCAAGGGATTTGAGAGAAGACAGTGGTAAGCTGAAGACTGTAGGCTTCACCAGCAGGAGGCAGCCCTATTCAGCTCCAGAGGATTGTTGCCATAAGCGCGTGAAAACCTACTGCTGTTAGAACTTCAAGAGAACGAATTCCAGAATGTGCAAAATAAAATCTCCCAGTTTTTAAATGTTAGCAATCAATTCAATTTCTTAAAACCATTGTGCAAGCCTTAAAAATCACATCCATGGTCAAACCTATGACCTATGAAGTAGAGATAGTGCCCTCAGCATGATGAAAAGTCAACAACACTAATAGTACTGGTCATGCCTGCATCACACATCAGCAATGACAGTCATGAATACAAGCAATGGTAACATACTTGTGACCATCAGTGGTGATCAATACAACAATGGCAGCACAGCTGCTGCTTTTGATGTTCAACTATTCTGCAACTCCTCCAAGAAATCTGAACCACTCCTGGAGGAAAAAAAAAAGCATACATACAACCATGTTGACTGGTCTCAATTCATATTCATTACTAATCTAAAGTGGTCCCTTATTGCTATCTGGTAATGATATATACACATAATATACACATGTGAATACATGTATGTATGTATACACACACACACAATATTAAGTATTGTGTTATTTCCCCAAATAACTATTTTACACCAACGTCTCACTCCTCAAATCTCCAACACTCTGCTAATGACTGCTTCCTACTTCACTGAAAAAATAAGAAGCATTCAAAAAATAACTTCCACGTGCTCTGACCACCACATCTAACATCCTACCTACATCTGTATCCATATATTTTCTTTTCCCTCCAGTTACTATGGTACCTTTATCTATTAAATCTCTCCACTTGGTACTGGATCCCATCCTCTCTAGCCTTGTACTCAAAGCCCTTGCTCCACCAACTGTTCCCCTTTCTCTCCTTACATCATCAACTGTCAACTTTCTCTTTCCACTGGTCACTTCCATCAGCACACTAACATGCCAGATAATCTCTGCATCTGTGGTAGGCAGCCTCTAAGATGGCCCACAGTGTTAACATTCTTGGAATGTCCCCTCCTACATTTGACTAGCATTGTTCTGTGTGAACAACAGAATATCGCAGAAATGATAGTACATAGTCTGTTAACTAATTTCATATCTTTCCCCTTGCTTTTATGTGTTTTATATTTATTTAATAAACCATGTGATATAAACATTTTGTCTGTAACCCTTTTTTTCCCATGACCTTTGGAATGGCTTGCCTGCTAGTGTACTGGGGGTCTATGGTTGCATTAGAGTAATTTCCCACAAGACAGGTTTTCATCTTACTCTAAAAACAGTATTTGAGAGCTACCTTCTCTTTTGAAACATCTTCCTTACTTAACCTCCAGGTCACTACTTAAGGTTCCTCTCCTATCTCACTGGCAATGTGTTCCCCATCTCCTCTGACGTGCTAGGACCACTTTACTACTCCCTAGATAGCACATCCAGGCTCACAGTTTTAAATAACATCTGCAGACTGATGAGTCCCAAATTTATCTCGCCAGCCCCTATATGTTACCTAAAAACCTATTCCTCTCTTGGATCATTGCTATGGTCTCCTAAATGGTCTCCCTGATTCCCACTTTAGACCCACTTCAGTCTACTCTCAACCCAGCAGTCAGAGTGATCCTTCCAAAACATAAATCAAATCATATTAATCCTCTGCTCAAAACTCATGTCGGTCTTCCCAGATTCATCACAGTAAAATCTGAAACCTATGACTTCCAAGGCCTCATCTGGCTTGCCCCCAGCTCTGCCTCCACCACTAATCAGCTCACTCACTCAGTTCTAGCCACACTAACCTTCATGTCATTATACAAACACCCCGAACACGTTTCCACTTCAACATCTTTACTCACTACTCCCTCATTCTGGAGTGCTCTTTCCCCAAATATTCACACGGTTTGCTCACTCACATCCTTCAGGTCACTGCCCAAACATCACCGTAACAGAGAGGATTTTCTGCGTAAGCTTTTATAAATACAAACTTCCACCGACCCACTCAAGCACCCCCATTCGTAGCACTCCCAATATTCCTTTTCCTGATTTATTTTTCTCCATAGTCCAGACCACCACCTGATACATATTTATTGTTTTATGTTTTCATTCCTGTCTCTCTTACTATACTTTAAGCTCCATGAGGTCAGCAATGTCTATATTGTTTATTTTACATGCCTAAAACCAACAGAATGCCTAGCACACAGAAGGTACTAAACAAACATTACTGAAAAAAATAAATGAATGAATAACAGTAATAGGAGACATTCCCACAGTGAGTCTTAGCAGCAAGGGAGGGGAGCTTCACATGAAGGCAAGAGGACTGGTTAAAGAAGCACAGGCCCCACAGGTCTCACAAGTCCAGCAGACACCCAGAACTATTTGGGAGAAGGGCTATAATACCAGAAAGGCCAGTAAGAAAAGGCCATAGAAACACTGTTTTTCAGTAGTCATGGCCCTGATAAGAAAAAATTAACTGATAGGAAAAAAGAATAACTTTACCACAGAGAAACCTGGAAGATACCCTCTCAACCAAGTGATCAAAATAACATCACCAGTAACTGGACAAATAAACATACATGCATGCTTCCTAATATAATACATTGCCAGCACAACATAACTTCTGTGGCACCCCTGCCAAAAGCACATAACCTGAACCTAATCATGAGAAAACATAAGAAAACCCCAATATTGAGGCCATTCTATAAAAGAACTGGCCTGTATTCTTCAAAAATGCCAATGGCATGAAACACAAAAGACTCAAAATATGTTCTAGATTAAAGGAAACTACACAGACATGACAACTGAATGCAATTCATAATCCTGGATTTTATTTTGCTAGAATCAACATTATTGGGATGATTGGCAAAATGTGAATATAATCGGTAGATTATAGTATTCTATCAATGCTGATTGCCTGACTTTGATAATTATGTGATTGTGTAAAAGAATGCCCTTGTTCTTTGTTCTTAAGAAATATACATTGAAGTATTAAGGGTACAGCTGAACATTCTGTCTACAATTTACCCTCAGAGAGGTGAGGAAAAAATTATTATATGAGAGAAGATAAAACAAATATAGCAAAATGTCACCATCCTGGAAATCTGAGTGACAAGTATATGGAAATTCTATTACTCATAACTTTTCTATAAGTCATAAATTATGTCAAAATAAAAAATTTTAAATAAAGTACAACAAAAAAGTTACATAAAAAAAGGTTCAAAATTCATAATCAGGAAAAATATTTTCAACATATTACAACATATTATATGTAATATGTAATTACACATTACATATAAAAATATGTTCAACATATTTCAACATATTCAGATTTTAACAGATGAACTCTACAAATTCTCCTTTCAAGTTCAAAATTTTAAAGTGTAACTATTAAAGAAGAAACTATAATACCACTAGACTTTAACAATAACTTTTTAAATAATACATTCTACTAGACTAACATACTAGACGTTTTCCTATATCTAAATTTCAGTTAAAAACTAGAAATAACGCCATGATGGAAAATATCATAACAATGACCTTCAAAGAAATACTGATTTCCATACAGTAATAATCTATTTTAATTTTTTAAAACACATTTTAAATGAACATAATCTGAAAAATAACACCCATTATACTTTGAAAATTCAGTATGTCTTATTTCAGTTCAAATATCATAAAATATTACAGGAAAACCTTAGTATAGTACATATGTAAAGTAGCTGATATTACTTATATAAATGCAGTATAAACCAGCCATTTCTAAAAGGAAACAAAACAAAGCAAAATTACCTTCATGGACTGTAATGCCACAATTGTCACACTGAATTATTTCATCAGCATCCTCACTATTATCTCCAAGACAAACACAGCAAATCAGAATATGGTCCATTTTTTGAGAACTCCAGTTTTGACTCTTCTCAAGAATCAGCGAGTCCTAATATTAAAATATCAGAAAATCACATATTTAAAAGGTAATTTTAATAAATAAAATTCACACCTTAAATCATTTTATGCATTTCCAAAATTATGCTGCATACTCCATTATTTTAGTAATTTCAAAGTATGCTACGTTTGAGAAGTGAATCTCTTTGTCAAAGGACCCTCTAAGCACCCTCTCTCTAATTTTTCACTTCTCTGCAAGTCCCATATTCTCTCTCCTCTAGGAAATATAAAACCAAGCTTATAACCAACAACCCTTCATCTGCTTTGCCATTCTGGATATAGTCTGACCCCTGAAGCTACAAGAAAGGAAAAATTAACCCACAAGTAATTACTAACCCTATATATGGGTTTTAAAAGTATAAGACATGTTTCCTACACTTAGGAAGCTTATAATCTTATCTTGGGGAGACAAGACACACACATATTAAACAGTAAAAAAAATCAAGATAACGTATAAGCAAATATGTATGTGATGGCATATTACAGACTATACTCCTTTAGTGCTGGGGAATCCAGAATTTCCAGGGTCATCAAACAACTGGATGACAGATCCATGAAAGCCTGCATAGGAAATCTGTGTATACAGGTACAGAAAACCATCTTAAAAAAAATCCAGATTGACTGATTGCTAGAAGAGTCAAAGTACTCTATTAGGTTTATGTCAAGAAATATCTAGTGAAAACTGGTAATAAAGACACCTAGTTAATTGTAATATAAAAGGAGAAAGGAAGATGTATTAATGAATATAAAAAAATAAAGGGAAGAGTGTGCTGCATTTAATTTATAAACCTTTGGCATTATGAATTTAAACTTTAAATGACAAATTAACATGATGATGATTCCTGTCATATTTAACACACTGGGCTCAACATTACATATAATAAAAGATGGTACTTGAGTCTATATATTTTCATTTAAGAACCTAACCATATTCAGAAACAAATTAGTTCCATATCACACATTAACTATATTGTTTCATATTAACATTTTTATATTTCTATATTCTTTTAAACTGACCAATATTCAAAAGTAACCTTTAGAGTCATTTCAATAGCAATTTGTAAATAACATTTGAAAGACACGTGACTGTCACAATAACATGCTTTCAATATATTTTCTGTGTAATAAATCTAAACTTGCAGTTGATCTAAAAAACAAATCAAAAAAGAATGCAAAAGTTAACAAGGAGGCATCATTTCTCTTGAGAATTCTAGTACTTTAAAATTTTGTATTTTGCTCCTTTTTGTTATAAAACCAAAGTATCAATAGTTTGGGGCTTTGGACATGGCTAGCAAATAAAGATTAAAACTTCCTAAAAAGAAAACTTATATTTTAAAGTACTTTAGTACAGTGAGCAAAACAAAAAAATCTGCCCAGATTTTCATCCCATTAGCAATGCTTCAAATGTAACAGCATTTGCCTTAAAGTCAAATGTTCTTGGGTTTCATTCTCAGCTCTCACTTAATAGCTATCGAACCTCAAAGCTGTAGTTTTCTCATCTGTAAAATGGGATGATAAAAATAATACCTACCTCATCAGGTTGTTGTGAGACTTAACAAGATAATGTATGGCAAGAATGTTCCTGAGACATACTAGGTACTCAATAAATGTTCATTCCCATTCTCCTTTCCTCTGTACTTCTTTGTAGGTGGTCCAAAAAGAGAAACATGAGCTGACCATTTATTACACTGGGGAATCTCCCTTGGAACCCCAAAAGAAAGGTCATAAGCCTCAATGAACACTGGTACTTTAAATATTTTCCCATGGTAAGTCCAAAAAATTTTTTTCTTAAAGTACCGCATCTAGGTTAAAAAAAAAAATCACAGACCAGAAAAAGATCTAGCAAACAACCAGAGTTTGATGACTGAGAGGCTACTCATGTTTATGGGCTCTGCCAATATTTTCCTGGTGGAACTACAACTATTAATCAGCCCTTGAAAAAAAAGGTTTACCCATGTGGGAAACAAGTAAATGTCTATGGATCAGAAAAACTGGCATCAACAGATAGTTCTATTCCATTATTTTCCTATTTGGCCATTTTGCTCAGAAAAACAGTAAATGTCTAAATTATCTCTATTCCATTTTCTCTCTACACATATTATCATTTAGAGGCAGAGAAAACAAAATTAACTGGCAATTTTGACCCTCTGATCCCCATCATTTGAGACTCTTACTAGACATTAAATACAAACAGACAGAAATGGGGATAACTAGAGTCCTACAATATTACCCTAACCAAATGGCTGACAATGTTTCAATGGGAAAATCTAAACAATACATCCTCTTAAAAAGTTATCTAGGTTGTCTTCAATAGATCAAACATGGCTCGAAGTGCACTTCTGCTCAGAATACGAAAGTCAATTTAGTATCAATTTTTAATAGCGTATTTCTGAAGACATATCATTTTTCAAGTTTCTGGAGAAAATATTTAAGCTAAAGTTTTTACCACAAAATACATCATTTGAAAATATGATTTTTACATAAAAATAGAATTTGGGAAAATGGGTTTTGAATGGCACATCTAGGATATAACTTTAATATTATGGAATAATTTAATGGACTCTAACGGGAATTATTAAGATTAAATGGGACACTATAGTAATAAATCAATGACTCCTTATTGTAAATTATTTCATTTTTCTCCTTGGGATTTAAAATTTACACCAAAAATGATTCTGCCCAATGTTTTTTTATCAGCTCTCAAATATGTTTAGTGTTCATTTATATATATATTCCACAAAGATTATTATAAATAACATATACAGCAGGGTAAATTCTAACTAAGCTATATGTGTGTTTAATAGGAGGAAATTCCAGCACCCTTCATATAAAACCAGAATTCAAAGAATCCTATTGCTCTGAAAATGAGAAAAAATTATTATACCAAGTTTGACCCACAGTTCTTCCTAGAAGTTTTTAAAGAAGGTTAAATTTTCAAGAATCTCAAGTAATTTTTGTACAATGTTACAAATTGATTTTTTTTTAGGCTTTAGAGAAGTTTGTTTTATTTTGAAATGTGTAAAAAGACAAATGATTAATAAGTCAGAAGCCCCCAAAAGAAATGGCTATTTAAAAATTTTGGCAAAATGTTTACATTTTAATTAGCAAAATTCAGATGACAATTGCTATTTCTTCACATGGCAAGACGTCTAATCTATTTAACATTATGAAAAAAAAGAACAAAAAACTTCCACCTGAAAATTTATACTGAGATGATTTTCTATCATATACTAATTCTCATTCAAAGCTCTAGTTTCAAAGTCCTGAAAATGGGAACCATTATCTGAAAATACTATACAGCCCTCCCCAAAAAATTTATTTCAGAAAACTAAAGGCAAGATAGCCTTGGTGAATCTCAAAAACTTCAAGATAAAAGTTTGAAAAAGACATGTAACCATATTCCAATGGGATTGTTTTAGATAGCACTAAAATGCCATAATGCCACTGACAAAGGTATATGCCCATGTGAAGAAAATGCAGGCTATCAAATGCCCAAATCTAGAACAGTAGTTCCCAAAGCATTGTCTGAGGAACTCTCTCCCAGGGGATCCAAAAGGTAAATAATAAGGATATTTGCCTTTTCACTCTCTCTCATGGGTGTATGGTGAAGATTTCCAGAAGTTACATGACACGGGACGGTGTCATCAATCTAATAACTTTTGTGTTTCTATACATCTCATTTTTTTAAATTTCTGAGTTTTAATTGGAAATGGCAAATATCAAAAGATATAACCTATATGAATAATAATCGGGGTCCTCAATTTTTAAGACTATAAAGGTGTCCTGAACCAAATAGTTTGAGAACCACTGCTCTAGAACATTTCAAGGCCTACAGCATAGACATGGTAAGATCATTAAGAGCCAATAATTATAAAAGGCCTCCACTCAAGAAAAAAATGTCAAATTCCCCTAAGAAATTTCAAAATTCTGAAAGTTCCTGGGCATCATTTACATGATACCCAACACCATATCCCTACAAAAGCACCTGACATAGCACCCAAGAAAAAATTTCCTGCTTATAGACTAAATACAATTCTATTATGTATTCTAAAACCACATTTTCAGCTATCTCTATTACAAAGTAGTATTTGAAAACAAATTAAAAGCATAGAAAAATAAAACTTCAAATATAATCAAATATATACATATTAACTAATGAACACTTGGCAAGGTATCACTACCTAAAATAACCAGGAAGATTAAAATACAAACATTGGCCAGAAGACAACAAGGATTACCTTTAGTCATCTTTTTTACAAAATCAAGATTATAAGAGCAGGAAATTTAGAAATATAAAATAATTTCGATTAGTTCTTTCTTAAAATTTAATATCTAATTTAAGTGACATTTATATAGGACTAGAATCATCAAAAATTATTGAAAAGTTTGAATAATAGTCTTGGAAAAAAACAGTTATCAAGCTTTCAGGTAGAATATTATTGAGGGGAAATTAACCTTATATAAATTCTTCTACATTTCTGCATAGGGTAGAGCAAAAGGAAAATTAACATAAATTAACACAAAAGGAATTAATTTAGTTACTATAAGAAGAAACTTCTTGACAACTGTACAAGGCACTTATCCAAGAAATGCCCTGGAATCTCATTCCTTTCGGACAATTAACCTAAATAAATAAAGTCCCATTATTTACTAAAATCTCTTCTGTTTAGTAGGAAAAAAACTAAACAGCACATGTGGCCTTTAAATGCATCATAAAGGATAGTCTACAATCTCTTAAGCAATTTGTTATGTATTACAGATTATTAACAAATGGATAATTTGTATACATTTTACATGGCAAATTTCTAGACATATGCAGGTGTTCCCCCACACCTTAGCATAAATCTAATCCATACTGCCTCTATCCTAGCCAGCCTCCTTTTATGAATGTCGGGCTAATAAAAATGAAGAACGTGATACTGCAGAAGGTATACTTAGTCAGTAGATACAGGTTAGTATTAAGTGCTATAAAATAAACTGGATACATGTTTAAATCAAGTATGAACAATTAGATTTTCCATACTTCTGTTTCCTTAAATTGGAAATATGGAACTGTCTGTGCTACATCATTATGAATACTATACTATATTCCAAATGACGATTTTCCTTTACCTAAAGATAGGAATTAGGCAAGCACTGGAATCAGGCAATGTTCTTCTTAAGAAAATGGGCAACCTGGAAGTTAACCAACGTTTACAATGTAAAATATAAACTGCTTCTTCTCTACTGACATATAACACCTCTCAATCTGCTATATATTATTTTGGTAAAGCACCAAATTTTTAAATGAAACTTAAAATAGAAAATCACTGCTATGTAAAATTTGTAAACAGAAGAAATGTTAAAGAATAAAGCATAGAAGGAAAATCTTTCTACCAATTTAACCTATTTCAATAATATGAAAAAACAAAAAAATAAGTGCTTGTTAAAGAAGTGAATTTTTAAGACTATAAACACATTAATGGCATGACAGACTTACTATAGTTCTACATGTGATGTAACAGGTACATCTACATGTAAGACGACAACTCAATCTTTCTTTTGAAGAAAAACATATACATAAACACACAGACAAAGAGACACAAATGTGTTTGACTGAAGAGTCTTGAATGTTGCATCTTGGGCCCAATGGATAAACCTAACTTTCAGTAGTAGAACTTCAAGTGGAAGAACTGAGTCATTACTGTAGTTTTATGATAGTAATGTTTGTTTTAGGATAAGAAATGTTTGTTTGTTTTCATTTCTTTGTAGAGAGAACTTATTCACTAAAAATATGTAAATATATAGTTTGTATTTACTCCCATACATCTAAAGCAAAGATCTGGTGACTATTCAGATGGGTGCTACAACTGAAAAAGGAATTAACCTTTAAAATGAATCTCTAAAAGCCTGAGACAATCATTAAGCTGTTTGTTGCCCTGCTCAAAAGTATTCTAAAAGTCTAAATTTTTATGCGGATATGGATGTAACTAAGTTGAAAGAAAGGTGACCTTTGTTTTCATAATCCACTCAGCACCATTCAGCAGTCCTATGAACAATGGAGTGAGAGGATAGGAAAGGGAAAGGAAAACTCTACTATTTCCCAAGGGTATGGACATATAAATATTTCTCTAAGTATAGAGACTGAGCTCCTTGAGGACGGTGATTGTGAGCTCCTTGAGGACGGTGACAAACAGCAGATACTCAATAAAGGCGGGCTGACCAAATGAATAAATGTTACAGTTAGGGTGCTCACTCACTACCACAGCTGTCTATAACAGGATTTCAAGGAAGCCACTTAATATAACGGGTAGAATGGTTTAGAGAAGAATTCCCTTTTCCCCAGACAAACAGATATCATAAAAATTGGGTTGATCTACCTCATTACTCTTGCTCTGAGATAGTGTCAGGCTATCATTGGTCAGTTCCTCATCATCAGCACTGTTTCTGCTAAGAACTTTACTCTTCTTCTTCTTGCAACCCCCTTCACTGGCAGGGCTGCTATGATCTTCATCATTGCCTTCATCATTCTCATCCTCATCACTCCCACTTCCCTCATCTTCATCATCCTCATTGTCTCCATCACTTCCTTCCTTCTGAGATGCAGATCTTCCCTTTCTTTTTACTGCAGTGGGTCGCCAATCATTGTCATCTTCACTATCATAGTCATCCATGTCATTCAGCTCTTCCATGGATACAAAATCCAAAAGTGGTCGGTTGCGACGAAGGTTCCACTTTTTTGGCTCACTGACTTGTTCCTCTGTAGTTGTTGTAGTGGGGACTGAAGGAGATGTGTTAGCAGCAGGAGGACTTGTGGCTGGTGTGGTGGAAGCAGCAGAAGCAGCCACGTTATCAGATGTTGTTGCTTTTTCTTTATCCTTCTCTCTCTCCTTCTCTTTATCTTTTTCTTTCTCCTTCTCTTTTTCCTTTTTCTTTCTAGGCCTCTCTCCATTCTCTTCTTCCTCCTTCTTTTCCACTTTAATTAACTGTTTTTCTGATGATAGTATTTCTTCCTCTGCAGAATTTTTAAGTTGCTCTTCTTTTACTTTAATATCTTCATTCAGTTCTTCCTCTAAAATATTTTCTTCAGAGTCACTACAGGAACCTTCTCCACTGTCCTTTGAAGGATCTTCACTTCCATTACCACTCCCTTCAGAATCTGTTGAAAATATGAGAAAAAAAAAAACCACACATATGTATATACATACACACACACACACACAACGCTGACACAAATGAAACCACCAAAATTTGTGAATAACTTGCAAAACAATATAAACAAATTTAAGTCAAAGAATGGTAGACGTTCCCAACCTGATTAAATAATAAATCAATGAAGCTGGAATAATGGTTCTAGTTCAATACAGCACTAATGAAGATGAATATATGTAACTCTAAATTAAAATATGCTTTAAAACGAGGACCACTATTTTGTGTCATACATCTCACGCTATACTTGGTACCCTAGAGGCAATTTTTTTCTAAAAGTAAATGTGCTTCTTTTTAAATTGAGCACTTGATTTTAACTTTATGATAATGTAATACATACCAAATTGTTCTTCTCTTACATCTTTCTTTCATAAATTATATGGACTTACATGCATTGAGTCACATTCAGAACAAGAAATACATGACCCAAAAACTTTGTTCCATTTATCTCACTCTTTACTCAGCAAAAATGAACATAGATATTTATGACAGTCAATTTGTACCACATCCCTAATATACCAATCAATTTTAGGATCACCAAATACACAAGTGAAAAACAGACAATAGCAATGGCACAGAAAATGGAAGTTGCAAGATAAGTTATCAATTTTTCTGATTATTAGGATACTGTTCATATCAATAAAAGAGTTACATAAACTTCCAAAAATTCTAGGCAGTAACTACTACAGACCCTAGAATGAAAGAGATTAATGCATTTTTTTAAAACCTAATCCATCTCGGAAATGAGCAAGCACAGTAGTCACTAAAAAGATAGGCTGAGGACATTAAAGAGTTCATGCAGGACCATAAGTTTTCTAGCAAGTGCCTTCCATTCCTGTCTAGGGCAGCTCAGGCCCTCTTAGACCAACACTACTCAGTAACATTCTAATCCTCTTTACACATAATCAAATAAATAAAAATCTAAAATATTTGTGGAGAGGGTTATTGGTGGAAGGGGAGCAGGAGGAAGTGGGAAACAAACCAGTCACAGTCAAGTTGTAGCCAACATCAGTAGTAAAATCTGTAGGGTGATGAATATTTTGCACCTATAACCAAGATAAGGGTAATAATAAAATGGTGAAAAAAATTCATGTTTCCATACCATTTTAATTTCTGTTAACTCAACCAGTGTTAGCCTCTATAATTACCTGGGTATTCAAAGTAAAAAAAAGTTGTCTGTAATTAGTATCTGGTTTCTAAAATATCTCAAAAATCCTTTACAAATGGCTGATGAAAAAAATCCTGCAAGTTAAATCACATAAAAAATAAAGACTAACATTTAGTGGATGTTGATTGAACCTATAAAATCACTGTCAATCTCAAGATTATCAAACAGGTGCCTACATCTTATTCAGGACTGTTGTGACAAAACACTCTCATCCTGAACAATCTTGTAAAGGACACAAGAGCAATATCATGTAGGCCAACCATCCCTTATCTGAATTTTGGAGCCACACATGTTACAGAATTTAGATTTTTTTCAGATTTTAGAAAGGTAGCATGGTGTATGCACAATATATTAAACTAACACCTCCAGTGAGGTCTATGGTACTGTACTGTAATCAAATACATTACATCTGCAGTGAAAAGTATGAATATTTACAAGTATGATAAGTAGACGCTACAAATAAACCCCTATCAGTTCCAGTCTGGTTTTACCGTCAAATAAATTCATGCCAAACTTAGGAAACATCTTTGGATTTGTGAGCTTCTTAAATTTCCAAAAGAGCGTGGACCCAATGTCACTTACAAATAGGGGACTTATTTTCAGTCCAACAGCTCTACAAATTATTAGGAAAAGAAGTGATTTTTTTATACCACTCACAACAATTAAATCCAACCTACCAAGAAAAATACCCCTGGTAAAAAATAATAGTTCCTAGATATTTTTAGATAAGGATATAGTAATAAGCAGAGTTGACCAAATGCTTCTAAGGCAAAGATAGATCCTTGTGCTCACTGACTAAAGCAAGCAATGCTATAATTAACAGCCCTGGGAGATGGAGAAAAGGAACTTTTCTTCTGGATTAACCTTGTAGAATTTTTTCTTAAAAAGTACTCCTAATAATTTTCACCAATAAAAACATAACAGTAGATATAAAAGAATGATCAAGTGGGGCACAAACGTGGGCTCCTGATCAAAACTGAGACCAATCCAACATTGCTATTACTTGTAAATTTTACAGAATGTCAAGAATTTCTGCAATTTTGTTTTGATTGTTGTTGCCAATGCCAATCGATTATTTTAAAAGTACAGGGAAACTGATACTCTTTGATTCTGATTTTGTTTTGTTATCATGCCCAAATAGAAAGCAGAATTTTAAAAAGATTTAAATGCTTTATATTTGTTAACATTATTAGAAGAATGTGAGATTTTTCCACGAATTAAATCCTAGTAGCTTACCCAACCCTTCATTCTCCAAATATATCACATTATCCATACTCCAACTGCTGGGATCAGGAATATATCAAAGTTTATCTTTCTTTGATTTCTGAAAAATAACTTCTTCAACTGATTAGTCATAAGTTCTTTTTGGTACATACGCACTTGAGGGATAGAGATAAACAATATTTAGTTATGGCATTACTTAGTAATAATGACAATGAGAAAATCACTGTCCTTGGCTGTCTATAATTCTATTTTTGTAGGCTGTAATGAAAAATTTCCCATTCCTACCAATTCAAACAACGTTTCAAATCCATCACTCCTACAACCTTAAATAAAAGAAAAAAGTAATAACAGACTAGAGAAATAAACCAGATATTTCAAATACAGCTACCTTAGGCATAAGAACAGAGTTAATTCTAAGTCTACAATAAAAATGTTTACATTAGAAGAAAAATCTTTAAAATGGAAATCCCTACCTCCTATTCAGTTAAATAAAAGGTAATCTTTCTCAAACACAATATATCAGGGCTTCCCTGGTGGCCCAGTGGTTGAGAGTCCACCTGCCAAGGCCACAACAGTGAGGGGTCCCGCGTACAGCAAAAAAAAAAAAAAAAACACAACACAATATATCAAAACCTCTCTAAGCAATAGCTATTTCAGCTAACAGGCAGTTAAATATTTTACAGTTACAGAGAGATTAGAAACCAACCTTCAAGAATCCCTTCACAATATTCAATGCTTAAGTTTCCCCCATGATAAATATTAAATAATAAAATTAATTCAGAGTTTTATGTTAACTTTGCAATATAAAAAATCATCTTTGTTCATCAACCTTAATTATTTAACTATTCTGTTTATTGATCTGGTGCAACAGTAATTAGGATTATAAATATATATAACAGATAACAGACAGATCACCAGTCTACTATTCAGTTATCATCTTGGAAACATTTTTAACTCATCTAGTATATCTCTTTCTAAAAAGCCAATCAGTCAACACAACTCATCTACTTCTGACTCCAGTTCCAGCTGTGTCATTTTACATTTTCTTAGAGATCTAGACCAGTGCTTCTCAAGTGGGTACAATTTTTCCCACAGAAAACACCTGGCAATGTCTAGAGACAGTGGTTGCCACAAAAGGGCAGGATTACGGTAGGGGTTAGGTACAGTAAATGCTACTGGCATTGAGTAGGTAGAAGACAGAGATGCTGCTAAACATCCTCCAATACAAAAGACAAGCTTTCACAACAAAGATTTAACCAACTCAAAATGCCAATATTGCTGAGATTGAGAAACACTGGTCTAGCATGTAAGACCTCAATTTGACCTCATTCTACTTCCCCAGGCTCATCTCTTCTACTATGCTTTTACTCGAAACCTGATCTCCATGTATAAACGATATTTTCCATCCTCCACATTTTTAACACCTAATGTTTCCCCTACCTAGGCTGCTTCTCTTTCAGTTCCTAGTTCAAGTCTCATCTCCTCAAAGAATCATTGTAAATCCAGTCTCAAGTAGCCCCATCTCCTTTGAAAGACTTGAACTACACAAGTGATTGATCATGCCTTATAACATCTATCTGCTATTTCACTTAATTATTCTAACATTATCATTATTTCTTTGTGAATTCACCATACATCCAGCAAAGTGCTTTTAAACAAAGCTACAGTTGGTCAATGAACATATCTTGATCCACTTAGCCAAAGGCAGTTAAGCACAAAATACTACCAAGGCAAACTCTCAGCCTGACTCTTCCAGTTAAATTGTTTTCTGGCAATTTGGACCAACTAAACTATGACTCAAGATCTAAAATTAGCCATCTTACTTTGGCTAGGGGGCTGGGAAGACACAGCACTGCTATTTTGTTTTGTTTAATAAAAGTAATAATATGCACTTATTTTCATAATCATTCATTATGTAGATTACTAAATGTAATCAATCCTATCTTAAATGTCTCCTATCCTATACCCAATCTTAAGTCCAAGTCTCAAATATAACCACTTTAACTAGGCCAAACCATAAAACTGCCAATAATCAACTGTCCTAGACCTATAAAGCTGATAATTTCATATGGTAGCAGCTCACTTTTCTACATACAGTTCTTCTGGTGGTTACCACCATAACTCTAATACACTTACACACTGTTTTAGGACTAATTTGAAAATGTATTTATTGACTGTCCTCAATCAAAAATGAGAAATTTAGCCCTACATTCACATTAAAGATAAAAGAAAAGATGATCAATTTTCAGTTCACAATTTTCTAAAGGTAGAACCTGATAATTATTAACTGTTTATAATCACCTGCCAATCTTATTGGCAGGTCATTTTTGAATAATATTTATCTTTCTCTATGTTATTATCTGAGAAGCACAAAAATAAAATTATGTCTATCAGCAAGGGTGATAACTTTTCAGAAATGTCTATATTTATTCTTATTTATTGATTGATTGATTTACTTTTTGACTGCACTCTGCAGCATGTAGGATCTTAGTTCCCCAACCAGGGATGGAACCCACACCCCCTGTACCGGAAGCTCAGAGTCTTAACCACTGGACCGCCAGGGAAGTCCCTCTATATTTATTCTTAAAGCCAAACAGAAATATGAAGTTTTGTCGTCAGAATTTCAGAATTCAAAATGAAAATCAGAAGAAACTGATGCACAGAATCAGTTAAAAATTGAGGGCCACCAATCTAACCATTTTAACATTAAGTCTGAAGGAAGTCAGTAGTTCATTGAGTTAGTCATGTCTACAGATTGTTCTGAAAGAAGCTATGATCAGAAAGATTATTATTAGCTATCATTAAAGATTATTATTTAGCTATTATTTCTCCACCTCCAGTTTAATCACCTATTACTAAATAGGGTTAGGATCCCACAACTTCAGCATGTTTGGAAAATAGTGATAAGTCTTAATGTCTTATTTCCTGTAAGAGTACAACTGTCTTACGCAGAGACGAGAAAGGATTCAAACAGGAGACACTGGTAATCTAGAGTAAGCCAACATCTCAGCTATGGGAGAAAACAATGCACCTTAACCAAGAGTGTAAAATACGACTCAATTTCTACTAATACCTATTTCAAACAAAATCATTTTCTACTAAACTCTCAGTTATGATAACATATCAAGAACTACACAAATAAATTTGTGACCTTTGGGGCCCAAGAAGTAAATTATAAGTATAGCAGACTAGGTAACAGAAAGTATACATTTTTGAGTGCTTTTAGGAGATTCAAAAAAAAATCATCAACCTAACAAAACTCATTCTACCACTGTCACAAGTAACAGATAATTCCCATCAACCATGATTAAGCTTTAACAAGGTCAGGAGTTTCTAATTTGCTTGATACCAAAAATTATTTTGAGAAAGCAATTTGTATCATTAGATTGTTTTAACCCTTGTAATGGGAAGTGATACATGTCAATAAACAAAAAAAGAAAAATTATATACAAAGTCAGGATTTTCATAAAAATAATTATGGAATACTTAAAGAAATTAAGCTTTGGAGTTTTTCCCTAATGGTATTCAAACTAAGTCATAACTTCTGAAACCTAACTATTTTTGTCAGTTTACAATCTCAACCATGACAAACCAAAGCTACATTCTAGCCAAGAATATTCTTTTCTGCCAAGGTTTTCACCAAGAGCACTAAAATAGGTTTGAATTTTACTTCCTTTACCTTCTCTTTCTTTCCCTTCTTTGGAAGTACCAAACAACAGTAAACGAAATGGGAGATGAAAGAGCTGAGAAATAAAGTTTTAAAAAAATTGATCAAGGTAAACTTAACAACTTTTGATTGCTGGAAGTAACCTCAATTAGTCACCTTGATACAGTAAGTAAGTAGTTTCAATTTAAGATTACACCTATCTACTTTTAGGATCTAAGCAATAAAAAGATTCTAAATGTTGGGAGTCAAAAGAACTGGATTAGATCCATTTAGGCCTAAGTGGCCTCATACAAATTCCTTAAACTCAGTGCCCCTGTTATCTGTCAAATAATATCTCCTCCACGGCGTTACTGTAAAAATTAAATGAGATTGTGGAAACAAAAAGTTCTCGGTAAATCACAACGCAAATTCTGCTTGCTGATGCCATTAAAAGTAAAATAGTAACAAAACACAACCAAACTTCATCCCTTCCTACCATACCGAACAGAAAAAAAAAAAGAAAAGAAAAGAAAGAAAAGAAAAAGAAAAACCAGAGGAAAGGAGGGAGATATGACTAAGCATCAAAAATTCTCTGGAAGAATATTTTAAAACTGTTAAAAAGATAAAACTGAAAGGGCTCTAATTTCTCACTTTATTTAAATTTCTGTCAAAAGGGACAGAATTAAGTAATTTTTATTGTTCATGTATTTGTATTTTTCACATAAAATATTTAAACATAATTTGTATTTCTCAGATTCCTGCAATGAAAACTTTATATGTATATATGTGTGCGTGTGTGTGAGTTACAATGAACAGAAGATAAAAGGAAAACCACACTTTTCTGTTTTTCAATTTTGTACCATGTGAATATACGACTCAAAGAAGTTTATTATTCTTAAAATCACAAAATATAACAAGCAAGCACGCACACTTTGTACCTCATATTTTTAAAAGGCCCAATCCACAAGATCCAGCACCTACCAAAGTACAACTTTTTTTGGTCAATTCTATTCTGGTAAAGGAGCTAACAGACAAAAAGCAAAACTCCCCTCAAGAGGATGCCAAGTGATCTGAAAAGAGAAGAACTCTGTTCCTGGGCTGTTCATGGCTCATGTTATTCTCAGGATGTCACTCCACTTCAGGATATCTCTAGACTTTTTCCCCCTCTGTCCATAAAATAAGCATGAATATATTTTAAAATAAAGAACAGAGAAAACACTTTTGCATCTTTGTATCTTTTTGTTTGTTTTTTAATAAGGTATAATTGATTTACAGTATTACTGCATCTTTGGAATAAGGCCTCTGATAATTATCTGAGTAAATATCAAAAAAACAGAAGCAGTGACAGTATCTAGTGATAGGATCTTAGGGAAAGGTGGGAAATAAACAGACAAAATAAAGTTTATGTGCTTTAACTTTATATTGGCATTTTAATTAAACGGATTCTTTTTAAGAAAAGTCTGAAAATCAGCTCAACTGCAGAAAGCTGGGGAAAGGGAAGCGAGAAGGAAACATTTACCTGAAGCATCTCCAACTTTAAAATCACTGTCATCTGAACTATCATAATCGAGAGCTTCTAGCAGAGAAGCTGCCAAAGGCTTCACCTGCCTCCTCTTGGAGCTGCGATCCACTGTTAAGAGAAAAACATTACACCGTCATTCACAATCACGCCAAGCACGGGGGAGAGCTGTGGTACTGAGGGAAGGTACAGATGACCTCGTGCAGGTGGTGCAAATCTGTCTTAATTCAGTTCTCAGCAAAAGGTGTGGGGGAAGGTTGGGGTGGGAACACTGGCTGGGGAGGGCCGGGCATTTCCACGGGCAGCTCCAGACCCGAGGTGCAGCAAAGACGAACCCAGGCCGACCAAAATCGAAACTGGCCCTCTTGAACATCTTGCTTCTGAAACTCGCTTGTAATCCCTCACTTAGACATCGTTAACAGTCAACAGAAAATGCAAAGCCCAGGGAATATGAAAAGCTATGTTCATTCCCACGGACCGTGGAGGGGGAGCGTCCACGAAGGGTCCAGCTTCCCGCAGGACACTCCCACCCCCGCCCTGCTCCAGCCGGCCCTGACTTCTAGAAGGGCTGAAATGGACCTGTCGCCCCGCGGACGCCTCCGACACACTTACTAAGGAATCCGAGGTGGTCGTTTGGAGTAGACCTAGGTAGAGGCTGCGAGAGCCCAGGCAGCGCCGAGGTCGAGGACTGAGACCAAGGAAACGAGTCCAAAAGATGCTATTAAAAATAGGCGGCGCCGCGGACCAGACCGGGGCGCCCCAGGTGCAGCCCCGCGGTTCCCCTCCCGCCCCCCGGCCCCCGGTCCTCGCAGAACCGACCCCGGCCGCTAGCTCGCCTTCCTTTGGCGCTTCCCCGGCCAAAGGCGCCCTCCGGCCCAGGCAGCGCGGCTAACCCGGCAGCCCTGGGGAGTTAACTTCCCCTGTTAAAACTCTTAGAAAAAAAAATAAACGAAAGAAAAACTTTATTAGCCTGCAACAAAAGCAACAAAAGACTCAGAATTTACACAATCCGAGGCCGGTTGCATAAAACAATAGGGAAAGCAACGACCCGGATACAGCTCTGAAGAGAAGGAAGTGAAAACACCAGGCAGACAGCGGCCCTAACAGCAGCAGGGGCCGAGGGCGCGTGCGCCAGCCTCACCTCCGCTCTCCCTCAGGGAGGAGGAGCCGCACGGAGACGGAAGGAACCGAACGGAAGCCGAGAGGGAGCCAAGAGGAGCCGAGCAGTGCGAGGGCGGAGTAGAGAGTTCTAGACTCTCAGCCAGTAAGTCGCTGAGGCCCGGCCCTCAGTCCAAATCCGTGGAAGGCCAATTTTTGTGTCTGACAAGACGGAGAAGGATGTGTGTCCCCATGAATGTGGAATAGTGCCTTGCATACATTTAGATAATTTATTTTATAAGGTGAATTTTTAAATCCATAAAAATAGGAGAGTATGTACAATCGGATGTCAGTCCTTCAACAGTTTCAAACGCCACGTTTATTCACATACAGGTTAATTATTTTTAAAAACAATGTTAAAGTGTTAGAATCTGAGCAGTATTAATACTTTTTAAATGTTTATATATCAAGGATAGAGGAAGATTTGAATGAAGCCGATTCAATTGATCCATTTATTCCCCAGATATACACTGAGTGGTAATGTTTGTAACATGGGGAAATACCGTGTCACAAAGGACTGTAAATGAAATATATAGGAATCAAATCATACATTGCAGTAGTGGAGCTTATTCTTTAAAGAAAACGTGTTGAATTCTTTTGTAAACTGGAATTAAATTTTATAACATTAAATTTGAAAAATTAGTAAATACCTATGTAGTACAAGTCATGGGATGATTACATACAGGCTGAACCTTCAGCAAGAAAGTTTTTATCTTTTCCCTGCCAGAGTTTAAGGTACAGTTGAGGATACAAAGAAGTCAGTGAGCAATTGCTATCTATTGTGAAAAGGACTGCCAGAGAAAAAGTACACATGCTAAGTCTCCCTGGAGAAAGTTATATTTAGATCCAGACATAGTGTCTGAACTGGCTGGAGAAGGGAGAAAAAGAGACAGAGGTTCCAGACCAAAGAAAGGACATGTGCAAATGACCAGGACGAAAAGAGTATGACTAGTCAGATTCCCTGAAAGCTGGACTACCTCTAATGCCTCAGGATATTCCACCACAATAGTAGTTACCGCAACCTCCTATTTCTGTGTTCTTAATCACTGCTAAAAATGCAGTCTCTCTGACCCTCCAATCTCTCTGAACCTTTAGTTCCTTGACCCAAACTACCACTGCTATGTACCTGCTCAAATCTTTCTATCGTGCTGAGGAAACTTCCATTCCAAAAATTTAAAACCTTAGTAAATCCTTTTCCCTTTCAATGATAGTTCTTGTACCTCCTTGTATAAAGTGGAAAGTTACCCTGCAGCCCCCTCAGATGGAAGCCACTCATTTTCTCAACATCCAAATGTGGCATCTGGTCCTTAATGTTCCCCACTGCCTTTCAGATCTGTTATTTCTCCAGTCAAAAGCCTAGCAACTTAAATATTTAAACAACTCCACTCCAGGAACTTCATTTCCATTCTACATGCTTCAAACATTAACCATACTATGGATTGTTTAATCCCTGAAATTATAAAACCAAACATTCCTCTCTCTGACAACCTTCTACATTCATTGGGAGAAATTATTCTGAATTATTTAAAAGGGAAAAGAGAGATTTCTAAAGCTAGCATTCAAGTTTCTATAAGAGAAAATTTTAGAGGTAGATTTTCTCCATGAAAATACATAAACCATTTAATTTTATAAATACTGCTTAACTGTTCTCTAAAAACAGGCTGTATTAACATATATTACCACCAAGAGTTCATGAGAATTCTCTCCAATTTTCCAAACTCCTCATCATTGACTATTAGCAATCATTCTTTTAACTTTTGAAGTAATTTTAGATTTATTGAAGTACACAAAGATAATACTGAGTTCCTGTATATTCGCCCAGCTTCCACTAATGTCAACATCTTGCATAACCCTGGAACATTTACAAAACTATTAGTTTTTATTTATTAATATTAGTACAATATTATTAAGTAAAATTCTAATTTCACTAGTTTTCCCACTAACGTCCTTTTTCTGTTCCAAGATCCAATTCAGGGGACTATATTGCATTTAGATTGACAACTTTTTTAAACTTTGCAATCCATGTGTTAAAAAGGAAAAAAAAAAAGGAATGGACGAAGGGAAGGAGGAGAGGGAAGGGGAAGGGGAGAGGAAAGGGAAGGAAAGAAGGAAGGAAGGAAAGAAAAAAGGAAGAAAGGATTTTAAAATAGCTAATTGCTTTTTTGAAGTGCATTTAATAAATATGGAAGAGACTGACAGTTGTCTCCCAGTACCTTTTATCCCTTTCTTCTTCAAAAATGAAAGCCCTAAGGCTTCCCTGGTGGCGCAGTGGTTGAGAGTCCGCCTGCCGATGCAAGGCACACGGGTTCGTGCCCCGGTCCGGGAAGATCCCACATGCCACGGAGCAGCTGGGCCCGTGAGCCATGGCCGCTGAGCCTGTGCGTCTGGAGCCTGTGCCATGGCCGCTGAGCCTGCGCGTCTGGAGCCTGTGCTCCGCAACGGGAGACGCCACAACAGTGAGAGGCCCGCGTACCGAAAAAAAAAAAAATCCCTAAATTTTAAATAGGCACAAGCTTTCCAAGAATAAAGACTTCATTTCATAACTTGAAGTTATGTGCAGTTATGTAATTATGTTCTGGCTAATGCAATGTTAACAGAAGAGGTATGTGCAACTTCCAGGAGATGGCATTAAATTTTTCCCCCCTTTTCTAGTTGCCTTTTTTTTTTTTTCTTGCCTAACTCCCCTTGCTAGAACATCCAGTATGCTATTGAACAAAAGTAGGGAGAGTTGACTTCCTTGTTTTGTTCTGATCTTAGGAGGAAAGTTTACAGGTTTTTGAGAAAACTTACATATATAAGAATATGTTATAGGTGTACAGCATTATAATTTGACATCAGTATACACTTCAAAGTGATCGCCACCACAAGCTTAGTTACCATCCATCACCATACAGGTGACCCCCTTCACCCATTTCACCCACTCCCCAACCTCTTCCCCTCTGGTAACAACTAATCTGTTCTCTGTATACATGAGTTTGTTTTTGTTTTATTTTGTTTGGTCATCTGTTTTGTTTTGTTTTTTAGATTCCACATATTAGTGGAATTATATGGTATTTATCTTTCTCTGTCTGGCTCATTTCACTTAGTATAATACCCACAAGGTCCATCTGTGTTGTCTCAAATGGCAGGATTTCATTTTTTTAATGGCTGAGTAGTATTTCTTTGTGTGTGTGTGTGTGTCAACTATATATATATATAGTTGACCCCTGAGCAACTCAGAGGTTAGGGGCACTGACCGCCCTCCCCTTGCAATCAAAATATGAGTACTGCTATCTCTACCTCAAAAACAAAGGAGTGGATAAATGACTCACCCAAGGGCAGGAGGCAGAAACAGTTCGGATAGAATCAGGACTTAAACTTTAGATCTTTTGATTCCACATATGGTGATCTCTAATTGAATGCAAACTTTTCCCCACACTTAAAGATCTCTAAAAAGAAAATATAGGTACTATATTTATTGAAAAAAATCTGAGTAGCAGTAAACCTGTACGGTTCAAACCCGTGTTGTTCAAGGATCAATTGTATACCACAATTTCTTTATCCATTTATCAATAAATGGACACTTAGGTTACTTCCAATCTTGGCTATTGTAAATAATGCTGCAATGAATATAGGGGTACATATATCTTTTGTCAATCAGTATTTTCATGTTCTTTGAATAAATACACAAAAATGGAATAGTTGGGTCATATGATAGTTCTATTTTTAATTTTTTGAGGAATTGCCGTACTGACACTTTCTCTCTCTCTCTTACTTCTGGGACCCCTATAGTGTGAATGTTATTTTGCTTGATGATGTCCCAAAGGCTTCTTAAGATATCTTCACTTTTTAAAATTCTTTTCTCATTTTGCTGCTCTGTCTGGGTGAGTCCATTACTTTGTCTCCAATTCACTGATTCACTCCTCTACCTCATTCAGTCTGCCATTGAACCCCTCTAGTGTATTTTTCAGTTCAATTATAACTTCTGTTTGGTACTTTCTTATATTTTCTATCCTCTCCTTGTTGAAGTTCTTGCTGTGTTCACCCATTCTTCTTATGAGCTTGGTAATCATTTTTATGCCCATTACTTTGAACTCTTTATCAGGTGGATTGCTTACCTCAATTTTGTTGAGTTCATTTTCTGAGGGTTTGTCTTGTGCTTTCAATTGGGACATATTCCTCTGTTTCCTCATTTTGTCTAATTCTCTGCGTTCATTTCTTTGTGTTAGGTAAATCAGCTACCTTTTTCAGTCTTAAGAGAGTGGCCTTATGTAGCAGATGCCCTGTTGGGCTCAGAAGGACAATCCCTCCCGGCCAACAGAGCCAGGTGCTCTAGGGGTGTCTCCTATGTGGGCTGCTTGTGCCATCCTGTTGTGGTGATGCCATGACTGCCACAGAGTGCTGGTGGGCAAAGCTACTGCCAAGCCAAGGAACAGGGCTGGGCAGGGCTCTCAGTGGGGTTTGACCCCTGGTGCTGACAGTTAAAGGGAGAGTAGTTTCAAAATGGTGCCTGCCAGTGCTGGCGAGATTGCAAAAATGGCTCCTGCCAGTGTCTGAGTCCCTGGGGAATGTCCCAACTGGTTCCTCCTTCTCTGGTAGATACTCCAATATTACTAAATGTATCCCCTTTATCTATGGTCCATGCACTTTTTAATCTGGTGTTTTTGTGCTAGTTTTTGGGTCAATTGAGTCTACACATGGGCCCTCTAAGAGCAGGTTTTCCATTCCCTCCATAAAGCCATAAAACTATAAAGTTTTATAGTTTTCCTGGATGTGTTCTCCCCACCCCCTGTTGGCTTTCAAAGCTAGGTGTTTGAGGGCTCATCTCTCCTGTGCAGGATCTAAGGGTTGGGATGCCTGATGTGGAGCTCAAATCCCTTGCTCCTCAGGGAAAAGATTTGTAACTTTATAATCCCTCCTGATTGTGGTTCACCACGGCTCAGGTGTAATTATTTTTTCCCTTGGTGAGACCGTATTTCTGCCTCTCCTATGCATCTTAATGCTGTCCTTTTACCCTTTCTTGTGTGGGTTCTGTTCATCCAGTTTTTAGGTCCCTTTAAGAGGGAATTAGTCCATACGTAGTTCTAGATTTGTTGTGTCCATGGGAGGAGGTGAGTTCAATATCTTCCTATACTGCCATCTTGAATTCTCTCTCTGGAAAGCTTTCAGTCTTTCACTATTTAATCATATTTAGCTGTGGGTTTTCACAGGTGCCCTTTATCAGGTGGAGGAACTTCTTTCCTGTTTCTAGGTTGTTGATTGTTCTTATATGAAACAGTTTTGAGTTTTATTAAGCTCTCTTTCTGTGTCTATTGAGATGATCATGTGTTTTTGCACTTTGTTTTTCAATACGGTACAATAATACAGTGACTGATTTTCATATCTTGAACCAACCTTGCATTACTTGTTTAAATTCCTCTTACTCATGGTGAATATGTTACTGGTTTCAGTTTTGCTAGTATTTTGTTGACTATTTTTGCATCTATATTCATAAGAGATATTGCATTACTTAATATTATTTTTATGTCAGATAAAGAATTTTTATTGTTTATTAACTGCTATTATATCATCTCCTATAAATTTTTTGTACATCTTGAAAGCACACATGATAAATTTGTTCATTCTTAGAAAATTTTGAATCTTGTAATAATCTGCTATCTTCTTAAAATATTTTTATTATATAATCCATCATGTTTCTTTTTTTGTTCTGCATTAAAATTTGAGGTATTCCTGCATTACTCCACATATTATAAGAATAATTACTTCCTAATAGCTACAACCACCAACAGTCTTAATAGAGTGTTTTGCCAAAGAATACTCTTAATATTCGCGATTCTGTTCAACGAAGCAAGCCTAATGTGATTGTACAAGCATCATCAACAATAATTATAAAAAGGAGATTTATATTTAGAAATGGCCCTTCAAGCTACTCCTACAAAAGGTAGTGACATAAACAGCAAACTGTTGTTGTAGACACTTGCTATAGGAAAGAGAAACATAAATAAGAAACAACAAACAAACAGTCTGGTGAACTGAATTTGAGTCAGAGCTTTGCCACTGAATTTCTGTGTCTTTAGAAAGTCAACTTGAATTCTTTGAGCCTCTGATTCTTCATTTAGAATCTGGAGATGATAATAATAGCCTCTCTCGTTAAATAAAATTTTTGAGAAGTAAATGACAAAGTAACTTATCTCCATAATTACTCCAGGAAAATGGAGGAAAAAATCCAAGAAATAGGAGGGCATGCAATGCAAAACATGTTGTAAAAAGGAAAGGAAAATAAAAGTTACAATTAAATGTGAATAATTATTGATAATAAAAGTGTGGGTTTTCATACAATTAATAAGCAAGGGTAAGTAAAATAGAAGAGTCGTAATTCAAAATGATTGTAATCAAATCCAGGATATTTGGAGATAAAGAGATGGGGTGCTTGGTGGAAGTAAAACAAGAGAAATGAAAAAAAATTGAATTGTATTATCTGGTTTGAGTGAGAAGCTGTAGATCCTGATTAGGTTTTTAAGCAGCCAGAAAAGTAGAAATCAGATTGTTATAAACCTAAGGATAATAGGTCTGGCTCACAAAGGGTAACTGAACATGTCAGTTACCTTTCTACCCTCCCCAAATTTCGCTGAAATCACAAAAGAGGTATAAAAATAGAAATAAAGCCATAATAAAAGAAATAAAAGCATAATACTGCTATAAATCTTAGAAGAGTGTCACAAGCAAACTTTTGAGGGCTAGAAAAGAATGTTGACAGTTATGGAGGCAGGCTCAGATTGCCAACAAAACCCACCTGATTAAAAAGTGAATAATCTCATCCAGGTGAAATAGATGAGTTACTGAAATGAGTTTTTTCCAGTAAAGTCTCTGCATAACACTCAGGTGAGAGAGAACGTGGGCTGTGAGAAGAGCTAAGACTTGGATTATAGGCTGGGTGATTCCTAAGAAGGAAAAAAAGCCACATAGCAATCCATTTTCAGAGGAACTGAAAATAGTGTTTCTCCCCAGTATATAATTTGAAGTTCAGTTTTATTAAGTGAGAAGTCTGATTACAGAAATTACCAGAGTGGGCACCAGGTTTATAGGAGAAAGAAGGATAATGGATGCAGTGTCATGAACTGCCATAAGGAATAGGAAGATCCAGCATATAAAACTACTCATAAACCACAAAGTAGAGCCTACTCACATGCTCCCTCCCTACATCACTGATCTTTTCCCCACACACAACAACCATCAGAGCAAGGACATCTACAAACAGAACTTGCATTCATTATCTGCCAGATGAACGGGACTTCTTATTTAGGCAACATATATAAATTCTGTCTACCAAAACCACATTATGTATACAGACATATAGGCAACCAAGAATCAATAAACATTTAAGTAAAACTACCAACATGAGAGGTTTTAAATTTTAAAAAAACCTTTAAGACAATTATATAATTCATCTATATCAGGTCTCTTGTGTACATCATGAGATTTAGAAGGTGAAAAGAAGACAGAGACCACCTTCTTTTAGCTGTAGCAGCAGCAAAACAAGATCCGTCATCTATGAAAATAGAATCTACGTTCTGGCATCTACTCACCAGTTTCAAAGGTATAAATAAGGTCATGGTAGAGAACCAGATCTGGAAAAGGTTAGCAGCAACAGCTGCACTTAGTTTTCTGACTTCTAGATCTCAGCTACAGTTGTATGATCTTGAAACTAAAAGCCTCTTTGGATCACTGACTTTCACTCTTTCAGCCTTTCTAATGATTTTGTATGTACCAAGTTTCTTTTCAGAATAAAGTACTTAGAGTGGTTTCCATTTCTTCTACTAAAATCTTGTTTGACACAGTACTTGCTACAGAAAGGTGTTCAGAAAATAAATCAATTTCTCAACAATGGGAATTAAAGATTTATTAATTGACTTGGTGTGTGTCAAAAATCAGTGACAACTTCATGACCAGTGGAAAATAAGATACAGATGCAGTGGTAGAACAGTTACTTACAGTATGAAATGTGATCACCTGGAATAAGGTGGCTGTTGAAGGCAAGCCTTTGGTAACAAGTGCTTGCTATGACAGAAGGAAAATTATCATTTTATTAGGATTAAAATAAGAAATACTGACTTGGGCTGGAGCAGGCAGCTAGCCAAACAAATGGCTGTCATTTGTGATCTCTTAAGGCAGGGGTCCCCAACCTTTTTGGCACTAGGGACCTGTTTCGTGGAAGACAGTTTTTCCCCAGCTTGGGGGAGGGTATGGTTCAGGCAGCAATGCGAGCAATGGGGGGAATGGTTCAGACAGTAAGGTGAACTATGGGGAGCGATGGGGAGCGGCAGATGAAGCTTTGCTCCCTTGTGCACCGCTCACCTCCTGCTGTGCGGCCTGGTTCCTAAAAGGCCCAAACCGATACTGGTCTGAGGCCTGGGGGTTGGGGACCCCTGCCTTAAGGGTATTCCCTGTAGAGAGTCCATGGATCATTTTATCTTGCGATAATTAATGTTTTCAGAGATATTCAGGAGAAAACACTATTGATGAAGTACAAAAGGATAGTGCTGAAATATCTGATCTTCAAGAGAATCCTAAGTGCCTCCACAGCGAAAAGACAGAATATCTACAAAGGAACAGAAGTCAGGTTTGAATCAGAATTCTCAACTGCAACTTTGGATGACTGGGAACTTCTAAAATTACTTCACTGTTTCCTAATAAAGGGTTCATTGATAATCACTCTTTTCAAATAATAGAAAATATACTGACTACAGAATTTCCCCCAAGGCAGCAAGGATCTGCTCTAGTATTACAGAGTAAAAACTTTTCACATATATAAAAAATGAATAATAATGAAATTTTTAATTAATTAATTTTTCATAGATAATATGTACACACAGTAAAAAAAATTTAATGCACAAAAAATTATGAAAATTATCTTTGTGCCCTAGTCAGTTAGTCATCTCTCTAGACATAATGAGGTTAACTTTTTTTAAAAAGGTGCTTACCTAGAGGGGTGGGATAGGGCGGATGGGAGGGAGGCTCAGGAGGGAGGGGATATGGGGACATATGTATGCATATGGCTGATTCACTTTGGTGTACAACAGAAACTAACACAGTATTGCGAAGCAATTATACTCCAATAAAGACCTATTAAAAAAAAAAAGGTGCTTAGCTCCAGACTGAGTTTTTATAATAGCTTTATTGAGATACAATTCACATACCATAAAATCCACCCTTTCATGGCGTAAAATTCACGGTTTTTAGCACATTCAAAAGTTGTACAATCATCACCACTATCTAACTCTAGAACATTTATAACATCACCACAGAAAGATAGCCCAAACCCATTCTCAGTTACTCCTTGTTTCCTTATTTCTAGACCCTGGCAATCACTAACCTACTTTCTGTCTCTTGGGATTTGCCTATTCCAGACTTTTCATACAAATGATCTTATGTGTCTGGCTTCTTTTACCTAGCATAGTGTTTTCTTGTTGTTCATAGTGTTTTCAGTGTTTCATCCACACTGTAACACAGCTTGTTTTTAAACTAACAATGATACTGTGAAATGTTATCAATATTTGTTCTGCATGGAGAAAAGATGAAAGTGAGAGGTATTTCAATATTTGCTGTAATAGCTGTGTATTAGATCTCTTAGACAAGCCGAGATATTTAATTATGCTTTGGTGCATATGAATGGCAGTCTTAGGGGCTGAGTTTCACAAGGGGCAAGTCCCAAGAAAGCAAAGCAGATGGGCAAAGACAGCATCAGTGACGCAACATCATCAAGTGTACGATATTGTATGTTAGACAAATAAGGTTAGTTAGAGACAGAAGGTTTCATGTCATCAACTCAAAAGGTGGTGAAGCTTTCAAAGAAACAAGAATATGTAAATGATACCTTCTGTTCTTTTTAATCCATCAGGTCTTTAAGTGACAGAACATAAGCAAACTCCCTAACACTGTTCTAAATCTACACAACTCAGTTAAAAAAAACTTTTACTGGAAAATATCGGAGGAAAGCTAAAAATAAACATACAGATGAAAGGATCAAGAAACAAAACGCCCTATAAACACCATCCATGCCAAGATCAAAAAAGCCTCTCTTGAGCCCCCTCAATTAATATCCTTTGCAGCCTATAAATATAGTCCTTTTCTTTGGTCTAACACTATTTTTTCAAATTTTATGTACATGGACTCATACAGTATATATTGTTTTGTTTCTGGTTTCTTTGACTAATATTTTTTGTGAGGATCATCCATGTTGCTGTGTGTATTTGTAGTTCATTTGCATTGTGGAAGCACATGCTTGAATGTACCACAATCTATTTTGCATTTACCCTTGATAAACATTTTGGCTCTTTCCTGTTTATGCTATTATAGATAATGATTCTATACATATTCTTGTTCATGTCTCGGTGCACATAAGCACACATTTCTGTTGGGTTTATATCTCAAAGTGAAATTAGTGGGTCATATAGTATTCAAATATTAAACTTCAGTGAAAAAGTCAAACAGATTTTCGAAGTATAATACCAATTTATACTCTCATCAGCAATGTATTTAGGTGTGGTTTTCTTTTTCTTCTACATGGTACTTTAAGAGAGTCTTAAGTCTTTAGTTTGATATATTATATCAGACTTGGAATAACCTTTGTTATCATAGCTCCAAATATTTTTTCTTCTCTATTCTCCTAGTCTTTTCCAATTTCATACATATTGGGCACTATCTTGCACCGTCTTCATTTTTCTCAGCCTTATCTCTTTCCTCTTGCATTTTACTATAAGTAGCAAGGAGAAACAAGGCTGTACCTTCATCACTTTGCTTGGAAATCTCCTCAGCTAAATATCCAAGTTCACTATTTACAAGGTCTACTTCACACCCAACAATAGAACAGAATTCAGTCAAATTGTCTGCCACTAATAACAAAGATCACCTTTCCACCAATGTACAATAACATGTTCTCTTTCTACAGCCTCACCAGAAGCACCTTTAATGTTCATATTTCTACCAATGTTCTGTTCATGACAATACATGCATTCTCCAAGATGATAGAAACTTTCTCTACTGTGCTCCTCACTTCCATCTGACCTCTTACCAGAACTGCCTTTGATATCCATATTTCTACCAACTTTCTCTTCAACGCATTGTAGGCTTTTTCTATCATGTACTTCAAAATTCTTCCAGCCTCTACCCATTACCCAATTCCAAAGATATTTCCTCATTTTTAGGCATCTGTTACAACAGCAACTCACTTCTGGTACCAAAATCTGTATTAGTTTTCAAGTACTGCAAGTGTAAATTGGGTGGCTTACAATAAAGAGAATTTATTTTCTTACAGTTCTGGAGTTCAGAGGTCTGAAATCGAGGTGTTAACAGGGCCATATTTCCTCTAGAGGCTCTAGGAGAGAAAATTTCCCTGCCTCTTCCATTTCCTAGTGACTCCTGGTGTTCCTGTGCTTATTGGTAGCATAAATCCAATCTGTCTCCATCTTCACATGGCCTTCTTTCTGTGCCTCTATGTCTGTGTGTCCCTTCCTCTACTTATAAGGATACCAATCATTGAACTTAGTGCCCACCCTAATCCAATATGACCTTACTTTAACTAATTACATCTTCAAAGAGCCTATTCCCGAGTAAGTTCACATTCTGAGGTTCCAGGTGTTCACGAATTTTTAGTGGACACTATTCAACCCACTATATTCTTCAATGTTTTTGAACAGAAAAATATAGTCTGCATTGTCTGAATAAACTAATCTGCCAATCTTGGAAGTTCAAGCTGTGAACAGTTTTAAATATATTTATTTATTTATTTTATTTTTGGCTGTGTCAGGTCTTAGTTGTGGTGCACAGGCTTCTCTCTAGTTGTGGTGCATGGGCTCCAGAGCACGTGGGTTCCAGAGCACATGGGCTCTGTTGTTGTGGCACACGGGCTTCTCTCTAGTTCTGGCATGTGGACTCTCTCGTTGTGGTGCATGGGCTTAGTTGCCTCGCATCATGTGGGATCTTAGTTCCCCGACCAGGGATGGAACCCGTGTCCCCTGCATTGGAAGGCGGATTTTTAACCATTGGACCACCAGGGAAGTCCCTGTGAACAGTCTTAAGATCAAGTAATTTTAACCCATAATGTTTTACTAGGGACCCACGTTTTGAGGAATTTGATATTTCTTTAATGAAATTGCTGTAATTAGTCTGGTGGGGGTTAAAGAAAGCATGGGTGGATGATTCTTGTCAAGTTTTATTATGAGGTTAATGCTTTATAAATATGGAAGATTCTTTTTTTCAATGTTATGGTTACATTTAATAGGAATTATCTATCCCTTGAAGGTTCCATAGCTGTTCTGAACAGCTATGCATATGAATGTTTGTGTCTCCTGCAAATTCATATGTTGAAGCTCTGACTCCCAATATGCCAGTATTTGTAAATGCGGCCCTTGGGACATAATTAGGTTTAGAAAGGTAATGAGAGTGGAGTCCCCATGATGGAATTACTGTCGTTATAAGCATAAGAAGAGAGGCCAGAGCTCTCTCTTTTCACTATGTGAGGACACAGTGAAAAGTCCCCCATCTGCAAGCCTAAAAGGTGGTTCTCACCAAAAACACAATCTGCTGGCACCTTGATCTTGGACTGGAGAATGCTTCTGTATCCACTGCTGTTATTAGAGACCATCAAAAGCAGTTTGCTTTCTGTTGATTAGTAGTACACTCTGACTGTCTTACCTCAGGGATATATCAACTTGGCAGCCCTCCTGCAGTGTCCTTGTGTCTTTTTTCCCACAAGAAATCATGCTGGCCAGTTACACTGATGGTATCATATTGAATTGATCTAGTAAAAATGAAATAACACCTACTCTAACATATTGATAATTGTAGGCTAGATTGTAGGAAGTAAACATGATCAAAAAATCATATTTCTGCCACCTCAGTGAAATTTCGAGGGTTCCAGTGGTCTGGGACATGTCAAGATAGCCTCTCAAAGTGAGGGATCTGTTACTGCATTTGCTTCCTCTTATCACACAAATGCATAATACTATGTGGGTCTCTTTAGATTTTGCAGGCAACATTTACCTCATCTGGGTGTTATTCTGACCCATTTACTGAGTAGCCTGAAGAGCTGCTAGTTTTTGGCAGGGCTCTGCAACAGGTCTCAGTTGCCATGCAAATTGCTGTTCAGTTGAGATGTACTGATATAACCTAGTCAATCTACACTAGAAGTGAAACAGAATCTGTAAGAAAAAAAAAAATCCTTGCAAACAAAAGTCTAGGACTCGATGGCTTCTCTGGGCAATTCTACCAAACATACAAAGAAGAAATTATACTGATCCTTCTCAAACTCTTCCAAAAAAGGAGGGGGGCTTCCCTGGTGGCGCAGTGGTTGGGAGTCTGCCTGCCGATGCAGGGGACGCGGGTTCGTGCCCCGGTCCGGGAGGATCCCGCATGCCGCGGAGTGGCTGGGCCCGTGAGCCGTGGCCGCTGAGCCTGCGCGTCCGGAGCCTGTGTTCCGCAACGGGAGAGGCCGCAATAGTGAGAGGCCCGCGTACTGCCAAAAAAAAAAAAAAAAAAAAGATAAAAAAAAAAAAAAGGAGGGAACATTCCCAAAGTCATTCTATGAAGCCACCGTTACCCAGATACAAAAACCAGACAAAGACACTACCAAAAAAAAAATTACAGGACAATGTTTTTGATGAATATAGATGCAAAAATCCTCCACAAAATATTAGCAAACTGAATCCAACAACACATAAAAAGGGGAATACACCATGATCAAGTTGGATTCACCCCAGGGTCAAAAGGATGGTTCAACATACGCAAGTCAATCAATGTGATACACCACATCAACAAAAGAAAAGACAAAAACCACGTGATCATCTCAATAGATGCAGAAAAAGCAGTTGATAAAATTCAACATTGATTCTTGATAAAAACTCTCACCAAAGTGTGTATAGAGGGATCATATCTCAAAGTAATAAAAGCAATTTATGACAAACCCACAGCCAATGTAATACTCAATGGTGAAAAACTGAAAGCCTTCCTGCTAAAATCGGGACCAAGACAAGGACGCCCACTCTCATCACTTCTATGAAACATAGTATTGGAAGTCCTAGCCACAGCAATCAAACAAGAAAAAGAAATAAAATGTATCCAAATCAGGAAGGAAGAGGTAAAACCATCATTATATGCAGATGTCATGATACTCTGTATAGAAAACCCTAAAGACTCCACACAAAAACTATTAGAACAGCTAAATGAATTCAGCAAGGTAGCAGGATAGAAGATTAATATACGGAAATCTGTTGCATTTCTTTATAATTACAATGAAATACCAAAAAGAGAAAGTAAAAAAAAAAAAAAAAAGCCCTTTTAAAATGGTATCAATAAGTGGTGCTGGGAAAACTGGACAGCTACATGTAAAAGAATGAAATTAGAACACTCCCTAACACCATACACAAAAATAAACTCAAATGGATTAAAGACCTAAATGTAAGGCCAGACACTATCGAACTCTTAGAGGAAAACATAGGCAGAACACTTTGACATAAATCACAGCAAGATCCTTTTTGACCCACCTCCTAGAGAAATGGAAATAAAAACAAAAATAAACAAATGGGACCTAATGAAACTTAAAAAGCTTTTGCACAGCAAAGGAAACCATAAACAAGATGAAAAGACAACCCTCAGAATGGGAGAAAATAGTTGCAAATGAAGCAACTGACAAAGGATTAATCTCCAAACTTTACAAGCAGCTCATGCAGCTCAATATCAAAAAAACAAACAACCCAATCCAAAAATGGGCAGAAGACCTAAATAGACATTTCTCCAAAGAAGATATACGGATTGTCAACAAACACATGAAAGAATGCTCAACATCACTAATCATTAGAGAAATGTAAATCAAAACTACAGTGAGGTATCACCTCACACCAGTCAGAATGGCCATCATCAAAAATCTACAAACAATAAATGCTGGAGAGGGTGTGGAGAAAAGGGAACCCTCTTTCACTGTTGGTGGGAATGTAAATTGATACAGCCACTATGGAAACATTATGGAGCTTCCTTAAAAAACTAAAAATAGAAATACCATATGACCCAGCAATCCCACTACTGGGCATATACCCTGAGAAAACCATAATTCAAAAAGTCATTTACACAATGTTCATTGCAGCACTATTTACAATAGCCAGGACATGGAAGCAACCTAATTATCCATCGACAGATGAATGGATAAAGAAGATGTGGCACATATATACAATGGAATATTACTCAGCCATAAAAAGAAATGAACTTGAGTTGTTTGTAGTGAGGTGGATGGACCAAGACTGTCATACAGAGTGAAGTAAGTCAGAAAGAGAAAAACAAATATCATATGCTAACACATATATATGGAATCTAAAAAAAAAAAAGGTTCTAAAGAACCTAGGGGCAGGACAGGAATAAAGACGCAGATATAGAGAATGGACTTGAGGACATGGGAAAGGGAAGGGTAAGCTGGGATGAAGTGAGAGAGTGGCATGGACTTCTATATACTACCAAATGTAAAATAGATAGCTAGTGGGAAGCAGCCACATAGCTCGGGGTGATCAGCTCGGTGCTTTGTGACCACCTAGAGGGGTAGGATAGGGAGGGTGGGAGGGAGGTTCAAGAGGGAGGGGATATGGGGATATATGTATGTGTATAGCTGATTCACTTTGTTATAAAGCAGAAACTAACACACTGTTGTAAAGCAATTATACTCGAATAAAGATGTTAAAAAAAATACTTAGGAGTAAACCTGACGAAGAAGGTGAAAAACTTACATGCAGACTATAAAAGATTAATAAAGGAAACTGAAGATGATTCAAAGAAATGGAAAGATATCCCATGCTTTTGGATGGGAAGAATTAATACAGTTAAAATGGCCATACTACCCAAAGCAATCTACAGATTTAATGTAATCCCTATCAAATTACCCATGACATTTTTCACATAACTAGAACAAATAATCCTAAAATTTATATGGAACCACAAAAGACCCAGAATTACCAAAGCAATCCTGAGGAAAAAGAACAAAGCTGGACAATAACCCTCCCAGACTTTAGAAAATACTGCAAAGCTACAGCAACCAAAACAGCATGGTATTGGCACAAAAACAGACATATAGATGAGTGGAACAGAATAGAGAGCCCAGAAATAAACCCACACATCTATGGTCAATTAATCTTTGAAAAATGAGGCAAGAATATACAATGGAGAAAAGACAGTCTCTTCAGCAGGTGGTGCTGGGAAAGCTGGATAGCTGCATGTAAATCAATGAAGTTAGAACACTCCCTCACACCATACACAAAAATAAACTCAAAGTGGCTTAAAAACTTAAATATAAGACATGACACCATAAAACTCCTAGAAGAGAACATAGGCAAAACATTCTCTGACATAAATCGTAGCAATGTTTTCTTAGGTCAGTCTCCCAAGGCAAAAGAAATAAAAGAAAAATAAACAAATAGGCCCTAATCAAACTTGTAACCTTTTGCACAGCAAAGGAAACCATAAACAAAATGAAAAGACAGCCTACAGACTGGGAGAAAATATTTGCAAATGATGCAACCGACAAGGGCTTAAGTTCAAAATACACAAACAGCTCATACAACTCAATATCAAAAAAGCAAACAACCCTATCAAAAAATGGGCAGAAGAATGGGCTTCCCTGGTGGCTCAGTGGTTAAGAATCCACCTGCCAATGCAGGGGACATGGGTTCGAGCCCTGGTCTGGGAAGATCCCACGTGCCGCAGAGCAACTAAGCCCATGTGTCACAACTACTGAGCCTGCACTCTAAAGCCCACGAGCCACAACTACTGAGCCCGCATGCCACAACTACTGAAGCCCATGCACATAGAGCCCATGCTCTGCAACAAGAGAAGCCACTGCGATGAGAAGCCCGCACACTGCAACGAAGAGCAGCCCCCACTCGCCACAACTAGAGAAAGCCCGCGTGCAGCAACGAAGACCCAACACAGCCAAAAATAAATAAATAAAATAAATAATTTTTTAAAAAATGGGCAGAAGACCTAAATAGACATTTATCCAAAGAAGACATACAATTGGCCAACAAGCACATGAAAAGATGCTCAACATTGCTAATTATTAGAGAAATGCAAATCAAAACTACCATGAGGTATCACCTCACACTGGTCAGAATGGCCATAATGAAAAAGTCTACAAATAACAAATGCTGTACAAGGTTTGCAGAAAAGGGAACGCTCCTGCACTGTTGGTGAGAATGTAAACTGGTATAGCCACTATGCAAAACAGTATGGAAGTTCCTTAAAAAAATTAAAAGTAGAGTTATATTATCCAGCAATCCCACTCCTGGGCATTTATCCAGAGAAAGCTCTAATTTGAAACAATACATGCACCCCAATGTTCACAGCAGCACTATTTACAATAGACAAGACATGGAAGCAACCTAAGTGTCCATCAACAGAAGAATGGATAAAGAGGAAGTGGTATATATATATAGAATAGAATATTACTCAGCCATAAAAAAGAATGATGCCATTTGCAGGAACATGGATGGATCTAGAGATTATCATACTAAGTGAAGTCAGTCAGACAAAGATAAGTATCATATGATATCACTTATATGTGGAATCTAAAAAACTGGTAGAAATTAACTTACTTACAAAACAGAAACAGACTCACAGACATGGAAAACAAACTTATGGTTATCAAAGTGGAAAGAGGGGGAGGGATAAATTAGGAGTTTAGGATTAGCAGATACAAACTTCTATATATAAAATAGATAAATAACAAGGTCCTACTGTATAGCACAGGGAATTATATTCAATATCTTTTAATAAGCTATAATGGAAAAGAATATGAAAAAGAATACATATATATATTTGGTCATACACATATATAACTGAGTCACTGTAAACTGTACACCAGAAACTAACACAACATTGTAAAACAACTATACTTCAATAATAAAAATAACCTAGCAGATCTGTTGGTACTTGAAGCAAATTACCATGTTACCTGAGTTATCCATCATGAACTGGGTTTTGTCTGACCAACAAAGATGTAAGACTGAATATGCAGAGCAGCATTGCATCAACAAATGGAAACTAGATGAGTTTGAGCTGGTCTTGAAGGTATAAGTAAATTGCATGAGTAACTGTTACAGATGCCTACGTTTATCTCCTGCCATAATGCTTCCTCCCCTCTCAACCTGCACTTGTGGTTACATAGAGCACTCTTAGTTAACTGAGGAAGAAATATTTGAGCCTGTTTTACAGGTGTTTCTGTATGAAATGTTGTCAATATCAAATAGAGAGCTGTAGCACTTTAGTTCCACTCTGGATTAACCCTGAAGGACAGTAGTGAAAGATAATATGGGAGTGGCTCTTATTATTTTCCCTAATAATCCACTAGTGAAATTCTGACCACCCCTGCAACTGTAGCTTTGCTGGTCTAGAAGCCTTAGTTTCAAGAAAAGAATGCTTCTGTCAGGGAGTAGGGCAATGATTCCATTAAACTGGAAGTTGAAACTGCCTCCTGGTCACTTGGGGCTCTTCATTCCAGTCAATCAACAGCCATATGGGAGGTTACTCTATTAGCTTGGGTAATTGACTTTGATTAGCAAGGGGAAATTGGGATACTACAACTCAATGAGGGTAAGGAGGAGTAAGTATGTCAGAAATGCAGGAGATCTCCTGGGGTAGCTCTTAGTATTCCAGTTCTTGCCAAATTCCTCCTTCAGTTTCTATACTCCTAAACTAGGTTTATGTCTAGTTCTGTGACAAAGGGCTCTAGTGACTTTGGCAGGATACCCACATCATTGAAGTTGAGAGCCTGGGGGCAATGAGAGACCAATGTGGTCTCTCTGTCCTCATGGGTCCCACCCATCCCCATAGGTTCTAATGTGTCTTTGCTTCTGTGCCTCATGTCCTCCTCCTTTCTTGACTACCTTTCCCGCTAACTTCAAGATGCGATAAGAAACAGTGCTCCCACAATTGCATAATGTCAATTCCTTATAATAAATCCCTCATTATACATGCATATATCCTAGAAGCTCTGTTTCTCTGGTTGAACCCTGGTGGATATATCTGCCTACATTTCTAACTCGTTCTAGCTTTTCTGTTCTGACTTCTCCTTCTTGGCCTGGTCCTCATTTTGTTAGTATTCTCTAGACTTTCATCACTGATCCTCTTCTTTCCTTATACTTTCCTTCTTACACATTCTTTGTAGCCAAGCTCATCAATTCCCATAACTCTCACATACGTGACATTTCCTTTTATATTATACCTCTAGACCAAACTTTTCTCTTGAGCTCAAGAGTGATATTTCTGCCAGGCTTCAGAGCATCTCTGATTGGATATTTCATAGATATCCTAGACCCAACATTTCCAAAACTGAATTCATATTCCTAACCTTGGTTAGGATACTATACACCAAGTAATCTAAGCTGTGTATCAGTGCCTATTGTAGCACTTATCCTAAAGCTTTGTAATAATTATACTCCCAGCCCCGCTAGACTACAAGGTGTTGAAGAAAGACAGCGCTGTGTTATTTTTATCCTAAGCACTTAGCATGATGAACAATACATAGTAGGCACTTAATATGTTTAATGAATGAATATATGAATGAACAAATGACTGAAAGAATGGATTCACAGAAAAGATAGAAATTGCAGAGAGATAATAAATGGCAACACAGAAGAATAGAACATAGTTATTTTCAAAAAGCTATAATTTAAAGATCTACGTGTATGGCATAATTTTCCAAAAATTGTAAATACACAGTTTTCCCAAAATATTATTTAACCAGAAGTTTTCAGTGAAAAGAAGTACAACAATTTTAAATTGCTAGAGTTTCTTTACTTTTTACTATTCATTGAATTTTGTACATAAAATGTTTCAGGTATTTAATTTAAACTGATGACAGTATGTGAGGCTTTGAGATTTATAACAGCGGAAGTAAACTTTCACAGAACAAACTATGTTTTCATTTTTCTTATAGAAATTTTATAATTAAATACAGTTTATACTAAGCAACCACAATACTAGTGGAAGAACATTTTTATTTTTAGATTAAGTATAGCTACAGAATCTTTATTAATAAGCAAAGGTATAATTTGTATTTGTGTTATCAGAAAAACAACTCTGGTTGTCAATTTATCTGCTAGAAAAATAATTAAATGCCTAAATGCAAACAGAGTAAAAAATATAAGATTCTGCTTTCAATTTGCATTAATATAGTCGCACTCCATGGCTCACTTATCAAATTTTTCTTCTCTAAGAATAAAGCTATTTCTTTTCTGTCACACATTAATAACATATAATTACTATACCTTCCAGAATTTTCTGGGCTTGAATCTTCAGAGAAATCATGCAAGAGAAATAATTTTTGGGGGGGTGTTATTGATATACTGCCTAGATTTTTTAGATTTATTCACTGAACAACTTGCGTTTAATTTAAACAATTGATGTTTTGGATTTTTAAATTGTTCACAAAATTAAATCAAACAAAGGAACAAGAAACCTAGAGGGCACGTGTCTTCAGAGTGGAATGGTTAAAAAACAGCTCCAATTCATTGATTAAGACAGTATGCCCTGTAGTTGTTTTATCCTGTGTTTAGATATAAAACTTATGAATCTTCACCGCCTAAAAGATAAAGTTCCAAATAAACTTCTCAAAAATCTGGGTTAACCTTTTCCATTTCATTTTCTATAACTCCTCCTTATGCAACGTAAGCTCCCTCACACTGAACTCATCTCAATTCCTTCTACACATGATGCACTTACACTATGAACTTTTATTTCTTCTGCCTTGTTCAGGCTATATCATCTATAGGGAAGCAAATCTCCCTCTTTTTTTTTTCTCTAACTTTCTAGATGCTCCATTCTCTATCATTATAACTTGCAAATGGATCAATTATTTTCTGAGCCCTTCTTTTTATTGTACTACTTTGTCAACTGTTGCGAATAGCAACTGACACATGTTCCTAACATACCCTTTGCCTGCCATTTCACTGAAAGCTCTGAGTTCATCAGGGATGTTAACTGCCTTCTAATTAATTGAGAATTATTTCATGAAATGTTCCAGCACTGCATAATATAGATTGCCATCCTTCTAGCCTCTGGTAATAGTTACCTCGTCACACATTGTTGGGTCCTGAATCCAATGTCATATATTTTAGGATTTTTATCATGATAATACACCACCACACTTTCAGTGCCAAATTCTGTATTAGACACAGTAGGCTAGGCTATGCTGCAGTAACAAACTACTCTCAAATCTGGTGACTTGCAACAATAACGGTTTGTTTTTCGTTCTCAGTACATGACCACCGTAGGTCAGCAACATATCTGCTCCAAGTAGTTTTCAGCCTGACACAGAAGGCTCTATCTACAACATTGCTGATCTTGTAGCAGAGAGAAAAGACAGAACATGGCATTTTTTGGCTCTTAAAGCTTCTGCCTGTGCATGACACAGGCTACTTTTCATATCTCATTTGCGAATAAAGCAAGTCATCTTATCAAGCCTGACATTAATGAGGCAAGTAAGTGATATCCCCTTCCAGGGAGAGGCAGCAGGTATTTGTACACAATATAATCTACCACACATACCAATCCTACTTCTAAAGCTAAAGTTTGTTTTTACAATATGTATATTCTACTATGGCTTCTTTTTCCAGATTGTCACTTCTAATCTTCCAATCTCTGCTTAAAATATTGCTCACAGACTCCCCTAACTTTAACGTGCAAAATTTAAACTTTTACAATTGGACATTTTGGTTAATCTTTAATGCAACTTAGGGAATTCCCTGGCGGTCCAGTGGTTACGACACCATGCTTCCACTGCCGGAGGGCCGGGTTCAATCACTGGTCAGGGAACTAAGATCCCCCAAGCCATGTGGCCAAAAAAAAATTTTTTTTAATGAAATTTATATTCTCTAACCCTGCTTTGTTAACAATTCCAAAGGCATCACTTGACTACCTATATTATTGTTACTTCTAGAAACTAGGTCAATGACAAAAGAGTAAGCCACTGGATTTTACTTTCTTATTAACAGTGGCATTCTTGTGTGCCTACTTATCACCAAGTGTTATCATTAAAAATAAAATATTGCAAGGAGAGGTCTTCTGCTTCTAATTTCTTTAACGAAAGCCTACCTACACTTATTGCTATTAGGCTTCTGTGTTCACTTCTAAGTATCTTCCATGATTTTTGTGCTGATATTTTCTTTTAACATAACCATACTCCTTACCATAGTTTATAAGGTCAATGTCAGAGAGACCTTTATAACCTCTCTGATCTCATTTTGTTATGGGTCAGCCACACTGGCCTCTTTTGAGCATTTTATTTATTTATTATTTTTTAAAATCTCAAAACCATTTTTCTTGACAGTTGGAATATTCTTCCCTCAGATCTTCAGCAGTTTACCTCCTTCTTTTCATTTAGGTTTCAGCTTAAATATTACCTTCTCAGAGGAACCTTCCATGTCTACTCTCACTAAAGTAAATTTCTTTCCTCCACTCCCCCATGTCCTTCTCTCTCATTATTGTATTTTATTGGTTTGTTACGCTCTAAAATTATCTTAATTGTTTGTTTATGGTTTGTCTTCCTAACCAGCATGTAAACTCCATTAGGGAGGAACAATTTTTTCGTTCACTGCTGCCTCCCTAGTTAGAACAGTGCCAGATGCAGAGTAGGTACTTAATAAAGATTTACTGAATGAATGAAAAAGACACCAGTCTTCATAAGCTTCATGACATGTCATCTTAATAATCACCACTTATTATTTTTTTCCTACCTCGTTGGCCATATCTCCTCTCCTAAGCAATGCATATTGGCATTCCCCAGCTCCATGTCCTTTGTCTCTCGTCACTCAACCTTCTCTCCCTAAACAATCTCATTCAGTCACATGACTTCGTTTCCTATTAATAAAATGAGTCCTACGGAATTCCCTGGTGGTCCAGTGGTTAGGACTCCACACTCTCACTGCTGAGGGCCCGGGTTCAATCCCTAGTTGGGGAACTAAGATCTCACAAGACGCGTGGTGGGCTTAAATAAATAAGTAAATAAATAAATAGAGTCCTAAATGTATTCTTCTAGTTTATATGTCTCTTCTGCCCTACAGAAGTCCACTTGGATTTTACATAAATACGTATCCATCATTCTCTATTGTTTCTTATCTCAATAATAGTCATCAAAATCCACACAGCCAGAACTGAACCTCTGAAACTATCCTGGACTCCCCCATCCTCCCATTCCCCTATGTCTGACCAATCACCAAGTCTTGGTGCTACCTCCTAAATATCTCTGGAATCTTTTCGTCATCATCACATCCCCTATACTAGTCCAAGCTACCATTATCTCACAGGGACTACTGTAATGGCCCCTTAACCAGTCCCTCCCCTTTCATGTTTATCTCCTCGAATTCATTCTTCATAGACAAAGCAATCATTTAAAACCACAACATCTTGCTTTTGCTTAACTCCCTAATGCTCTCAGCATAAAACCTATGCTGTGTAAATGACCATTGGTCCAGCAGATCCGATTCCCGCCTTACTCTCCAAGTTCCAACCATACGTATAGATCTCCTTCAGCTTCTCAAAAAGTCTCTTTAGTTTCAGACCGTCACACCTATTACCTCTCTTCTGTATATCTACATCCTTCCTTTCACTTGGTTAACGTCTACTCCTCCTTCAGGTCTAACATTACTTTTTCAGAGGTGACTTTTCCTATTCTTTCCAGGCCCAATTACTTGTGTGATCATTTGATTGATGCTTAAGTTACGTATGGGGTTGGAGGGGGTTCAGAGTGTTCACTAAAGCCTGTCACAGGGAAGACTTTCGGGTTAAAAAACAAAAACAAACAGATAAATGACAATTGTATTGGGGTACAGGAAAAGATTATGTGTAGCGACACGACCAATAAAAACATATTTTTAGAATGCAATTTCAGGCCCGGGGAGAGGATAGTGGCAATGTCGCAAAGGTCTTTGCAGCGTTGAACACTTAAACGAGGATCAGGAACTGTTTATACATCACACTGCCAGGACAACTGCCATCTTTAAGTCATTTACTAGTTTCTAATTTCTGCCCGTAAACGACAGTCAAGGGCAGGAAGCAGCTGCAGTATTTTTATTTTATTTTATTTATTATTATTATTATTTTTTTTTTTTTTGCGGTACGCGGGCCTCTCACTGTTGTGGCCTCTCCCGTTGCGGAGCACAGGCTCCGGACGCGCAGGTTCAGCGGCCATGGCTCACGGGCCCAGCCGCTCCGCGGCATGTGGGTTCTTCCCGGACTGGGGCACGAACCCGTGTTCCCTGCATCGGCAGGCGGACTCTCAACCACAGCGCCACCAGGGAAGCCCAGCTGCAGTATTTTTAAACCGCAGTCGCTGACCTCAGCGGCTAGAGACTTAACCTTCCCTCCAAACGCCCGGCGTTCAGCTGCCAAAGGCGCCTCGCAGCTCCCTCAGCGGCAGTCTCAGCAGCCGGCGCGCGACCCACACGCGCGCCCCCAGCGTCTCGGCGCGCGGACCCGGCTCGCAGAGAGCGAGGCCCGTGCGTCCGCCTGTCCGATCCCTCTTTAAACACGGGGCCTACCGAGAAAGTGCCTGTGTAGTCAATCGAAAGATTCTACTTTTGACGCAAAAAATTACCCATCAGAAGTATGAATAGCATAGGAATGAGAATGTTTCACTTTGCAGTTGAACTCTGTTGGTTTGAACAGGTTAGGCGGGCGCGAGAGCTGCTGGATCAAAGCAGGCACTGTTTAGGACAGCTGTATCCGGGCCCTCCTGTCGCAAGCCGTCCTCAGAGACAGGGGTCCTTCAGGTAGGAGGTGCTGGGTGACTTTGGACGTCCGCCCTTCCTCGGCGCGAAGACTGTTCAGTCCCGGGTTTTGCACGTTTGTCGTTCTCTTCGCCTGGCCTCGAGGCTTCTGTCGCAGCCATGATCCGCCAGATCATCGGTCAGGCCAAGAAGCATCCTAGCGTAAGTTCTTAAACCCTTTCCCAGTGTTTTCACTTGTGCATCCTGTGTCGGGTTGCGGCTGCCTCAGTCCCCTGGGAGCTTTCTCCTTCGCAGCCTTTTACCGTTCCTTGGGGCTGGACCCTGTCTCACTTTGTCGTGTTCTGCTGGTTGCCCCAGGACCTTGAGCTCTGACCTTCCACGCCTAGCATTGCGGGGTTTGGCCTGGCACACGGAAGGTGAGGGACGCTCTCGAGGAAAATAAAATGTTGGAACTGTGTGGTGGGCGCGCGTCCTCTTGCAGGTTGGTCGGACCAAGAGGGGTAGTTGTGCGCTGTGTGGGTTAAAGACCAGGAAAGGTCAGGCACCCTATTTGTTGTGCTGTTTAGAGGCTCGTATTCACTGCATTGCACCATGAAGCTTTGAGGCAAATATGAGGGTCTCTGATCTTGGAATGCTCAGTTTGTCTGGACGTCTTGATATTTGGGAGGATTTTTGTAGTGCGGAGTTTAATCGCAGTTGAGTTCTTTTGTATCTCACATTTCCCCCTGCATATCAACGTGCTGTGGCCCTAAAAATCAGTTACGCAGTATTTAATTTTTATCTTAAACCCAGTTGCCTAAAGACGCATTAAGCGTCGGTAGCACTACGTTTTCAGAGATTATGCGTAAAACCGGTATTTATAATAGGTATGTTTCTGTTTGCTCATTCACACTCTTTAACAGAATTTTTATTTTTCGTAACGTGTCTGTATCGAAGCAAGCTTAAGTAATTTGCCAAGAGCTTGTTTTTCAAGCCTTGAGATGAAAGAAACTGGGAAATTTAATGGGAGTGATGTATAAATATTAAGTGAAGAAGGCGATATATTTTCTGGGAAAATTTAAAATTTGAATGTAACTTTTTCCACATTTAAACCAGAATTATCTTTACATCCTTTAGAAATTACATTTCTTTCTTTTGAATGTAGCTATAAGAAATCTTACCTCAATATGAGGTCTATCTTTTTTCAAATTTTAAGACAAGATTAAAAAGACGGTTTGAAGAGAAGGTAAAACTATAGAGATAGAATGCAGATTAGTGGTTGCCTGAGGCTGGGTGTGGGGATGGGGAGTGACTGCAGTGGCCATGAGAGATTCTTGGGGTGATGGGAATGTTCTAAAATTGTATCGTGGGATGGTTGTACAACTTCATAAATTTACTACAAATCATTCGTGGTTTCATACTTGAAATTAATGAATTTTATGGCATGTAAATTAAACCTCAATAAAGCTGTTAAAGTTTTTTAAAAACATAAAATAGGGCTACCCTGGTGGCGCAGTGGTTGAGAGTCCGCCTGCCGATGCGGGGGACACGGGTTCGTGCCCCGGTCCGGGAAGATCCCATATGCCGCGGAGCGGCTGGGCCCGTGAGCCATGGCCGCTGAACCTGCGCGTCTGGAGCCTGTGCTCCACAACGGGAGAGGCCACAACAGTAAGAGGCCCGCGTACCGCCAAAAAAAAAAAAAAAAAATTAATTAAAAATAAATAAGTAAAGAGGTGGCTTGAGACTTGGAAATCAATGTGTAGAAACTCCTGTAGTCTTTCTGTTTATTTTTATCAGTATGTAGGTATTTGAAGATGACTCTTGATTCTTGTCTATTTTGTTTTTGGTTCCAGTTGATCCCCCTCTTCATATTTATTGGAGCGGGAGGTAGTGGAGCAGCGCTGTATGTTTTGCGCCTGGCATTGTTCAATCCAGATGTCAGGTAAGTGCTTGAAAATGTTCAGAACTTTGATTGTTTATCAGACTGATTCAGGAGCCACAGCCTTTCTAGGGAGGCAGCATCAAGTAGTAGAAAGAACCTGAAATTTGTTGGCATACAGTAAGTTCCGATCCCGGTTCTACTGTTGTCATTTACTTTTTCTGGTTCATGAAATTATCTAAATTTCTCTGAGTCTCATTTTCTCATTGGTTGAGTAGAACTGCTAATACCTATTTTGTAATGTGAGGATCGAGATAATAACTTCTATAAAACAGTCAGGGTTGCTGGTATGTTTAAGTGTTTTTTGCCTGTTTTCCACAATAGGGAATGCTTCTTTTTGAAGTTGTAAAAGAACAGGCATGGAAAAGGTTGTTTCATTGTTTTTCTTTTCTATGCGGTTTTCTATATATCACTTCATTGATGAAATAGAAAACACTAGTAAAAGCCAAGTGTAAAGTTTTTTGTAACAGGGATAGGGACAAGGACAACTGCCCCAAGAGGCTCTGTGTTGTACCTTTTTCTAATTGGTTATGTGAGATTGCTTATTATGAATCCTATCTCTCAACTCCATAATGAAAATAACACCATCCTTCACCTTACAGGAAGTGGGATTAATCTATTTGAAACGTTAGCTTCTTGAGTACAAGACTGTTTTAAAAAGTGTTTTATTACTGTAACAGTTATAGTGTTTTATTTCTTTTAGTTGGGACAAAAAGAATAACCCAGAACCCTGGAACAAACTGGGTCCCAATGATCAGTACAAGGTAAGCTACAAAATTGCTTCAAAATTGCTGGAAAGTGTATTTTAATAAACTTTGTCATGGGGTATGTTCTTTTTGAAATTGGATCTGCAAGTAAAATTCTGTTATAATGAACTTAGAAGAATTGCTAGATTGTTCTGTGAAATTAGAATGGCATATTTTTCTAATAAATATTTTTTCTAAGGATTTTATTCACAGGCTTTAGACTCTGTATGTGAAATGAAGATAATGCTCAATTCTACTGATTCGACTAAGAAAAAAAAGAGTATAGTTCTTGTTTAATATTTTCTTTGCTCTTGGGTAGTGTAGTGCAGTGGTTCTCAAACCTCAGTGTACATAGGCATCTTCTTCAGCTCCATCCCCAGAGATTCTGATTCAGTTGATCTGTTGCGGAGGCTGAGAATTTGCATTTCTAATAAGGTTTCAGATGATGTTGATGCTGTTGGTCCATGGACCACACTTTGAGTAGCACTAATCTTGTGGCTGGTTTGGTTGGCTGTTCTTTCTTCTTGGTATGGTTGACATATTTCAGCTGAGAATTAGTAGGAAGAAATGAAAATCAGTTGAAACTTATACTTTACCATAAACCTTCTAGATACACTTTTTAACATCTTTCTGGAAAACTGGTTTGTGAAACTACTCTTCCAAAGAATGACTTCATGGACTGAGGCCATTTACTTTTTAAAATTTGTTTTATTGATACATGATTGACGTGCAACGTTGTATAAGCTTGAGGTGTACAACTTGTTGTTTGATGCATTTATGTATTACACTATGATTACTACAGTAGTGTTAGGTAACACCTTTATCATGTTACATAATTATCACATTTTTGTGTTGAGAACAATTAAGAGATAGTTCCTTAGCAACTTTGAAGTTTATAATAAAGTATTGTTGACTATAATCACTATATTGTGTATTAAATATCCAGAACTTGTTGATCTAGTAGTTGCAAGTTTGTACCTTTAACATCTCCCTAATTTCCCGGCCCCCCCCCCCCCCCCCCCCCCCGCCATAGCCACCATTCTACTTTCTGTTTTTACAAGTTCAGGTTTTTTAGATTCCATTTAAGTGATATCATACAGTATTTGTCTTTCTCTGTCTCACTTATCTCACTTAGCATAATGCCCTTAAGGTCCATCCATGTAGTTGAAAATCTGAGACCATTGATTCCCCAAACACAGCTATACTTACCTGTAAAATTTTTGCATACAAAGAAAAAATCCTTGCAATGTCAAAAAGGGTAGGGGGCAGCTTTATTAGGGTATGATTCACATACCATACAATTTACCTATTTACAGTATGTAACTTGCCATGAATTTTCCATTATACCAGGCTGCTTCATCAAAAAATAGCAGTTTCGGGCCTCCCTGGTGGCGCAGTGGTTGAGAGTCCGCCTGCCGATGCAGGGGATACGGGTTCGTGCCCCGGTCTGGGAGGATCCCATATGCCGCGGAGCGGCTGGGCCCGTGAGCCATGGCTGCTGAGCCTGCGCATCCGGAGCCTGTGCTCCGCAACGGGAGAGGCCACAACAGTGAGAGGCCCGCATACCACAAAAAAAAAAAAAAAAAAAAAAAAAAAAAAAATAGCAGTTTCTTTGAGCACTCTCAAGAAGAGGTGTCTTGACCGAGGAGAGTTCAGGACCCCTTAGCAGATATACCTCCTTGATGGAAATGGATGCTGTCATTACTGATGACAACAACTTTTAAGATAACTGTCACCTTTTACAGATTCCAAGCTTTCCACTCAACCTTCTGATTATAATTTGGCTTCCAAATCTCTAAACAGATCTTGCTACAAGAAACAAACAAAAATGCACTGGTGAAGCTGAAGTGAACCATCTTAATCTGTGTCACATTTTGACTCAAAAAATGATACACAGGCATCCTGTTTTTTCTCTCCTATAAATTTTAGTCCATTCTGGAGAAAATGATTCCACATCCAATAAACTTCAAAAAAGAAAAGAAAACAAAAAAAACAGGCCTTAGTCCTTCCACCAAAGAGCATATTGGAGTCTCTGCGTATGTAGTTCAGAAAGCTCCTCAGGTGATTATGATAATGAAGCTAATTATTCTCATGTTCTGGAACATGAAAATACCTGCCAGTATGAGGCCATGTGAGCTGGAAATGGAACGTTGCTGCAACAAAAAACTAATGTGTGTGGCATAGATTGGGCTGTGAATAGCTAAGATACTGGTATTAGAGCCTGGAAAAATGAATCATGTAATGGCAAAATATTTGATAAGGTGTCACCTGCTATAACTTGGAAAGAAGACTATGTGCCTAAAGAGTTTGTTATACAAAAGATTTTTGGAAAACAGGATGTTTGTGGACCGTTGCTGGCTCTACTTGCCAAGAGATGAGTTTAGAAGAATTGGGACATTTGCAAGCAGAAATAAAAGGGAACCAAGTCCAGAAGCTTGTGAGCCTGGAGTGGATGATGCCTACTACTGCTTCTAGACTAGAAGACTAGTAGACTAGATTATTCTTTCTCTATCATTCACTTTCCCTCACCTAAGATAATTTTTTTTTCTGGCCCATTAACATCAGATTTGGCCATGTGACTTGCTCTGGCAAATCAATTGAGGGGAAGTGCTATCTGCCACTTCTGAGCCAGTGTGTAGTTCCCCCGTTGTTCTTTTCCATCTGTCATGAGACCAAATTGACAGTTAAGGGCTACTCATTCAGCCCAGGATTAGAATGAAGAGAACACAGGGCAGTCAGCTTATAAATGGCATATAATGTGAATGAAAAATAGACCTTTCTTGTAAGCCGCTAAGATTTGGTGGTTATTTTTTGCTACTTCACAATCTAGCAGAAGCTAACTAATACAAACAAGAGAGGGGACTAAAATAGGATTTAAGCATTAAAGGCCTAGCAACACTTATCATCTGAATAAAATGCCCCAAAGCCAAGATCAGAATATGTTGTGCCTTCCCAGCTATTGTTACAAAAACCTTAAAGGTAGCCACCATTAAATTGAGAAAAGGAATGTGGACATGGAAGCTGAAAAATAAATCAGATTTGAAAATTACTTCAACGGAGTATTTTGATACTGGCACATGGAACCGAATAAAAGCAAATACATCAGAAACCTGCTTAGTTTTGAGAAAATTAGCAGAGGTTCTGTGACCTTTCCACTCTGCTTGGGTGTAGGGGCTTGATCCTGCTTCTGGCAAGTCATATAACTTAATCTTCAGTGTCTTCTTTTATAAAGTAAGAATGAGTAAGGTTGTGATAATTAAGATAAAGCATTCTGCCGGCAGTGCCTGGGATCTATTAGAAGAGTCCAACAAATATTTATTTCTTAAAATATAACCTGCAGTTCCTTTTATAAATATTCCCTTTAATATTTTTTTAATATGTTAGAGATGATACAGTTAGTTTCTTTTTAAGTCTCATTGTCCAGTTCAGTTGCTTCATAGGAGAACACTGTCAGAACAAAAAATAGTGCTTTATGACTGATTCATACTTTTATGTTTATAAAGTTTATAAAAGTCTGTGTATGTATCTCAAGGATAAGCTTCACAACCTGGGAATTTTTCTTTTTTTAAAAGTCAAATAAAATAAGAATTTTTCAATTAGAGATAAAGAAGTTAGGGTATGTTTGGAGAAATAAAGGAAAGGGTTTCAAGAAATAACGGACACAGATTTATGAGCTTCTTGCTTAAAAACTGAAGAAAATGATGATAATTCTGCAGTTTTGGTTCTTTTGGAGTTAAATAATGTAGTCTCCAAGTAATTATAGCACAACCTCTTCAGTGTTCTTTGGCACAAGAATGAGTAAACTCAAGATTATAGCTTTATTTGGGCTTATGTACAAATCCTAATGTTTCCTCAGTAGGAATGCTAGAGCAGTATCAAATATAAATCATTTTTTTTTTAAAGTGTTGAGAGTTAGAGGCAGTTTTTTTAAGTAATGATAGTAAGATATATTTCTAAAATTAATTTAAGTTGAATATAAGGAAATTTATGGAAATTATAAAGTTTGCAAAATACAGTATTATTTAAAAGCAGAAATACTGTACTGTTTAAAAGCTTTTGTACCAAAGGTGGTCAGGTGTGAATTTGATTTTGATGCATTCTGGGTTAGGAAATTAAGGAAACGTCTAAGTGAGAGAGAGAAAATGGACAGAAAAGCCATCAAAGCAGGCCAATTTGTATCTAAAAATTATGGAAACAAACACGCAACAAAGTATTACTTTATATTACTAGCCAATCTTTATTGCTATAAATCTTTCCCATCTAAATTATAGCCCTTTCCTAACCAAATAGGGATGATAACTGGTATTTCTCTATTCTGTTGGAGAGTCACCTGTGTACGTAGTGAAGATGGAAGTAAAAACATAAGAATTGGAAGTATATATCAGAAGAAATTCATAATTATTCACCTTGAAATAGAAGTATTTTTTTATAGGTTCTACCAGATTATACTAGCACTGCTCTTCTGAGGAAGATTGAATATTTTTACCTTACCAAAACCATTATTAAAGAACTGGAATTTTAATGTCTTTGTTTGAATGACTTTTGTATTGTTAAATATTCCTAATACAAAATTAATGTCTGTAATTGTTACTATAGAAAGCTGAATAAAAATAATCTTAAACTTCTATACCATCTTTGTGTATTTGATTGATTATCTAAAATATCTTTTTTCTTTTCCAAGTTCTACTCAGTGAATGTAGATTACAGCAAACTGAAGAAAGAAGGTCCAGACTTCTAAATGAAATGTTTCACTATAAAGCCGCTTAGAATGAAGGTCTTCCAGAAGCCATCCGCACAATTTTCCACTTAACCAGGAAATATTTCCCCTCTAAATGCACAAAATCATGTTGGTGTATTGTGATGGGGTTTACACTGATTAATAAATAGTTTGAAACTTGATGTGTGTCACTATTTAATGCCGAAACTCTACTTTGAATTTTATAACTTAGGGTATAGGAAATAAACTATTAGAATTTAAGGAATTTCTTGAATTTCTGTGTATTCGTGTAATTTGAAAATAAGACTTTAAGCTGCTCTAATAAAACACTTTTATTTTGTGTGTAGGCCATTGGTAACACTAGGGCATATTTAAGAACTGGAACTGGAAATCAAATGTAGATTGGCAAGATTATTCAAGGATCTTTGGCATGGGCAAAATGAAAACCTCTAGATTTCTGTTACTGGCTGATGTCGAAGTATGTGCAGTTGTTAATGCTGGTTTTTACCATGGCATTCTCTTTGCTGAAGATTTTTAAGGTTAGTCGCTGTGGTCTGGCTGGGGATTGTAGTTGGATCTGAGTCCATCACTACTAACCATGGAACTAGTGGCCAAGAAGAGCTCTTGAGAACTTCTGCTGAGTCTTGGCAGGTTTTTAAAGGCTAGAAAGTATGTTCGTAGCAATTTTGAGTGAGAGTTAACTTTTTAAGAATGGGCTGTGGAATTGGAATTTGGTAAGAGAAAATGTTTGGGTGTATACTGTTGTTACCTGTTACATAGCTCTGACCTTTTAGCTGGATCTCAAATGATCAAATGAGCAGAACATTTCAATGGTTCAGTGGTGGCTAATCAAGAATTAACCATGTCATATATCAGGTTTTCACATAGGTATATGTAAATCATGACATTATAGACACTTGAGTTTAGTGAGACAATTTTGGATTTTAATATATAGGTATAATAAATCTTTGTGTTTACAAAGTAATAGCACATTTTACATGTCAGGAACTGAATTAAATTATGTGGATTATATCAAATACTTAAATTTTTTTCAAAAACAGTAAGGAAACCAAGACTTGGATTAAATAATTCAAGTTCATTCTGTTAGTCAAATGTGGATATAGTCGTCCCTTGGTATCTGGGAGATCTGTTCCAGGACACCCATCCCCTTCCTACCCCCGCAGACACCAAAATCCACAGATGGCTCAAGTTCCTTATATAAAATGGCATAGTGCAGTCAGCCTTCTGTATCCATGAATGCAGAACCCATGGATGTGGAGGGCCAACTGTATTTGAACCCAGGTAGTCTTGAAATGAATGTAGAGTGCATTTCAGTTACTTGACTGTCCATACTTTTAAGCTCCTGTGTCTCTTGGATAATTTCAATCCCCAGAGCAGAGTTTCTCAGCCTCGCGACTGCTGACTTTCTGAGTCACACCATTTGTTGTAGTGGCCTGTCCTGTGCATTTTTATTTTAGCATAGTTAGCAGCATCCTTGTCCTCTGCCATTATATGCCAGTGGCACTCTTCCCCTCTCCAGGTTGTGAAAACCAAGAATGCATGTAGACATTGCCAGATGTTTCCTAGTGGGCAAAACTGTCTCTTTCCCACCCATGTTGGGAACCACTCTGGATGCTTTGGCACAAATCACCTCAAAGTTTAAAAATGTGTATAAAACTACACATTAGTTACAAATAGCTAAGTAATTGAAAGACACATTTTATTAAGCAGTTCTGAATAAATGCATTAAGAAATTAGTAATAGCATTGTCTACTATTGAAGACAATTGTATGGATCTTTTAAGATTCTTAAACTTTAAGTAAGCTCTTTGTGTTCAGTATTCCTGGACTTTCCCACATAAAACTGAATGTAAAATTTGGCATGAGATATAATATGTCTTGAAGAAACTATTACATCCAATTACTGCTATTCAGGAAGCTGCAATGGCAGTGGAAGTTGACTGTCACTTAGGACTGCATCAGATATCAATGCTGCCAGGAAAGATAATGTGCTCTTTTTTTTATTTTTCCTTAAATGAATTTGTTTAAAATTATGCTTTTACTGTGCTGCTTATTTAAATATACAGCAGACTGCTTTGTCAGTTCCTCAGCTTAATGAGGTCACTAGGCAGAGCTGCATTTAAATACAGATCTTGCCTTGGGTAACATTTATGTATATTTGAAAAATTGCAGTTTTGGGAATTGACAAGTGCTTCCCAGTAGGTACTTGAAACAAGAGCCAAGCAAAAATTATACTGAATTTTGCTTCTTTCAAGTTTATTAGCCCACCCTGATCAGGTTTTATCCTTTCCACTCAACTAAAAATGCTTCTGTTTAGGGCATCAATGACCTCTGTGTTTCTAAATTCAAAAGGTAATTATCATTGCTCACTTTGACCTCGTAGTAACAGTTGATCCAGCTCCTTGAAATATTTTCTCCCTTCACTCTCTAGAACAGCATGCTGTCTGTGTTTTCTTTTTTACATCGTTGGCTTTTCTACTCAGTCTCTTGGTGATACACCTTCACTTAGTGTCGGAGTGCCCCAAAGGAAAAACACTTTGGACCTTTTCACTATTTGAACTCTCTTTATCCAGTCTCATGTCTTCAAATACTATGCTTTGGCTGTCCAAAGTAATTTTTCAGATTAACATGTCCAGTTTGAACTTGTGAACTTCTCAGTTCCCACATCTGCAATCTTCATTCCTTCTGTTTTCATTATGTCAGTTTATAGGCACACCATCCTTCCAGTAGTTCAGGCCGAAATCCTCGGAGTCTTCATTAAGTCTTTAACACCTCATATCCATATATTGATTACATTTGCTCTAACTTAAGAATAATGCCCAGAATCTCACTATTTTCAACACACAATTCCCCTACTGTCACCTTGGTCCTAAGCCATTGTCATCTAACCTGGAATATTAAAATAACCTCTCAGCTGGTCTCCCTGTCTACAGTCTGTTCTCAGCACAGCAGTCAAACTGATCTTTAATATAAAACTCAAAGTGATCTTTATTCCTTTGTTCAAAACCCCCAACATTTCCCTATTTTACTCAAAAAAAGCTAGATACTTTAAAAAAAAGAAAACGTTCTGACTTTCTACTATTTTCCATTTTGTTCCTACACCAGCAAGTGGATATCCTAGATCCTCTACATGCCTCAGGGCTTTGCATTTGCCCTTTCCTGGCTTGGGATTCTGTTCCCCAAATATTGGCATGGCTTGCTCTCTCACTTTTTTCTTGTCTTTGCTCCAGTGCCTTTTTAATGAGGCTTTCCCTGTCCAAAATTTCACACCTACTGCATTCTCATCACTTTTTATCTCCTTTCCCTTCTTTGTTTTCATCTCAGTACTTATTACTGTCTAATATGTTACATAATTAGCTTATTTTGTTTTATATATCTCCCTCCACTAAAATGTAAGCTCTGTGATGACAAGAATTTTTGCTGTTTTGTTTGTTTGTTTTGTTTTATGTATCCTCAACACCTAGAATGGGACCAGGCACATAGTTGGTGTTCAAGAGATATTTATAAAAGACCAGTTCATCGAGTGTCTAGAGTGGCTAATCATAAGTGGCTACAAGTGACTTGATGGAGGCAGAGAATCAGAATTGGAGATTATGGAACGCCTTTAGCAAAAGGGCTCTGAGCTTTACTTCACCCCCCCTCCAGTGGATAATTTTTTAATAGATCTTTTAAATTTCCAACTAGAGCATTATGTTGGTACTAAAACAACATCTCCTATCCGGATATTTGAAGCCTGTTTTCTTATTTCACAACATTTCAGTCAGGATGAATGTGAATGAAGGAAGAATCAGGTACAAGCACAAATAAAACCAGATATGTCCTCCTTTTATTAACAACAGCAAAATGTTTCCTAGAATCCACATACCGTAGTCACCATTGCCAAAAAATATCCATTTTCTTTTTTCGCATTTTTTCTTTTGTTTCCAATTGTAAAAGCAATGCATGCTCAGCATGATTAAAATAATTCACAGGAAACATTTTTATATATCCAAGGCTTACTTTTAGTGGTATAAGAAGATATGTTAGAATGCTACTCTGTAACCCCTTATTCAAAAATGCTTAAATATGGCATGCAGGAACCTTGTTATCTTAACAAATAGCAGTTGCTGCATAGAAAAACAGAACCTCTAAATTTGAAATTTAAATTTCAAGTCCAGTAAAAGTATACATAGAAATTATATATACATTCATTACTCTTTGGTATTTCCCACTGTAGCAGTTCGTTCCTTTCCTCTAAGGTGGTTGGTAGAATTCATCTTTGGAGGAAATCTCCACCTTTCTTGGTTAGGTAGAAGGTAAAAAGACAAGAGAAAGGGTTATAAGAAGGCATCTCATATCAGGATGAAACGAACTATAATTTTTTTTTCCTTTATGTTATTTCCTTTTTTAAATTTTTTTATTAGTTTCTGCTTTATAACAAAGTGAATCAGTCATACATATACATCTGTTCCCACATCCCTTCCCTCTTGCGTCTCCCTCCCTCCCTCCCTCCCTATCCCACTCCTCCAGGCGGTCACAAAGCACCGAGCTGATCTCCCTGTGCTATGAGGCTGCTTCCCACTATCTATCTACCTTACGTTTGGTACTGTATATGAAACGAACTATAATTGATAACATTATTGAGCCATGCACGATATGTATTCCTTCATTTACTACTAATTACAACATTGTAAGGCAGACTTATTACTCTACCACCACCCCCTGCCACTTTTTTAGACAAATGGGGAAACCAAAGCATAATAATATGCCCAAGGTCAAACTTAACTAGGAAGTAGTGGAGCCAGGCTTTGAATCCAGACAATTTGACTTCAAGTTCATTCCCTGAACCCTCTAGACCTGTCTCATAAGGTTGTCTTTAGAATTAAATAAGATAATGTATGTAAGAGGCTTAATGTATCTCCTGCCAGAATAAGTATTACTTAAATATTAGCTATTATATTTATAAAGCCTGGAATTCATTTCTTTGTCTCCTTCCATCAGAAACTTTAATGGGAGACTTCTAAAAGCCATATTATATAAAACTTAAAGGAAAGAAAAGGACTGTTTAGTAAAAGCTTATCCAACTACCAACAATCTGATCAAGTAACTCTTTACTGCAAATATCACTGATTTCAACATGTAGACAAGGTGACCCCCTTTTATACCAGAACTGTAAGTCTAAGAAGTGTGATTTATGTTTCTCCGTAGGTTTGCTCAAGCAATGTCTGCCCACATAGCGTGCCATAATAATGTTCCACCCTCTCTGATTTGCATTATGACTCAGTGAATTAAAATCTTGATATGTAGGTCATCTCTCCTTGGTTAAAAATGATGCTGAGTTAATCCATGCCTGATATTGAAAGAATTTTTTGATGCTATTTGAATGATAAATAGCATCTGGAAAAATTTATCTCAGGTCTCTTTCCCAGCTATTGTTTTTTAATCTTAAAAGGCAACAGCTTGTATGCTCTATAATAAGCTTTTCTGTTTGTTTCTAACCAAATCTTTTCTAGGAGAAGAGTTAATACTTCACGAGATTTTCAGACTCCATATTAATCCATCCTAAATGAAGATACTTTGCAAACTTAATTTGTTTAGACTGGTCAAAGAGTAATTTATCCTTCCTTGTTATATAGTATATTTCAACATCTTAAATTACAAAGCAATTTTGTTAGAAGAATCCTGTTAAATTGCTAAATTGTTAAATTAAATCTTATAATTTTTACAAGGGGCTTGCCTCATATTCCCTCATGATTACTTCTAGCTGTCATGTGCAGGCAAATGTTTAACAACCGGCTCTCCAGAGGGAAAAGTCCTGATTTTAAGCATTTGCCAGTTTCTGTGATTGGCAGTTTAATGCCTTCCCCTAGAGTAGTCTACCTCCTAATCCCTGGAACCTGAGAATATATTCAGTTATATATTCAAAGGAGAAAGAAGGTTTCACATGAAATTAATGTTGCTAATCAACTGACCTTAAAATAAGGACATTATCCTGGATTATTCAGGGTCCAGTGTAATCAGAAGAATCCTTAAAAGTGAAAGAGGGAGACTGAAGAGGAAAGTCAAAGGGAGGTGTGACTATAAAAGAATGGCCAAAGAAATGCACTGTTACTGGCTTTAAAGATGGAGAAAGGAGGCCATGAGCCAAGGAATGTGGGAAGCCTCTAGAAGCTGGAAAATCTACAGATGTGGATTCTATTAGAGGTTCCAGAAAGGAATTCAGCCCAATGAGACCTGTGACAGGCTTCTATATAACTGTAAGATAGAAATTTGTGTTGTTTTAAGCCACTAAATTCACGGTGATTTGTTATAGCAGCAATGGGAAAACTAATACATCCACTGCGACAGAGTTTAAGGTACCATCTTGTTTTTATTGATCAAAGGTTGGAAAAAGATGAAAAGAATTAGCTCTTGAGAGCTGATGTGAACTGACTTCAGCACATCACTGAGTAGACTCAAATAAGAAAAGTTGTTCATTTTCTCCTTATATTTCATAGTAGAATAATAAATGCAACAAAAAATGACTAATTGAAAACCTTATACTATAAGCTATTCCCTAGTATTTACTTTTCTTGTGTTGTTGTTGTTGTTGTTTTTTCCTCTTAGGACCTAAGGCAGCTGGAAGGTAGGAAGTGGGAAGCAACTAGGGAGGGGAAAGAAAATGAGATGAGGTCATCATGTTGAACAACTCCTGAGGGGGACTACAGTACAAATGATGTCCCATTTAGTTGAACAACATTAAGTCCTTAACATAGTTTTAGATTTTTACACAAGTATGAAAACTGCTGCTCTTTTATACAGTGTTTCTTTTAAATTGTTCACTAGAAACTAAGTCAAAAATCAGGATCATGTAGAAAAAAGAGAATGGGGTTTGAATCATGTAGAACTTGGTCTTAGTCACTGTCCAGCCAAAGAACCAAAAAGAAATTCAAGAGATCAAAAACACCATAACAGAAATGAAGAATGCCTTTGATGGGCTCTATGTAGACTGGACAGAGCTGAGGAAAAAAATCTCTGAGCTAGAGGATATGTCAGTAGAATCATTGGAAACTGGAAAGCAAAAGGAACGAAGACTGTAAAAAACAACAATACCCAAGGACTGTGGGACAACTACACACATACATGTGATGGAAATAGAAGGAGAAGATAGCAAGGAGCAGAAGAAATACTTGAATAGTAATGACTCAGAATTTGCCAAAATTAATGTCATAAACTAGCTCACAGATTCACAAAGCTTGAGGACACTGAGCAGATAAATGCCAAAAAAACACCCCTAGGCATATCGTTTTCAAACTACAGAAAGTTAAAGATAAAAAAAATCCTTAAAGAAGCCAGAGAAAAAACAATTAATTATAGAGGAACAGAGGTAAGAATTACATTTGTCTTCCCCTTGGAAACCACGCAAGCAAGAGAGTGGAGTGAAATATTTTAAATGTTTTGAGGAAAAAAACATGTACCACCCTAGAATTCTGTGCCCTGCAAAATTATCATTCAAAAGCAAAGGAGAAGTAATGACTTTCTCAAACAAAAATGGATGGAATTTGTTGCCAGTAGATCTGCCTTGCAAGAAATGTTAAAAAGTTCTTTAAGATAAGGGAAATAATATAGGTCGGAAACTCAGATTTACTTAAAGGAAAGGGATAATGTGGAAGAAGGAATAAGTGAAGGTAAAATAAAAATTTTAATTTTTCTTCATAATTTATCTAATAGATAACAGTTTGTTCAAAATAATAACAATGTAATGTATTTCATTATATGCTATGGATTCAATGCAGTCGCAATCAAAATCTTGGTTATTTTGTGGATATCAACAAACTGATTCTAAAGTTTTCATGGAGACGCAAAAGAGTCAGAATAGTCAAAACAATATTGAAGGAGAAGAACAAGGTTGGAAAACTGACAGTACCCAGCTTAAAGGCTTACTATTGATAGAAAACCACAGTAACCAAGTGTGTTACTGGAAAAGAATAGACAAATAGATTAATGAAATAGAATAGAGAATCCATAAAAAATGGTACAGCCACATTGGGAAACAGCTTGATGGGTTTCTTATATAACTAAACATACTGTTACTATAGGAGCCAGTAACTTCTCTCCTTAATATTTACCCAGAATAATTGTAAATCTGTGCCCACAGAAAAGCTGTACATGGATATTTATAGCAGCTGTATTATTAATTGTCAAAACTTGGAAGAAACCAAGAAGCACTTCAGTAGGTGAATGGATAAATAAAGTGTGGTACATCCAACAACTGAATATTATTCAGCACTAAAAAGATATGAGCTATCAAGCCATGAAAAGACATGGAGGAATCTTAAATACATATTACTAAGTGAAAGAAGCCAATCTAAAATACTCCATACTGTATGAGTCCAACTATATGACACTCTGGAAAAGGCAAAAGTATGGAGACAGTAAAAAGTTCAGTAGTTGCCAGGGATTAGGGTAGGGGGTGGGGAAGGGATAAGGAAGTGGAATACAGAGGATTTTTAAGGCACTGAAAATACTCTGCTTGGTACCATAATGATGGATACATGTCATTACACATTTGTCCACACCCACAGAATGAATACCAAGCATGAGCCATAATGTAAACTATGGACTTTGGATGATTGTGATGTGTCAGTTTAGGTTCATCAACTGTAACAAATGTACCATTTTGCTGGGGGATGTTGATAACGGAGGTGTGGGTTTATGCATGTTTGGGGGCAGGAGCTCTATGGGAAATCTTTGCATCTTCCCCTCAGTTTTTCTTTGAACCTAAATCTGCTCTAAAAAAAATAAAATCTTAATTAAAATGAAGAGAAGAAAAGAAAGGAAGGTTAAAAAATTCAAGACGGTGACGTTCAGCCAATCTGCAATTCTTTTCCCCTTTGCACCTCTCATTACACATGGCCATGGACTTTATGACAGCTACAAAAACTTGATGAGTAAATCTACTTCCGCATTCCACACATCTTGAGTGCTGCACTGAGGTTTTCTTTGTATCCATGAGAACAGAGTCTGTGTCTGTTTTGCTTATCATTGTATCTCCAGGGCCTGACAGTGTCTGCACTTAATAGACCTGCAAGTATTCGTTGATTGAATATATAGAACATAATGTGATTGCAGAGGCTTTTGATTTATAGACATTTTCTGAGTGATAGTGTAACTTAATTTGTAGATGATAGCTGAATTTTGAATGAATGTTTAGAAGTGAAAACTCAAGTGTTTATAGGTTATTAAAATGAAAATAAAATGCAGTAAGATGTTTTTAATAAACACCCAAGCTTTCATATATGAAACAGCAATAAAATAGCTATTGAAAAACCCTAATTACTGACAGTTTACTATGTAGACACCTTATATGATGTTTCTAGATGGAAGCTACTAATTTGAATTACTCTAGAAAAATAATGTGTAGAGGCATTTTTAGTTTATCATTATAATATGGTGATACTCCCCCTCTATTTTACTAGAATCCCACAGTGCCTAACAATCATGAATAAATTTATAGACTTCTTTTCCATATTGAAGCAAAATGACTATGAGCATGAAATGCCCATTTCTTTTAGTTTCCTTACTGCAGGCAAATGAAACAAAGGGCCTAATGGATAGTGAGAATAAATTACTCCATGGAGAAATAAGCACTAGATGCCTATTATTAATTTTTAGGTGCATAAACAAGGAAACAAAATAGATCATATTACTGGTCAATATTGGTACAAAATATAATTTTAATTCTAGTTTTGTACTTGATATTCAAATAAGTATAATTTTTGAGTTCAGCTAAATGTTGCCAGGAGAAGAAAATGAGTTTGGTATTTGCTGGCATATCAATTTGTAAACATGATCACAGATCACAGACAATTGCAAGAAATACAGTGCTATTTATATTTTAGATTGCAGTGAGAATTAGTTCGCTGGAAAGAAAACAGAAAGACATTTTAGCTAATATATGCTGCTTCTTAAAAGCACAAACCTAATATAATGCTGTGTTAGGAAAGAAATGCTTAGGAAGTAAAGAACATGGAGAAACATTGAGAAATCAGATTGCTAGGTATAAAAAGTAAAGCTTAAGGAATTAGGAGGATTAATTTTGCTCTTGCTTTCTGTAATGGATAGGGAGGGGAGAGAAGGGAGCTCTTGCTTAAATGTGCAAGGCTGTTTACATGGGTTATCTCACTTTTTATCCTCACATCAGTCCAATTGGGCTGGCATTATTATACTCATTTCCATATAGAAAAAAGTAAAGTTCAGGGAGGCTGGTTGAATAAGTGATTCAAAGTCACACCTACCACCTTATAAGAGCAGGCATTCGGATCTAGATCTACATAGCTCTAAGATCCATTCTCTTTGCATCATGCCTCTTCTGTGGCAGGACTTCTCTTTATTTTCAGCTATGCTTATCAGGGAGTGCCAATAATTTTGAGTCTTGACGCCACTGACAAAATGATCTGGCATTACAAGTCCACAACCTGGTGGGAATGGCTTAAATTTGCCTTAACTGTAGCTTGCTCTTTTCATTGCCTTTGGGTATTTTTATTCCAGTGTTAACAGATGAAGAAACTGGAGTAGTTAAGTTAAGTAAGTTATGGTAAAACAGAACACAAATTGCTGAAGTGGGGTTTGAAACCAGGAATGGTAACTCCAGAGCACACACACTTAACCATTGTGTTAAAATGCCAGGGCTCATGGAGGAGGAGATATAGTCCTTTCTCCCTACCACAGATTTCATTATCTCCTGGAGATTTATGCTGCTTGTGGGAAGGCGGCTGAGGATAAGGAGGTGAAGTGGGGAGCGGAGTGGAAAGAGAAGAGAACTCAAATGCAGTTCTTTAATTACTCACTCTGGTGGTTGCTTCATGGCTCATACCTTCTTTTGATACATGTTGTGGGAGGCATGAAAACAAAAGGCATATTTGGATGGTGATAAACAGGGATATAAGCTGTAAAGTTTATAGCATGAGGTGCGCAAGCTGGCGGTCAGAGATAGGATCGAAATGTGTGTTGAAGACAGATCAAGAAAGGAAGAAAAGGTAAAGTTTGATTTTATATGGTAGTTGAAGAGGAGCATTTATGATGGACACAATCAGAGGTTTGCTTTTGGGAGATTAATCTGGCATAGCTGTACATGGAGAATTTGAGAGAGCAGACACTGGAATCAGAAAGCCCAACTGAAAAGCTATTTAAAAAATAATTTACACTACATGTATTTATTTAGGAAATATTACTTGTTTATTTATTTATTATTAGGGAAATATTACTTGTTAAAACAGAAAAATCCCCATCTTAGTCATCTCAGGCTGCCATAACAAAATACCATAGACTGGGTGGCTTAAACAACAGAAATTTATTTTCTCACAGTTCTGGAGGCTGGAAGTCTGCAATTAAGATGCTTGCATGGGTTGGTTTCTGGTGTGAACACTTCCTGGTGTGTTGCCTTCTCTCTATGTTATCACATGGCTGAGGGAGAGACAGCAAACTCTCTGGTGTCTCTTTATGAGGCCACTGATGCCATCATGAGCCCCACCCCCATGACCTCATCTAACCCTAATTACCTCCCAAAAGCCCTATCTCAAATACTATCACACTGGCGTTCAGAGCTTCAACATATACATTTTGGGGGAATATAAACATTCAGTCCATAATACCCCAAATGTTCATGGCTTAACACAATAGAATTTAGTGAAGTCCAACCTGTGTTCCTTGGCAGGAAGTTTTCAATATGGGTCATGTTCAAAGTTGTGATTGATCCTTGCATGATACATAGTAGTTTCTACATCAGGGAGTGATGTGTAGTTATTTCTAAGCTAGCTCTGAATATAGCTCCTCTTGATCTAGAGTCTTAAGAATTACAAGATGAACTCTCTGCATACTCAATATATAATATATAATCATATAGGATATAGGATAACCCCAATAAACATGCCCATTCAGAAAGAAGATGAATGGGAACACATAGCAATCTCTGGTCCATTAAAATTCTGAAATCTCTCCATGTTATAAGGGTCCTCTACCCTAGGGATAGGGAATGTCCCTTAATTGGGTAATTCTACTTTCTGGAAGGTGCTGCTCAGTCTATTGTTCTCTGTGTCTCTCAGGTCTTTCCTTTTGAAGAGTATTCCTTTCCAATATTCCTCTTGGTCTCACCTAAAATGAACGTTGGAGAATATGCCCTCCCTACAGGCTGAGTAGCTTTTTTTCTACCCTGCTTTCTGTCTGAGGAAGGTTGGAGGCCAGGGTTTGTTCTAAAACTCAGAAAGTCTCAGATATTTCTAGTCTAGGCTCATGATTTATTTGACAGAATAATGTTCTTGTCAACTTAATAGGCATTTAATCTGATTCCAGTTACTTTTATTTGCCTATCACACACCTGTAGTTCTTTTCTAGACATACTTAGATTTTCTGTATATCTTTTTCTTCTTATCATCTGCTTCTTCTCTGTTACTCTCACTCTCATCTTATTATGATCTCTTGGTGTTTCGCCTTAATTGGAGTACCTTGGACTTATCAGTCTTTGGTGGCAGAAGCATACCCTTAATTTTTTGCCTTGGGTCATTTTGACCAACTGAAAGCATATACTGGGTGTCAAGTCAATTTATTCACAAACCTTAGCTTTCATCTTTGCCAGAGACTCAGTTTTAATCAGTTTTAATTCTCTGCTTTATCTTTTACTATTCAGGTTTGAGGAGAGTTACCTCTGTCAACCCTATAAATCACCAGATTTGTACATTCTTTCTAAATTGTATATTTCTGCTTATTACCAACCAGTTCTTTTCATGAGCTTCTCATTTTCTTGTGATACCTCATTGAATGTAGGCAACACCAACTAGAACATGTTGCTAAACTTCTTTCTAACCTTTTCCTTTAGGATCACAAGTTCATCAGCTATATAATCTTCCATCTAAGTTATTTCAGGTGGCAGGTCTGTCAGATGTTTTGCCATGGCATAGTATTGGACAACCATATTTTCAGCCTTTGAAAAGAGTTTCCTCATTACCTGTTGCCTGAACCCAGTGCCACATTTGTTAGGTTTTATTGTATGGCAGCATCTCACTGGTAGGTACTAATTTCTGCATTTTTCAGGATAGGCCAGATTATGATATATAAACAAAAACTCCCAAATCTCAGTGGCTTACTAAACTGAATTTATTTTTCTTTCATGCTACATGCTTAGTGTGGGTTGGGTAACAGGTTTTTTTCATAGTAATCACTAAGGAATCAAGGCTAGTGGAGGTTTCATGTAAACACTTTCTTCCAAAATCACAGGGTGACCAAGCCATTCTCATTTGTCTGGATCTTTCCCAGACTTAGCACTGAAAACCCTGCTTCCCATGAACCCAGTCAAACCAGAGCAGTTTGTCTGGTACTGTTGTGATCTTGAATCTCGAAGTCCTGTGTACCAGGAAATCCCTCAGTTCTGGGGAAATTGGGGTGGTTGGTCACCCAACACAGTCATTACAGTAGTGGGAAGGAAATGTCATGCTTAAGGCATCCACCTAATAATGACACCTGCAACTTCTCCTTCCTCTCATTGGTTGGTGTTAAGTCAGTCGGATGACATTGCCTAAAATCAAGGTGGGCAAAGAGCAATTGACCATGTGTCTGTAAGACAGAGTCAGAAATATTTAGTGAACAACACAAAGAACTACCACACTAGTTCTGTGCCCAGGAAGAAGACAAAAGGGATTGATAAGCATCTGGTCAGATCATAGCATATAAAAGAGATTGTGGTGGTTTAAGATATTAAAAGATATGAAAAGTTGTACAAATAAAATCAATTTAGAAATGATAAAAGCAGATGTTTAGAAGGAAACCCAGAAAATAAATCAGATCCAAAAGATAACAGATCTGCTGCTGAACTATAAATTTAGCAGCAAGTACCTTCTTGGTTCAAGTTAGTATATATACATATGCATGTGGTGGTGGAAACAATACATGTATAATTTTAAGGTCAGTTATTCTCTGAGAGTAAAATTTTGTAGAATATACAGGCAATGAATGCAAATCAGCCACCTGTGAAAATTGCTCTTCCTGAGCTCTGCAAATGTGAGAATGAACTAAGAATTTCCAAGGCTATCAGTTACTAGAGTATAAGTTCAGAATAGTATTCAATCATTTATTCATCTGTCAATTTATTCAATATTTACTGAGGGACAAAAACTTTGATAGAGACTAAGGATGTAGACATAAATGCCCCTCTTCTTATTGGAAGAGATAGATGAACAGGTAAATATGTCAGTTATAGATTGTGATAAGTACAATGAGGGGAATAAACAGGATGATAAATAGAGAACAAAAAGAGGGCAAAGAAGAGGTAGGAAGAATTTTGAATTAGATTATAATGGAGTTTCTCTGTGAGGAAGTCATATAGCTGAAACCTAAAGGGTAGGAATGAGCTGCTAAGAGAAGAGCTGGAATAGCTTTACAGCCGCAAGTGTTAGCAAGTGCAAAGACACTGAGGCTTCAAAGAGGAACCAAATAAAGCCCACATGGCAAGAATGTAGCCATGGGAAAATTAGTACAAAAAAAGGTGGAAGGGCTTCCCTGGTGGTGCAGTGGTTGAGAGTCCGCCTGCCGATGCAGGGGACTCGGGCTCGTGCCCCGGTCCGGGAAGATCCCACATGCCGCGGAGCAGCTGGGCCCGTGAGCCATGGCCGCTGGGCCTGTGCGTCCGGAGCCTGTGCTCTGCAACGGGAGAGGCCACAGCAGTAAGAGGCCCGCGTACCCCCCCCTAAAAAAAAGAGGTGTAAGAGGAGGCAAGAGCCAGGCCAGGGTAAGGCGTTTGGACTTTATTCTGATAATAGAATAGAAAGATTTTTATTCAGTAAGTGATATGATCTGCTTTTTGTTTTACAAAGAATAATCTGATTACCATTTGGAGGATGGATGGAAGAGGGCAAGAGCAAAGGCAAGGAGACTAGTTAGAAGACACTTTTAACAATCTTGGTGAGACCTAGTGGACTTTTGATTAGGGTGGTGGCAATGGGGGTGGAGAGAAGAGGATGGATTTTAGATATAAGGTGGAACTAGCAGCAGTGGGACTTGATGATGGATGTAAGGGGGGAAAGAAAGAGAAGGATCAAGGATGACTCTTAGTTTTTGGCTTGAGCAACCTAATGTGTGGATGTACCCTTTAGTGACCTATGAAAAACTTGGAAAGAAACAGTGTCTGTGGAAAAATCAAGAATTCTGCTTGGACAGATGATTTACTTGCTGGACATCCAAGTGGGTGTGTCAAGTAAGTACTTGGATATGTGTTTCTGGAGACCTGGAGAGATACACATTTATGAGACATCAACATATTGATGGTATTGTAAGGTCAGGTAGTGGTTAAGAAAAAATAGGGAGAATGTGCAGATACAGAAGAGAAGAAGTCCTGTGCCAATCTGGAAGTACTCCAGCATTTAGAGATTCTGTGGAGACAGAGGAACAGGAAAGGAGATTGAGAAGATGCAACTTGGTGAGACATAGTGTAGTATAATGGACACCGATGGAGGAGATTGTTTTAAGAAGGAGTAGTGGTGGTGGTGAATTGTGCTATTGCTGCTGAAATGTTCAATAAGAAAAAAACAAAACAACCATCAAATTTGGCAACATGCAGACTGCAAGAGCAATCTCTATGGAATAGGTTGAGGAATGAGTGTAAAATGAGGAAATGGAGACAGTGAGTGTAGATAAAATCTCCAGGCATAAGCTAATCATACCAAATATAAACAGCTGTAATATAATTAAATTGCAACTTAATATACTCCAGTAAATAAAAAATTTACCAGTTTATAATTATATTACTTATCTCTAGGTGGAAATTAATTAACAGAAGGTGATAGTGAGTGCAGAACCTAGAAAAGGGAGGCCAAAGTCCAGGAATCTACCGATTAGTCCAACAGGCTCAGAGGGAGAGTGATGATGAACCTGGAGATAATTGCTTTCATCACTATAAGGATGGCTTTGGTGAAGAGCAAGGACAATTCTTCATATTTCACTATTGTCTGATCAAAAATTTCCCCAAGACTATTTATCTCTCTTCACTTTGATTTCTTGCCTCCCAAACAACCTTCTCACTAATAGTTCTGTGTTCCAAAGTAACTGATACCAGAGAGAAGGGAAAAAGAAACAGAGGGGAGTTTTGATGGAAGGCTGAATGGATGGAAGGATTCATTTTGGAGATGAGAGTTTTCGGTTTTTGTCTTTTCCTAAGAAGCAAGTAAAGACGATAGGATGCAATCAGACACAGCAAAATATGTAGTAATGGACCAAGTGTGGAGCTTGGGCTGCCATAACAGGGTACGACAGACTGGATGGCTTAGACAACAGAAATATATTTTATCACACTTCTGGAGGTTGGAAATCCAAGATCAAGCTGCCGATAAATTCAGTTTCTGGTGATACCTCTTTTCCTGGCTTGCAGACTGCCTTTTCCCTGTGTCCTCACATGACCTTTCTTGTGTGTGTGTGTGTGTGTGTGTGTGTGTGTGTGTGTGTGTGCGCACGCGTGCACAGAGAGAGATTTCTGATGTCTTTTCCCCTTCTTATAAGAACACCAGTCCTATCAGATTAGGGTCCCACCCTTATGACCTCATTTAACCTTCATTACCTAAAGGCCCTGTCTTCAAATACAGTCACTTTGGGAGTTTGGACTTCAACATATGAATTTGAGGGGAAGACTATTCAGTTCATAACAGATGGTTTTGCTCTTCTCAGAAAAGGAGGATGCATTTCCTATTGACTTTATGTAATAAAAATGGAAAGATTATGTACCCACACTACAGTTTGATTCCATTCTAAAGCAAGACATAGCAGCCTGGGATTGGGAATTCGTATAAATGCCAGAGGTTAAACAGGATTGGGAATTGGATTAGTAGACATAAACAAGAATGTCTGAGAGAGTGGGGGTAGATGTGGGGAGGAGAAAATATTGTTAATGATGGCATCCTCAAAATGGTGGGCCATTGGATTTAAATTAATGCTTTCCTAACTCTTTTCATGTCATGGCAGGAAAATGACATAGAAATGACAATTTTTGTGGCATTTGGAGGCATCTTTATAGGTCTTGGTGGAAAAAATTTTGTACTATCAGTTTTACCTTTTAGTAACATACACTTAATGAGAATAATGAATAGCATATACTACAGAAGATATTACTGTTGAATTTATCTGCAATCTTAAATAAAATCCTTTAAAATGTTTTAATGGAAAACTTCCATTTGTTTTCTGAGCATATTTTATATTGTTTTCTGAGCATATCACCTTTTTTTTTTTTTAACCAGTTACGGCAGTTTATCATAAAGTTAAACACACACTTAGCATATGACCAGTAATTTTGTTCCTAGGTGTCATGCAAGAGACATGAAAAGTTATGTCCACATAAAAACCTATATGCAATGTTTATGACAACTTTATAATCACCAAAGATGGAAGCAATCCAAATGTCTATCAATTGATGAATAGATAAACCAATTGTGGAATATCTATACAATGAAACACCACTCAGCAGTAAAAAGGAACAAACTGTTGATACATGGAACAACATAGATAAATCTCACTATTATGTAAAGTGAAAGAAGACAGACTCAAAAGTCTACAGAGCATATCATTTTTAATATCAGGATTTTCCCCCTAGAATAGCCATGAGCAATTACTGATCAAGACTTTTAAGTGATCATCCATTTAAATTCCTGATAGTCATTATTGATGGAACAAATAAATATATAATAAAAAATTAAAACAAAATTTTAGTACAAAATATTATAGGAATTGAAATCAGTTCCAAAAATGATTTTTAAAAAGCTTTTTTCTTTTTTTTTCATTGACAAATGTAATGGTGGACTTTTTCTAAGATAGTGGAAAAAGATTTCAAATCCAATTAAGCTTTTCCAGACCAAGCATTTAAATGCATATGCATTGTTAGAAGAATCATCATGTAGCTAGCTTGGTGGCTGCTGAAAGGACAAATTAACCATGACTTGCTTATGATGACAGATTTGGGGATGTAGACTCCAGCTGTGCCTGCCCTGTGTTCTGCCTGACCTCCTCACCCCAACATTCTGGAGCGTGGACTGTATTACTTGGTTGCCTGGAACACAAACTCCTTCAACAGCTTCCTGGTTCACTTGTGGGGAATGGGCAGTGACTGAGTGCTGAAGCAGATTTTGAGGATGTCCAAGCAATAGAACAAACACATCCTTGTCCACACTCATCACTGTATGACAAAATGGGAGGCACAAAGGGTTACTCATCATTTTTTGTGGGCAGCACTTGGGTTGCTCCCTGAGGAGCCCCAGAGGAGGCTGCTATCTGCCAGAGGTTACCAAGTGGGGCTGTAGTCGATCCAGGCCGCACCATGCCTCCCCAAGGTTAAAGAGAGCATCATTTCAGGGAACTCTGTTTAAGTTTTGTAAAGAGGCGACTCAAATCAGAAGAGGGATGATGGTTTCAAGGAACTAGGAGAAGTTGTAATAAGGAAAAAGAGCAGGATCTTTTGCGCAGAGCTTAAATTCTGAAAACCCTATCCATTTTCTTTTTTTCCCCATTTCGTCTATCATATAAAAACACAACATGCCATATTTATTTAGAGCAGTGGATTATCCAACACTATGCTTTTTGAATACTAGCACCAAGAAATATTTTATAGGAAAACATAATTCTGTTCGAACAAGGAATAAAACCAAATTTGCTTACTTTTCTTAACAACCTATTATAGATAAGTTATCTGTGAATTTGTGTCAATCTTCTTGAATATACTACAATACTCTTCTAGTATTTTTAAACAGCTTTATTGAGATATGATTCACATACCATATAATTCACCCCTGTAAAGTGTACAATTTCATGATTTTTCAGATGCTCACAGATATGTGCAACTATCACCACATTCAATTTTAGAACATTTTCTTCACCTCAAAAAGAAACTCTGTAACCTTTAGCTCTTACCATCCTACTCCCACATAACTTTCCTAGCCCTAAGCAACCATTGATCTACCTTCTGCCTCTATAGATTGCCTATTCTGGTCTTTTGTATGAATGGAATCATTTGATATGGAGACTTTTGTGACTGACTTCTTTCACTTAATGTAATGTTTTTTAAGATTCATCTAAACTGTACTATATATCAGTAATTCATTTCTTTTTATGGCCAAGTAATATTTCATTGTATGAATATACCATACTTTGTTTCTCCATTTGTCCACTGATTGATATTTGGGTTTTTCCCCCCATATTTTGGCTATTATGAATAATGCTGCTATAAATATTCTTTTTTTTTTTTTTTTGGCGGTACGCGGGCCTCTCACTGTTGTGGCCTCTCCTGTTGTGGAGCACAGGCTCTGGACGCACAGGCTTAGCGGCCATGGCTCACGGGCCCAGCTGCTCCGCGGCATGTGGGATCCTCCCGGACCAGGGCACGAACCCGTGTCCCCTGCATCGGCAGGCGGACTCTCAACCACCGTGCCACCAGGGAAGCCCTATAAATATTCTTATACAAGTTTTTGCATGGGCATATATTTTCATGTCTCTTGAGTGTATATCTAGAAGTGGAATTGCTGGGTCATGTGGTAACTCTATGTTTAATTGTTTGAGGAACTACCAGAATGTTTTCCAAAGTGGCTGCATCATTTTATACTCTCATCAAAAGCGTGTGAATGCTCTGATTTCACTACATCCTCATCAGCTCCTGTTATTATCTGACCCATTAATTCTAGCCATCATAGTGGGTGTGAAGTCGGATCTCATTGTGGTTTTCATTTGCTCCTCCTTGTTGACTAATGATATTTAGAGTCTTTTCATGTGCTTGCTGGCTACTTGTATATCTTCCTTAGAGAAAGGCCCATTTAAAAAATTCTTTGCCCACTCTCCAGAAAATGAGCATAGAGGGAACCTACCTCAACATAATAAAGGCCAATGTGACAAACCCACAACCAACATCATTCTCAATGGTGAAAAAATGAAACCATTTCCTCTAAGATCAGGAGCAAGACAAGGTTGCCCACTCTCACTGCTATTATTCAACATAGTTTTGGAAGTTGTAGCCACAGCAATCAGAGAAGAAAAAGAAATAAAAGGAATCCAAATCAGAAAAGAAGTAAAACTGTCACTGTTTGCAGATGACATGATACTATACATAGAGAATCCTGAAGATGCTACCAGAAAACTACTAGAGCTATTCAATGAATTTGGTAAAGTAGCAGATACAAAATTAATGCACAGAAATCTCTTCCATTCCTATACACTAACGACGAAAAATCTGAAAGAGAAATTAAGGAAACAATCCCATTTATCATTTCAATAAAAGGAATAAAATACCTAGGAATAAACCTTCCTAAGGGGACCAAAGACCTGTATGCAGAAAACTATAAGACACTGATGAAAGAAATTAGACTATACAAACAGATGGAGAGATATACCATGTTCTTGGATTGCAAGAATCAACATTGTCAAAATGACTATACTACCCAAAGCAATCTACAGATTCAGTACAATCCCTATCAAGCTACCAATGACATTTTTCACAGAATTAGAACAAAAAAAATTACAATTTGTATGGATAAACAAAGACCCCGAATAGCCAAAGCAATCTTGAGAAAGAAAAATGGAGCTGGAGGAATCAGGCTCCCTGACTTCAGACTATACTACAAAGCTACAGTAATCAAGACAATATGGTACTGGCACAAAAACAGAAATATAGATCAATGGAACAGGGTAGAAAGCCCAGAGATAAACCCACACACATATGGTCACCTTATCTTTGACAAAGGAGGCAAGAATATACAGTGGAGAAAAGACTGCATCTTCAATAAATGCTGCTGGGAAAACTGGACAGCTACACATAAAAGAATGAAATTAGAACACTTCCTAACACCATACACAAAAATAAACTCAAAATGGATTAAAGACCTAAATGTAAGGCCAGACACTATCAAACTCTTAGAGGAAAACATAGGCGGAACACTCTATGACATAAATCACAGCAAGATCCTTTTTGACCCACCTCCTAGAGAAATGGAAATAAAAACAAACAAATGGGACCTAATGAAACTTAAAAGCTTTTGCACAGCAAAGGAAACCATAAACAAGATGAAAAGACAACCCTCAGAATGGTTCACAAACGAAGCAACTGACAAAGGTTTAATCTCCAAAATATACAAGCAGCTTATGCAGCTCAATATCAAAAAAACAAACAACCCAATCCAAAAATGGGCAGAAGACCTAAATAGACATTTCTCCAAAGAAGATATACAGATTGACAACAAACACATGAAAGGATGCTCAATGTCATTAATCATTAGAGAAATGCAAATCAAAACTACAATGAGGTATCACCTCACACCAGTCAGAATGGCCATCATCAAAAAATCTACAAATAATAAATGCTGGAGTGAGTGTGGAGAAAAGGGAAGCCTCTTGCACTGTTGGTGGGAATGTAAAGTGATACAGACACTATGGAGAACAGTATGGGGGTTCCTTAAAAAACTAAAAATAGAACTACCATATGACCTAGCAAGCCCACTACTGGGCATAGACCCTGAGAAAACCATAATTCAAAAAGAGTCATGTACCACACTGTTTATTGCAGCACTGTTTACAATAGCCAGGACATGGAAGCAACCTAAGTGTCCACTGACAGATGAATGGATAAAGAAGATGTGGCACATATATACAATGGAATATTACTCAGCCATAAAAAGAAACGAAACTGAATTATTTGTAGTGAAGTGGATGGACCTAGAATCTGTCATACAGGGAGAAATAAGTCAGAAAGAGAAAAACACCGTATGCTAACACATATATATGGAATCTAAAAAAAAAAAAGGTTCTGAAGAACCTAGGGGCAGGACAGGAATAAAGACGCAGACGTAGAGAATGGACTTGAGGACATGGGGAGGGGAAAGGGTAGGCTGGGACGAAGTGAGAGAGTGGCATGGACATATATACACTATCAAATGTAAAATAGATAGATAGTGAGAAGCAGCTGCATAGCACAGGGAGATGAGCTCGGTGCTTTGTTACCATCTAGAGGGGTGGGATAGGGTGGGAGGGAGATGCAAGGGGGAGGGGATATGCGGATATTTGTTTATGTATAGCTGATTCACTTTGTTATAAAGCAGCAACTAACACAACATTGTAAAGCAATTATACTCCAATAAAGATGTTAAAAAAAAAGCGGGAGAGAGAGAGACATGTACCACAATGTTCATTGCAGCACTGTTTATAATAGCCAGGACATGGAAGCAACCTAAGTGTCCATCGACAGTTAAATGGATAAAGAAGATGTGGCACATATATACAATGGAATATTACTTTGCCATAAAAAGAAACAAAATTGAGTTATTTGTAGAGTAGCATTGACATATATACACTACTAAACGTCAAATAGATTGCTAGTGGGAAGCTGCTGTATAACACAGGGAGATCAGCTCAGTACTTTGTGATCACCTAGAGGGGTGGGATGGGGGGGAATGGGGGGTGGGTGGGAGGCACAAGAGGGAGGGGATATGGGGATATATGTTTATGTATAGCTGAGTCACTTTGTTATACAGCAGAAACTAACACAACATTGTAAAGCAATTATACTCCAATAAAGATGTTAAAAAAATTCTTTGTCCATTTTAAAAATTGGGTTATTTGTCTTTTTTAAAATGAGTTGTAAGAATTCTTTATATAACCTAGATGTAAGTTCCTTATTAGATATATGATTTACAAGTATTTTCTCTTATTGTGTGTGTTCTTCTTACTTTTTTGATGGTGTCTTTTGAAGCACAGACATTTTTAATTTTAATGAAGTCAAATTTATCTATTTTTTCTTTTGTTGCTCATGATTTTAGTGACATATCTAAGAATTCTTTGCCAAATCCTATGTTTCCTATGAGTTTTATAGTTTTAGCTTTTACATTTAGGTCTTTGATCCATTTTGAATTAAGTTTGGTATCTGTCGTTAGGTAAGGATGTTTTGATCACCTCCTATTTACCCAGCTGATGAGGGAGGTATCACCTATCATAGATAGTATGAGATGGCTGAACAAATGATATCCAGCACTAGACAGATGAAATCAAATAGATGTTTTTTAATCAATCATACTTGCAGCCCCAGGGAGGGACACAGCATATCATACAGGGTCACATGGGGGTTGCGCTTTAGAATAGTAGTAATAAGTAGAGGCTGTGGATGTCAGATTTCGTAGCATCCAGAGGATGAGGTGATCCCTGGTTCCCATGGGAGGTCATTGGTTTGTTTGTGATTGGCTTGTTTGAATTTCAAGTTCTGGCAGAGAGATAAAACCCATTAGACTGAGGACTGAGTGGGTTGCAGCTGGTGCAGCTGATAGAGGAACTAGTCAGATGGGAAGCCTTTCCTGCTGGGTGGGGGGCATATCTCACAAGAGCAAGGAATCTCAGGCTTAGGACTTTGGGACCCTGTGAGGCTCAAAGAAGCCAGTGCAGCACAGGAAATGTTAGACTTAAAATACAAAGAAAACAACTTCAGTTTTTTGTATGTAACCATCCAGTTGTTACCAACCAGAACCGTTTGTTGAAAAGATTATTCCTTTCCCATTGAATGGTGTTGGCACTCTTGTCAAAAATCAGTTGACCCATAGATGTATATGTTTAATTCTCAATTTTCGATTCTATTCCATTAATCTATAAGTCTATTTTTTCCTGGTACCACAGTGTCTTGATTTCCATTGCTTTGTATTACATTTGGAAATTGGGAAGTGTGAGTCTTTCTACTTTTTCTTCTTTTCCAGAATTGTTTTGGCTAAGTAGCTAATATGTTTTGGAGATTACATTGGAATCGTAAAAGTGGGCTGAGATCCATGTAGAAGAAGAACATAACTATTATAGACTAAGGAAGGGTTTTCTTCTATCCTATAAATCTTCCTCTTCAAGAGAGTGACAGCTGTAAAAAGGAAGTACATAGAATGATAGAGAAAAATCCTTCTGTTAGACAGAATTAGCCCTGGGTGATGAGGTACTGATGAAGCGGGAGATGTCCAAACAATATAGCCATGTAAATTGAATTAATTTTCCATGTAAATTGAATTAATTGTAATAGGTAAGAGAGTGATTAGTTCTAGTCATTAAGTGTTTCCAGCTACAGTTAGGATTGCACTTTCCTGTACCTGGAGGTGACTTGCACTGAATAATGAAATGTGAACAGAAGTGATCCAAGTCACTTCTAGGTAGAAGCTGTAAAAGCCTGTGACCCTGTGTGATGACAACCCCAGCTGACACCCTTACCCCCACCCCTGGCCCACCAGCTGATCTGCAGTAGATTATATGAGAGTATTTTTGTTATTGCTGAACAACTTTTCCTGTCCTGACTGTACAAAAGCCATTGGTTTGGCAGTTCATGGAAACTTTTTTTGAGAATCTGAATATATAAAGTAGGTTGATCAAATCTTTATCACAAGCTTAACTGCTCCTCCAAAAAGGGCTAACTTCTAGTAGATAATAAAGGCACAGTTGAAATAACATTGCATTGAACCTGTGGGCTGTAGCTGCTGAGGTATCTACCTACCATCCTCACATCATCAATCAGTGTAAGCTTTCCTGCCATTAGCTGAGTTTGGCATAAGCCAGAAGACTTGAAACTCAAGACTAGGTCCGAGTATTGGAGATGTTTTGCTTCCTCCAACTTTAGAGTTAAATGAATTAGGAGCAACTGGTTCTCGTTTTACAGAACCAGATTTAATATGAGACTTGTTAACCATGTCAACTGAAAAAGAGAAAAGAGCAGCCCATGTAACACTTTTTTTTAACATTTTAATGAGATTTGAATACAAATATATACATATCATATAATTAAGTTACATTGTTAACTTCTTTAGCATTTTATTAAAATAATGTTTATATCTGATACTTCATATAGAACAAAAATTCCACTATACTTACTATGTAAATTAGCCCCCAAACAATTTGTTTGTTATCTTTAGCTATAAACAGATATGACAAATTCAAGCTGATTTGGGAAGTTATTTAATCAGTTAGAGACAAAATGTGTGCAAATGAAAATGAAATGTCATATCTTACAAATCAATTTTGAGCTGAAATAATATGATTTCTACATACAATTTGAGCTTCCCATAAATATTAACAATGCAAAGTCAAAGCTACATCTTTACCTTTATATCACACTTTGATATTTTTCAAGGATATGCTAGTGTGAGTTACAGAAAATGAGACTCCATGTATAAAATTTACCAGAATGAAACTTAGAAGGAAAAAAATACAAGTTATATATTTTCCTTCAATTAGGTTTATTGCATATTTATATTTAACATATGGATTTTACATTTAAATTACACTTACAAAAAATAAAAGCTAATATTTATATGTTCCTCACCATGTGCTGACCTTGTGCTAAGTGTTTTATGTATTTTTTTATCTTTACAATTAGTCTATAAGGTAGACACTATCATTATCATACCAGTTTTATAATAAAGAAATAGACACTTAGAAAGGTTAAATAACCTGCCCGTGATTATACTGCTAATAAGTGGTGAAGCTGGAATGAATCCTTGTCTTTCTGACTATAAGACTCATATTCTTATAAGACTTATGCTATAATATTCCTGCTGCCTCCCATAATATTTTCATATTAATTTAACTAAATTCTGGAGAGCTGTATGACTAATAAAGAAAATACAAATAAAGTAAAAACATTTCAGATTCATACTGCTTTTTCAAATGGAAATTTTATATGGCTTTTTCCAGTGTACATTTAAAAATCTCAATAGATGATTGAACAAGATGTCTTTACTTAAATTTTCTCTAAGAATGTTGAAAAGTTTGATAAGATTAGTAGAAGAAGAGAAAACAATTAACTGTCCATTCAAGCCCAGAAACTTTTTTTTGTTTTTTTAAATCTGGCTTGAAAAAGAGGTAACTTGAATTGATTTAGAAGCAGACTTCAAACTGTTTCTTTTTTTAAATTAATTTATTAGTTCTTTATTATATGGAAGTATAGTTGATTTACAATATTATATTAGTTTCAGGTGTACAACATAGTGATTCAATATTTTTGTAGGTTATACTCCACTTAAATTTATTATAAAATATTGGCTATATTCCCTGTGCTGTACAATATATCCTTGTAGCTTATTTTTATTCATACTGGTTTGTACCTCTTTATCCCCTACCCTTATCTTGTCCATGCCCCCTTTCCTCTCCCACTGATGTCCACTAGTTTGATCTCTATATCTGTGAGTCAGAAGCATACTGTTTCTTTGTTCTGGAAAAAAAACTGCTGTGGGCCATTTTGTTACACAAAACTACCAAGGAAATTTGAGGAGTTTGGGAATCTCTGGCTCTAAGGAGCTAAACTGTCCTTATAGTGAATCAATGTTTGTCCATGAGTAGGCATATCTGCATTTCTGCAGAAAGTGTTTCCTTTCGAGAAGAGATTCTTTTTCTATGTATGTCATTAAGCAGAGCTGTGCCTGCTAACTGGCTTGCTGAGATTGTGTACTTGCTTTAGCCCCAGCTCACAGGCAATCTGCACCTGAGGACAGGAAAAGTCAATTCATTGGACAAATACCTATAGAACATCATCTATGGATCAGACACTGTGGAAGGTGCTAGAATACAGAAGGAAAAGTAATACAAAAATCCATATAGTCTATATTCTAGTAGAAGAAGGCAGATATCAACAATAAGTAAAAATGTATATCAGATGTTGATAAGTGCTCTGGAGAAAAATAAAGTGGAGCGGGGAGTGGGGAATGTGTTGAACGGATTCACAATGTTGTTTATTTATTTAGAAATTACTTTAAACTTAGAGAAAAAACAAAAATACTACAAGAAACTACTGTTTTTGCAAACCATTTCATAGTAAGTGGCTATCACTCCTGACTACTTTACTACAAACAAAGATGTTCTGCTATACAACCATAATACAGCCATCACAATCAGGATATTAGCAGTGATCCTTTACTGCCATCTCATCCCATTTCATCAGCTGTCCCAGTAATGTTCTTTATACAATAGGACCCTATCCAAGATCACGTATTACATTTAGTTGTCATGTCTTTTTAATGTCCTTCAATCAAAAACAGTTTTTCATCAGTGGGGGAATCCTTTCACAATATATATGTATATCAAATCATCACATTGCACACGCTAAATATCTTACAATTTTATTTGTCAATTATACTTCAGTAAAGCTGGGGAAAAAACCTAGTTTTTCAGTGTTTCTTTGACTTTCAATCTTGTCACTTGTGAAGATTACTGGCCAAACATTTTGTAGAATGTCATGTATATGGGTATATCTGATGGTTCCTCATGGTTAGATGCCAATTATACATGTAAGAGTGCCACATAAGTAAAGTTGTGTTCTTATTTCATCCTGTCAAGTGATAGGTGATTTCAATTTGTCTCATAATTGGTAATGTTAACTTTGATCACTTCACTAAGAACACATCTGTGAGGCAATCTCCACTGTAAAGTTACTCTTTTTCCTTTTGTAATTATAAAAGCATTTTATGGGGAGGTATTTTGAGAGTACATAAATATCCCATTTTGCACCAATTTTCATCCAATAGATTTAGCATCTGTTGATATTTCTTGGTTGATTATTACTATGATGGTCCATGACTTTCATTATATTTATTGGTTATTCTATTGGTACTATAGAGAAAATCTTTTTCTTCTCTGCATTTATTTATTATTTTAAAACTTTATATCAGGATGAATTCATGAATTTTGTTTTATTCAGCAAGTTATAATTTTTAGCATTATTATTAAATTTCTTGCTCAAATTTTCCCAGATTTGGCCTGTGGGGGACCCTTTCAAGCTGGCACCTGTGTCATATTGACAAAACCTCTTCTTTGAGAACTTCCTTTCTCTCTAGCATATAAGATGCTTCAGGCTTATCTTGTAATTTCTCTGCCCAGCTCTGTAATCAGCAACTTTCAAAGATCCCTGGACCCCATAAGTGGGTAATGACACTGGATATATGGAAACTAAGATCTGAGTGCTAGGTATGCTTGTGGCTAGTAAGGTATTGCTGCTCCCAGATCTTTTTAGTGGACAGAGCTGGGGTTATATGTATGATTATACACATGTATACATAATACTTATACACACATATTTACATACACATTTATTTCTATATCTGTATATACTGAAAACATGAGTTAACATTAGCCTCCAGCTCCAATCCAACACCACAGTTCATTTTAGTTTTATCCCTTTCCATATTTGTAACCCCCTTCTCCCCCTGGGAGAAACTTGGCTGCCTTACCTTTAATATATTTATGTGTTAGATCAATCCTCTCTGAGTAGAACCAATCTCCAGATGCTGCTACCAACCTCCTTCCTCATGGCTGAACTCTTCACTCTCCACCCATCTTTTCCTTTTAAGACTTTGACATCTGACTTCAAGCTTCCTCTGCCAGTGGCCCCTGCACTGATGTCCTCCTCACCTCATGGATTCCTACACAATGCACAGGTTTGCTGCCCCTCAACCCCACTCTGCATGAATGTTTACCTTTCTGGGCTTTGGAGTAAATTATTAGGAAGGCAGGAAGAATACAAGTTTGCCATTTTCAATAGAGTGGTCAGGAAACACCTTGCTAAGAAGATCAGATTTGAGGGAAGGTCTGAAGTTGGTGAGGGAGTGGGTCCTGTGGGTTTTTGGACAAGAGTTTTCCAGGCAGAAGTAGTAACATGTGCAAAGGCCCTGAGGCACAAAGGTGCCCTGTGAGTCCAAGGCAAGGAGGCCACCATCACTGGAGCACAGTGAGCAAAGGAGAGAGTAGTAGTCAGAGAAGTATCGGGGGCCAGAGTAGTCAGAGAAGTATCAGGGGGCCAGACTCTGTAGGGCTTTGTAGACCATTGTACAGCCTTGACTTTTCTCTAAGTGAGATGGAGTGCCATAGGAGGATTTTGAGCAATGGACTAATGTAATTTGACTTTGGCGTTAAAAGATGACATTGGTTCCTATGTTGAGAATAGATTGTGTGTATGTGTGTGGTGATGAGGGGTGGAGGGAGACGGAATTTGAAAGCAAGGAGAACAGCTAAAATACTCCTAGAATGATCAGAAGAGAAATTAGCTGTGGAGGTGGTGATAAGTGGCCAGATTCTGGATACATTTTGAAGGCAGAGCTGATGGGATTTGCGATGGGTTAGATATAGAGCTTAGTCTGAAAGATATGTAGATAACAAATACTTAAGTACTGAAATGTAAGCTAAGGAAGTCAGGGATTTTTTATTTTATTTTTGGTCAGTTTTGCTCACTGTTGTATCCCCAATTCCTAGAACAATACCTGGTATATATCAAATATTTAACAAGTAGTTGTTGAATAGTTGAATGAAAAAAGTAAAAAGTAGAGAGGAATCTGAGTTTTTATATTTTGGGGGGAATTTACATCTTTTCCTTTAATGGCGGGTGTAGAAATTACCACTGAAAAATATTAGGAAACCTATATTTAGTCAACTGATAAAATGTGAGGTGAGTACAATGAAAAGGACTCAAGAAGGCCAATAAAAATATACTTTTAAATATTTACTGTTACCAAAACAAGGAATACTGAAAGGTTATGACTATGTTCAGTGGTTCTTCACTTCAGGGTATCGGTACTCACTTGCTCTGTTTATGTGAATTCTTGTGCATATGTGTGAGTGGTAAGAAATTTACCACCTACAAGGAGGAAGAATCAAAATTTGAGTAGGATTTTGCTTAAAAGAATTAAATACAAGCAAATGTGATTATTTTTATTATAACAGGGTCTCCCTTTTTTTGAACTAGAGAAAAGCAGATTTGCAGCAAGTATGCTGGAAAATGTACACAGCCTGCAGTCTATCTCTTTTATCCCACACCCATAGTGTTAATTGGTACACAGTTTCTAGAAGGATATTGACAGTATATATATTGGAAATCTTAAACATATTTGTGATAGTTGACACCACAATTCCCACTCCGTATCCCCCTTAGGGTTGTTTATGTGCATGGATTGGCCTACTTCACCAGCCTGGTTACACAAAATGTCACATTTAGTTTAAAAAATTTACATAATTCACATAAATTTCTCACACTTCTGCATGCTCAAAGCAGTAGAACATCTGGTCACTCACTTTTGAAGTTGCTCCCATATAAGTTGTTGAAAAATTTAGTAGGTTTAATTGGCCAAAAGGGATTGTCTTTCCCAGGGATTCTCTAGGCAGAAAGACAACAAAAGAATGTGACTAACCCTCTGGTTTATCTTGCCACTGTAACATTTTATTCCACCACACTAATACTATCCATGTCCTTGGCTATGATAATGGCATTATCACTATGATAACCGGCACAGGCCACAGTAGTTCCATTCGGAGATCTTACTCTCTTACTTAGTCTTACAGTCAGGCATGAGTGACCCACTATTTAGTACCCACAGATGCAGCTTTTATATAATTAAATTATTAAAATATAAATTATTATAATTTATATATTATAAAATGTTACACATGCTTATAGATAATACAAAAACTAACAACCAACTAACCTTTCAGACCATTTCTTTTCTTTCTATATTATTGGGATCTTACTGTAATTCTTCTTTTTTTAATGTTCAGCTATTGCACCTTAGTATTATATTATTTTTCTAAACTTTTGGGGTTTTTTAAAACATAATTTTTAATAGTCACAAAATATACCATTGTAATTACATGTTACCAAAATTTATTCAAATAAAGCCTGATTGTTGGACATTTAGGTCATTTTTGTCACTTTTTCCTTTTGATCTGTTCCTATGCTGTGATTTCAGTTGAGCAGGTGAAGGGATTAAAGAATTGGACTCTTGAAAGGAACCATTGATGGGCGTCAGAGTTGGGCAAATGAATTGAGGTGTAAAAGAATCTGTTGCATGTATAGACATGGTCATTAGCCCCATTATAGCCCTAACCTTAAAATCATGTTCTGACTCAGGCCTGGAGGTGGAGGAGTCACAGAATAGTGGCACCAATTACATGTCACAATTTTTTTTTCAGGTTGTATTTACATGATGCTGAAACAACCTATTGAGTAATTAAATTCAACAAAAGTATGACATTCTTGTTTCAAATCCTGCCATGCTACTAATGGCTACTAGAGGGCAGCAGAAGCCAGGAACTGGCAGGGAAAGCAATAGCATGAATAGGCTGAAGAGGCCCAGGCCTCTGGTTCCCTCTGGGGAACCATCTGTTCAGGGTTGAGACAGAAGATTGGGTTCAAGGAGTCTGCAATAAGGTCTTTTCAGTTACTTGAGAAGGCAACAAAATAAAGGAATAACAAGAGTGTTAAAAGGATTAGGTACTTAACAGACTTACCTTAAACCTTTTGGAGGATTGAAACAAACAAATGGAGACTAGCAAGAATCACCAAGTTTAAGCCAAAAACCATGGGTTACCAGGTTATTCATTCAATGGAGAGGGTAGACTTAAAGCTGTGGTAAGATTTGAAGTGAGTGTATCAGGAAAGCAAGATGTCTGTACAGAACTGGTGATGTTAGAGGGCTATGACAACATGACATCATCTGAGCAGACCCTCCATAGAAGAGCCCACATGAGAGGGCAGCAACTGAGCAAATGTTAAGGCATAAGAACCTTGGGAGGTTTGGAAGCTATAGAAAGAGGTAACATTTTAGTAAAACGATTTCTAACTTATGGTAGTAGAAAGAACATTGGGCAGGAGTCCTGAGAGCTGGATTTAAAGTCTATCCACTAACTAGTTATATGACTGTGAACAAGTGATTTACATTTCTTGGGCTTCTGGTTTATCATGGACAAATTGGGGGGTTGGACTGGGTGAATTCTAAGATACCTAAGATATCTGAAATTCTAGGAGCGAATTGATTGGTGATTATTCATCAAAACTATCACCCAGTTACACTGTGTAGGTAGAGTGAGATAACAGTCCAGCATCCGTCTTTCCTTAGTCTCTACAAACTGTCTTCATGACTACTTGATGTTTCATACTGTGTACTCATGTAAGAGGAAGAAAGAACAAGGTTTCCCAGAATTTGATGATCCTGTTTTTTTTTTTTTTTTTTTTTTTGCGGTATGCGGGCCTCTCACTGTTGTGGCCTCTCTTGTTGCGGAGCACAGGATCGGGACGCGCAGGCTCAGCGGCCATGGCTCACGGGCCCAGCCGCTCCGTGGCATGTGGGATCTTCGTCATGTGGGATCTTCCTGGACCGGGGCACGAACCCGTGTCCCCTGCATCGGCAGGCAGACTCTGAACCACTGCGCCACCAAGGAAGCCCGATGATCCTGTTTTAAATACACTGGTGTGTGCCTTTGGGAAATCTTAAAAAAAAACAAACCCAGAAAAATAAAAAAAAACTAAAAGAATGCACAAAAACTCACTCTTGCAGTTCAAACTCTTTAGTTGTTGACACTTTGAGTTAGAGTTAGGATGACTTTAAAGGATCTTCAGGATATTTTAGACTTTTCTAATCAGAGCTTATATTTTTGAATTCTAAAGTACTAGATAATGATAAACACATTGTCAAAATGTTCATTTCCTTAACTATCACTGTAGGATTACAGACAATTTTTTATTTTCAAATTTCTTTTAAATTTATTTGTAACCTTATTTTAAAGTGGAAGTTATTGCTGCTTGAACTTTATAAGTTTATGAAAGAGTTTAATAGGTAAATAAGTCTGAGGAAGCTGTTTTATAGTTATTACACTACAAACATTTTTTGAAAACCACCTCTTGTGAGTAGACATGGAAGAATGTAGAATATAGACATTTAAAAATTTCAAACAACTTTAAATCTGCTTTAAATAAAATCTGATCTGCTTTTTCATCTAATTTATACAAAGAATTCAAAAATCTTATTAAAAATGATGCATAGTCATATTGATTTTTAAAGCAGGAAGATATCATAGGGTTGTCTGGTACAAGTGGTTCTCGACCTTTTTACTGCCAAAGGCTCCTTTAATTAATTTTTCTCCAGTGACTCAACATTTTGAAATATTTTGTCTATTTTTCCTCACCAAAAGCACTCCTTAAATGATAATTAGGGGCTTCCCTGGTGGCGCAGTGGTTGAGAGTCCGCCTGCCGATGCAGGGGACGTGGGTTCGTGCCCCGGTCCGGGAAGATCCCACATGCCGCAGAGCGGCTGGGCCCCTGAGCCATGGCCGCTGAGCCTGCGCATCCGGAGCCTGTGCTCCGCAACGGGAGAGGCCACAACAGTGAGAGGCCCGCGTACAGCAAAAAAAAAAAAAAAAAAAAAAAAAAAAAAAAAAAATGATAATTAGGTTTTTCATTTTAAATTAATCTGAACACATACAACTGCTGATCTCTTTAGCGTGAGTTCAGCAATAACACCATCCTGAGATGATGAATTTCTACCATGTAAAAAAATTCTAGTATTTAGTGCAGACTTACTGTGAGAAAATACACTAATTCTATTATAGTTTTCAGATTTTGAAAATAGCTCCAGGACTCTAGTGGACCCTGGGGAACTATTTCTTTTCCCTACCTCTCTCAGTTTACAGGTAGGTAACTCAATCATTTGTTTAGAGTTATGCTTATACAAGTGCGGTGCTTTATCTACAATATTGGGTGTTCCCTCTTCTTTAGGAGTTTATGGTAATGAATGCAGTAAAGTTTATACTTCTCACAAAAAAGTGAATCTAGAAACTTGGGTTCGTTGATTTTTTTCTCTGTTTTTTGTTTTTTCTTAGATGACATTTAAACTGAAGAAATCTAAGTTTAAGGGGCATCTCAGGTAGCAGATTTAAGGAACTAAATTCTGGATATTTCCTGGAATATAAGTTCCAAGATATTGTCCTTTACTGTTGTTTTCTTTTTGGAATCCTTCAAGAATAAGAGTTGAGAGATTATTTTGTTTTAGCAGCCTGTTGATGTGACTGTCATTTCATTACTTAAAGTTTATTAGATACTAACTTTACAAAATAGAAAATCTTTAAATTCTGACTCCATAGAAGGCAAATAGTAACACTGCGCTTGCGTGTGTGTGTTTGTGTTTGTATTTGCTGATTACAGGAGCAGCCTTCCTACTCCTGCCCATAAACATGTATCACACGTATGGTTTCCAAGAAGTGAGAATGAAGAGTATTTTGAGTACTCCTGAAACACCAAAGTATAGGTTACCTATACCTTCCACTCATGGAACTGTCTCTAGCTCTTTCTTTCCCTCCATATATATAGCCAAAGCTATCTCTTGCCATTCGCTACCATGATGCCTAGAAGTCCCATATCAACCTTTTTTTTTTTTTTAAATCAAAATATGCAAAAATGTCATCTTGGAGGGTTAAGACAATAATTTATTTTCAGCATAACCAAGTCAACATGAACTATTTTTTTAACCAACAGAGAATAGGGATGAGAAAATTTGGAAATTTGGAAGAGTGGTAAGGTGAAGGACAATGGAACTTAGAATGCTCAAGTGGCAGGCAATGACAGCCAGAGTTGAAATCAAAGAATAAATGAATTTTGTCTTATTCATAATTTTAAGTTAGTAATATACAGAGAATTCATGTTTGGAGGAAAATCAAGCTTTTAAAAACATATTTGAAAATGCCATATTTTTGTACCTGTTTTTGATACTAATCTAGCATAGGGACCCTCACTGCTAGACCTTGCTTTTTTTTTTTTTTTTGCGGTACGCAGGCCTCTGACTGTTGCGGCCTCTCCCGTTGCGGAGCACAGGCTCCGGACTCGCAGGCTCAGCAGCCATGGCTCACGGACCCAGCCGCTCCGCGGCATGTGGGATCCTCCCTGACCGGGGCACAAACCCGTGTCCCCTGCATCGGCAGGCGGACTCTCAACCACTGCGCCACCAGGGAAGCCCCTAGACCTTGCTTTTAATATGCAGTCATCACTAGAGTAAAATGAAAATTATACATATATTTAAAGATAAACCATTAAAAAACTACTCCAGTCTTATACATGAAAAAACTCATAATATTTGTATTTTATATTTGCATTCAGAGAATATTTAGAGAAGGCCATCTTTAGAAACAGAATTAAATAATTTGACTAAAAACATTTAGAACTCTTCAATGGCAACGATTAAAAAAAAAAAAAAAACACTTAGAACTCCTTGGGAACAGACCATTGCAGGGTTTTATAGAATCTTGTGGCTCATACTTGCGTGGTTTATTAGTGACAAAACTCTGGCCTAGAGTCAAGTTTCCTGCTTCTCTCTTTTTTTAAAAAATAAATTTATTTATGTATGTATTTATTTATTTATTTAGGCTGCATTGGGTCTTCGTTGCTGTGTGTGGGCTTTCTCTAGTTGTGGCGAGCGGGCTCTACTGTTCGTTGTAGGTTGCAGAACATGGGCTCTAGGCGAGCGAGCTCCGTAGTTGTGGCTTGCGGCCTCTAGAGCACAGGCTCAGTAGTTGTGGCTCACAGGCTTAGTTGCTCTGCAGCATGTGGGATCGTCCCAGACCAGGGATTAAACCCGTGTCCCCTGCATCGGCAGGTGGATTCTTAACCACTGCACCACCAGGGAAGTCCCTCCTCCTCCTCTTGAGATACTCAATTCACAAAGCAGGGCCTCCGAGGAACTGAAAATAAACCTAAATTTAAAATGTTTTAGTTTCTCTGTTTAGTAATAACAGGTACCACTTTTCATCAAAGTCCTGTCGTGAGCCAGGTGTTTACATGGATCGACTGCAATCTTTACAGCCACCCTATAAGGTGGTGATAGCTAACATTGAGAGGTAGAATAGCACAGAGGTTAAGAGCACTGGTTCTCCGTCACATAGAATAGTGCCTGGTACCTGTCTGGATTCGAGTTGCACACTTTTGCTTAATGGCTGAACGACCTCCATTTCTTCATCTTTACGATCTAGATAAGTAGTACCTATCCCATAGTGTTGCTGTAAGTGAGAAAAAGGAGAGCAACACCTGAGAGCCAGGAGCTGGCCCATTTCTATCAGCTAGGGCTTGGTGTTCTAGTAGCTGGCTTGATACTGCAGCTAGGCTGTGGCGTTTGCTGAACATAAACAAGTTCATTGACCATCAACAGCAGACAAGGCCACTCTGTGATTGTGATGAATCAAGAGAAAAACAAGACTACTCTATAATCATGTCTGAATACAGACAAAAACAAGAACATTGCCCAAACCACAAAAATAACCAAGTATCCCCCTTTCCTGGCTAAAATGAATGACTATAACTTCTTTACCAATAACAAATCTAGCTTTATTTTTCCTGCCTTCTAGACAAGAATCATTAAGACACCAATTATAGAATTACCTTCACTTTCTGACGATATCAAATACAAAGCAATGTTCTAGTTCCTTGAACTCTCCCTAAATTACTAACACAAGCCTGAATCCTAGTCCTTTCTAACACCCACTTGCTAAGGTGCCCTACAATTCTCCCCAATATAAGGTCTCCCTTATTGTAACAAGTCAATAAACCCAACCTTGTTTGACCAAAGGTGTGTTCCTGCTGGTCCTGGGATAGAGGGCATTGACATGAGGAATGAATGAGTTAATCCATGTAAAAGACTTAAAGTAGTGCTTGGTACCAAGTGATTGTTCAATGAATGTTATCTATATAGTGTTTTATAATTCTGTAGACAGTGATATGGAAACTCAGAGAGGGCTCACAGCTGGGAGAAGGTGGTGGTGTAATTCCAGTTCAGTTTTATTATGCTCCAGAGCCCATGTTTTCACTACACCACACTACTATGCTTTGATTCATCACCATTGCTCTCCCATCCTTCCTGTTAGGAGGTGCCATTATTGGCCCCTGGAATTCGAATTTTTTCTTGATCTATGTTTAAATAAAAATTCTTTTCCTTTAAGAGGCATTAAAAATTCAACGGTTAATCCTTTTCGTTTATGTAGTGGCTTGTTAGGTGAAAGACCTTCAGATGTTCTTTCTTTTACTACAGCTTTAGTCTTTTGATCATGGTAAAATTCTTTTTTATCCTTTGAAGTCTCATTGACTGAAAAGACTGTGGTAAAGAATGTTAACTTAGATCTTTTGCAAAATAAGGTAGCTGGAAGAAAAGAATGGCAACAGTCCCAAGCTAGCGCCAGGGTACAGAAGTCAGAAGATGGGAGCCCAAGTATTAGGCTTCAGTGAAACCACCCAGCCAACTGCTAAAGTGATAAGGGAATAATATTAGGGAACCTCAAGGAAAGACAACACTCACAACCAAAGCATGCTTGACCTCCAGAGCTTAAGGTAAAAGAGAAATTAATAATAAACTGGACCATGGATCTAAGTGCCTTTTGCATCCACTCACTTTCTAATTTATTAATCATGGGAATTTCTATGTGTTCTGGGGTGGGTGGAGTGAGGTCTTCTGTATCTATTTGCTTTATGCAAGACCTTCTAATTGAGTTCTTTCCAAACTGTGTTTCTGGAAATATTGGTATTCTAGGAGATATTAATATGTATTCTGTGAAAGACAGTCTAAGGGTCAGTTTTGGGAATTGTTCTAACTGTGTCTACTTGAAGATTCACAGAGGCATATTAAAAGCTCTTAAAAATGCAGTAAAATATCTTTAATTTTATAAGTCAGGCATTTCTCAAATTCATTTAAATTTAAGACTTTTTTCTTAGAACATATTACCACCATCATCATCATCATCATCATCACAGCTAACACAAAGTGCTTACCATACACTAGATACTGTTCTAAGTACTTTGTATATACTAACTCGTTGCCTCAACAATTTGGTTGGAGCCGGAGGAAGATGGCGGAAGAGTAAGACGCGGAGATCACCTTCCTCCCCACAGATACATCAGAAATTCATCTACACGTGGAACAACTCCAACAGAACACCTACTGAACGCTGACAGAAGACCTCAGACCCCCCAAAAGGCAAGAAACTCCCCACATACCTGGGTAGGTCAAAAGAAAAAAAGAATAAACAGAGACAATAGGATATGGACGGGACCTGCACCAGTGGGAGGGAGCCGTGAAGGAGGGAAGGTTTCTACACACTACAAGCCCCTTCGAGGGCGGAGACTGCAGGTGGCGGAGGGGGAAAGCTTCGGAGTAGCGGAGGAGAGCACAGCAACAGGGGTGTGGAGGGCAAAGCAGAGAGATTTTGGCACAGAGGATCGGTGCCCTCAGGCACACACCAGCCCGAGAGACTTGTCTGCTCGGCCGCCAGGGCGGGCGGGGCTGGGAGCTGAGGCTCGGGTATCGGCTTTCAGTCGGAGCGCAGGGAGAGGTCTGGGGCTGGCGGCAGGAAGAGACCCTGAAGGGGTTAGTGCTAGCCCGGAGGGAGTCCGGGGAAAGGGTCTGGAGCTACCGGAGAGGCAAGAGACTTTTTTCCCTTTTGTTGCCTGGTGCGCGAGGAGAGGGCATTCCCCTCCCTCCCCTCTGCCTGAGTGAGCCAGAGCCCCCGAATCAGCGGCTCCTTTAAACCCGTCCTGTCTGAGCGAAGAACGGACGCCCTCCGGCGACCTACGCGCAGAGGCGGGGCCAGGTCCAAGGCTGAGACCCGGGAGCTGTGAGAGCAGAGACAGGGAAATCTCTCTGTGCAGCCTCCGAGGCAGCGGATTAAAGCTCCACGGTCCATTTGATGTGCCCTGCGTCTGTGGAGTGCATGAATGGACAGCGAATCATCCCAAATTGAGGAAGTGGACCTTGAGGACAAGATTTAAGACTTCCCCCCCCCCCCTTTTTTTTTTTCCTCTTTTTACAACGAATTATCTCAAATTAAGGAGGTGGACTTAGCAAGATTTCAGACTTTTCGCCCTTTTCCTCTTTTTACAACGAATTATCCCAAATCGAGGAGGTGGACTTGGAGAGCAAGATTTTTGATTTTTCCCCCTGCTCTCTTTTTGTGAATGTGTATGTGTAATCTTCTGTGTAAGATTCTCTCTGTATAGCTTTGCTTCCACCATATGTCCCAGGGTTCTTTCGGTCCGTGTTTTTTTTCAATAATTACTTTTTAATTTTAATAATGCTACTATATTTCATACTTTATTCTATTTTATTTTACCTGCTCTTTCTTTTTTTCCTCCCTTCCCTTCCTCCCTCCCTCCCTCTGCTCCTCCTTTCCTTCTTTCTTTTTCTTTCCTCCATCCCTCCCTCCCTCCCACCCTTCTTCTTTCCACTTTCTTTTTCTTTCCTTCCTCCCTCCCTCCCTCCTGTCTTTCTTTCTTTCTTTCCTTCCTCCCTCCCTCCCTCTCTTCTTCCATTCACTCTTCCTTTTGCTTTCATTCCTCCCTCCCTCCCTCCTTTCTTTCCTTTCTTTCCATCCTTCCTCCCTCCCTCCTTTCTTTCTTTCTTCCTTCCTTCCTTACTTCCCTTCTTCCTTTCTTTCAATCTCTCTTTCTTTCTTCTACTAATTATTTCTTTCTACTTTTTCTCACTGTTATTCTGAGCCGGGTGGATGAAAGGCTCTTGGTGCTGCAGCCAGGAGTCAGTGCTGTGCCTCTGAAGTGGGAGAGCCAACTTCAGGACACGGGTCCACAAGAGACTTCCCAGCTCCACATAATATCAAGCAGCGAAAATCTCCCAGGGATCTCCATCTCAACACCAGCACCCAGCTTCAGCCAACGACCAGCAAGCTACAGTGCTGGTCACCCTATGCCAAGCAACTAGCAAGGCAGGAACACAACCCCACCCATTAGCAGAGAGGATACCTAAAAACATAATAAGGCCACAGGCACCCCAAAACACACCACCAGACGTGGACCTGTCCACCAGAAAGACAAGATCGAGCTTCAACCACCAGAACACAGGCATTAGTCCCCCCCACCAGGAAGCCTACACAACCTACTGAAACAACCTTAGCCACGGGGGACAGACACCAAAAACAACGGGAACTACGAATCTGCAGCCTGCAAAAAGGAGACCCCAAACACAGTAACATAAGCAAAATGAGAAAGCAGAAAAACACACAGCAGGTGAAGGAGCAAGATAAAAACCTACCAGACCTAACAAATGAAGAGGTAATAGGCAGTCTACCTGAAAAAGAATTCAGAATAATGATAGTAAAGCTGATCCAAGATTCTATTTCCCAGATCCAAAATCTTGGAAATAGAATAGACAATATGCAAGAAACAGTTAACAAGGACCTAGAAGAACTAAAGATGAATCAAGCATCGATTAAAAACACAATAAATGAAATGAAAAATACTCTAGATGGGATCAATAGCAGAATAACTGAGGCAGAAGAACGGATAAGTGAGGTGGAAGATAAAATAGTGGAAATAACTGATGCAGAGAAAAATAAAGAAAAAAGAATGAAAAGAACAGAGGACAGTCTCAGAGACCTCTGGGACAACATTAAACGCACCAACATTCGAATTATAGGGGTTCCAGAAGAAGAAGAGAAAAAGAAAGGGACTGAGAAAATATTTGAAGAGATTATAGTTGAAAACTTCCCTAATATGGGAAAGGAAATAGTTAATCAAGTCCAGGAGGCACAGAGAGTCCCATACAGAATAAATCCAAGAAGAAATACGCCAAGACACATATTAATCAAACTGTCAAAAATTAAACACAAAGAAATCATATTAAAAGCAGCAAGGCAAAAACAACAAATAACACACAAGGGAATCCCCATCAGGTTAACAGCTGATCTCTCAGCAGAAACTCTACAAGCCAGAAGGGAGTGGCAGGACATAATTAAAGTGATGAAGGAGAGAAACCTGCAACCAAGATTACTCTACCCAGCAAGGATCTCATTCAGATTTGATGGAGAAATTAAAACGTTTACAGACAAGCAAAAGCTGAGAGAGTTCAGCACCACCAAACCAGCTTTACAACAAATGCTAAAGGAACTTCTCTAGGCAAGAAACACAACAGAAGGACTATACCTACAATAACGAACCCAAAGCCATTAAGGAAATGGGAATAGGAACATACATATCAATAATTACCTTAAATGTAAATGGACTAAATGCTCCCACCAAAAGACACAGAGTGGCTGAATGGATACAAAAACAAGACCCATATATATGCTGTCTACAAGAGACCCACTTCAGACCTAGAGACACATACAGATTGAAAGTAAGGGGATGGAAAAAGATATTCCATGCAAATGGAAATCAAAAGAAAGCTGGAGTAGCAATTCTTATATCAGACAAAATAGACTTTAAAATAAAGACTATTAGAAGAGACAAAGAAGGACACTACATAACGATAAAGGGATCGATCCAAGAAGAAGATATAACAATTGTAAATATTTATGCACCCAACATAGGAGCACCTCAATACATAAGGCAAATACTAACAGCCATAAAAGGGGAAATCGACAGTAACACAATCATAGTAGGGGACTTTAACACCCCACTTTCACCAATGGACAGATCATCCAAAATGAAAATAAATAAGGAAACACAAGCTTTAAATGATACATTAAACAAGATGGACTTAATTGATATTTATAGGACATTCCACCCAAAAACAACAGAATACACATTTTTCTCAAGTGCTCATGGAACATTCTCCAGGATAGATCATATCTTGGGTCACAAATCAAGCCTTGGTAAATTTAAGAAAATTGAAATTGTATCAAGTATCTTTTCCGACCACAATGCTATGAGACTAGACATCAATTACAGGAAAAGAGCTGTAAAAAATACAAACACATGGAGGCTAAACAATACACTACTCAATAATGAAGTGATCACTGAAGAAATCAAAGAGGAAATTAAGAAATACTTAGAAACAAATGACAATGGAGACACGACGACCCAAAACCTATGGGACGCAGCAAAAGCAGTTCTAAGGGGGAAGTTTATAGCAATACAATCCCACCTTAAGAAACAGGAAACATTTCGAGTAAACAACCTGACCCTGCACCTAAAGCAATTAGAGAAAGAAGAACAAAAAACCCCCAAAGTTAGCAGAAGGAAAGAAATCATAAAGATCAGATCAGAAATAAATGAAAAAGAAATGAAGGAAACGATAGCAAAGATCAACCAAACTAAAAGCTGGTTCTTTGAGAAGATAAACAAAATTGACAAACCATTAGCCAGACTCATCAAGAAAAGAAGGGAGAAGACTCAAATCAGTAGAATTAGAAATGAAAAAGGAGAAGTAACAACTGACACTGCAGAAATACAAAAGATCATGAGAGATTACTATAAGCAACTCTATGCCAATAAAATGGACAACCTGGAAGAAATGGACAAATTCTTAGAAATGCACAACCTACCAAGACTGACTCAGGAAGAAATAGAAAATATGAATAGACCAATCACAAGCACTGAAATTGAAACTGTGATTAAAAATCTTCCATCAAACAAAAGCCCAGGACCAGATGGCTTCACAGGCGAATTCTATCAAACATTTAGAGAAGAGCTAACACCCATCCTTCTCAAACTCTTCCAAACAATATCAGAGGAAGGAACACTCCCAAACTCATTCTACGAGGCCACCATCACCTTGATACCAAAACCAGGCAAGGATGTCACAAAGAAAGAAAACTACAGGCCAATATCACTGATGAACATAGATGCAAAAATCCTCAACAAAATACTAGCAAACAGAATCCAACAGCACATTAAAAGGATCATACACCATGATCAAGTGGGGTTTATTCCAGGAATGCAAGGATTCTTCAATATACGCAAATCAATCAATGTGATACACCATATTAACAAGTTGAAGGAGAAAAACCATATGATCATCTCAATAGATGCAGAGAAAGCTTTCGACAAAATTCAACACCCATTTATGATAAAAACCCTGCAGAAAGTAGGCATAGAGGGAACTTTCCTCAACATAATAAAGGCCATATATGACAAACCCACAGCCAACATTGTCCTCAATGGTGAAAAACTGAAACCATTTCCACTAAGATCAGGAACAAGACAAGGCTGCCCACTCTCACCACTCTTATTCAACATAGTTTTGGAAGTTTTAGCCACAGCAATCAGAGAAGAAAAGGAAATAAAAGGAATCCAAATTGGAAAAGAAGAAGTAAAGCTGTCACTGTTTGCAGATGACATGATACTATACATAGAGAATCCTAAAGATGCTACCGAAAAACTACTAGAGCTAATCAATGAATTTGGTAAAGTAGCAGGATACAAAATTAATGCACAGAAATCTCTGGCATTCCTGTACACTAATGATGAAAAATCTGAAAATGAAATCAAGAAAACACTCCCATTTACCATTGCAACAAAAAGAATAAAATATCTAGGAATAAACCTACCTAAGGAGACAAAAGACCTGTATGCAGAAAATTATAAGACACTGATGAAAGAAATTAAAGATGATATAAATAGATGGAGAGATATACCATGCTCCTGGATTGGAAGAATCAATATTGTGAAAATGACTCTACTACCCAAAGCAATCTACAGATTCAATGCAATCCCTATCAAACTACCACTGGCATTTTTCACAGAAGTAGAACAAAAAATTTCAAAATTTGTTTGGAAAAACAAAAGACCCCGAATAGCCAAAGCAATCTTGAGAATGAAAAACGGAGCTGGAAGAATCAGGCTGCCTGACTTCAGACTATACTACAAAGCTACAGTAATTAAGACAGTGTGGTACTGGCATAAAAGCAGAAAGATAGATCAGTGGATCAGGATAGAAAGCCCAGAGATAAACCCACGCACATATGGCCAACTTATCTTTGATAAAGGAGGCAGGAATGTACAGTGGAGAAAGGACAGCCTCTTCAATAAGTGGTGCTGGGAAAACTGGACAGGGACATGTAAAAATATGAGATTAGATCATTCCCTAACACCATACACAAAAATAAGCTCAAAATGGATTAAAGACCTAAATGTAAGGCCAGAAACTCTCAAACTCTTAGAGGAAAACATAGGTAGAACACTCTATGACATAAATCACAGCAAGATCCTTTTGGACCCACCTCCTAGAGAAATGGAACTAAAAACAAAGATAAACAAATGGGACCTAATGAAACTTCAAAGCTTTTGCACAGCAAAGGAAACCATAAACAAGACCAAAAGACAACCCACAGAATGGGAGAAAATATTTGCAAATGAAGCAACTGACAAAGGATTAATCTCCAAAATTTATAAACAGCTCATGCAGCTCAATAGCAAAAAAACAAACAACCCAATCCAAAAATGGGCAGAAGACTTAAATAGGCATTTCTCCAAAGAAGATATACAGACTGCCAACAAACACATGAAAGAATGCTCAACATCATTAATCATTAGAGAAATGCAAATCAAAACTACAATGAGATATCATCTCACACCAGTCAGAATGGCCATCATCAAGAAATCTAGAAACAATAAATGCTGGAGAGGGTGTGGAGAAAAGGGAACACTCTTGCACTGCTGGTGGGAATGTGAATTGGTACAGCCACTATGGAGAACAGTATGGAGGTTCCTTAAAAAACTAAAAATAGAACTACCATATGACCCAGCAATCCCACTACTAGGCATATACCCTGAGAAAACCATAATTCAAAAAGAGACATGTACCAAAATGTTCATTGCAGCTCTATTCACAATAGCCCAGAGCTGGAAACAACCTAAGTGTCCATCATCGGATGAATGGATAAAGAAGATGTGGCACATATATACAATGGAATATTACTCAGCCATAAAAAGAAACGAAACTGAGCTATTTGTAATGAGGTGGATAGACCTAGAGTCTGTCATACAGAGTGAAGTAAGTCAGAAAGAGAAAGACAAATACCGTATGCTAACACATATATATGGAATTTAAAAAAAAAAAAAAATGTCATGAAGAACCTAGGGGTAAAACGGGAATAAAGACACAGACCTACTTGAGAATGGACTTGAGGATATGGGGAAGGGGAAGGGTAAGCTGTGACAAAGGGAAAGAGAGGCATGGACATATATACACTACCAAACGTAAGGTAGATAGATAGTGGGAAGCAGCCGCAGAGCACAGGGAGATCAGCTCGGTGCTTTGTGACCGCCTGGAGGGGTGGGATGGGGAGGGTGGGAGGGAGGGAGATGCATGAGGGAGGGGATGTGGGAACAGATGTATATGTATGACTGATTCACTTTGTTATAAAGCAGAAACTAATTAAAAAAAAAAAAAAAAAAAAAAAAAGAAGATGTGGCACATATATACAATGGAATATTACTCAGCCATAAAAGGAAATGAAATTGAGCTATTTGTAATGAGGTGGATGGACCTAGAGTCTGTCATACAGAGTGAAGTAAGTCAGAAAGAGAAAGACAAATACTGTATGCTGACACATATAAATGGAATTTAAGGAAAAAAATGTCATGAAGAACATAGGGGTAAGACAGGAAAAAAGACACAGACCTACTTGAGAATGGACTTGAGGATATGGGGAGGGGGAAGGGTAAGATGTGACAAAGCGAAAGAGCGGCATGGACATATATACACTACCGAACGTAAGGTAGATAGATAGTGGGAAGCAGCTGCATAGCACAGGGAGATCAGCTCGGTGCTTTGTGACCGCCTGGAGGGGTGGGATAGGGAGGGTGGCAGGGAGACTCAAAAGGGAGGGGATATGGGAACATATGTATATGTATAACTGATTAAATTTGTTATAAAGAAAAAAATAAAAAATAAAGAAAAATTAAAAAAAACAAAACAAAAAAAAAAAAACAATTTGGTTATTGCCAGGGATATGGAGGCATAGAGCAGTGCAGTAACCTCCTCAAGGTGACACAGCTAGTAAATCAGTACAGAAATTCCTTTAACTGCTCACATCTTAGGAGAAAAAGTGACAAGTATTCTTTTGACTTGAGGTAACAAAGAGAAAAGTACTAGATTTATTCAAGTATTCTATCAGCATTTGTTGAGAAACTAGTACAGACAAATGCTATTCAAAGTACTGGAGATACAGCATTGAGTAAGACAGACAGTATCCCAATTCTTACGGAGCTTACATTGTAGTGGGAATAAATAGACAATAACAAGCATATAAATAAACAAAAAAACCAGATAGTGGTAAATGTTCTTATGAAAACAAAACAGAGTGGTCTGAGAGTGTGGATTAAGAGTAGCTTAATTATTCTTGAAAATTAATTGCAATACCTTATTAAATAACTTCATGTGACTCCAACTAAAGCAGAATAATCAGTTTAATCATAACCTTTTAATAATAGCCTTACTGATTCATTGATAAGGTGTGTTTTTCCCCATTGGAAAGGTCATCAATTTGGCTTTTATATTCTTAGAGCAGTGTTTCCCAAAATGGGATCAATGAAGTACTTGTTCCTGGGAATTTTAATAGTTGTGTATGTGTGAAAATATTTTTGTGGTCAAAGAAGTTTAAAACAAATTCCTAACTACATCAGTTACCCAGAGCCTCCAATATATCAATACATTTTTTTCTGCAAAAAATATAGTGTACAATATTTTAAACTTATTTGACCATGGAAACTTATTTGACCATGGAACCTTCTCTTGTGGCAGTTTCTCATGAGAGTTGTATTGTGTGGAACCCACCTTGGAACGTATTACTTTACAGCTATCTTGCTCTCCTTTTTTTTTTTTTTTTTTTTTTTGCACAGCACATTTGTGTTGCCATAATTATTAAATTCACTTAAAAGAAGTTTTGATCTTTTGCACCGATTTAGAATAATTCCTTATTAAATTCTCCTTTGTTGTTAGGATTCTGAAAAGCCAGGTTTCAGATCTAAGAGAAATAATATTTCAAAGAAAAGTACTATTTTTTCATATTCTGGAACCTTGTTAATTCTGTTTGCTGGCATTTGGGTTAGTGGAATTAGATATTCTGATTTTTCTCCTATGGCTGCTTACTTTTTTTTTTTTTTTTTTTAAATTTTTTGCGGTATGCAGGCCTCCCACTGTTGTGGCCTCTCCCGTTGCGGAGCACAGGCTCCGGACGCGCAGGCTCCGCGGCCATGGCCCACGGGCCCAGCCTCTCTGCGGCATGTGGGATCCTCCCGGACCAGGGCACGAACCCGTGTCCCCTGCATCGGCAGGCGGACTCTCAACCACTGCGCCACCAGGGAAGCCCGGCTGCTTACTTTATTATTGTGGTTAAATCTTTCTTGATAAACCTGTGCTACTCTTGGGATCTAGTGGGCACTATGTGTTATGTGCTCTTTCTCTATCAATAAGAAAAAGAGACTGTCCACCTTTCTGTCTCACATGAACAGAACATAAAGAGAAATAAAGTTTTGTCTAAATGTACAGTGAAAAATGTCACCGATATTCCCAGTTCCCAAAGGCAAAAATTATTACCAGTTCCTTATAGATTCTTATAGATATATATGTATCACATCCATTTGTAATATTTACACTCACATACAAATATAAAACTTCCCTTTTCGAACACAGGTGTAACAAATGTAATAGCACACTGTTCTACCCCCCTTATTCACTTTGCAATTTATTTTGGGAATGTTTCTATGTCAGTTTGTAGAGATCTACATCATTAACAAAAAGAAAAAAGGAGCTAAAACTATTGCAAAGTATTCCACTGTATATATTGTTAAATATATTAAACTTATGTAACTATATTCTACTGTATGGATTATTTTATATATATATAAATTTATTTATTTTTGACTGCATTGTGTCTTTGTTGCTGCGCGCGGGCTTTCTCTAGTTGCGATGAGTGGGGCTACTCTTCGTTGCAATGTGCAGGCTTCTCATTGCGGTGGCTTCTCTTGTTGCGGAGCACGGGCTATACTCACACTGGCTTCAGTAGTTGAGGCTCGCAGGCTCTAGAGCGCAGGCTCAGTAGTTGTGGCACACAGGCTTAGTTGCTCCATGGCATGTGGGATCTTCCTTGGACCAGGGCTTGAACCTGTGTCCCCTGCATTGGCAGGCGGATTCTTAACCACTGCACCACCAGGGAAGTCCCCACTGTATGGTTTATTATAATTTATTTAACTAGTCTCCATGTCATAGAAATTTGGGGGATTTTAAATTATTGTCTAAAACAAAATAGCTCCTAAATGCTAGTCTTGTGAAAGTGTAAATTTTGCCTTGATGTTATTATTTTAATAAGTTTATGGTTTTGAAATTAACATTGTACAATTTGAAAAGATTTTTCACTTGTTATTTGGTTTGGTATAAAAAAGTTTGCAGGTTTCCGGAACACTGAAATTTTAAATCTTGTGCTAAAAACAGTATGCTTTATAAAAACCTAACTGGTTTCCTGTATTAAAATTCTTTCTAATTTTTATCCTTGCTGATATTGTAAGTTTTCATATTCATTACATCATAATATTATCTACATATTTCCACCCCCAAATTCTATTTTAAAAGCTTTTAAGTTTTTCATTTTTGAATTTAAGACCCATGACACTTCTGCATGGATTATTGTTCTGAGGTACAGTACCACTGCATATTTGGTTGACTTCTTTCTATATAAACAAGTCACAAATAATACAAATGAGCTTAGATTGGATCAGATACAATGAGGGTCGAAGAGTGATGGTTGATGCAAACAAGCAGGGTAATTAGTATTGTTCTTGCTGCATGATGAATTATATTATATCATGCATTAAAACAATGGATTGTCCTTCAGGATATCAAAGACTTTGTAGCAAACAACATAATGGGAAATATACAGTCCTTTATCATTTCAAAAAAGTGAGGCTTACAAATAACAATTTTGAGAATTCTTTTCAAGTTTCAAAGAACATTGTAGTGTCAGCACTGATGAGAATGTATGCACCTTGTCCTTGGTAATGGACAAGCACAGTGTATTTACTATTCTTTTACTCTGTAGTACTGTTCTGTGATGACACGTAAGCTGTTTTGATCTCTGGGTACTTTAGCTTAAAGTGGACCAGGAACTCTTCTACCCTTGGGGGTGTTAGTAGGATTCTAATGATTCTGTTTGATCTACCATGCTAAACACAAATGAAGTAAATCAGGAGAAATACACATAGTGAGTATATCAAAGAGTTATTTCTACTTCTGGGCATAAGGCAGTTGCTAAGCAACCTGTGTCAGACTTCATGGTCATCTGTTAGGAAGGACACAAAGTCAATGCTCACTCAAGACACATGAGATCGTAAATAAAAAAAGTATTTTGTTGGATTCAAGAAAAAGCTGCTTGGATGAACGTATAATGGTTTCAGGATATGATGCATCTATTTGCAGATGTGTTTAAGGGAACAATTAAATAGGTAAAAAAAGAAAAATTCTACATTCAATCCAAGCAGGCAGGAAGGACAAAGAAAATAGATTTTCTTTGAATTGTTCCTGCTTCCCAGGATCTACCTTCTAAACACTGTGGCTCTCTGTGGGGTGTAATAGCTTTAACAGGCCGTGCTGTGAACCTTCCAACAGCAGGGGAGTCCACAGTGCACCTTTGGAATTTGGAGTTTTATTGATAATAATAAAATTACTTATACTCTTCTTTCACATCTTTCTTCAATATTTTAAGATATGAAGTTTGTAACATAGAAAAGAGTTTTTTCAAAGAAGAGAGGCATGGGATAGGTTTCAGGCTGAGTTTAATAAAGTTATCCAAGGAACAAAGTGTGGAAGAATTATGGTTTTTGCTTTGCAGAACCTATATATATGTTCAGTATCTAAAAATAACTGATGATTTTTCTTCCATATTTTTTCTAGATAAATATTTTTCTCCTGATATGAGATTATTGCTTGTCCCATCACAACATTTCATTGTGTGCTGTTTATTAACTTCAAGGCCTCTATATACCATTTACTGGCACCTTGGCCTTAGACAAAGGTTTTTTAAACTCATCTGAGCCTCCAGTTTCTTGAATGTAAAACAGAGCTATAAATAGTCATCTCATAGAATTGTGACAATCTTATGAATTAATAGTTATATAAAATGCCTAGTGGATAGTATGTTTTCATTTTTTGATAATTATTACTACTTATGGCATAGACTATTAGGACAAAGTATTCTAAGTAGGATTATTGCATTTTGTCTAGTAAAAACACAATTTTTTAAATGGGAAAGTACATTAACTCATGTTTTCTCTTGAGATTTATTTTTTTTAGAAATTAATTACATTTAATTAGAACCAAAATAATCATTACATTGAAGTTTAAAAAATATTACATCTGTCTTTGAATTACAGATTACTGCCCATTTTCTTTTTGGTTCTGCAATAAGTATAAAGTTCCTAAATTTTGTCAGTAAACGAATATTTCTTTCTGTAACATAATTATAATATCTTTAGCATACAGATGATACAAAAAACCTACTACCCATAGGTCCAACCTCTCTCACAGGCTCATAGATTCTCCTTGGAGGCATAGGCCAACATTTTCTTTTAGGAGAAGAATTTTTGCGTTGAATATTGGGAATCTGTTAAAAATCTGTTAACATTTTTTACAATGATGAGTTCAGTGATACTATAAAGTCAGTTGGGAAGAGCACTGTGATGTTGAGTTAAAAGATCCAGAACCCATCTTTAGGGAGTTGCAGCTCATCTTTTTAGGACTATTTGGGCCTAGGTGTTCTCTCTGTGGCAGTGGAACATTTGTTAACTTATTCAGTAACTATTGTTTGCATGCCTACTATGTGTACTAGGCCCTGTATGAGAGATGCTGGGAATATAGTGGTGAACAAATTCAAAGTGAACTCTGCCCTCCTGGAACAGTGGGGAAAACAGTAAAGTACTAAGTTCCTTGAAGGAAATGAACAGGGTGTAGGGATAAATAATTGTGCTGCTGGGTTGGGTGAATGAGTTGCAACTATATAAGGGAGGGTGGCCCAGAAAGATCTCTGTGCAGTTGGCATTTAGACTGAAACCATTCAGAACAAAGTTGACCCCCTGGACCTCAGCGTTCAGTGTGGGTAGCTACAACAGCTGATGTACTTGTTAATGACTGACCTTTCTTTGTCTCCAGGACTCTTGAGTTTGAATAATACAGCATGGTTTTCCATCAGTAATACAGCATGGTTTTCCATCTACTTTTCCTTTATGAAGGCATTCAGCTTTTATCTTTGTTTTCTGAGACAGCTGTTTCATTTTACTGATAGATGTTATGTCATCCTTTAGCAAGCCAGCACTTCTTTCATTTTATGAAGACTGTTTTCTTCTATACATTGTCATTTCAACCCATGTCTTTTCATATAAATTATGAGCTCTTTAAAAATAAACGAAAGTAATCTACTGGTACAGATCAGGGAGGAGCTGTAATCCACATATTAGAATGGGGTTGTTCCATTTTGCAGGTTTGTTTTTCTATATCTTGATTACCAGTTTCTCATAAACAATTGACTATGGCCTAAAAAGAGATTTAGAAGGTCATTTATGTTTTACTACTCACTGCATTTTCATAGAATTTTAAGTCTTTCAAATTATTGTGTTATATATATTTACAGACAAAACTCTGATTTAGCAGCAATAACAAAAGCATCCTTGCATTGGTGGGAGTGGTGTTTTCAATTTGGTTAGCTTTCAAAACACCCATGAGTTGTAACAGTAGGAGCATATTAATCTACACAATTTAAACATTAATAGACTAGCATTCATCTTCTTACATTTATATGATTAAAGCCTAAAGTGCACAATTTCTATTTTAATACAAATAAGTGTCTACATGTCTGTTTGGATGATTGGGAGTTTTTGAAATTTATAATTAACACCTAACAACTGCTAGAAAGGTATTATGAGAAAAGAAGGCAAACAATATGAAACATGAAACAGAATGCCACATTATAATAACATCTGTAGCCCATGTTTTATCTGGTTTGTGTTAAATGCACTATAGATTAGCGGCCTCTAAAACTTACCTAGGAAGGATACAAATGTGAATCAGTCATGTACATTAAAGAACTGATTAGAATTTATTTTTCCCTAAGAATTTTTTATTGCTTACCTTTAATTAAACAATAATGGAAAACTAAGCTGTTTTACAGTAAAATTTTCTATTTGTAAAGATAAGAAATAAGCATAATTATAAAACATAAAGAAAGAAATTCAGTTATACTGAAGAATGAGAAAATAATTTTCAGTTCAGACTATAGATACGTTTTTATAAATAATTTTTCAGACTATATATACTTTTTATAAATCATACATATATGTTATCTTCATACACCATACCCATACATCATTTTTCAGACTCTAACTCCATATATATACCATACCCATAAATACATTGACACAGACATTTGGGAACAAACAAATGAAAAGAATTTCATTTCATTTACAGAATGGTGTTTTGAGGTTTTTTAAACACTTAGGAGAGTTTTCTGTGGTTCATCTGGCATTTTGGCTGTGGTTATTAAGACTTAGACTTACAGCAATAATTTAATTACATTTGATTAAAGTGCTGTGTTTATCTTTGACTGACTAATAGGATCACGAAATATTGATGTGTCCAACTTGACCTTAGTGATCCAAATCAATTATTCCAGCTATATTTCTCTGTAGTCATTTCATTAATGGCCTTGCTGAGGTACCCCCATTTTCTGAGAGTAGACCCAGCTTTGCTCAAATGACTCACTATGCTACTGCTTATTGAATTAGTTAAAAAAAATCCTGCTCTCTGTTTTTTTTTTTTTTTTTTGCCGTACTTAGGCCTCTCACTGCTGTGGCCTCTCCCGTTGCGGAGCACAGGCTCCGGACGCGCAGGCTCAGCGGCCATGGCTCACGGGCCCAGCCGCTCCGCGGCATGTGGGATCCTCCCGGACCGGGGCACGAACCCGTGTCCCCTGCATCGGCAGGCGGACTCTCAACCGCTGCGCCACCAGGGAAGCCCCCTGCTCTCTTTTAAAGAGTATTCAGACTGAAGACAAAGCTGCTCTTATTGTGGCTTGGCTCTCATTCCTGTGCAAAGGTACATCAGTTCTGTTAAATGTAACACACTGAGTGAGTGCATGGAGAAGATCTGGCCTAGATAACTGCTCTCTTTTCATCCTAAGTCTTCCGGGTCTGAACTTTAGAGCCCTGGTTTTAAAATGAGGCTCTAAGTCCAAAGCGGAGGAAACTTAAAGAATATTTGCTTTCCCCTCCATTCTCCGCAGTTTCAAACTAATTAAAAATACCAGAATACTATGATATATATTTATGCTACCCTCCTTGTTGAAGGCAAAGATGGAGTTAATAGGGCATAATTAATCAACCATTTTATTTAACTATTTCTTAGTGTGCATTTCTATGTCTCCTCTCTCAACTCAAAAAGGAAGTATTTAAATGTATACTTTGCTTGTACATAATTTTCTATTCTTTTTCTCATGTGCATCTTTTCCCCTTATGGCAGTTGTTAGCAGCTATAGTCCAGACACCTTGAGTTGAACATCACTTGAGAGAGTTCTTGGGTAAATGAGAATTTAATCACTTTTCACACCCTTTTTACTAGCAAGGGAACCAATAAGGTTAGGAGGAATGGTTGGGGAGTTTTGCTTTACTGAAGCTGCCACTTAGATTCATAGAAGTTTGAGTAATAAGCATTACTGAAAAACATTGCTTTGGCCACTTTAGATATTTTTTTAAAATCCTGACAAAGAGTAGGGAGTGATAATGGAAGTATGCTTGATTAGCAAAATTTAAGGTAATGTATCACTAACACTGTTATTCTCTATTCTTCCAGAGGTTCTTTATAAATATACAAGCAAATATAAGTATCTTTTTATTATCTTCCTTCAAAGAAATCATGTTATAACATTACTCTGTGTGTTATGTTTTAAAAGTTTTACATGTATTTTAAAAAACAGCATGTGTATATTTGAATACTAGATTAATTTTTTTTTCAGGCAAGGCTTTATTGGGGCCCCTGCTACAACAGGGGGCAGTGAGAAAAAACAACAGTTTCCCTTGCTTGCCTGCTCACTGAGGGGGGCCAAGCTTGTTCTTTATATGGGATGAGGGTAGGGGTGTGTCCAGGGGTTGGGCCTGAGGGGTGGTTTAGGTTGTTTGCCCACCCCTCTAGTGGTGTTGTGGGCAGGGGGCATGCTCAGTACCCTGCTTTTGGTCCTGGCTCTTCAGAAGGGACAGTTGAGTTATTTTTGGTCTTTTGTATCTTTTGGTCCAGAATTTGCCCCAACTGTGTATGCACGAAGTTATTTTTAGTCCTGTATAGTTTCTTTGTATTTTGTTGTTTGAAGAGACGTGTGTCCAGGTGGAAGCATTGCAGCACTGCAGCAACAGGTCCTAGGTCCCAGCCTGTCTCATTCCCCCCTGAGAGACTCTACACCCTTATTCTTAAGGGGTAAGAGGCCAAAGGTGTCTTCTTCTGAACTTCTTCCTGCTGGACAGGGGCTGCAGACCCTAGCCTACCCCAGAGGTGTAGAAGTCCCTCACTGACTGTTACAAGGAGCTGTAAGGACCTGGGCCACTTTCTGCTGGAATGGGCTGAATTCCTTGAGCCATCATGAGCCTTACTTCAAACTGTTGGAGCCTAAAAGACACAAACTTAACCAAAAGGTTGAACAAACAAGGGCTAAAAAGGAGAAGAACAATAGCCATTAAAGGGCCTAGAAAGGGAAGGAAGCAGGTTAACTTTGGGCTTCCTTAACTGTTGACCAGACAAGGGAGGCGGTATCGCCCCTGCCAAGATTGTGAAGCCACTCTGCCTGGGTGTATATTTCCTTTTTTTTTTTTTTAATGTTTATTCATTTTAATTTTGCCTTTAAAAAATTTTTGAAGCCAATATATTGTGTTTTCCATGTCTGAAACATACTTCCTTAATATTAACTTTTACCTGTCTTGTCGCATTGATCCGAGTGTAGCAGGAAGTATTAGTTGTCACGCAAACTCTACCTTGTTCTGCCAGAAGGTAGTGAAGGGCCAGACGATTGTCAATATCCACATCAACCCACTACATCATTTTACTTATCTGTCAATGGTGCCTGTCTTTTGAATAGGTAGCTCAGATATTCCACTGGCTCACAGGTGACCTGTGGGGTTTCTGGAGGTAAAAGCTTTAGTCTGGACAAATGCACCCAAAGAGATATCCCTTGCAGTTTGACAGCAGTGGGGGTGGTTAAAATTACTTTATAGGGGCCCTTCCATTTTGTCAATAGTTGGTCTTGGGGGGACCCTTCTTTCCAGGTTTTAAGAAGAACTTGGTCCCCGGGGTTTATTTGTGAAGGAACTGCTCCTTCCTCCGTAGTTTTAGTGGGAGCTGGCAGTGCCTTGTGGGCACAGTCCTGGATTGCCTTCTGAACTTGTCCTAGATTAAGAATATATCTCAGGGCCTGGTTCACTCCCTCATCCAGTACAATGTCAGTAGTAAGAAAAGGCCTCGCATAGGTCATTTCAAATGGGCTAAGTCTCAGACCACTCCTGTGGGCTACACGGACCCTGAGGAGTGCAATAGGAAGCAAGTTGGTACAGGGTTCATGAGTTTCTTGGTAGAGCTTTGCTAAGGTTTTCTTTAAAGTATGGTTCATTTTCTCTACCTTCCCTGAGGGCTGGGGGTGCCAAGAGGTGTGTAGCTTGTAGTCTATCCTTAGAGCCGTTGTGAGCCCCTGTGTGATTTTGGCTATATAAGAGGGTCTGTTATTGCTCTGGGGGGACTTTGGAAGTCCAAACCAAAGAATTATTTCTTTTAAAAGGGACTTACAGGCTTCCATAGCCCTTTCAGATTGGGTGGGGAAGGCTTCAACCTATCCTGTGAAAGTATGAACAAACACCAGAAGATATTTATATCCTAATCCTAATTGGTGGCATTTGGGTGAAATCTAACTGCCAGTCTTCCCGTAGAGCACCAGCTCAAATTTGGACAAGTCCTTTATCCTATTCATTCATGAGAGGTCAGGGATGGCACTAGGAGTCCTAACCCAAAAGCTGGGACCAGATCAGAGACCAGTGGCTTACTTTTCAAAACAACTGGACTCAGTGGCCCTGGGATGGCCAAGCTGCCTGTGGGGAGTAGCAGCCACAGCCCTGTTGGTTAATGAGGCTTCCAAGCTCACCTAGGGACAACACTTAGATGTGTTAACCCCTCATCAGGTACAATCTGTGCTGGAAGTCAAAGGACATCATTGGTTGACTGGAAGAAAGTTAACAAGATAGCAAGCCCTCCTAATGGACACCCCCAACATTACCTTAAAGGGGTGCCAAACCCTGAACCCAGCAACTCTGCTTCCGGCAGTCGAGAGTGGAGACATTGCATCATTGTATAGAGACCATAGAACAAACTTACTCCAGCAGGTCTGATCTTCTAGATGAACCTCCTGACAGCTCTGGGGTCAACTGGTTTACTGATGGGAGCAGTTTTGTACAAATGGGAACCCGAAAGGTGGGGTATGCCATAGTTAGTCTAGGTGAAGTCATAAAAGCCAAGGCCCTGCCACCCCAGATGTCAGCCCAGAAGGCTGAACTAATTGCATTAATGAGAGCTTTGCAATTAGGGAAGGATAGGCAATTAAATACTTTTACTGACTCTAAATACGGGTTCCACGTGCTACATGCTCATGCTGCCATTTGGAAAGAAAGAGGAATGTTAACTGCTAAAAATTCCCCCATAAAACATAAAAATTTGATTCTGGCTCTTTTAGAAGCAGTGCAGCTTCTGACCCAGGTAGCAGTAATCCCCTGTAGGGGCCATCAGAGGGATGGATCTTTTGTAAGCCAAGGGAACAGCAAAGCTGATCAAATTGCAAAACAGGCAGTTCAATTGCAGGAACCTGAACAAGTTATGGCTCTAGTGATTGGCCCGCCTGAACTCCCTAGCCTTCCCCAGGATTCCCCACAGGAACTAGATTAAGTTTTGATTGCTAACAGAATGATTCCCTATGGTTCAAAATGCAAAAACCCAAAGCTTAATTTTGTGTGTGTGTGTATAAATATATAATTATAAACGTGTAATTTTAAAGTGCTTAGTGATTTGCTAGGCATATTAACAGCTATAAACCTTCGTTTTCCTCCCCAAGAAAATTATGATCTAATTCTGGAAATGAGGTACACATGCCTTTGAAAAGTTAATACTTATGGCAATGTACTGTAACTTTCAAATGTATGTAGAAGACATTACTATGTCTGTAGAACTCATTCTTGTCATTTGACATCAAAACTTCTTTTCATAGAAAAATTATTTTATTATTTTTGTAATGAAGGGTTTAAGCAATTCAAAAAATTGCAAAAAAGTGATAGAAGTGATCTCCAATCTCACTACCCCAAGCAATCATCGTATTAAGTGAGCATTATCCCATTATCTTTCTATATATGTACGCAAACAGAGGCTAGAAAGAAAGCTTTGAAAAATATTTTTCATGAAATAGGATCATGTTGTATGTGATATTTTAAGAATAAAATGTATTAAGTTTTATTTGAATTTAGAGCTAGCAAATGAAAATAAGGTGAAGTGAAAGAAGTTGCTAAAGATCAAATGTTTTGAATTATTATTTCTTAAAAGATCCCTATTAAAAGATTAAATAGAAGGATTATGGAAATCATTAAGAGTTTGGAGCCTTTTTAAAACTACTTCAATTTAAGAGGGTGTTGATTGACTTTTTGATGATGGGGAATTAGTGCTCTCATGTTTCCTTTTACTTCTTTTCTTTAATCTCCTGGTATTTGTTAGTAACATTATTATTTTCATACTGCCAAGGTTTTTGGCATTTACATTCTATTCTGTAAACATAATCTATTCTGTAAACATAATCTTTTCTTTGTATTCTACTTAAATGGAGACACAACTCATCACTTGTCATTTTTACATTGTTTCACCATTCCCTAGTTTGTTATTTTCATTCATTCTATAAAAGTAATTTTAAATTTTGATATATTTTTAAAAAGCAGTTTTTGAAGAAAGGCTCATGAGTTTTGTGGTCCCCAAATTCTTTAATGTTTTAGAATGACTGACTGCCTGTTGGTTTTATACTTGACTAATATCATGGCTTCAGGCTGTCATAGAATTCTGTAGACATTGTTCTTATGCTTATGGCATAAAATGTTATATGTAGAAATCTAAGTCCAGCCTGATTGAAGTTCAGTAAGTTAACTAGGATTTTTCTGAAATCTGATATGCTTTTTGGATCTGAAGATTAATTCCTTTTATTCCCATGGAAATTTATTTATTAAGTTTTCTACTTAAAGGACATCAATTAACTTTATTTTGGATCATCCTTCTTTCTCCTTCATATATTTGCTTTGCTCTTATTTTTTCGATATATTTGCATTTTAAAATCTGTCATCATCATGATGTTGTCTGGTTTTTTCCTCTAGGTTGGTAATTTGTTAGCTATATATATTCTGTTACTTATGGTTTCTAATTTTATATACTCTAGTTTCTCTTCAGATCGTATGAATCTTTTGCCTTTTAAATTTAGCTATAATCTTTATTATGTTGCTTTGATCCTCAATTTATTTCCTTAAACTTGTAACCTCTGTCTCTTTCTCTCCCATTCTGCCTCCCTCTTAATATTTTTCTCTCTTAACTCATTTTATGTATCAACTTAGCTAGGTATGGTACCCAGTTGTTTGGTCAAACACAAATTTAGGTGTTGCTGTAAAGGTGTTTTTAAGACATAATTAACATTTAAATCAGTAGACTTTGAGTAAAGTAGATTACCCTCAATAATGTGGGTGGGACTCAACAAATCAGTTGAAGTCTTTAAAAGAGCAAGGTCACCAGAAGAAGAAGCGTGTTTTACATCCAGGCTGCCTGCAGACTGAGACTCAAGACTGAGTCCTCACCTCCTGCTGGAATTTCAAGTCTGCCAGTCTGCCCTGCATATTTCAGACTTGTCCACCTCCACAACCACTTTTTCTCTTACCTTCTGGTCTTGTCTGATTCAATCTTGGAACTTTTGTTTTCTCGAACTGATGTTTATTAAGTTGATCTATAAATTGTTGGGAATTTTCTTCTGTAGGTTATCTATTCTTACTAAGCTATGTTATTTGACAATTTTTTCATGTAGTATTTTCTTGCCTTTCACCCCTTTCTTCTTCTATCCCTCCCTCTCCACATTCTTTCTTCCCTTCCTGTATAGTATGTGCATGTATGCACATGTGTATGTGCATACTTGTGCATGGTGTGTTTTCTTTTCTTCAGGTTGCTACTTGTGTGGTGACTTTCTCTTCTTTTTTTTAAACATTATTTTATTATGGTAAGAACACTTTACATGAGATCTACCTTCTTAACAAAATTTAAAATTTACAATACAGTATTTTTAACTGTATAGGTACAACGTTGTACTGCAGATCTCTAGAACTCATTCACCTTGTTTAACTGAAACTTTATGCTCACTGGTTAGTAACTCCTCATTTCTTCCTTCTCCCAGTCCCTGGCAACCACCATTCTACTGTTTGATTCTGTGAATTTGACTATTTTAGATACCTCATATAAGTGGAATTATGCAGTATTTGTCCTTCTCTGACTGGCTTATTTCACTAAGCATAATGTCCACAAAGTTCATCCATGTTGTCACGTATTGCAAAATTTCCTTTTTTTAAAAAGGCTGGGTAATATTCCATTGTATATAGATAGCACTTTTTCTTTATCCATTTATCTGTTGATGGACATTGAGTTTGTTTCAGCATCTTGGCTATTATGAATAGTGCAGTGAACATGAGAGTACATATATCTCTTTAAGATCCTGACTTCAATTCTGTTGGATAAATACCCAGAAGTGGTAACACTGGATCATATGGTAGTTCTATTTTAAGTTTTTTGAATTGAATCTCCATACTGCTTTCTACAGTGGCTGCTGAACCATTTTGTATTCCCACCAACAGTTCCAAAACTTTTTCTGCATCCTGCTGACACTTGTCTCTCTCTCTCTTTTTTTATAATAGCCACCCTGACATATGTAAAACATATTGTGGTTTTGATTTGTGTTCCCCTGATGATAGTAACATTGAGCAGCTTTCACATACCTGTTGGCCATTTTAGAAATCAATAGCAGAAGGAACACTGGAAAATTCACAAACATGTGGAAATTAAACAGCACACTTTTGAACAACCAATGGGTCAAAGAAGAAGTCAGAAGGGAAATAAAAAAAATCTCGAGACAAATGAAAATCGAAACATAATGTACCAAAACTTATGGGATGCAGGAAAAACATTACTGAGGGAAGTACATAGCAATAAATGCCTACATTAAAAACAAAAGAAGGAAAAAAAAACCCCAAAATCGCAAATAAACAATTTAACTTTACACCTAAAGGAACTAGAAAAAGAAGAACAAACTAAGCCCAAAGTTATCAGAAGAGCAGAAATAAACAATAGAGAGTAGAAAAGCATTAAAAAAAATCAACAAAACCAAGAGTTGGTTTTTTGAAAAGATAAACAAAATCTGAAAACCCTTTAGCCAGGTTTACTAAGAAACAAAGAAAGAAGACTCAGACAAATAAAACCAGAGGTGACTCAATTTTGATTTTATGAGAGGCGGTGATTTTATTCAACAAATTACAATTGATAGCTGTGTATTTCTTTTTTTAATTTATTTTTTTTGAAGTATAGTTGATTCACAATGTTGTGTTAATTTCTGCTGTGCAGCAAAGTGACTCAGTTATACACATATATACATGCTTTTATATATTCTTTTCCATTATGGTTTATCCCAGGATATTGCATATAGTTCTCTGTGCTATACAGTAGGACCTTGTTGTTTATCCATTCTATATGTAATAGTTTGAATCTACTAACCACAAACTCCCAAACCATCCCTCCCCCACCCTTCCCCCCCCGCCAGATGTCTGTGAGTCTGTTTCTGTTTTGTAGATAGTTTCATTTGTGCCATATTTTAGATTCCACGTATAAGTGATATATGGTATTTGTCTTTCTTTTTCTGACTTACTTCACTTAGTATGATCATCTCTAGTTGCATCCATGTTGCTGCAAATGGCATTATTTCATTCTTTTTATGGCTGAGTAGTATCCCATTGTATATATGTTCCACATCTTCTTTATCCATTCATCTGTCAGTGCACGTTTAGGTTGTTTCCATGATTTGGCTATTGTGAATAGTGCTGCTATGAACATAGGGGTGCATGTATCTTTTTGAATTAGAGTTTTGTCCGGCATATATGCCCAGGAGTGGGATTGCTGAATCACATGGTAATTCTATTTTTAGTTTTCTGAGGAACCTCCATACTGTTTTCCACAGTAGCTGTACATTCCCACCAACAGTGTAGGACGGTTCCCTTTTCTCCACACCCTTTCCAGCATTTGTTATTTGTAGACTTTTTTTTGGCTGCATTGGGTCTTCGTTGCTGCGCTCAGGCTTCTTTAGTTGCGGCAAGTGGGGACTACTCTTCGTTGTGGTGCATGGGCTTCTAATTGCGGTGGCTCCTCTTGTTGCAGAGCATGGGCGCTATGCACATGGGCATCAGTAGTTGCAGCACGTGGGCTCAGTAGTTGCGGCATGCAGGCTTAGTAGTTGCGGCATGCAGGCTCTACGGCGCAGGCTGAGTAGTTGTGGTGCATGGGCTTAGCTGCTGTGCGGCATTGGGATCTTCCCATACTGGGGATCAAACCCGTATCCGCTGCATTGGCAGGTGGATTCTTAACCACTGAACCAACAGGGAAATCCCTGTAGGCTTTTTTTTTTTAACATTTTATTGGAGTATAATTGCTTTACAATGGTGTGTTAGTTTCTGCTTTATAACAAAGTGAATCAGTTATACATATACATATATCCCAATATCTCTTCCCTCTTGCGTTTCCTTCCCTCTCACCTTCCCTCTCCCACCCCTCTAGGTGGTCACAAAGCACCGAGCTGATCTCCCTGTGCTATGTGGCTGCTTCCTACTAGCTATGGGTTTTACATTTGGTAGTGTATATATGTCCATGCCACTCTCTCACTTTGTCCCAGCTTACCCTTCCACCTCCCCGTGTCCTCAAGTCCATTCTCCAGTAGATCTGTGTCTTTATTCCCGTCCTGCCCCTAGGTTCTTCATGACCATTTTTTCTTTTCTTTTAGATTCCATATATATGTGTTAGCATATGGTATTTGTTTTTCTCTTTCTGACTTACTTCACTCTGTATGACACACTCTAGGTCCATCCACCTCACTACAAATAACTCAATTTCATTTCTTTTTATGGCTGAGTAATATTCCATTGTATATATGTGCCACAACTTCTTTATCCATTCATCTGTCGATGGACACTTAGGTTGCCTCCATGTCCTGGCTACTGTAAGTAGAGCTGCAATGAATATTTTGGTACATGGCTCTTTTTGAATTATGGTTTTCTCAGGGTATATGCCCAGTAGTGGGATTGCTGGGTCATATGGTAGTTCTATTTTTAGTTTTTTAAGGAACCTCCATCCTGTTCTCCATAGTGGCTGTATCAATTTACATTTCCACCAACAGTGCAAGAGGGTTCCCTTTTCTCCACACCCTCTCCAGCATTTATTGTTTGTAGATTTTTTGATGATGGCCATTCTGACTGGTGTGAGGTGATATCTCATTGTAGTTTTGATTCGCATTTCTCTAATGATTAGTGACGTTGAGCATTCTTTCATGTGTTTGCTGGCAATCTGTATATCTTCTTTGGAGAAATGTCTATTTAGGTCTTCTGCCCATTTTTGGATTGGGTTGTTTGTTTTGTTGATATTGAGCTGCATAAGCTGCTTGTATATTTTGGAGATTAAACCTTTGTCCGTTGCTTCATTTGAAAATATTTTCTCCCATTCTGAGGGTTGTCTTTTCGTCTTGTTTACGGTTTCCTTTGCTGTGCAAAAGCTTTTAAGTTTCATTAGGTCCCATTTGTTTATTTTTGTTTTTATTTCCATTTCTCTAGGAGGTGGGTCAAAAAGGATCTTGCTGTGATTTATGTCATAGAGTGTTGTGCCTATGTTTTCCTCTAAGAGTTTGATAGTGTCTGGCCTTACATTTAGGTCTTTAATCCATTTTCAGTTTATTTTTGTGTATGGTGTTAGGGAGTGTTCTAATTTCATTCTTTTACATGTAGCTGTCCAGTTTTCCCAGCTCCACTTATTGAAGAAGCTGTCTTTTCTCCATTGTATATTCTTGCCTCCTTTATCAAAAATAAGGTGACCATATGTGTGTGGGTTTATCTCTGGGCTTTCTATCCTGTTCCATTGATCTATATTTCTGTTTTTGTGCCAGTGCCATTCTGTCCTGATTACTGTAGCTTTGTAGTATAGTCTGAAGTCAGGGAGCCTGATTCCTCCAGCTCCGTTTTTCGTTCTCAAGATTGCTTTGGCTATTTGGGGTCTCTTGTGTTTCCATACAAATTCTGAAATTTTTATTCTAGTTCTGTGAAAAATGCTGGTGGTAGTTTGATAGGGTTTGCATTGAATCTGTAGATTGCTTTGGGTAGTATAGTCATTTTCACAATGTTGATTCTTCCAATCCAAGAACATGGTATATCTCTCCATCTATTTGTATCATCTTTAATTTCTTTCATCAGTGTCTTATAATTTTCTGCATACAGGTCTTTTGTCTCCTTAGGTAGGTTTATTCCTAGGTATTTTATTCTTTTTGTTACAATGGTAAATGGGAGTGTTTTCTTAATTTCAATTTCATATTTTTCATCATTAGTGTATAGGAATGGAAGAGATTTCTGTGCATTAATTTTGTATCCTGCTACTTTACCAAATTCATTGATTAGCTCTAGTAGATTTTTGGTAGCATCTTTAGGAGTCTCTAGTATAGTATCATGTCAAGTGGAAACAGTGATAGCTTTACTTCTTCTTTACCGATTTGTATTCCTTTTATTTCTTTTTCTTCTCTGATTGCTGTCGCTAAAACTTCCAAAACAATGGTGAATAATAGTGTTGAGAGTGGGCAACCTTGTCTTGTTCCTGATGTTAGTGGAAATGGTTTCAGTTTTTCACCATTGAGGATGATGTTGGTATGCGTTTATCATATATGGCCTTTATTATGTTCAGGTAAGTTCACTCTATGCCTACTTTCTGTAGAGTTTTTATCATAAATCAGTGTTGAATTTTGTTGAAAGCTTTTTCTGAATCTATTGAGATTATCCTATGGTTTTTATTCTTCAGTTTGTTAGTATGGTGTATCACATTGATTGATTTGCATATATTGAAGAATCCTTGCATTCCTGGGATAAACCCCACTTGATCATGGTGTATGATCCTTTTAATGTGCTGTTGGGTTTTGTCTGCTAGTATTTTGTTGAAAATTTTTGCATCTATGTTCATCAGTGATATTAGTCTGTAGTTTTCTTTTTTTGTGACATCTTTTTCTGGTTTTGGTATCAGGGTGATGGTGGCCTCCTAAAATGAGTTTAGGAGTGTTCCTCCCTCTGCTATATTTTGGAAGATTTTGAGAAGGATAGGTGTTAGCTCTTCTCTAAATGTTTGATAGAATTCACTGTGAAGCCATCTGGTCCTGGGCTTTTGTTTGTTGGAAGATTTTTAATCAGTGTTTTAATTTCAGTGCTTGTGATTGGTCTGTTTATATTTTCTATTTCTTTCTGGTTCAGTCTCGGAAGGTTGTGCATTTCTAAGAATTTGTCCATTTCTCTCAGGTTGTCCATGTTATTGGCATATAGTTGCTTGTAGTAATCTCTCATGATCCTTTGTATTTCTGCAGTGTCAGTTGTTACTTCTCCCTTTTTAGTTCTAATTCTATTGATTTGAGTCTTCTCCCTTTTTTTGTGACCAAAGCATTTGAGCACTTGAGAAAAAAGTGCATTCTGTTGTTTTTGGATGAAATGTCCTATAAATATCAATTAAGTTCATCTTGTTTAATGTGTCATTTAAAGTTTGTGTTTTCTTATTTATTTTCATTTTGGATGATCTGTACAGTGGTGAAAGTGGGGTGTTAAATTCCCCAACTATGATTTTGTTACTGTCAATTTCCCCTTTTATGGCTATTAGTATTTGCCTTATGTATTGAGGTGCTCCTATGTTGGGTGTATAAATATTTATAATTGCTATATCTTCTTCTTGGATTGATCCCTTGATCATTATTTAGTGTCCTTCTTTGTCTCTTATAATAGTCTTTGTTTTAGAGTCTATTTTGTCTGATGTGAGAATTCCTACTCCAGCTTTCTTTTGATTCCCATTTGCATGGAATATCTTTTTCCATCCCCTCACTTTCAGTCTGTATGTGTCCCTAGGTCTTAAGTGGGTCTCTTGTAGACAGCATATATATGGGTCTTGTTTTTGTATCTATTCAGCCAGTCTATGTCTTTTGGTTGAAGCATTTAATCCATTTACATTTAAGGTAATTATTGATATGTATGGTCCTAGTACCATTTTCTTAATTGTTTTGGGTTTCTTATTGTAGGTCTTTTACTTCTCCTGTGTTTCTTGTGTTTCCTGCCTAGAAAAATTCCTTTAGCATTTGTTGTAAAGCTGGTTTGGTGGTGCTGAATTCTCTTAGCTTTTGCGTGTCTGTAAAGGTTTTAATTTCTCCGTTGAATCTGAATGAGATCCTTGCTGGGTAGAGTAATCTTGGTTGTAGGCTTTTCCCTTTCTTCACTTTAAATATTTTCTGCCACTCCCTTCTGGCTTTCAGAGTTTCTGCTGAAAGATCAGCTGTTAGCCTTATGGGGATTCCCTTGTATGTTATTTGTTGCTTTTCCCTTGCTGCTTTTAATACTATTTTTTTGTATTTAATTTTTGATAGTTTGATTAATATGTGTCTTGGCCTGTTTCTCCTTCGATTTATCCTGTATGCGACTCTCTGCACTTCCTGGACTTGATTGACTATTTGCTTTCCCATATTAGGGAAGTTTTCAACTATAATCTCTTCAAATATTTTCTTAGTCTCTTTCTTTTTCTCTTCTTCCCCTGGGACCCCTATAATTTGAATGTTGGTGCATTTAATGTTGCCCCAGAGGTCTCTGAGACTGTCCTCAATTCTTTTCATTCTTTTTTCTCTATTCTGCTCTGTGGTAGTTATTTCCACTATTATATCTTCCAGGTCACTTATCCGTTCTTTTTCCTGAGTCATTCTGCTATTGATTCCTTCTAGAGAAATTTTAATTTCATTTATTGTGTTGTTCATCATCGTTTGTTTGCTCTTTAGTTCTTCTAGGTCCTTGTTAAACGTTTCATGTATTTTCTCCATTCTATTAACAAGATTTTGTATCATCTTTACTATCATTATTCTGAATTCTTTTTCAGGTAGACTGACTATTTCCTCTTCATTTGTTTGTTCTTATGGGTTTTTACTTTGCTCCTTCATCTGCTGTGTGTTTCCCTGTCTTCTCATTTTGCTTAACTTACTGTGTTTGGGGTCTCCTGTTCGCAGGCTGCAGGTTTGTAGTTCCCAGTGATTTTGGTGTCTGTCCCCAGTGGCTAATGTTGGTTCAGTGGGTTGTGTAGGCTTCCTGGAGGAGGGGGGTAGTGCCTGTGTTCTGGTGGATGAGGCTGGATCTTGTGTTTCTGGTGGGCATATCCGTGCCTGGTGGTGTGTTTTGGGGTGTCTCTTACCTTATTATGATTTCAGGAAGCCTCTCTGCTAATGGGTGGGGTTGTATTCCTGTCTTGCTAGTTGTTTGGCCTAGGGTGTCCAGTAGTGTAGCTTGCTCATCGTTGAGTGGAGCTGGGTCTTGGCATTGAGATGGAGATCTCTGGGAGATTTTCATCGTTTGATATTACATGGAGCTGGGAGGTCTCTGGTGGACCAATGTCCTGAACTCGGCTCTCCCACCTCAGAGGCACAGGCGTGATGCCCGGCTGGAGCAGCAAGACCCTGTCATCCACATGGCTCAGAATAAAAGGGAGGAAGAAAGAAAGAAAGAAAGAAAGAGAGAAAGAGAGAGAGAGAGAAAGAAAGAAAGAAGTAAACTAAATTATTAAAATAAAAAATAATTATTAAAAATAAAAAAATTAAGTAATAAAAAGAAAGAAAGAAAGAACTGAGCATCCAAACCAAAACCCAATCCACCAATTATAACAAGCACTAAAAACTGTATTAAAAAAAAACACGGACAGACAGAACCCTAGGACAAATGGTAAAAGCGAAGCTATATGGACAAAATCACACACAGAAGCATACACATACACACTTACAAAAAGAGGAAAAGGGAAAAAATATATATATATCATTGTTCCCAATGTCCACCACCTTAATTTGGGATGATTCGTTGTCTATTCAGGTATTCCACAGATGCAGGGTACATCAAGTTGATAGTTGAGATTTAATGCGCTGCTCCTGAGTCTGCTGGGAGAAACTTCCCTTTCTCTTCTTTGTTCGCACAGCTCCTGGGGTTCAGTTTGGATTTGGCCCCGCCTGTGTGTGTAGGTTGCCTGAGGGGGTCTGTTCCCGCTCAGACAGGACGGGGTTAAAGTAGAAGCTGATTCAGCGGCTCTGGCTCACTCAGGCTGGGGGGAGGGAGGGGTACGGATGCGGGGCGAGTTTGCGGCGGCAGAGGCCGGCGAGACGTTGCACCAGCCTGCAGCACGCCGTGGGTTCTCCCGGGGAAGTTGTCCCTGGATCACGGGACCCTGGCAGTGGCTGGCTGCACAGGCTCCCAGGAGGGGAGGTGTGGATAGTGACCTGTGCTAGCACACAGGCTTCTTGGTGGCTGCAGCAGCAGCTTTAGCGTCTCATGCCCGTCTCTGGGGTCCGCGCTGATAGCCGTGGCTCGTGCCCGTCCCTGGAGCTCATTTAGGCAGCGCTCTTAATCCCCTCTCCTCTTGCACCAGGAAACAAAGAGGGAAGAAAAAGTCTCTTGTCTCTTCGGCAGGTCCAGACTTTTCCCCGACTCCCTCCAGGCTAGCTGTGGCGCACTAGCCCCCTTGAGGCTGTGTTCACGCCGACAACCCCAGTCCTCTCCCTGCGCTCCGACCGAAGCCGAGCCTCAGCTCCCAGCCCCACCCGCCCCAGCGGGCGAGCAGACAAGCCTCTCGGGCTGGTGAGTGCTGGTCAACACCGATCCTCTGTGTGGGAATCTCTCCGCTTTGCCCTCCGCACCCCTGTTGCTGTGCTCTCCTCCACGGCTCCGAAGCTTCCCCCCTCCGCCACCCGCAGTCTCCGCCCGCGAAGGGGCTTCCTAGTGTGTGGAAACCTTTCCTCCTTCACAGCTCCCTCCCACTGGTGCAGGTCCCGTCCCTATTCTTTTGTCTCTGTTTTTTCTTTTTTCTTTTGCCCTACCCAGGTACGTGGGGAGTTTCTTGCCTTTTGGGAGGTCTGAGGTCTTCTGCCAGCGTTCAGTAGGTGTTTTGTAGGGGTTGTTCCACATGTAGATGTATTTGTGGGGAGGAAGGTGATCTGCACATCTTACTCTTCTGACATCTTGAAGCTCCTCTGTAGACTTTTTTTTTTTTTTTTTTGCGATACGCGGGCCTCTCACTGTTGTGGCCTCTCCCGTTGCGGAGCACAGGTTCCGGACGCGCAGGCCCAGCGGCCATGGCTCACGGGCCTAGCCGCTCCGCAGCATGTGGGATCTTCCCGGACTGGGGCACGAACCCATGTCCCCTGCATCTGCAGGCGGACTCTCAACCACTGCGCCACGAGGGAAGCCCCTCATTGTAGTTTTGATTTGCATTTCTCTAATATTTAGCAATGTTGAGCATCTTTTCTTGTGCCTATTGACCATCTGTATATCTTCTTCAGAGAAATGTCTATTTAGGTCTTCTCCCCATTTTTTCAGTTGGGTTGTTTGTTTTTTGTTGTTGTTGAGCTGTATGAGCTGTTTGTATATCTTGGAAATTGATGGCTGTGTATTTCTTATGTCTTCCATAGTGAAGAACTGTGGGGAGGGGAGTTGGAAAGAGAGTTGAGCCGAATTCTGTGCAGGCTTTGTTAGAGTATTCGGACTCTATTCTCACTTCTGAGGTTTTGTTAAACCTCCCACACTAGGGTTCCCTGAAACTAATTGGAACACATGTCCCATTCTTACTGAGGGAACAGGGAACTGGATCTGCCCTCTTGCATGTTACACGTGTAGCCTGGAGCCTTTGCTTCTAGTAGAGGTGCTCAGCTTCTTAACTTAATTGTTCATTTCCCAAGCTTTACCTGTTTCTTCCCTGTAGCTCTGTCCACTTCTCCCCATCAGAACATCACTCAGTTCATTTTTTCCAGACTTGGTGGTATTCAGAAATAACTCACTATTTGGCTTCTGAGGGATGAGAGTAGATGCCTCACTATAAAATACCTGCCACTCTCCTCCAGATTCTCATCTTTTGTCCCACTTTTGGCTGCCACTTTTTGAGCTTCATGGCATTGTATTGCCTAGTTGCTGCTGCTGCATTTTTCCTGGGTTTTGCTATTTTTATTTCACTGAATTGAATGTTGGGAAAGGAAATTCTGCGCACCAGTCTTATTACACCATCCTAGCGCAGAAGTCCCCAAAGATTTTTATTAACCACAAAAATATTTCTATTCATTGTGCAGATATGGAAATTTGCAAATAGAAGATTAAGTGGGACACATTATCATGTGAGCAAGTACTTAATTACATTAGAGATGCAAATGTTTTTCGAGATTATACTTTTGTAAACAAGATGATCTTGTTATAATGGAGGATTTGTGATAACTGCAATGTAAAGGAGCCTCAGAGGAAAAATTAGGAAAACTGAGTATGTGAACTATTTATTGCCCATGTAAGTAGTATGCATAAAATCCAATAAATACCAAAGACTGTGTGCAAAATCACAACACAGTGCATTCCATAACAGTCTCATTCTCTTCTTTTAAATATCTAGATTACTTTTCATTTCTTGTAAGTGAACTGAAGTAATGTTGTCTCAGACTGACACACTTCTGAATGTTTTAAATCTCTAACAATCAAAAACATCCTTGGCAGAGGACTAATTTCACACCTCAGGCATTAAAATTCAGAGTCTGTATTCGTTGTTTATTTTACATAATGTAAAACAGCATGAAGCATGATATATTATACAATGGATGAATGGGAATTTTAGAAAATAGGGCATCATTTTACATTTACACCTGCTAGATGACATTTTATGTATTAGAAGGTGTCCTGATATATCAAACATAATGATTTTTTTCAATCAACTGAAATTTTTGTTACTAGCATACATTAAAGAATAAAAGATTTCTATTATTATTGTTTGATTGTATTTTTCTAGAATATAATGGTAATTTTATGAGTTATTGTGATATCAATGTTAATCTTAATAGACCAGGCTTTGTTTTAAATATGGGATATATAAAAGTTAGAGACTACCATAAAATGTAGATTAATTAAACTATAATATGCTTAACAATAAATAGCTGGGCCAATTAAAAATAAACCTTTAGGAATATAATGATTCATTTCTTATTGTAAAACTTTTGAACCATTAGTGAGTGTATTAATAATTGCTGTTTAATTGCTGGAAACAAATAGCTATGTATCGGTGTAATTTCTATTAGTGTTTAAATTATTTCAGGTACAGTTATTGGTAAATTTGTGCTCAGTGAAATAAATAATTTGGAAGTATGCCATTTTTTGGTCCAGGGAGAAGAAAACTATCATATCATTATGGTAAAGGCTAAACTATACAGTATAGAATCATAATTATCAACTAAGTTGGTGACATGTTTTCTTCTATGAATTCTGGTATAGAGTTTATTGGAATTGACCTAGAGCTGCTATTTCAGGTTCATGCTATGCTTTGCTAGAAAGACTCAAGTTGTTGAAGTCAGCTCAGCATTGATTGAGGCTGGTGGCTTCTGCTCGGTTTTTGAGTTCCTGATTTACGTTCTTCCAAATAACAAGTTGTTATAAAGAAGTTAACTATGAATAGAAGGGAGGGAATGGATGATGAATACCCAAAGGCTGTCTTTTGGTTGCTCTTAGGTCTGCCCTGCCCTTCCATGCCTTACTCTGTATACCAAGAAGCTCAACCCTTGCAAACTTCAATTTCCAGACTCTTTGCCCAGTAGCTTCCAGTTAGATTTGACTAATGGGAAGTACCTGTGAGAGACTGCAGAGGGGAAGATAGGAGTAGCCTCTGCTTCTGATGGCATTTCCAACAGGAGAATACAGCTATTCTGTATACACTCCAGTGTCCTTAGGTCGTTTCACAGGTTGTCAAAGTGACTCCTGTGGTTTTAGTGGTATCAGAACTAAGGTCAGGGGTGACTACCATTCCCAGTGGCTTTTGATGGTTCAGGCTAGGGTGTCAGAGATCTCACTGGCAACAGCAGTCTCTAGCAGTTTTAGCAGTCATTGTGCTCTGGGTTCTGGTAATCTCCTCTCCTCCCTTTTGTTATTCCAGCCCAAGGGGTGATAGCAGCTTCTGTAGTTCTTACTCTCTGATTTTTCTCAGTTAAACATTTTTGTTTGTTTGTTTGTTTGTTTGTTTTTTGCGGTATGCGGGTCTCTCACTGTTGTGGCCTCTCCCGTTGCGGAGCACAGGCTCCGGACGCGCAGGCTCAGCGGCCATGGCTCACGTGCCCAGCCACTCCGCGGCATGTGGGATATTCCCGGACCGGGGCACAAACCTGTGTCCCCTGAATCGGCAGGCGGACTCTCAACCACTCCGCCACCAGGGCAGCCCCACTTAAACATTTTTGATCCTTCAGGCCTTCGATCATTTTTTATAAGGGTTCCTTGTAGTACATACTCTCTGAACTATTTAGCACAATTTCTGTTTTCCTAATGAGACTTTACTGATTCTGTACTGTCAGTATCTTTCTGACATCACCCCCAAACTATTCTAAACTGGACCCTCTTTAGCCTTGAGTGGGCACTCTCATTCTATCTGTGTGTCTGTGGATCTGTCTTGGACTTCAGTAACAAGGGTCAGGGGTGCTCTGTAGCTTTGTGCATGAGTATGATGTGATAGTGAATATTATTTCCTGACAGGTATTGGCATTCCCTAGGGTTTGCATTTTGTAATACCTCTCATTCTTAAAAGAAAAACAGACTGTATGTACAAACTTATTCTGAATGGAACAGCATTTTCCCACTAGACTGTAAGCTCCATGAGGGAAGGCATCAGGTCTATCTTGTTTACTGTTATGCCACTAGTCCTTAGTACTAAAGAGTTAGTGGCTTCTCATTAGATGTTTGAATGAATAAGTGAACAGCTTGCTCTATAAGTGTGTGTGTGTGTAGTATTTTGGGGAGCTGAGGGCTGCACTGTAGGCTTTTGGCCTTTGGACCTCTCCCACTATTATAGTTGATCCCTCAATTTCTCTTGTTATATTGTCCATTTATACTTTTTATTGAATACATGAACTAGTTTCTACCATTTTACTTTGTATTTTCTGTTTACCTCGCTTAATTTTTTTTTTCTAATTTTCCTACTTTTTGTAAGAATGATGAAGTTTAATTTATTCCTTTCAGCTCTTTGTTTTTAATCCCTGGGCTGTTTTTGGAAGCTATAGGTAGCATTTTCAGTCTTTCCATATCTGTTGCTTAGAATGCCTAGAGTTCTATCATTTTTAGTTATACAGTTATATTAAATTTGCTAATATTTTATTGAGGAACTCTAGATTAAAAAATTTTTTAAAATATCATTATTTATACAATACTTAAAAAGCTTTTTGTTATGAAAAATTTCAAACATGCATATGTTTTTGACACCAGCATAGTGAATTATCTTGTGGCTGGTATGGCTTTAACAATGATTACAATTATAAAAAAATGGTCAACCTTTTTCACCTATTAACATTCCCTACTTTGTATCATTTCTTAAGTAACCATTTCAGTATGTGTTTCTAAATGATATTCTTAAAAGTGTAATCACAATGTCATGATCACTCCTAAAAATTTACTTAATGTCATGTAATATCCAGTCAGTGTTCAAATAGTCCCAATGGTCTCATAGTTTTTTGTTGTTGTTGTTCAAATAGGGATCTAAATAAGGTTCACAATGGCAAGCAATTGAAAAGACTCATCTGAAATCTATTTTAATTTGTGTTTCCCCCTCCTTTCTCTTTTTTATTTTTCCATTGCAATTATTCTGCAAATTTTCTTACAGTATGGATTTTGCCAATTGCATCTCATGGTTTTCTTTAACAGGTTTCTCTTTCTCCCTCACTTTTTATAAATAAGTAGTTAGATTTAAAGGCTTGACCAGATTCAGTCTGATTTTCTTTTTTTTTTTTTTCTTACAAGAAAGTTTCATAAGGATATTCATAAAGAGCACAGGATGTCTGGTTGTTTCTCTTCTGTTGATGTTAGCAATCAATTGATGATCACTGCCTGGATATGTTATTTTATTAGGAGTTGCAAAATGATGATGTTTTACTCTCCTTTTAAAATTTATTACCTGAAATATTTCTATAAAGAAACTTTCACTAATCAACTATTTAATTACCCTCAAATATCCTGAATTCATGCAAGAAAGTCAGGATATATAAGTTTTCAAAATAATGACTTGGTTCCCTAGTATTTTGCTAAGGTGTGCAATAATTTTTTAAAAGTGTCATTGTGTATCATGAATTTTGGCATTTTTGATTTTTCAATCAATTGCAGTTATTATTCTTGTTGATTTTCAAATTGTCCATATTTTGACTAGAAAAAATTTTGTTATCTCTTGAATCCTTTCTATCTGTCCTCAGTAGTCTTTGATAGATTTTTTGGTTCCTGGCTTGACAAAATGTTCTATAGAATCATCTTTTACATTTCCTGCCCCATCTTAGAATCCTCTATTTGTCCAAGGAGTACTAGTTCTTTTAGTGGAAAAATAATATTTAGAAAGCACAAGATGTGTATTAAACATGCTATTGCCTTTTTAGTGGACAGAGCTAAGAAATGTGTGTGTTAAAAATAAAGTATATCATGATTTCATATTGATAATTTCAATTCAAATTCAAGACCATAGAGATTTTACTTAACCTTTATAGTCTCACATTTGCTTCTATTTGCATTCTGCCAAAAATTCTGGTTCCCACCAATACCAGTATAATTATTCATTTGCTTTTTTTTTTTTAACAGTACACTTAGTATAGCAATACTAACACTACCTCCAATGGTATGATTACTGAAAACAGTTTAAGAATTTTTTTTCAGCTCTTTTTGTATATTTGCACTTAGTGTGTATTCCACTAGGCATGTAGGATCAAATTACTGTATTTTAAAAACACTTGAAATAATGATGTGTGCAGTTATGCTACTAACTTGTTACACCATTTAATTTATCAATTTTTTGCTTTTGCTTTTTTAGAGATTGCTTTAAAATTTTTAAATTTTACAATTATGTGAAATATTTATATGTTTGCAACATCAAGTACACAAAGCAAAATATATGCTGAAAATTCTAGCTTTATCCTTGTTCCCTTTTGCTTGTTCCCTCCCTTCCCCTATACGTAACTCTATTAGTCAAGTTTCCCCAGAGAAACAGAACCGGTATATCATACATATAATTTATTATGAGGAATTGGCTCATATGATAATGTAGGTTGAAAAGTCCCACGATCTGAAGTCTGCAAGCTGGTGACCCAGGAAAGCTGTTGGTGTAATTCAGTCTGAGTCTGAAGACCTGGGAACCAGGGGAGCTGATGATGTAAACACTACTCTGAGGGCAGGAGAACATGAGATGAGATGGCCACCCTTCTAATGCAGTCCTTTTCCACCTCTGTTGTTCAGGGGGGCGCTTCAGCCTCACCCCCAGGTTCCAGATGTATAGTTATTAGTTGATCTTCTTATGAGGATGAGTAAAGTCTGGAATGACCTCTGTCACTGTCCTGATGACCCTCCTTGTATATCTGCAATATACTTATATCAAAGTCACTTAAAATATACTTATATCAAAGAGCAAATTTATCTTTCTATTGTTGAAATTGTTAGTTGACTTTTTTTAATGTTATTTTTCTTTTGTGCTTTTGAGCTCATTCTGAAAGGTAATTATACTTTTTTCCTCTCTGTGCCTACTCACATTTCTAGCTCTTTTTACATACAATTCCCTGACACCAGAACAAGATTTTATTTTTTTCAGTTTGGCGACATTGTCCTTTGCTAGTATCAGTATTATCACAGTCACTGAGCCAGTCACGGTGTTTGTTACACCGTATTTTTAAAAAATTTTAATGCTCTGTATGATAAGCTAATATTAAGTACTGAGAGACTGGCATATCTTGTTGGTGGGATACTGTTATCTCAAGTATTGATCAGCAGCTTTGTTCATACTTATTGGCAGTTTTTCCCATTCCTTTACCTTCCCTTTCTTGCCTCCTCTTTCTTATCCTAGCACCATTGCCAAAACCTCCCTTAGCCTCTCTTTACAACTCAGCTCCTGCATCTCTTCTTCCCTGTCTCATTGGCCATCAATAAAACAATCAAACAAACACCAAATGTTGAACATTGGCTAGACAGGACACAATTTAAGTCATCAGGCAAATCCTTTCATGTTTGGCTGGAGATAGAGCCGAACTTACAGTGCTGTTCAGGTAGTAGAAGTTGTCCAGAGGTGGCATTACCAGAGCTTCTCTCAGGGTAGCTGCAATTGGGAAGTTTGTGTTGAAGTTCTGACTACACCTACTACATGGGGGATGGCAGCTCTGGGTAGTGCTTAGGTTGAAGTAGACTATATCAAAAAAGGCAACACAACTAGTAGCTGCCAGAGGGATGAGGTGTCTCATGAACCTATTATTTTGGTATTTAAAAATAATATAAAATCTGACTCATTTGTATTTTTCTAATGTGCTTCACATTTTATTTCCATTTTTACTGAGGCATAACTAACATATAACACTTATATTTTGACATCACAATCAATGACACAAGATACTCAATTCATGGTGAATAAAAATTTGTCGAACGACCCCTTCCTTTTTTTTAAAAAAAAACAAGAGTGATATACATAGTAGCAAAAATGTAAATTGAACAAAAATACATTCTTTTGGAAACCTTTTTCTTTTTAGACATTCACAGTCCTCAGGAGGAGGTGCAAATAGTTTCACAAAGCAAAACTTTCTTTGCAAGACTAATTCTTACTCAGTTTTAAGTTTTCCAAACAAGTAGGATATGAACATGAGGGCACTGAAATTTCTATCAGTGTCTCAGTCCTGGGATATCTATCTATATATTTATATTTTGAAACTAAAGATGATGACACAGAATGTAAAATGCTTTCTTTGAATCAAAAACTGCACTATGAAACACAGTGCAGTCCCTGCCAAAAAGCTAAGAGCTGTTCAAATAGAACTCTCCAAAGTTATCAATATTTTTATCAAGTTGTAAAAAGATGAAATTCTTTGAAGACAAAGGAATCAGAGGAAAATATTTGAAAGTAGCTTATAACTATCTTCTTAACATTTTTCTGGCCAGGGCTGAGTCAGAGAGAACTTTTACAGCAGCTGGAAAATTCTACAAAAATATATCTATGGCTAACAATGCCTCTGTTGTGTTGACAGTTTGTTTTTTAAACTAAATAACATTATTTTCCCCAGTTGTACATAATTAAAATTTATTCACTTTAATGTAGTATGTTTTGTTATTTTTTTGTGTGTGTGTGGTACACGGGCCTCTCACTGCTGTGGCCTCTCCCGTTGCGGAGCACAGGCTCCAGACGCGCAGGCTCAGCGGCCATGGCTCACGGGCCCAGCCGCTCAGCGGCATGTGGGATCCTCCTGGACCAGGGCACGAACCCGCGTCTCCTGCATCGGCAGGCGGACTCTCAACCACTGCGCCACCAGGGAAGCCCTGTTTTGTTATTTTTGACTAATATTTTACTTCTATTAGTTTATTTACTCATAATTTTTATTAGAATGAGAACGTATATTGAAGTTTATGTTAATATTTAACAAATATTTTTAGTGATATTTTATAAAAAACATATATTAAATATTTGAAATGAGTTAAAATTGTTTTACTCATTTTATTTAATTTATTTATTTATTTATTTATTTATTTTGCGGTACGCGGGCCTCTCACTGTTGTGACCTCTCCCGTTGTGGAGCACAGGCTCCGGACGCGCAGGCTCAGCAGCCATGGCTCACGGGCTTAGCCGCTCCGCGGCATGTGGGATCTTCCCAGACTGGGGCACGAACCCGTGTCCCCTGCATCGGCAGGCGGACTCTCAACCACTGCGCCACCAGGGAAGCCCTGTTTTACTCATTTTAAAAGTTTAACGAATTATGAACACACTCAGTAAAATACCAATATTGATACTAGTTTAGTGTTATATAAGAGAAATAGAAAAATATGGCATTGTCATTCCAACCAAGAGTGTCACAAGCAGCTCCATGCAGGTGGTGCCACAACATGCTGGAATCAGCTTTCACTGGCTTGCAAGAACCAGTTGTTAAAATGTCAAGAAATATTGTAAGTCAGCCGTTACACACAGTCATTATTACAAATTATGTGTAATATTTTTAAAAATTACCATAAATATTTCCAAAATGACAACAGTGAAATACAGAGAAAAAAATAGTTTACCTCTTTTCACACTAAGGTATATAAAGTTAAAAAAATTAAGTTATACAAACTTACAATTAAATACATTATATGAAAAACAAAGTTAATAGATATTCAAAATGTATCACTTCCTAGTTATTTTACTACATTTTTCTATTATCTATGCTGTTAGGGTTATCTATGTCTATTGTATTTTTATGGTTGATATATGATATAGCAGTGTGATACTGTGTGTGTATCAGTTCCCACTCTGTGTTAGTGATATCTTGTTGGTAGTTTGCAGTTAGCCATCGTGGGAGTATTTTCCCGTAGAAATTGGCAAATTCTACAAAGCAGGGCTTGAATTATTGTTTTGTTGATATAATTAAACTTAAAAGTGTGCTGTCTATTTGTAGCCATTAAATAGTGAATAACACAAAAAAGAAGAAATACTCTTCCAGTATTTAAAACTAGTATTAAAGAAGTCCTTAACATCACTGATGAATGAGTGAAGTTCTGACATAGTTCATTATTTTATCTTACTTGTTAATGTAAAGGGAAATGTCAACAAGCATTCATGTTGGAACTACACTAACTTGTCAATCACAAATACAGGTTGGCTATGGATACAAGAGTTCAGCAAAAATCAACAGAAGCATTCTGTGAAAATCAATGGACTATATAGAATTTATGATAAAGAGTATTGTATATTTTATTATTTTTAAATTTGAAAAATTATTAAAATCATTTAAATAAAAATAATTAAAAATAATTTAATTAAAATTATTTAAAATTGTAAGACACATACATTCCCTCCCACCACAGCTATTCTTTTAAACACTTATCAGCACATCAATGGCAGTTCTGGATTTAAAACAAAATTTTAACAGTGTTATTGACGTATAATTGATATACAAAAAACTGTACGTATTTAATGTATAGGATTTGATGGGTTTGAACATCTGCATACACCCATGAGCCATTACCACAATTAAGGTAATAAACATCCATCACGTCCAAAAATTTCTTCCTGCCCCCCATCTTTTTCTGTGGTAAGACCAGTTAACTTGAGATCTCTTAACAAATTTTTTAATGTACAGTACAGCATTGTTAAGCGTAGGCACTATGTTGTAAATTGCAAACTGTGATAAATTCTATAAGTAAAAATACAGGGAGCTTTGATTGCTTGTAACAAGAAGACCGGATATAGTCCAACATTCATCAAAGTCTTCCTTGCGGTTGTGGTATTTGAACTAAAATTTGAAGGGCGAGTAGGATGTTATGATAGAAAACAAGGAGAAGCGTTGGGAGCAGTGAGAACAGGAAAGAGGGCTAGTGTGTTTGGGAATGGAAATACTAGGGGCAGAAAGTGCACAGAAATGACCGTAGGAAGACATGCAGGGGCTGGAGTATACAGAGCCTTGAGAAACGATTGAGAGGTTTGAGTAATTGAATCATATTATTTGATGTGTATTTTTAAAAGATCACTTTGTGAAAAGTACTTTGGAAGGAAGCCAAAGTGTGGGTCATCAGTCACTTAGAAGGCTAACTGATGAAGGCAGTCCTGTGAGAGATCATGGAAGCTTAGCCTTTGGGGGTGGTGATAATACTGCAGAGAAGTGAATGATTAGAGAGAGATTTAGGAAGCAAGATTGATAGGACTTAATGATGTATTAGATATTGAGAATGAGGGAGAGGGCAGTTTCAAGAAGTTTTACTGTTTTCTTTTTTAAGAACAACCAGAAGAATGGTACCAATTATTGACTGAGAGAAAGGTGACAGAGGGCCCAGTCTGAGTTCAAGTTTTGGACATTCTAAGTTTGAAGTGCCTTTGAGACCTCACAATGGAGATGTTGATCGTTAATTAGATATAGCATGCTTATGCCTTTTATATGGTATTGTCATTTGGTTTCTCTTTTCAGACTGTGAACTCTTTGAGGCTAGCAAGCATGTATATCACTCAAAGTTCTTATTTTCAGGTAGCAGATACTCCAATTAAGCAGGAGCTTATTGAAAAGATATAGGGTGAGTGCCAGGTTTAATGTAAGGCTAGAACACTATGTATGGAAAAATGTTGCTAGGAACAAAGCTCCAAATCCCATATCAGAACTGGTGCAATGAGGAAACCATGGCAGAACACCAGTCTACACCTGTACTGCTGCCCCTTTGGTGCCAACACCTCAACTTTACCACAGCTTCTACCCCATGCCATTTCTGTGCCCTGACCTTGCAGCCTCCATCTGCAGAGAGTGTGGATGTGTCAGAGTCAGATATGGTTGTACTTGATTGCCAGAGCCTAGGTCATGAGATTATTCTCTGTTTGCAAGAATGACTAGGCATGTGAGTGTCTAACATACTTAGCCCCTGTAAGGGAAGAAGCTTTTGCTCTTCCACCGAGATTATAAAGTGGAGGCACTGCACACAAAGTAGAAAGAGGTTTAGATTTTGTATGGCTAACACAAATGGCAGATTTCCCCTTACATATATCTTATTCATCTTTGTATGCTTAGCACCTTATGTAGCAGATCTGAAACAATAATTTACTTTGAATTGAAAAATTTTAAACAATTAGAATAATTCAGGTAAAAATTTTCTTCTTCATTTTGATCATTTAGACAGTCTTTCTATTACTAGATTATTATACATCATTTTAATTTGTTTTTTGTAAGCTAGCCTCACTGTGGTATTCCATACTTACTATTATACTTTGTTCTTTAGAAAAATATGTATTTTTTTCAAAACAGCAGTGGGCTTACATTTCTTATTTGAGGGACGTAGGGCACATTTCAGTGCCCCAAATGTTTTAGACATTTTATTTAAGAAAAACATTTTTTTCCATTTCTCCTTTCCTACCTGTGCCTTATAATGCTCAACAAATAAATATCTGACATTTCCTATTGTTCCATGGTGTATTTTTGCCCTAGAACTTATTTCACATTCTATCAGTCCCATTCAGATTGATGGAGTGCGATCATTTAACACTTCTCTTGCCTCCTTCCTTTTTATGTTTTGGGCTTTCTAAGTTTTATTTTTCCCTTCAAAAATTTGAAAAAAAATTTGAAAAGCCCTGCATTGTCTTCATAAGCTATAATAGATAAGCAACAAAGATTCTGGTGAACCTCGTTTAATGGTGGTGATGATTAATGAGGAAACAATTTCTTATTAACTTGAGAAAGTAATCTTACTAGATCATTTCTCCCTCAAACATGCAAATCAGACAGTTTTACTTGCTTATTCCTATTATACGTTTCATGTTTTGGTGTAAAAAGAAGGCTTTTGCTTTTTTCTCCCATCAGTGTTTCAGTTTTCCTTGACACTAATGTCTTCAGTTTTTTCTTTCTATGATAGCAAGAACTATTGTTAGAAGAGGCATGCTGTGTTATAATGCTAATTACCTGTCCATTTACTCCAAACCTTGTGGTAGTTTGTAGTGCGTCACTTATACTAGAACCATATGTGTTAGAATGCTCCTCCCTGTGTTGCTTTAAGTTAGCATTGGCCAAAAGAGGACCTTATGCAAGATTTGGAAGGCAGAAGTGAAGCAGTAACCATTTTCCTAGAGGGCCGACATGGTTAGATGCAGTGACTGACAGATGCAGAGGTGCCCGTGGGTGCTGGCAGGTTCCAGCTGGCTCTTGGTCTGCATCCAGCTTTTCTTTCTGATTCTTGACCCACAGTGGTTCCAGGCCCACTCCCAACTCTCTGTAGTGGACTCAGAGGAGTGGTAGCTGCACAGAAGCACACTTCCCATAGAGCTTCCTTTGAAGTCCTTTCAAGTCCCATTTCAGTGGCTGGATGTGTTTGGCTTTTCAGATTGCCTGGCTGGTCACACTCACTCTGATCCTCCAACTTCTTGGACCTCCTGAGCTTCTTGAGCCTCCTTTGCCCAGCTTTTCCTCTAATTTTGTGAGATCTAAGTCCTATAATAAATCTCTTAGCCTGAAACTCATGGTGTTTCTGTTTTCTGGTTGAACCCTGACTGATTGAGTTCTTCGTGCTAAAACTTAAAACTTGTTCTGATACCTTTTTCTTTGCTGTTTGTATTTGTCATGGATTACTTTTTTTTTTTTTTTGCAAGTTTAAGACTTGTCTCTTGTCTTAAATAATTTTATTTCCATTATTGGCAAGGAGTCTAAATTATTTTTTCTAGAGTTATTTAGTGTTCTCCTTCTGGTGAATTCTGAGCACATAATTAATGTCTGCATTAGTTTTCTACAATTTATTAATTTGAAAACGTGAGATAATTACGCATCCCAGTGTAGTTGTGAGAATGTTAATAAATTGTAAAGCATGTTATAATTGGTAGTCACTAAGTTATTCTGTAGATATATGTGAACTTTCTCTATCTGTCCTTAGTAAGAGAAGATATACTAAAACAACAATAACAACAACAACAAAGCCTGTTTTGTCGTTGGGAACTTGGGTGTGTTATCCCACCATTTCTAGATGGAAGATATATTGCTTAATTTAGAAATAAAAAAAGTAAAACAATAAGTGAAATATATATGAATGGTGATATGAAATAATGATATTTATAAGAGTAAAAATTGGGCTCCTTTTACTTATCTGACATGGGCAAATGTTAAATCAACTTTGTTACATATTCTTAATGGAATATTATGTAGCATTAAAATGTTTATGAAGAGTTTATAATAACTTGGGAAAATGTTTAAATATTAGTGGAAACATAAGATATGGAATACTACATATAAAAAAAACTGGAAGGAAATACTTTAAAATATCAATAGTAGCGGCCCGACAAGTAAATTTTTCCTTTGTCTGTTTTCCTGTGGTTTCTAAATTTTCTGTTACCTTTAAGATAAAGTATAAACTTTATTTGATAAGTTGTGAATTGCTGTTAAGAATGGTACTCTGCTGTTTATTCATAGGTGTGAATCACAATAAAATGATAGGGAAGCCAATAAATTGCTTTTTATTTCATTGGCATAGCTAAAGAGGTATGTGAAGAAACTTCTTTTCTTAAATAGCTGGCATACATTTTCTTTCTACTTTTTTTCACCCCCATGATTATTGCTGGGTGTAAAGGCATTAGCACCAGTACAGCCTTTCATTTTCTGCAGAGGATTGCATGCAATATTTATATATTATATATCATTACTTAGAAAGAAATCAGTTTATGATAAAGGGAGCCAGAACTCTTCCACGGGGTTGCTTCTTTCTGTTTAAAGAGGCATCTTTTCATTGGAGTGTAGTAATGGCTGTAGTACTTTGGCAAATAGCTATAAAACATGTAAACGTCCTCCGTTCTTGTATTAATACATCAGGAAGCTTTCGGGGATTCTTGTCTAAAATATTCATAGGCAGCAGAATGTCCTGAATGCCCTATAGAATTTGTGCAGAGCCAAGGGCATGATTGATAGTGAAGTTCTGTTCTGAGTCACTCACAGTATGTAATTCTATTTGTCTTGCCAAATACGGGAGAACAGGCAACTCATAAAAGGTAAAGGTAATAGACACTGTATTTTCTTACATTTAAAGAAGAGCTTGGTGTGTCCACTGTACTCCACTGAATATAGCAAATTTATTTTTTAAATAAAATAAAATGCAGTTGCACCATTCTTTGTAGACTGGTAAAAAGTTTTATTAAACAGATGTCATTTATTATATTGCACATTTCTCTTTGGTATATATTTGCCTGCCTGGGTGTATCTTAAGTAAATGAGGTTCAAATGCTTAGTTAAAGAAAAACCAGTCAGGGTGCCTACTATAAGCAGGGTATACAGTAGATATTCAATACATACCTTAATGAATAAAAGTCACTATCCATCTTCCAGTATTTTTTTTTTTTTTTTTTTTTTTTTTGCGGTACGCGGACCTCTCACTGTTGTGGCCTCTTCCGTTGTGGAGCACAGGCTCCGGACGCACAGGCTCAGCGGCCATGGCTCACGGGCCCAGCCGCTCCGTGGCATGTGGGATCTTCCCGGACCGGGGCACGAACCCTTGTCCCCTGCATCGGCAGGCGGACTCTCAACCACTGCGCCACCAGGGAAGCCCCATCTTCCAGTATTTTTGACATTAGTGTTTTTAAGATATCATTCAATTTTCCATTAAATCATTGTTAAAACTGAAATTCTGTTCAGGCTAATCTCATGAGGTCAGGTAATGCAACAGCTAAGCAATAGACGATATTGCAATTGCTGGCTGGATTTAGCACTTTGAACTACTCATTTCCTGAGGGCATGAGTCTATCATTTGCACTTGTTCGCAAGTCCCTGAGTTTTGGCTGAGTCAGGACCTTGGAATCAGGTCTGGAGTTCTTGTTTTTGGTTTTCATTCTTCAGAATATAACCTATCATTGTTTATGTCAGATATTGTGCTGCATTTTATCTAAAATGAATTGCAACGTATTGGAAAGATAGATTAAGTTAATTACAATGTTCAAATTTTATTTTTCTTTAGTAAAAAGGAACTGGAGTTACAGAAATATAGCATCACTGTGAAGAAATTCTTGATGTATGAGAGCATTGAAGTCAATTGGGACCTTCTACCTACAAGGAAGAGGTATTTGAGCCAAGAGTTGATTATAAGTGTGCATAATTTGGTAGACTATAATCAGTTAAACAGCAGGGGCCATATTTCAACATTATTCAATTTTTGCTTTGCACATAGTAGGAAATCAATAAATATTGCATCAAGCAGAAACCTGGAAAAGTCTTAGACTGCAGGCAGTAATCATTTAGGCAGAAATTGCCAACTGGTGGGTTTTCCACAGGAGACTCATTAGACCTTGAAATTTGGGTATTACTTTGACTGGTTTGTGTTACATTTTTCATTAAGCTCTCTTCTAATAATATCTCATGCTTTACCATATCCCTTATCTTTATTCTTGGCATACAGAATATAGTTACCTTCCAATCTTTGAGATACACAATAAATTTGCCCAGAAATTTGTCCACTAGGCAAAGAAAAAATTTGCTGACATAGGTAACCAAAGATATATACACGTCTAACCTATCCTGAAAACATCTTCCTGTCGATTGTAATTTGTTGAGAATTTTTATGCTCTTTCCACTGAAGTGAAGAAAAGTTGCTTTTCAAGTGGTATGAAAACAAAGTGGAATTTGTAGTCCTCTAAGTCTGTTAGTTTTTTTGCCCTTATGCAGAGGGGCAAAGATAGAATAGGCTACTTTAAAAAAATGTTTCAACTTTTATTTATAATTTAAAATAAGCACGAGAGGAGCATAATCTGATTTAAATTTTATGGAAATCATACTGTTATGTACTATTTTAGGGATTTGGGGGGAATATAAGTGGAAAGAAGAACATAAATTAGGAGGCTATTGCAGTAATCCAGGAACAAGATGGCAGTGAAGTTGGAGAATAGTGGACTGATTCAGGATTTTTTTGGAGGTGAAATTGATAGGTCTTGATAGAAGATATTGGAGAGTGAGGGGAAATGTTATATAAAAAAATGGGCTGACTTGTCTAGAGTTAATTTGAAAATATGAAAGAAGATTGCAAAGAATTTGCCTCTAAATATTTGACGTTTTACTTTTAAGTAGACATGAACTTAGTTGATGAGCTCTTTTTGATCAGATAAATTAAAAGAAGGCAGTGAAGTTAGTGGTTACAAGAATAGGTTTTGTACTCAGACTGCAAGAGTTGAATCCCAGTTCAATCAGGAGCTATTTACATGAAGGAAAATTATTTTTATTTTCTATCCCTCAATTTCCTCATTTACAATTGTACCTATACGGAAGGCTGTGGCTAATAAATGAGGCAATTCACCTAAAGTACTTGGTACACTGTGGCCCAAGGTAAACACCCCATTGCAGCTATTACTTTTTTATAAAGTGGGCAGTTCACAGAGCCAGTCTAGATAGCTGAGAAACAAGAAAAGGTGATCTCAGATATCTAGATGTTTGAGGTGTACTGGGGTGAATTACCTGAATTTTGTCCTCTCCTACTCAAGTTCAAAACTTTTAGGCTGTCATATATCTTTTGCAGAAATGAGTATCTGCCTTTGAAATATCTTGCTCACATGGAAAATTGAAACTATATAGAGATATTTTTAAACAGTTAAATTTACCATTGAAATTTTTATTTTTCTTAAGCCTTGAAAAAAATGTTTTACATGACACTAGTCATTCCTAGTAATACACACTGGCCATCTACCATAAGAGCCACCTTACAGCAACACTTGGTTTTTCTCTAGTTCTTTTATTAACTGATATTTCCCTGGAGAGTCTGATTCCCTAAACGTGGTATGAGCTGACAACATGGATTTAAAGGCAGAGGATCAGTGCTGCTCTGATTATTGATGTTTGCCACATGGGAAGTTCTGGCAACAGAATGGGTCGTTTCTGTCTGTCTCTATGGCTGCCCCTCTGAGGGGTACTTAAGAACAGGAGCCATATCAATGGGAGGCAGTCTCATTAGTGCTGCAGCTGTCATCAACTAAAACTTCTCCTTGGCAAGGATAGTTCCTCTTCCCTCCACTTTGCTTGTAGTGCAAGTGTCTGTTTTTTTAATAAATTTATTTATTTATGACTGCGTTAGGTCTTTGTTGCTGCATGCGGGCTTTCTCTAGCTGCTGCGAGCTGGGGATATGCTATGTTGCAGTCCACGGGCTTCTCATTGTGGTGGCTTCTCTTGTTGCGGAGCATGGGCTCTAGGCACGTAGGCTTCAGTAGCTGTGGCATACGTGCTCAGTAGTTCCAGGAAGGACCAGGACTCGAACCCGTGTCCCCTGCATTGGCAGGCGGATTCTTAACCACTGAGCCACCAGGGAAGTCCCCAAGTGTGTGTGTTTTTTTTTCTCTTTATTTATTTATTTTTTTGCTTTATAACAAATTTAATCAGTTATACATATACATATGTTCCCATATCCCCTCTCTTTTGCGTCTCCCTCCCACCCTCCCTATCCCACCCCTCCAGGCGGTCACAAAGCACCGAGCTGATCTCCCTGTGCTATGCGGCTGCTTCCCACTATCTATCTACCTTACGTTTGGTAGTGTATATATGTCCATGCCACTCTTTCACTTTGTCACAGCTTACCCTTCCCCCTCCCCATATCCTCAAGTCCATTCTCTAGTAGGTCTGTGTCTTTACTCCCATCTTATACCTAGGTTCTTCATGACCTTTTTTTTTTCTTAAATTCCATATATATGTGTCAGCATACGGTATTTGTCTTTCTCTTTCTGACTTACTTCACTCTGTATGACAGACTCTAGGTCTATCCACCTCATTACAAATAGCTCAGTTTCATTTCTTTTTATGGCTGAGTAATATTCCATTGTATATATGTGCCACATCTTCTTTATCCATTCATCCGATGATGGACACTTAGGTTGTTTCCATCTCCGGGCTATTGTGAATAGAGCTGCAATGAACATTTTGGTACATGTCTCTTTTTGAATTATGGTTTTCTCAGGGTATATGCCCAGTAGAGGGATTGCTGGGTCATATGGTAGTTCTATTTGTAGTTTCTTAAGGAACCTCCATACCGTTCTCCACAGTGGCTGTACCAATTCACATTCCCACCAGCAGTGCAAGAGTGTTCCCTTTTTTCCACACCCTCTCCAGCATTTATTGTTTCTAGATTTTTTGATGATGGCCATTCTGACTGGTGTGAGATGATATCTCATTGTAGTTTTGATTTGCATTTCTCTAATGAGTAAAGATGTTGAGCATACTTTCATGTGTTTGTTGGCAGTCTGTATATCTTCTGTGGAGAAATGTCTATTTAGGTCTTCTGCCCATTTTTGGATTGGGCTGTTTGTTTTTTTGTTATTGAGCTGCATGAGCTGCTTATAAATTTTGGAGATTAATCCTTTGTCAGTTGCTTCATTTGCAAATATTTTCTCCCATTCTGAGGGTTGTCTTTTGGTCTTGTTTATGGTTTCCTTTGCTGTGCAAAAGCTTTTAAGTTTCATTAGGTCCCATGTGTTTATTTTTGTCTTTATTTCCATTTCTCTAGGAGGTGGGTCAAAAAGGATCTTCCTGTGATTTATGTCATAGAGTGTTGTGCCTATGCTTTCCTCTAAGAGTTTGATAGTGTCTGGCCTTACATGTAGGTCTTTAATCCATTTTGAGCTTATTTTTGTGTATGGTGTTAGGGAGTGATCTAATCTCATACTTTTACATGTCCCTATCCAGTTTTCCCAGCACCACTTATTGAAGAGACTGTCCTTTCTCCACTGTACATTCCTGCCTCCTTTATCAAAGATAAGGTGACCATATGTCCGTGGGTTTATCTCTGGGCTTTCTATCCTGTTCCATTGATCTATCTTTCTGTTTTTGTGCCAGTACCATACTGTCTTGATTACTGTAGCTTTGTAGTATGGTCTGAAGTCAGGGAGCCTGATTCCTCCAGCTCCATTTTTCATTCTCAAGATTGCTTTGGCTATTCGGGGTCTTTTGTGTTTCCATACAAATTGTGAAATTTTTTGTTCTAGTTCTGTGAAAAATGCCAGTGGTAGTTTGATAGGGATTGCATTGAATCTGTAGATTGCTTTGGGTAGTAGAGTCATTTTCACAATATTGATTCTTCCAATCCAAGAACATGGTACATCTCTCCATCTATTTGTATCATCTTTAATTTCTTTCATCAGTGTCTTATAATTTTCTGCATACAGGTCTTTTGTCTCCTTAGGTAGGTTTATTCCTAGATATTTTATTCTTTTTGTTGCAATGGTAAATGGGAGTGTTTCCTTGATTTCACTTTCAGATTTTTCATCATTAGTATATAGGAATGCCAGAGATTTCTGTGCATTAATTTTGTATCCTGCAACTTTACCAAATTCATTGATTAGCTCTAGTAGTTTTCTGGTAGCATCTTTAGGATTCTTTATGTAGAGTATCATGTCATCTGCAAACAGTGACAGCTTTACTTCTTCTTTTCCGATTTGGATTCCTTTTATTTCCTTTTCTTCTCTGATTGCTGTGGCTAAAACTTCCAAAACTAGGTTGAATAAGAGTGGTGAGAGTGGGCAACCTTGTCTTGTTCCTGATCTTAGTGGAAATGGTTTCAGTTTTTCACCGTTGAGGACGATGCTGGCTGTGGGTTTGTCATATATGGCCTTTATTATGTTGAGGAAAGTTCCCTCTATGCCTACTTTCTGCAGGGTTTTTATCATAAATGGGTGTTGAATTTTGTCGAAAGCTTTCTCTGCATCTATTGGGATGATCATATGGTTTTTCTCCTTCAATTTGTTAATATGGTGTATCACGTTGATTGATTTGCGTATATTGAAGAATCCCTGCATTCCTGGAATAAACCCCACTTGATCATGGTGTATGATCCTTTTAATGTGCTGTTGGATTCTGTTTGCTAGTATTTTGTTGAGGATTTTTGCATCTATGTTCATCAGTGATATTGGCCTGTAGTTTTCTTTCTTTGTGACATCCTTGTCTGGTTTTGGTATCAAGCTGATGGTGGCCTCGTAGAATGAGTTTGGGAGTGTTCCTCCCTCTGCTATCTTTTGGAAGAGTTTGAGAAGGATAGGTGTTAGCTCTTCTCTAAATGCTTGATAGAATTCGCCTGTGAAGCCATCTGGTCCTGGGCTTTTGTTTGTTGGAAGATTTTTTATCACAGTTTCAATTTCAGTGCTTGTGATTGGTCTGTTCATATTTTCTATTTCTTCCTGATTCAGTCTTGGCAGGTTGTGCATTTCTAAGAATTTGTCCATTTCTTCCAGGTTGTCCATTTTATTGGCATAGAGTTGCTTGTAGTAATCTCTCATGATCTTTTGTATTTCTGCAGTGTCAGTTGTTACTTCTCCTTTTTCATTTCTAATTCTATTGATTTGAGTCTTCTCCCTTCTTTTCTTGATGAGTCTGGCTAATGGTTTATCAATTTTGTTTATCTTCTCAAAGAACCAGCTTTTAATTTGGTTGATCTTTGCTATCGTTTCCTTCATTTCTTTTTCATTTATTTCTGATCTGATCTTTATGATTTCTTTCCTTCTGCTAACTTTGGGGGTTTTTTGTTCTTCTTTCTCTAATTGCTTTAGGTGCAGGGTCAGGTTGTTTACTCGAGATGTTTCCTGTTTCTTAAGGTGGGATTGTATTGCTATAAACTTCCCCCTTAGAACTGCTTTTGCTGCGTCCCATAGGTTTTGGGTCGTCGTGTCTCCATTGTCATTTGTTTCTAGGTATTTTTTAATTTCCTCTTGATTTCTTCAGTGATCACCTCGTTATTGAGTAGTGTATTGTTTAGCCTCCATGTGTTTGTATTTTTTACAGATCTTTTCCTGTAATTGATGTCTAGTCTCATAGCATTGTGGTCGGAAAAGATACTTGATACAATTTCAATTTTCTTAAATTTACCAAGGCTTGATTTGTGACCCAAGATATGATCTATCCTGGAGAATGTTCCATGAGCACTTGAGAAAAATGTGTATTCTGTTGTTTTTGGATGGAATGTCCTATAAATATCAACTAAGTCCATCTTGTTTAATGTATCATTTAAAGCTTGTGTTTCCTTATTTATTTTCATTTTGGATGATCTGTCCATTGGTGAAAGTGGGGTGTTAAAGTCTCCTACTATGATTGTATAACTGTCGATTTCCCCTTTTATGGCTGTTAGTATTTGCCTTATGTATTGAGGTGCTCCTATGTTTGGTGCATAAATATTTACAATTGTTATATCTTCTTCTTGGATCGATCCCTTTATCGTTATGTAGTGTCCTTCTTTGTCTCTTCTAATAGTCTTTATTTTAAAGTCTATTTTGTCTGATATAAGAATTGCTACTCCAGCTTTCTTTAGATTTCCATTTGCATGGAATATCTTTTTCCATCCCCTTACTTTCAATCTGTATGTGTCTCTAGGTCTGAAGTGGGTCTCTTGTAGACAGCATATATATGGGTCTTGTTTTTGTATCCATTCAGCCACTCTGTGTCTTTTGGTGGGAGCATTTAGTCCATTTACATTTAAGGTAATTATCGATATGTATGTTCCTATTCCCATTTTCTTAATTGTTTTGGGTTCGTTATTGTAGGTCTTTTCCTTCTGTTGTGTTTCTTGCTTAGAGAAGTTCCTTTAGCATTTGTTGTAAAGCTGGTTTGGTGGTGCTGAACTCTCTCAGCTTTTGCTTGTCTGTAAACATTTTAATTTCTCCATCAAATCTGAATGAGATCCTTGCTGGGTAGAGTAGTCTTGGTTGCAGGTTTTTCTCCTTCATCACTTTAATTATGTCCTGCCACTCCCTTCTGGCTTGTAGAGTTTCTGCTGAGAGATCAGCTGTTATCCTGATGGGGATTCCCTTGTGTGTTACTTGTTGTTTTTGCCTTGCTGCTTTTAATATGATTTCTTTGTGTTTAATTTTTGACAGTTTGATTAATATGTGTCTTGGCGTATTTCTCCTTGGATTTATTCTGTATGGGACTCTCTGTGCCTCCTGGACTTGATTAACTATTTCCTTTCCCATATTAGGGAAGTTTTCAACTATAATCTCTTCAAATATTTTCTCAGTCCCTTTCTTTTTCTCTTCTTCTTCTGGAACCCCTATAATTCGAATGTTGGTGCATGTTTAATGTTGTCCCAGAGGTCTCTGAGACTGTCCTCTGTTCTTTTCATTCTTTTTTCTTTATTTTGCTCTGCAGCAGTTATTTCCACTATTTTATATTCCACCTCACTTATGCGTTCTTCTGCCTCACTTATTCTGCTATTGATCCCATCTAGAGTATTTTTTATTTCATTTATTGTGTTTTTAATCGATGCTTGATTCATCTTTAGTTCTTCTAGGTCCTTGTTAACTGTTTCTTGCATTTTGTCTATTCTATTTCCAAGATTTTGGATCTGGGAAATAGAATCTTGGATCATCTTTACCATCATTATTCTGAATTCTTTTTCAGGTAGACTGCCTATTACCTCTTCATTTGTTAGGTCTGGTGGGTTTTTATCTTGCTCCTTCTCCTGCTGTGTGTTTTTCTGTCTTCTCATTTTGCTTATGTTCCTGTGTTTGGGGTCTCCTTTTTGCAGGCTGCAGGTTCGTAGTTCCCGTTGTTTTTGGTGTCTGTCCCCAGTGGCTAAGGTTGGTTTAGTGGGTTGTGTAGGCTTCCTGGTGGAGTGGACTAGTGCCTGTGTTCTGGTGGATGAGGCTGGATCTTGTCTTTCTGGTGGACAGGTCCACGTCTGGTGGTGTCTGTGGACTTTTTATGATTTTAGGCCACCTCTCTGCTAATGGGTGGCGTTGTGTTCCTGTCTTGCTAGTTGTTTGGCATAGGGTGTCCAGCACTGTAGCTTGCTGGTCGTTGAGTGAAGCTGGGTGCTGGTGTTGAGATGGAGATCTCTGGAAGATTTTCGCTGTTTGATATTATGTGGAGCTGGGAGGTCTCTTGTGGACCAGTGTCCTGAGGTTGGCTCTCCCACCTCAGAGGCACAGCACTGACTCCTGGCTCCTCAATTTGGGATGATTTGTTGTCTATTCATGTATTCCACAGATGCAGGGTACATCAAGTTGATTATGGAGCTTTAATCCGCTGCTTCTGAGGCTGCTGGGAGAGGTTTCCCTTTCTCTTCTTTGTTCTCACAGCTCCTGGGTCTCAGCTTTGGATTTGGCCCCGCCTCTGCGTGTAGGTCGCCGGAGGGCGTCTGTTCTTCGCTCAGACAGGACAGGGTCAAAGGAGCAGCCTCTTCGGGGACTCTGGCTCACTCAGGCCGGGCGGGAGGGAGGGGCACGGAGTGCGGGGCGAGCCTGCAGCGGCAGAGGTCGGCGTGACGTTGTAGCAGCCCGAGGTGTGCTGTGCGTTCTCCCAGGGAAGCCGCCCCTGGATCCCGGGACCCCGGCAGTGGCGGGCTGCACAGGCTCCCGGAAGGGCGGTGTGGACAGTGACCTGCGCTCGCACACAGGCTTCTTGGCGGCAGCAGCAGCAGCCCCAGCGTCCCACGCCCGTCACTGGGCTCCGCGCTTTCAGTCGTGACTCACGCCCGTCTGTGGAGCCCCTTTAAGCAGCGCTCTTAATCCCCTCTCCTCGCGCACCAGGAAACCAAGAGGGAAGAAAAAGTCTCTTGCCTCTTCGGCAGCTCCAGAGTTTTCCTGGACTCCCTTCCGGCTAGCTGTGGCACACTAGCCCCCCTCAGGCTGAGTTCTCGCCACCAGCCCCAGTCCTCTCCCTGCGATCTGACCAAAGCCCGAGCCTCAGCTTCCACCGCCGCCCGCCCCGGCGGGCGAGCAGACAAGCCTCTCGGGCTGGTGAGTGCCGCTCGGCACCGATCCTCTGTGCGGGAATCTCTCCGTTTTGCCCTACCCAGGTATGTGGGGAGTTTCTTGCCTTTTGGGAGGTCTGGGGTCTTCTGCCAGCGTTCGGTAGGTGTTCTGTAGGAGTTGTTCCACGTGTAGCTGTATTTCTGGTGTATCCGTGGGGAGGAAGGTAATCTCCGCGTCTTACTCTTCCGCCATCTTACCCGGAAGTCCAAGTGTGTGTTTTTAAAGAGTATCTTGATTTGGCTCTCTATGCCCATAGTTGACAGAGAAACAAATAGAAATAATATTTGCAACAACAATAACAGCAGTAATGCTTATTGAGGACTTACCTGCTTTACAAAATTAAAAAAAAATTAATAACATTTAAAAGGCTATTTTCCATTTACAGTATTAAAAAATATTGGCTATATTCCTCGTGTTGTACAATACGTCCTTGAGCCTATCTTACACCCCAAAATTTGTACCTCCCACATCCCCATGCTATATTGCCCCTCCCCCCGTAACCATTACTTACCTGCTTTTTATCAATTTTGTTGTTGTTGTTGTTGCGGTGCGCGGGCCTCTCACTGTTGTGGCCTCTCCCGTTGCGGAGCACAGGCTCCGGACGCGCAGGCTCAGCGGCCATGGCTCACGGGCCTAGCCGCTCCGCGGCATGTGAGATCCTCCTGGACCGGAGCACGAACCCGTGTTCCCTGCATCGGCAGGCGGACTCTCAACCACTGCGCCACCAGGGAAGCCCATGCTTTTTATCAATTTTATATATTTATCTTTTATGACCCTTGAAAAGGAGAGGAGAAATTGCTTATGTAGGCAAGTAAGTAGCATGCCCCTGCCCTATTTCATTCACTTGTCCAGCTTTTAATTTTCCTTATTTTGTACCTAAGAACACAGAGAGTGTTCTGAACATGGAGCTGGGGAAGCCTGATTGTGTTTGGACTGAGAAAGGGAGTGGTTGGAAAAAGAATGAGTGTACTTAGACCGGAGAGAGTTTGTGAATAGGAGGCTCTGCAGGCCTCTGTGGCATTGCCTATAAGCAGTCCCAGTGTGTACTGTAATGGAACCAAACGATTTTGACTTGTGTCCCAACTTGGACTTCTGCTTTGGAGCTGGTTTAAGACTGAGCAGCAAAGCAGAACCAGGACTATATGTAGCTTGGGCATACTCTGTGCTTTCAAGAACCCAGGTGTGACATTCTTTTTCTAAATTAAGGATTCACAGCCATGGGTACATTTACTCAGGTAAATGATATGATGGAAAGACTGCATGAGCCATTAGTTCAGTGGAAAGTGTTTAAATGAGAAGAAATGTGATACACATATAGATAGATAAGATATAGATATCTAGATGTAGACAGATAATTGAAGTTTTGGGGGGAATGAAAATAGCACTTATTTGGAGTTTGGCTAGCCACTGAGGCTTTATTTAGTGGAGGCTGTTTGGAATGCTATTGGGATTTTGTTTTGCTGAGTAGGGTACATCAGCTAGGGGATTTTGAATATATCAGCTGGGGTGGGGAGTTGAAATAGAGTTAGCAGGGATTGATAGGGCTGTGAGAATTTTTTTTTCCTCTGTGACTGTAATATAACTTCTCTTTTGTCTTCTGATGAAAATTTGATTAAAATATTCTTTTGACATTGAATTCGTGTTTTATTTGGGTGTGTTTTGCCCTAAGATGTATTCAAGGAGCATCAGGGTAAGAGCCGAAATTGTGAAGCTATCCATACTTAAAACAGTTTACATGGTGAAGGAAAAGGGGGATTGTGAAGTGCCCTCCCGCCCACTGAGTACAGCACAGAGAAGGAGCCCAGGAAACATTCATCAATGGGCTCTAATGCCTTTTCTAATGCCTGCCATATGATAGATACTGAAGAAGTGTTTGTTGAACAAATTTTTATATTTTAGAATGAATGAAAAAGAGGTGTCTGGAAAATGGACATGCAGAGAGTTTACTTAATGAAAATTCCCCCAATGTTTGGGAATATAAATGTGCCCATGTTCACTCTGAGCGAGTGAAGTACTTGAAAGGTGTGTATATGCGCTCGTGCATATATGTGTGTGTTTTAAGGATTAAAAATATGCAAGAACTCTGCAAGAAATTTCATTTCTTTTTGCGGTTTAAGGATAAAACCAGCAAACCAGTACATTTATAGTATTTGAACCTCTAACATTAAGAATTTCTATTTGGGGACTTCCCTCGTGGCACAGTGGCTAAGGATCCACCTGCCAATGCAGGGGACACGGGTTCAAGCCCTGGCCCGGGAAGATCCCACATGCCACGGAGCAACTAAGCCCATGCGCCACAACTACTGAGCCTGCACTCTAGAGCCCGCGAGCCACAACTACTGAGCCCACCTGCCACAGCCACCTGGGTGCCTACAGTCTGTGCTCCGCAACAAGAGAAGGCACTGCAAAGAGAAGCCCATGCACCGCAATGAAGAGTAGCCCCTGCTCGCCACAACTAGAGAAAGGCCGTGTGCAGCAACAAAGACCCAGCGCAGCCAAAAATAAAGAAAGAAAGAAAGAAAGAAAGAAAGAAAGAAAGAAAGAATTTCTATTTGATCTCTTAAGACCATTCTTCTCTTTAAAGTTGGGGAGGCATTTTACTGTGGATGTGATGGTGGGTTATGGCAGTGTATCTTTGGTTAGGAAAGAACAGGATAATAATTCATATAGAATGTATCTTGATTAGTTGTAGATTGCTTTCCTTTGAAGAACATGAAATGAAGCGTGACTTTAAACCACTGTTTTTTGGGGTTTTTTTTGACAAAGCGAGCTAAGTTTCTTCTAAGGATCTTCATCACAAGTGAAAAGAAACAGGAATAAAACAAAGGCTATTATTTTTCTCTTTATCAATTTTTAAATTTATCCTCCTTTTGGCTATATTGATGAAAAAAAAAGATTGGAACCTAGTTGATTTATTAATTTAACCCTGATCAATGTGGATTGCTTGCAGGACTAGTTAAGTTAATGAGGAAAGTGACCAAAATGAATGGATTTTGAATAGCCAGATCTACATCATTCACCTTAACACAGACTTATCTTTGTTTTAAATAATCAATTTGGCAACGAAGCAGGTAATCTTAAAGGGCAAAGTCCTTTTTCTTATTCTTGTAGACATTGCCACTTTAATTCTAATTGTCTTTTTATGTCCAAAACAAGATGGATATATTTGAAACATTTGTTTTCCTGAAATAGAGCTAGAAGTACTGGGACTGACATAAATGTAAGTGAAATCCAACAAAACTTCAGCAGACAAAAGCACTTGACAATTTTAAGTTTTGTTTTCATTGTCACTTCCGGAAAGCTATGCAATGGAGAAAGAAGAAATGTACGATGGAGAATGAAGTAAGGTAATTAGGTACATATTCTGATCATGAATTTTATGCTTTTAAAGGAGAAGTATATGCATGTGTGTGTGTGTACGCATGTATGTGTATATATGTACATATACACAGAGGTCTCAAAACAACATTGATTTAAAACCAGTAATGTGCCTAAGAAGAGCTTCTCATTTGATGTCTATAATAGAGTAAAATTCACTGCCTTGAAATTGTAGCAAATAAAAATGAAACTTTATTCATCTTCTGTGGATATCTTCTAGTCTGGATATAGCATCTGACAGCGTTCTATTCTGATAATTTCTCTTTGATGTTTTTCTTCTTCCCCAAACAGTTTGTTACAATTTGGTATGGCTTATAATATGAATTTAGAGATGCATTTTCACCTTATTCCCAGAGAGTATTGTTATCTTTTAGCAACTCTTTTGTTGGATACAGCAGAAGGCAACTTGCCATATTTTTCTTTTGAGGTGAATCCGTTTACAACAGCCTACTAGTGATTTGTAGCTGAAAAGAATCAAATTGAAGGCACACATTTATAAAAGAATGTCTCAGTCCCCAAGAAAAGGATTCTCACACCCTTATAGTGTATAACTCCCTCTGGGATCATGAGACAATATCATTTGTATAAACATATGTGGGTATTCTGTTTCTCTTAAGTCTATGTCTATGCAGTATAGACATGTATTTCTTTTTCTGTGAAAGTAGAGAAGGATTGATACAATGCATTGGAATAATTCTGATATTCCAATTAGAATATTTCTGATAGTTCCAGAATATTAGGAGCTGTAGAAAGAATTTGAACTACTTCTGTTAGTTGTCCCAAAAAATAACCAGGTAGAAAACAGGTCTGATAATGCATGGAAAGGTTATGGACTAATCAATGGGATCCTCAGAGGACGGTTGATGCCCGAGACTTGATTCCCAGTCTGCCTCAAGATTTAGTACTAATTAAAGTAAAATGAGCAATAAGATATGATGAAGTAAATAGTATTTGATCAGGACTTAATGGACAAGCAGATGAAAAGAAGGGGAGAAGTGAAGGAAATACGGCAGCTCTGTAGTTTAGATAAACCAGACTCTTACTGTTTCCTGTAACAAACTTTAGAAAAAAATCAAATACAAGATCTAAAAAGGTGATTTAGTTAGGTTTAAAGAATACAGTCCAAGAATACAGAGTATGTACACTTTGGTCATCTAATCTCACCAAAAATTAGAATTAGACTGTTTAGATGAGGGCTTCACTACTGAAATCTGCCAAATACAATATCAACTGCATCAAGCCCTGTATCCCTGTTTATATCAGTTACCACAAGAAACCCAAAGCCCACTTGGATTATTTATTACTTGGATTCTCATTCCCATATGGCTCTGTGCAACTGCTAAGTAGGATCCCATTTCTCCCTTTCCTCCATTTCTTAAAACTCTTCTGCCCTCTAGAATACATTTGTCATAAGCAAAAATACCTCATCTTTAGAGCTCAGCATTGTCTCTGTCTCTTTCTTTTTTTTTTTTGCCATAACTTAAGCCAAATACTAAAGATAATATTTTGCCTCTGTAATTCTAGATGGGTGACTGCTTCCTTTCCCATACTCTTTGAACCAGTGGGCTGGGAAATGGTATAGATATACTACTTGCTCTTCATTGTTGTTTTCAAATTTTTCACCCTTTCTGCCCCTAAAAAGCCACAGCTTTAAAACTCATATCATCAGATTATAACACCCACTGCACCCTTGCACAGTCATCTGGAGACCCCAAGTTGCTTCTCTTAACTCTTTGAAGATTTCAGTGTCTGGATTACTGTCATTCTTTCTAGATTACCCCATTCACAATTTTGATGGGTTCAATAACCCAAGCGGAAGATCTTTTTAATACCCTTGTTTTCTTGCTTCTTTCTTCTCCTGTGGTCTTCTCTCCTTCCTACGTCAGCTACTTATCCTCATGGTCACACTCTCAACTTTGTTACTACCACTGGCTACTTTCCATCTTAAATATTAATTTCAAGCCTTCTCCCTCCTGTGTATCCAGCTTGTTCCCTCTAATATATGATCTCCAAAAATACTTTGTACCCATTGAGACATACAGTCTTTTGGTTATATAACTTAAAAAATGTCTCTCAATATAGTGGCCATGAGACTGCATCTTGCAGACCTCCTACTATAGCTACTGAATTGACACAGGACCCCAGCAGCTGCATTCGCCACCTGAAATCCATTGCTGCATTGGCACTGAGACCAGTGTCTGAGTTGCTGGGCATTTTAAGGCAGACCCATTCTTGGGAGACATGGGACTCCTTTGCCAACTTTGTCTCAAGGACTCTCATGGCTTGCTGAACTTTCCTTAGACTGCATGATAATCTAGGATACTTACACCCAACCTTGTATCCCACTTGTCAGATAGATTGCATCCTGGTCTGGCAGTTCTCCTAGCCCTCTCTGCCTCCATTCCTATTTCCTCTTTTTTTTTTTTTTTTTTTTTTTTTTTTTATTATCAGCCCCGTTTTATTTATTTATTTATTTTAATTTTTTTTATTAGTTTCTGCTTTATAACAAAGTGAATCAGTCATACATATACATCCGTTCCCACATCCCTTCCCTCATGCATCTCCCTCCCTCCCACCCTCCCCATCCCACCCCTCCAGGCGGTCACAAAGCACCGAGCTGATCTCCCCGTGCTCTGCGGCTGCTTCCCACTATCTATCTACCTCACGTTTGGTAGTGTATACATGTCCATGCCTCTCTTTCGCTTTGTCACAGCTTACACTTCCCCCTCCCCATATCCTCAAGTCCATTCTCAAGTAGGTCTGTGTCTTTATTCCCATTTTACAGAGGCATTCTCCTTCATAACATTTTTACACTTTTAATCCCATTTTGCATCTGACTCTTGGAGGAGTGGGACTGAATACTCACTCTGCTCATATCCTTACTTCCATCCTTACCCATATTAGCCTCCATAGTTCACTCACTTTTGTATTCCTTCAACTCTCCTACTCCTTTTTCACTTTGTCACACTTGCCTGGCAAACCCCGAATCCTTCTCATAGCCAGTGGTTTGCCTACTCTGTGCCTGCATCTCTGTAGCTGAAGATGTTGGACACAACACCATTCTGAATCATCTCATTTAAAATTCAAGACCAGCAATGTTTAAGGGTGATCCTCTTACACCCTCCTATTTCACATAGGGCCTTGTGGACTGTTGAAGAGCTTTGGAAGATATGATCGAGAATTTATGTTTTAAAAGGATTCCTCTAGTTGCTGGATGGATAAATGACTCTAGTGGGTCATTTAGAGGTTGTTTACTTGCCCCCCCTCCATGTTTAGTCTCTCTGTCTTCCATTAATATTTAGCTGGTCACTTGGTTACCCAGAATTAAGACTGCACTTTCCAGGCTGCCCCCGACCCCAACCTCCTTGCAGTTATGTGTGGCAATGAAACCAAATTCAGCCCTAGGGATGGAAATTGGAAATGTTAAGTGTAACTTTCAGAAACTGTCTTTTAAAAGAGGGAGACTTTCCTCTTCAACCTTCCTGGCTACATGCTAAATCAGATATGGACTTATGGCTGAATCTTGCATGAACATCTTAGACTGTGAGGGAAATCTTCTTCATTGTGGAGCAGCATGATAGGAGTATGGGTCACTGATATCATAGAACATCATACCAACCCTGAACACTCTACCTGGACTGTTTCACATGTGAGAAAAGTAAACTCCTGTCTTGTTTAAGGTCCTATTATTTCCGGTGAACTGTCATATACACCAATACCTAATCCTAACTGATACAGGAGGAAGTGAGGACACAAGAAAACCTATTGTGAGGGGCTTCCCTGGTGGCGCAGTGGTTGAGAGTCCGCCTGCCGATGCAGGGGACACGGGTTCGTGCCCCGGTCTGGGAAGATCCCACATGCCGCGGAGCGGCTAGGCCCGTGAGCCATGGCTGCTGGGCCTGCGCGTCCAGAGCCTGTGCTCCGCAACGGGAGAGGCCACAGCAGTGAGAAGCCCACGTAATGCAAAAAAAAAAAAAAAAAAAAAGAAAACCTATTGTGAGGTCATTTCAATAACCCAAGTGAGAACGAACTGTGGCTTGGACTAGGTAACAGCAGTGCAAGTGGTAAAAATATTCAGATTCTGAGTGTTTAATGCGGTAGAATATTTGCTTGTGACGAGTAAAGGATAAAAAAAGTCAAAGTGATACAAAATCCAAAGGTGTGAACCTGGGTAACTGGTGGTGCAGTAAACAAACAAACAAAAAATGGGACCACAAGAGGAGAAATAGGTTTAGAAGGGAAAAGGATGAGCTCACTTTACACACTATTGTTCTCTGTTTGAAGTTCTGCCAGGATCACATGGAGCTGTTCAAGATTTCTAAAACATTCAGATGTAGGTCTGTGGATTATTCACATTGAGTTGATAGGTGGTCATAAAAGCATACAGGCTAAGGCAAAAGAGAAAGGAGGGGTGAGGATACTATTCTCTGGATTAATTCTCTACTGGGGATATCCATAGTTAGAAAGCTTTATGTGGTATTGAAGTATGCAGTGAAAAGATGCACTAACCTTTACTAAATTGTAAAATTAGACACTGGCTGCTTTTTGTTTGGCTCTGTTTTCCCATTTAAAAGAACAGGTTCTTTATTTATTTATGAAGGGCCTGAATCCAAATTCTCTTCAATGAAATTATTTTGGTAACTTTGGGTGAGTATTCTACGGCCTAGAGGTTATATCACTAAATTATCACACATTTGGTACAACAGTTCAGGAAAGCCTTTTATGTGAAAGCCCAGAATTAGCATAGGAACCAATGAAGAATATAGCATAACTCCTTTTTGCACCCAAGGAGCAATCTTTTCATGTGGATATGTTGGCAAAATGATGCTTACATCTAGGCCTACTTTGAAAATTAAAGCAAAAAACCTCTCTTTTGGGAATAAAAAGCACAGCTTAAAGTAATTTTTTTCAGGAAGTTTTCTTGCCTTGAATATAAATGATCCTCTTATACATTGTTTTTTTGACAGTATGGTCTGGCATACAATATAGTGACATATGAGCCTTGTACATGCCAGAATTCTTTTTTGATGTATTATTAATGGATTTTTAAATTTTGGAAACAAATTTACAATTAAGAAGTAGCTAATAATTTTGGAGCATTTATGATTTTCTTTTACCTTGTTCAATAAAGGCAGCATGTTAAGGCGAAAAGAGCATGGACCTCGGCATCAGGCTGATAGTGTTTTGAATACCACTCTGCCACTTGCTACTAGTGTGACCAGTTGGTTTATCTAAATAAAGAAAATCACTTCTCTGTTATAAGGTTGTGAGGATTAAATGAGGTGATGCCAGTGAACTGTATTTCATATGGAACATTATGATCATAACAGAGCATTTTATAGTAATTGTTGTTGCTAGTGTAATTATTAATAACGATTTCCATCCATAACAAACACTGGCTTAGCATTCTTTTCGACATAAAAAGAAAAAGAGAAATAATCTCTTTTAGCTGTAGAATAGTAGCCCTGTCTTTTGTGCTGTTGCAGTGCTTCTTATAGATAATGTTTGCATAGGCGACACACTCTCACGGGCATATGAAATTTCCATGGGTTATAAGTAATTCCTGGCAAACTAGTTATTTTGTCATTCTCTCTACTACTCAGGAAAGTATATTGGGATACAAAAAGGATTTATTCATTTAACAACTATTTGATGAGAGCCTACTATATCTGAGGTACTTTCTTGATGAATGAAAAGGGAAGGAATTAGCCACCTGAAGCATACAACCTAGTAGGTGTGAAAATGATGTTATTATATGAATAATCTTAAATGTGATCTAATTTTTCAAATGGATCATTTCCCAAACCTTGAAATTCTAACATGTAATGAATTATTGTGACATCCTTCACAGCTAATTGAGATATTTCAGTATGTTGCAACCTTGGAGTTGAAATCTAATCTAAAGCATCATGATTTATGCTAAATCCATCTAGGGAGCAAGAAAACCATAATAGGAGATGATAGCTAACATGTATAATATCTTATTAACAGGTAATCACAGAATAGGTAGTGTGGTGAGGATTAGATAAGTACTTCAGGATAGCTCTGCTTCTTTCATATTCTGGCCTGATATTTTAATCAAGAGAAACCCAACTTGAAACTAATGTGCACCCTTTTGGCTACTTTGACTTGTGCCCCCTCAACCCACTGCTTCCCTTGGAGGGCCTCTGGTGATTCCAAACTGTATCTAATGACAGTTTTCCTGTGGGAAGCACTTTGCCCTGGTGATAATGTTGTCTCTGACCATCTACTCATACATATCAATGTGGCTTTCGACAGCAATGTGGCTTTCGACAGCAATGTGGGAAGCCATGCTTGTGACTCTGGTATAGAGATCAGCACAAGGGATTCTGGAAATGTATCATGGGTGGCATCAGAGCAAGCTCAAGAGAAACAGCTTAAAACTACATAGATTCAGAAGATATATTTTGGGTAGAACATGGAGTAATAATAGTTTGTGGATTATTTTTCTTTCCTGTAAATATCAGTAAGACATTTTTAATAGTACAGGTTCATTTGTAACAAAGGACACAGTTTAAGAATACAAATAATTTACATTCTTTTTAGTTCTCAAAGTTCACCTCTATTTCATTCTGAAGGATGGGACTTGTAAGACAATCTTCTGATTCCTAGAGCTCTTTTTTTTTTTTTTTTTTTTTTTTTGCCATACGCGGGCCTCTCACTGTTGTGGCCTCTCCCGTTGTAGAGCACAGGCTCCGGATGCACAGGCTCAGCAGCCATGGCTCACGGGCCCAGACTCTCTGTGGCATGTGGGATCTTCCCGGACTGGGGCACGAACCCGTGTCCCCTGCATCTGCAGGCGGACTCTCAACCACTGCGCCACCAGGGAAGCCCCCTAGAGCTCTTTTATTCTTTAATTTGGCTCTACTGTGAAAGAGCTTTCATTTTATGGGCAAAAGGTAAGAAAACAAATGGTTACACAGATATTTCCAGTGCACCATAAGGGCTGAGAAATTACCACAAAGTGCCACTATCCTAGTTGCCTTAGGATTTTGGAGACATCTATTGGTTATGTTAAAATCTGCTTTTTTATGACAATGGAAACACAAGGAGCCACTGGAGCATTAAGAAAGACAGTGTCGGTGAGAGATAGATAATAGGTCGTTTAATCAACATGTTTGAGAGCTGCCTTCTTGCAAAGCAATGCTCCCAGCTCTAGGACCAAGTGGAGGCAGGTTCACAGTGGTACAAATAGGCAGTTCCCTTCAGCTAGTTCTAATTTCATGGTTTTAAAGGTGGTTCTAATTAGAATAAGGTTTAATTTGGTCACATCTAAAGTATTCAAGATTGTAATAAAAATTTCCCTAAATAAGCAAGACTTATACAATAAGCAAAAATTATCTTTGAGTTTCAAGACTTTCCTGCTCAGTGTGCCTTTATCAATTCTGGATCCCCTCTGTCTATACCATCCCCAGTAATTTTTTTTTTAATTAATTAATTTATTTATTTATTTTATTTTTGGCTGCATTGGCTCTTCATTGCTGTGCTCAGGCTTTCTCTAGTTGCGGTGAGCAGGGGCTACTCTTTGTTGCAGTGCAGGAGCTTCTCTTTGCGGTAGCTTCTCTTTTGCGGAGCATGGGCTCTAGGCACGTGGGCTTCAGTAGTTGTGGCACATGGGCTCAGTAGTTGTGGCTCATAGGCTCTAGAGCGCAGGCTCAGTAGTTGTGGCGCACAGGCTTAGTTGCTCCGTGGCATGTGGGATCTTCCCGGACCAGGGCTCGAACCCGTGTCCCCTGCATTGGCAGGCAGATTCTTAACCACTGCGCCACCAGGGAAGTCCCCCAGTAATTTTTTGATATTCCATTTCCGAAGAGTTTGATAAAAGCTGGCCTAGTTAACTAGTTTTGCTATATATCTAAATTCTGAGAATCTTGAGGAAAGATGATTTAAGAGGGATGAGGGGAAGAAGGTTAGAAAGCAATATTCCAACAGCACAATCACACTTTATCCCAATAAAGTAAAAACAGGGGAAGCATTTAAACAAGCTAATGTGGCCACAAAATCTAGGTTTTAAAAGGGCATGCACAAAAGATGAAAAGAGGATAACCATGGGAGAGTATGAAACTAGCAGATATTTGTGAGACATATTAAGAAGAACAAATTTATATCTTGTTTATATTTAAAATAGATATAATAAAAAGGAACAAACTAATATTTATATTTAAAATAGATATAATAAAAAGGAACAAACTATTGATGCATGCAAAACTTATTAGATGAATTTCACAGACATCAGGCTGAAAGAAGCCAGTCTCAAAAGGTTACATACTATATGATTCCATTTATATGACATTCTTGAAAAGACAAAACTGCAGTGATAGTGAACAGATCAGTGATTAGCAAAGGTTAGGAATGAGAGGTGTGTGTGTGACTATAAATAGGTAGCAGTAAGGAGGTTTTTGGGGTGATGGAACTGTTCTGTATCTGACTGTGGTAGTGGTTACATGAATCTGAGTCGGTGTAGAACTGTATACCTAATAATAAAAAGTTATGTTTACTGTATGACACTTGGAAAATAAAATTAAAGAAATAAAACTTCACAGAGGAAAAAAAGAGGTATAATAATACCAGGCTTATGGAGCAGTTGGTAATATTAACTGAGATCGTGTGATTGTATGTGTGTATGTAAAGCACTCAGCACATCCTTAGTTGGTGCTCAAAGCACCAACTTTTCTGTACTTCTGCTTTTAGGTAAGTCATCAATCCTACCTATACCTCTAGTTCCTTATCCTTTTTTAAAAATTGAAAAAACTAAATCACACTGTTTCAGACATGCAGCAGATAGTCTCTGTGTGTGTGTGTGTGTGAAAGCTGGAAAATTCATCAGAACATGTTTTAGATATTTTTGAATAGATTTGTTGTACAGCAGGGATTTTTTTCTGCCAGTGGAATATTGCCTTCTAAGAAATCTCATTTGGTTGTTATGAGGATTAAATCCGGTATTGTATGTAAAGATAGAGTATACAGTAAACAAAAAATTGGCAGTCAATTTGCATTTGAATCTAATTCTAGTACTAGCCATATTCACCTCACAGTGTTGTGGGAAATACATGTCAGTATGTTGTAAACTGTAAAGTATTATCTAAATATAATATTGTCTCTGTAGCTTATTTTCCTTTAAATTACTCAATGCATACATAAAGTGAATATATCCAGTGTGTCATCTATTTAGATTCCTTACAGTGGTTTGTCTTTAAAATAATATTTTTCTTAGGAGCATCAATTTTTGTTGGAAACAAAGATCTCAAAAATATACTAGATTAAAATACTGTATGTGCTTTTGAGAAAATTGTGTGGCACTAAAAGAAAATAATTATTCTAAGCAGAAGGAAAAGCATATTTTTAGGGGAGTGTTTGCCTTCCTCATAAGTATTTCATTTAAAAAGCTTTGGAGGGGCTTCCCTGGTGGCGCAGTGGTTGAGAGTCCGCCTGCTGATGCAGGGGACGCGGGTTCGTGCCCCGGTCCGGGAAGATCCCGCATGCCGCGGAGCGGCTGGGCCCGTGAGCCATGGCCGCTGAGCCTGCGCGTCCGGAGCCTGTGCTCCACAACGGGAGAGGCCACAACAGTGAGAGGCCCACGTACCACAAAAAAAAAAAAAAAAAAAAAAAAAAAAAAAGCTTTGGAAAACTTATAATGAGAGTTTAGTTTGTAAGATTGTGACATACTTGTCTTTTGACCATTTCTTGATTTCTTTTTTACTCTCCTATGAAATAAATGGTCCTTACCCAAAGGATGGGTAATATATTCTCTTCTGGAACTATAGTGATGTCTGTTTGAAAGCCAAGGTTTAAAAATGTTCTTTTAGAGTACCACGTTTAGTGAAAAAAATGTAAAGAAAAACAAGGATATTTAAAAAAAAATGTGGTCTGTATTTTTTCACTACAAAAGAAAAAAAGATAAAGCTATATTTTCAGAAGAACACCAGAGAGCTTTCTGCGAGAGTTGGCAAACGCATCAAGGCATTGTTTGTAGATATTACTTTTGATAGGTTTGATATACAGCATAGTTTTCCAAGCCAATGGAATATTGTCTTCTTACTGATCTCATCAGGCCAGCAGTGCTACTGCCATATGCTGGCTTATCAGCTCCAGCCAGAGTCTGCTGCACTTGCACGCACTTTCATAGCCTGAGAGGAAAATAAATTGTACCCAAGCAGTTAATAAGAAAGAATTATTGTGAGTGAGATGCATGACATCATGAGTGAGCATCGTGTTTTACAGACTAAATGTTGATTTGCCAAAGGGAAAAAAATTCTCCCTATACATGAAATGAAAATTTCATTTCAAAATTGTCATTTTAAGTGTATTTGCTGGTTTCCTAGTTCGAGAAGTGAATATTATCTATTTTTGATGTGTTTTGGGAATAGTACTGAAGAGGCAATTCGCACTTTCTGTGTTTTGCTAATGGACATTTTATCCATTCCAGGTATTTAATGAAACATCTGTTTTTATTTATTGAAGCAGATATATAATACCTACAGGTACATAGGATGTATGCTTTAAAGCACCAAACATAGGAACATAATCTCTAATAGCATGACTGAATTGCTTATGAGGAGGCTAAGGTCCTTATTACTTTTTTTCAATCGTTTGGGTCAACATTTCTAATGTCAAAGTATTTGTGCATGAAGAGCCTGATTAGTTGAATTTAATAGGTGTTAACTGTTAATATAAAGTACGATCTTTGTTAAAAAAGGGAGATGAAGTCTTAGTTCTTCTATTCTAATTAGTTATGGCCTCAGAAGTTTGTTAATACTTGATCACAGTCAAAGAGGTGAAATAACTTTTGTAAGGTCATAGAACTATTACTTGAAGGAATTATACTTCAGACTGAGGGCTGTCCAATTCTACTCAGAAAATGCATATTTTGAATTAATTTTTGCTTACTCTATATTTAGAAACAGAAGAAACCAGATATAAGATAACACTGTTTGCTGTCGTAAATCAATGCCAAATTTTTAATAGTTTGACCCAACAAAACAACATTTATTGCTCATTAAGAATCCACTGTGGATCTATGTAGCCCATGAGCAGCTTTCCTCCACCCAGTGATTCAGGGACTCAGGACTCTTTTATTTGTGGCTCCACCATCCATTATGGCCTCAAAGTCATCTGGCAGGTTGGGGAAGAGGTACTGGAGAAGGAGCACCTGATTTTAAAAATCCTGGCCTGGAAGAGACACACACCATTTCTGCTGCTATTCTATTGGTGAGAATGAGTCAACACACCAGAATATAAGAGAGGCTGAGTGTGGTAGGCAGAATTTTTGGATGGCTTCCCAAAGATGTCTCACCCTAATCCACAGAACCTGTGAATATAATGAGGTATCACTCCCATGATTATGTTACATTAAATGTCACGATGCCCTTAAGCTAGAGATGATCTTGGTGGGTTTGATCTAATATAAGCCCTTAAAACAGAGTGTTCTCCCTGGCTGATGACAGAAGAGGAAATCAGAGACACTCTAAGCACAAGGGGGGGATTTGACAGCTGTTGCTGGCTTGACTATAAAAGGAGTCACTTGAGAAGGGGTGACGGCAGCTTCTAGAAGCTGAGCCAGCCTTCAGCTGACAGACAGCAAAGTGGAACCTCCTTCCTACATCTGTAGGAACTGGATTCTGCCAACAGCCTAAATGAATTTGGAAGGGGATTCTTCACCAGAGTTTCCCAGTCTGGCTGAAACCTTGAGAGACACTAAGCAGAGAAAGTAGCTGAGCCACACCAGACTTCTGATCTAAAGAACCGTGAGCTAATAAACCACTAAGTTTTATTCAGCAATAGAAAACTAATCTACTTTGAAATGTTCTATTAGAAGAAAAGATTCCTGGATCGCACCCCACAGAGAATCTGATTCAGTCTGGAAATCTGCTTTTTTAACAAACATGCTAAGTGATTCTGCTTGAAGATAATACAAGGATCACACTTTGAGAAGAAAAAAGAAATCTCTAAGTCAATGAATGGTTTTCAAGTATGTATTTTTTTGGGACAAGTGTCTAGGCTGTAAGTGATTCACAGAGAGACCTTATTCAAGGTCTTGACCTTATTCAAGTTTGGGAGGTTGGCTTCCAGAGTGTCTGGATTGGGGCCAAGAGAATCTATACTTTTTACATTCTCCCTAAGTGATTCTGGGCCTCCTGTGTTTAGAAATCACTTTCTTAAGGCTTATAGTATCCTCCCTCTGTAAGACCATGCCGTGGCAGACCCAAATTCCAAAATTTAGAAAGGCATTCTACCAAAGAGTAAGCTGAGAAGATGCCACCTGAACATTTTTTCCCCCTCTTTTCATGTCCAATCCTAGAGCAAGAATGGCTTTTCTTAATTTGTGTAGATAATAAGGAGTATGGTTTTGCTTTGGTGAAAAGTTTTCTTTTTTCTTCTGAACCTTTAAAAAAGCATTAAACCTCACCATGTAATGAAATATGCTTTATTTGGAGACAGAAAATGAAAAAAAGAAACAAACAATAATTAAATCCTCTAAATAATGTGAGCTTTGTGGTTAAATCTCCCTGCAACTCCTTGAAAATTTAATAAGGGAATAAAGACTGTTTTCCATTTGTGTAATACAGTGCCTCATTTCTCTTCTCTATGAAATTGTCTCTGGCTAAAGAGTGCCTCACAATTTAGATTGCTGAGTATCTAGCTTGAGAGAATTTTATGCGTCTATTTTTTAACTCGGGTCACTTGTGTACAACCATATTATCTTACATCCAAGTAGGATATAAAACCAGGAGACTAGGTGAGGGGAAAAAAGTCAGGGATGAATGTCATATTATATGATCCAATTACCCACAGTCCCTGACTTGCATATGCCTGACTTATGAATGTCCTTGCATTTATAAATGGGTTCCTGAGAGAGGGTCAGCAGAATTCTCTCTTTCTCTCACCCCTGTCCCTTTCTGTTTTATTCATAGGTTGAGCACTTTCAGAGCTGTGGCAAAGAGGTCGGCGTCTTACTGCTGTCCCCCATCTTCATACTTTACCATTTCTTAATACTAACATTAGAAGTAGTAATGTATAGGAAAAGAAGCAGGAACTTTAGGGGGAAAAACATGCAAACTTCATTCCAACTTTATTTCTTACTGCCTTGTCCTCTTCCTCAGCCCTCACAATGCTTTTTTATAAAAAACCTGTAAAACACATATTCACCTTTGCCAACTGCTTCTCATGTCCATGTCTCACCCCAGAGCCTCTCTCTTAGGCAATGGGCACTAGATTACTTATGGTCTGGAGTTGATGTGCCTCACTATTGAACAAAACATAGTAGGAGAAGAAGGAGATGGAGTTCTTGCTCTTATCTGGGGAGAATGTGCTGTTAACAGCTCAGGCTGGAATTTGAGATATATTTTTCTACAGAAACAATGATTTGGATGATGGTTACCATTCATCCTATTTTGGATGTGGTTAATACATATTTTGATTTTAATAAGATATTGATAGTTATCTTTGGAGCCCAATCCTAATGTATAAACTACCTCATGAACAATAACATGCATAAAGAATTGGTGTATGAATGAAATAAAATGAAAGTAGAAAATGAATGTAAAGTTCCTATCACTGTGTTTAGCTCACAGTAGACAACTGATATTTTTGTTTGCTTTAAAGATTATTTCTCTTTCTTGTGATTTTTTTTCCTGTGAGAAAAAGTTTTACAAATTCCAAATGACTGACCCAGAAATAAAATTTTGAGACGTAAAAGACATACCTCTCTTTAGGTCTTTCTGTACCCATAGTGCTCGCTGAGTGGGTATGGTCCTCATGCACTCAGGACTGAGCTGTTAGTCCTCGGACAGCCATTCCACAGGCTGATCAGGGGTTGTAACACACTGTGGTACAATAGGCTTTTATTAAGCCACTTGGGATATCCCACGAGAATGCTATTTTTTCCCCATAAAAATCTGAACTAAGGGACCATTATTAATCAGTGCACTTTACTGGAGCTGAGGGCCATGTTAAGGAGCTGAGGCCGGTAGCCTTCTTAGGCTGGGCAGGAGGTCGGTTTCTGAGTGGACTGCTGGCAGGATGAGGACAGCACAGGTGCAACCTCAGAGAGGAGCACAGGCAGGAGACCATGGGGCTGCTGAGCTATGGGTCCAATCGCCTTGGCTCCAGACTTTCCAGATCCCAGTTCTCGTTTGCCTGAGATTCAATTACATTTTGATTCTATTCTTGGATCAAGAGTTCATTGTTTCCTCCAGTTCTCTGTGCTCCTTCTCCCTCAGCCCTGTTCTTTGTGACTTCGACTCAAGCAGCACCTGCTGTATATTTTGTTGAGCTCTCAGTCTGCCACGCTTTCTGGAGTTTCTTGGTATAATTTTGATACATGTAGAAAGAGACTGCAGTTTTTGAATCCATGCTAATTATGTGGTTGACACAGTACCCAGTATTAAAGCTGGACTTAGATGGAATATATGTCTGCCTTTAACATTTTTATCTTAATTGTTCCCGTTCACTTAAGAAGCGTCTCTCTTCCAGAGCTCACGTTGATTTTACAGCACTTAGAGAACTGTGTTTATTTACCCTTTGCACAGCTATTAAGTTATTAACCTCTGTTGTAGAAAATCTTTTAGGTAGTGTATGAAATTACAGAAATTAGGACCAAAGTTGATGAAATGAAGAAAGCATCTCAAACTTGTATGTGAACAAAAATCAGCTTTTATTTTAACTTTACTTCATATCTCTTTCCATTTCCTTCTAGGTTGATTTATCTTGAATGAACTGCTAAATCTCTAAGCATTACATTGATTGTAAAGCAACAGCTCCTCCTGTGGGCCCCAGGAGTTAGCCAGGGATCTGAACTCAAGTTGACCACTTTCCAGTTGTATCAGGGAGGGTCAATTCATTCAGTTACTTAAGAGCAAGGAGCTTTTGTTTCTGCATATATGAGATGCATCCGTTTCTTAAAAGTTCCAAAACTAATAATATTTGTTATATCCTGTCAGGAAAAACATTGAGGTGAATGAAGAGTTATTATTCTGACTCCCTTGTCAGTCCTGTTATTAGGATGTCATAAATATTTTGATTCAAATCCTCAATAATCTTCTCTGCTACTACAAGTATACACCAATGTAGCACGTAGAACACGTCCTAACACATGTTGAGAGCTCAAAATATCTTTTTCGAATAAATAAAATAAATCATGTATACATTTGTACATATGTTTTTTTTTTTCACAAAACCCATGATCTTTTTATTTTTTACTTTTTTTTTTTTTTACAAAAACAAGATCATACTCTACATATTATTCTGTGGTATGCTTTTATTGATGTGATTTCTAATTGGTTCATTTTTTCTGCCACTAAAAGTGATACTGTAATAAACTTCTTTGTACATACATCATTATGTGTGGGTGCTTTCCTTTTTTAGAAGATACATCGCTAAGTAGGCACTTTAAAGATGGCACTTTAAAACTTTCAATAGGCATTGTCAGATTATTTTTCCAAAATTTTGTAGTAATTCACACATTCACTGTCTATGTATGAGCTGCTCATTTCTTAAAATAGGAATGTTAATACCTAAATTATAGGATTGATAAGAAGATGCAATTAATCTCTCACTTTCCCTCTCTCTCCATAGATTTGGTACCTAGCACATAGTTGCACTAAAAAACTTTTTTTCTTCTTTTATTCTCCATGCTTTCTTGTTACTGAAAGTGTCTCATGAAAACTTTAGTATTTTTATAACTGCCTTTCTCAGTCGACTGCCATTAGAAATGTGATATACATAGGAAGTAGGATCCAACTTACAGTCAAACAGTTTCTGGTTATGTAAGTGACTCTTCTGATAAACCTTAAAAATTGTGGGAGAAACTTTCTGTTGACCAAAAAGCAAAACCCTAAGGTTAGGTGACTGTATCTCCCAGTTTTCCCAGCACAATCTCTGTTTCATTTGCTGCTGCACTATCCTTTTTGCTTTGTGCTTTTTTTCACTTTCAAAAGTGCCCTAGTTTGAACCATAAACTATGTGGTTACCCAACCTAAGGCTAAGAATTGTCTATATAAGCCACTAGGAAAAGGGGCAGATTAAAGCCTAAAGATGAAATTGGGAAAAACCACACTTAAGAACTTTACCATAGAGGGACTAAGTCGCCCAGAGTAAGCAGCAAGATCTGAAAAGCCTAAAGCATTAAAGAAGAAGAAAATGGAAATAATCAATTAAATTTTTTTTCTTTTGCTTGGATGAGTGAAAATGAAAGCTTCCAGTTGAGTATGTCTGAGAGATTATCCTAGTTAATGTTAGGATGAAGATTTATATAGTGTACTCATTATTGCTTTGCCTTGGGAACACAGAAACGTGGAGAGTTTTTAAAGTAGGTTTCTGTTTTTGTTGAACAGGTATTTTTCTCTTACGACTTGGTTCCACTATATGATCACATTTCTTTGCATAATTTGTATTTGATATATGTATGAGTCCCCATTTTGAACAGACCATATGGAAAGCTCCATGAGTGCCCTGGGAACCAGGAGTGTGCGGTGATTAACCATGGGTTCTGCTATTTGTGCAGCAGATGAGCAGAGCTGTGAAATAAAAGGCATCACACAATTGTTTCGTTGCCCTTATTTTGTCCTTTGTTCGTTGATGCTTTACTACGGATAAAAAAGTTAAACAAAATGAGAAGTCCCCGAGAAGCAAGGAAGAGAAATGGTAAAGAGTTTTTCAGAATAAGGTAGGCTATTCATTGTTCAAACTTTGACAGCCGGAAGAGTACATTTTGTGAAAATGAAACTAAAAATATGGTTACTGGTTTCTCAGGAAGCCCAAGGAACTTTTTTATTTTTTATAAATTTATTTATTTATTGTTGGCTGTGTTGGGACTTCGTTGCTGCGCGTGGGCTTTCTCTAGTTGTGGTGAGCGGGCGTCTCATTGCAGCGGCTTCTCTTGTTTTGGAGCACCGGCTCTAGGCGCGCAGGTTTCAGTAGTTGTGGCACACAGGCTCACTAGTTGTGCCTCACGGGCTCTAGAGTGCAGGCTCAGTAGTTGTGGCACACGGGCTTAGTTGCTCCGCGGCATGTGGGATCTTCCAGGACCAGGGCTCGAACCCGTGTCCCCTGCATTGGCAGGTGGATTCTTAACCACTGTGCCACCAGGGAAGTCCCAGCCCAAGGAACTTTTAACATGTATGAGACAATGCAATTGACAGTAACTGGTTTTGTAATTAAATTTGGCTTAACATGTATTTATTTAACAAGTATTTTATGTGCATATGTTATTGGAGGCACTATTGTTGGGCATTGAAAAGAATGCAGCTACTTATCTTTAAAAAATTTACAGTCTGTCTGTGGAAACCATTCTAACACAAGAGTAAATATCTAGATGAAATAATAAGTTGAAATTGAATCCCTATAATATATTTAGCAATATATCAGTTTCAGAATTTAATATTTGAAGTTCAAATTTTCTTAATAATTTTTAACCAAATTATTTAATAGACATTGAATAAAAATGAAACAAATTTTCTGTGCTTTGAAAGACATACTTTACCTTGTTAGTGCAGGGTTGTATAAACTTGGCTAGCTTTCTCTATAATAATAGTGTTTCTTAAATTTGGCTAAAAATCAAAATGACGTGGAGGGCTTGTTAGCAGTTGTCTAACAGGCCCTTTAGTCATCCTTTACTCATGAATTTAGTGTGCTGAGGTTCCAGTGCAATGAAAAGGTGACAAATATGAGTCTGTGGGAAGAAACTTAAGAACAGATGGCGTTCATTCTGTCCACTGACCTTCCTTCCAATGAGCAACCTTTTTCTGAAACTTATGTTAGTTAAAATTTCCCAGTGTGCACCTTCTCCACTGTTCTTCCAATTTGTCCTGCATCTTATAATAATCTGAGACACTATCCAGAAAAGGAGGACTTGAGACTGTTAATAATGTGGTAGGAGTGGGGGAGGGACGTTTTAACCTCCCTCTCAGTGGCTCCATTTAGCTTTTAATCCTTTCCTCATGCATGTTGGACAAACATGTCAATGATACTATAATTCACCATGGTGAAAGTTCCAGTTGGATTTAGGGCCTCCTGATTTTGGAACTTGTTCTCAAAGTAAATCATACCTAAAAGGTGGTAGAAAAGCAAAGACCTTGGTATTTTTGTGGAGTGGTAGTCACCATGTGTGGTGGGGGGAAAGGCATTTTAAACCCCTGTGTGTAGCCTACAGTTGTGTAATGTTGGGAGGCCCATTTTGAGCCTCTCCACATTTTGTGTTAGCACTATCACACATGCTCTCTCATCCTGCCCACCATATGAACTCCCTACTTTTTCATACCTTCTCAACTACAGAAAATGGTTGCTTGATGCTATTTAATCATAGTTATCCACTATTTTGGGATTGTTCATTTGCATCAGCTATCTTGTTTGATCCCCACAAGTCCTACCTCATCATGGATGTCTTCTCTGCCACTACAGTTTAAACCAGGACCCCTGGTCCTACTCTCTCAAATTATCCTGTGTTTTTCCTCCATTTCACTATCACAGTTTATAAGACTACAAGACTTTCAGCTTACATGAGCAGGAGCGACTCCAGTTCTTCAACAGTGCACCCTTCAAATCTTACACAGTGTTTAGAATATAGGACATATTCAATGAGAGTTTGTAGAGTGAAGAAGTAGAATGAAATCCAACTGCGTGTAGTAACACTGGAAACTGCTGCCTACTTCACATGCTTAAAGAACTGAGACACATTGAGCAACGAGACTTTGTTTTGCACTCTGCTTATCCAGTTATATTCAGAGTCATGGTTTCTAAAAATAATTACACATGTAACTAAATGAGAGTGGAATGTGGGGTCATCCTAGTTTTATTGAAAATCAGAAAGGCTTTCGTTATTTTCTGGGCTAGATAAAGTGAAGGAGAATCTGGAAATCTTTTCATTGAAATGTTAAAAATGTTACATATTTTTTGAATAAGTGAATCAATGAATATTATTATAGCATTTTTCGTGGTTTAATACCTTTCTGTGAAACATCTGACATGGGATTCTATAAACTACAGTGTACTCATGAGGTAGTTCCAGTTTGGTGAAAATTATTCCTTTGCTTTCTTTTTAGGAAATTAAAGTAATTGAGAAAGAAATATCAATGAGAGGACTAGAGAAAATCATTCTAGGATACTCTCAATGGTAAAGTGAATGAGATTGAGAACTAAGTGTGTAGTCAGTAATAGAATATGGATTGGAGAATAAAAGCAACTGAGGCAAAGGGAAGGGAGGTGAGCAAAGCCAAGGAAAAAGACAGTTGTATGGAGCATCTCACTGGGACAAATGGGAGCTATTTTTTTAAAACAGAAATTAAATGTTATGTTGTGAGAGCAGGCAGTTATTCCCCTACTTTCTGTTACAGGATGAACATACATTTGACTTGGCTTTTACAGAAAACTCTTAAGCGTGATGGCCACACAGAGGAACAACAGTTGTTAACTCTCTGTGGGGAAATAAGCTACAATGTAAGTAATACAAGTGCCTATTTAGCCACTATTAAAGGACCTGATTGAAAATAATTGCCTGTATCTAAGGTTGAAATTTAACTTGCTTACATCACATAATTACCTCAACAACCTCTGAATAAAGGTCACTTATGGCATTAAGAAGGTATAAATTGCTAATTAATACTTTATGTTGAAATTGAGTTACCTAAGATTTTGAGGAAATGTTCAGTGAAATAGTAATGGGTACTAAGATTTCAAATTACTCCGATTTCTAAAGGTGATACAGCTCAAGAAAGGAAATTCCAGCCAGTAACTTTAAAAGTCTGTTTTAGAGAGAGTAGTGAGTGTTAATTAGATCAAAATTTCTATTACCTCTAGAAGTGCATTCTTTGATTAAATACAAAGAACTTAAAACTTTGTACTGCCAAATTTGGCTTTCCTTTCAGGAGTTTTGAATAAATGAAAGAAACAGATTAGAATTCTCTGAGTTTTGTAATCTAAGAGTTTTAAATTCCTTTGCTGGTGTAATGAAGGATATCTAATGCTGGTCCAGGATGGTGGCAAGGGCCCAGTGCTTGGCTATTGGCTGATGTAGAGGAGAGGTGGATTCCAGAAGCAGAACCCTCTGGACTGGGATTCTAAAACCATTCTATAGGCACCAGATCCAAATAAAGCTGGACATACAGAAAAGTATGCTTCAGAGAGGGAAGAAAATGGAACACTTGTTGATGCCTACCAACTGCCAAGCTCTAGGACATGAACTTTCATATATATATTATCTATTTAATACACACAGTGACCCTGAAAGGCCAGTAAGGAGATTATGTCTATGAATTGGAGACATTTGAGGATTTGCTTAAGTTCAAGTGTTAAGAGTCCATATGCACACTCAGTGCTGTGTGACTGTGGAGTCCATGCTGTTTTCCAGCATATTATTCTGCCTTCCTTGGAGAAGGATTGGGTGTCTGAGATATGATGGAGAAAATTACAAGAGTGTTCTTAAAAAGAGGTGATATGAATATGGCTGATCTATGCTGGAAGCTATTAACATTAGTGAAAATGATTTTCTGATGTTAATTTATTAAAATTTTCATCCATTCAACAAATCCATATTTTTTGAATGTTTACTCTGTGCTGATCGCTGTGCTAACCTCTGTGGTGAGCATAGCAGTTATGTTCCCTGCTTCAACAAGTGATATTACCTAGGGTAGGAAGCTGCCTAGCAGTAGAACATCTTATATCAAGAAAATGCATAAGAAAGTAGGTGGTAACTGTTAGACCTAAAGGAGCAGTAATTTTAGATAATTACAAATATTAGATAAGTACTTAGGAATTCTATAGATTGCACTGTCTGATTTGTTTATTTTAATTTAAGCAGGCTGAGATTTAATTACTAAATGATATTGAAGCAAGATTTTAATTCCCTTCATTAGGCAAGCCTATGAATTTCATAAAAAATCTGTGATGTGTTGGTAGTAGGATAACAATCAGGGGCTCTAAGACTGGAGAAAAGAAAAATGTATCATCAGTCAACAAGTACTCATTAATATTCTACTTCAGTGAAATCTTCAAATTTAAAGGCAATTAAAGATGACTGTAACTCTTTCCAAGTAATCATTCACAAAATTCTATTCATTCTTTGCTAATTCGTTTAGCTCACTTTCATTACCTTTTATACCACGTTTATCTCCCCAAAGGCAGTGAGGGGTTCCTACGAAGCTGGCCTGGGGCTCTGTTCTCTGGGCCCTCCTTTTTCCCTTTCAGTTTCTGAGAGGTTCTTTGAAGCACAGTTTAAAAACCATCAATCTAGCTAAATTGCCCAACTGATCTGGTTTACACCAAGATTGGCAAGAAAGAAATTATCAGAGATAGATAACAAATCAAACAAATAGATATTTGCCAAATATCTAGTACTTGCTTGGCACTGTGCTAAAGAAGCTTATACTGTAGTTAAGGAGAAAAACCGTAAACACATCTAAAATTAAGTTGAGTAAGACTAATTTCAAAAGATTAATGAAAAAACTTAACATGGACAAATTTGGGAGAGGCTAGAGAAGTTAGGGAAAGCTTCATGGAGGAGAAGATACTGATAGTGACTTTGAAGAATGGATCTATTTGGGTAGATTGGGAGGAGCAGAAACAGAAGTCAGGAAACTAGCTTTTGTCCTAATAACCCACTGACTTTCTTTTTTTTAATTGAAATAGCCACTTCTATTCAATATACTATTGGAAGTCCTAGCCACAGCAATCAGACAACAAAAATAAATAAAAGGAATCCAAATTGGAAGAAATAAATAAGCTACAAGGACCCATTGACTTTTATGCTATGTTCTGGACAACAAGGATATGACCTACTGTTTAACACATGACACAGCTTTTTACTTTTTCAGTGTAGTCCTGGAATGTTTAAGCCAGAAACTTTTTGTGTAATTACTTTTGCAGTGTTTAAACTTCCAGTTAGGTAATACCACAGTTCCAATTGCAAAGAAACAGGTTTTACTTAAAGTCATTATCTAGAAGGGGAAATAAACATTCCATAGGACATATTTTAGTCCCCTACCCCCCATAATATACAGTTAGTGATTTTTATCCAAAAGCTTCCTCCATAAGTCTTTAGCCCTCTGCAAGAATTTAAATAAAAGGAGAAAATAGGCAGAGAAATTCCATAAATGTAAATGGTTTAGAGATTTTGATAACTTCTACTGATGCCCTGAACTCATGATGATGATTCTATAGTGCCAATGAGATTGCTAACTGTATGGAAATTGTTACTGATTGCAGCTCAAAAGGTTTGTGTTTTTTTAAAAAAAGTATTTTAGGAGATTCTTTGGAGAAACACAGTAGCTTTTTTTTTCTTTGCTTTGATTATATGTGTAGGTCTCTGAATTCTTGAAACTAAAAATCCTAAATCAGTGACACTCAGAACTGGACTTTAGAAATATTGTGAAGTTACTTTTGATAACTTTATTCTGAGTCAGTCTTGGGAATTGGAAATTGTGACCATTCCCCTGGACCCATCACTATTTATGCTCAATAGAGACTTCAGGATGTTGTCCAGTGTAGAGGAAAGATGATTCTGCCATCTATTGCTTAAAAAACAACAATAAAAAAGATTAATCTGCAATCTGTTTGTACAAAAGATGTCAGCATTTCTTCTTCAAACATGTAGAGCTCTCTCCACTTTATCATAGATATTCTTCTGAGGCTGCAATTTTTTTTTTTTTTTTTTTACATTTTCCCTTCACGATGGCTCTTGATGTTGTTCTTGTTCATGAAAAGAGAATCAGTTTACACTGAACATTGATGGAGGACATGTGTGGTTGCACCAGGTTTGCACCCTGCTAAGAATGGCTCTACCCTCACCACCCTAGTCCTCAAGTTCCTCAGGCTACTCTTCTGTAGCCCCCAAATTCTACTTTAGTGTGCCATCCAGGCCTGTTCTTGCCAGATTATATTTTTCCTCTACCTTTGTTGTTTTATAATTTCTTCCCCCTCAGAATGTTCCCAAACCATTTTCCCTGGTATATTAATGGGGAGGCGATCTGTTTGAGCTAGTTTACGCTGTCATGAATTACTGATAGCCCCCTAGTCTTACCAGGAGTGTTTATATTTACAACTTTCTATTTTTAATTAATTTTTTTTACATTTAAACTTTTTAATACAAATAAATTTCTAATTGGTGGAGTTTTAGCCAATTCCAAAAAAAGCTTTACAGCCAAGGAGAGCCATCATGGATATTCCTTTTAAAAAGTCTAAATAGAATGACAACTCATTCTGCCTATACTCGACCCACCCTGATGGTATCACATCAAAACTGCAAGTCTATAAACTCCATGACAGCTCTACTTTTCTGTTACTTAACTAGCATTTGACTCTAGTCTTTCTTTTAGTCTCTTCCTCATTTCTCATGTCTCCTTCAGAACGATCTTTTAAAAACAGGTAGAAACTGGCAACTTGCATCTGCTAGCCCCTCTTGCATATACAACACAGTTTAGGGCAAAGTCCAGTCTTCTTTTCTAGACTCATCATCCCTAGCATTGTCTTTCTGTCCCCATCAGAATTTATTGCCACATTCTCTTTGGCCCCTCTTGTAAATAACACAAATTACTATACTTCAAATTTTGTTTTTAAATTATTCTTTTGATTTTCTTTTATGTATCAACACTAATCATTTTGAGGGCAAGGACTCTGTCTTATTCATTTTTGTTTCTTACCACATAATATGTATAATATTTTAGGCAACTCAAAAATGGTTTCTTGAATTTAATTTTTTGATGAATTGAACTATTGTTATGGCATGCAAAATGACTAGTGTGCAAGAATGCATTTGGGGCCTTGAGGATAGGTGAAGACATATTTGGGGAATCTTCTCAGGGTTGATTATAAAATGATGGGACAAGAAAGAAAGGAAGTATTAGAAGTATTTATAACAATTATGATTGTTTGGGGAATATTTAAGGAAGATAGCCAAAGTAGACTGATTAGTGAGCACATTATGAGGGAAGAGAAATCGGGCTCTGCTCAGGCCGGACAGGTAGCAATGACTTGGGACAAACCAGTAGAGATGGTGGGATGGGAAGTTAAAGAGTAAAATCCAAAATGACAGGTTCTGATTTAATACCTGTGTTTAGTTTAGCAATGAAAATCTTTTGAGAAGTAATACACCAAGTGAGTTTAGGAATGAATTTTTTCTTCAACCTATTTTTAGATAGAATTTACAGTGTGGTCTTAATTGTTCTAACTGTATGCTAATAACGAAGACAGTACTTTCGGTTGTTTGAGTAAATCATTACCATGTCCTTTGCCCTTAAACTTGACTGCAAGCCTTTGCTGTCTAATACACATGATTTCTGTCCAATATCCTTAGGAATATAAAGTTGGGAGCCATTTTTAGGCTGCTTTGCCAATGAGATTAACCTTTTTCTGAGAGAGAAATAGATGCTCCATCATGGTCACATTAATAATCAGTAAAATACATGTTTATTAATACCATCTTAAATGTTGTTGTTTACAACTCAGTTTTCTAGAATTGAAGAGCTTCCAAAGAGCCAGAGTCTTAAGAAATAACTATTAAATCCCTCTAAATCTTTGGGCAAGATTTAGCACTACTGATTTGTGTAAATACTGGGATAATCCTCTTGCCCATGGGAAGCCTAGGCCTAGAAAGTTAAGGGAAATGTAACACAAAGCATATAAGTGAGCCAACATCAAAGAATGTTGAAGGTAAATGTAGATGCTATAGACAGATGCATGATATTTTTCATTCCCAGTTATGAAGACAAAAAGCTAATTTGACCTTTTTACCAAAGGAAACTGCAGACAAGAGATCCCCTGCCTTTTGTCACTGGTACTGACTTCCGGGAAGAATTTTCATTCCCTGGTTTTAAGTGTTTCTCCCTAACTGGCTATTACTTACACAGGTCAAATGGAAAAGGAACAAAAGAATTAGATCCTAGAATTATGTTTTTTCCCTCTCTTTAAGAATATGTAGTGTATTTTTCTAATTCCTTTAGTGGATGGTTTAAGATAGGTATATTTTTTGTTTAGAAATAACTTTTTAAAATAAAGCATTAAAATATGAATATAGCAGCTGTTTAAAATGCCCCTTATTTATTGACTTTTCTTTCTTTTCTCATAATCTGAAAATTCTCAGAAAGAATAGAAATTCAAGTTAGAGTTAGGTAGAGAAAATGTAAAATTGAAGCTGACAATAAAGTAAGATAAGTAAATCTTTTCTTCATTTATATATTTCTTTTGTATTTCCTTTCTCAGATTGAAATAATGATAGAAGGTCTTAGAGATAGATGAATGGAAAAATTTTAAGAAAGTTCCCAGATGATATGGGATTCGCAGAGCTGAGAAGAGTAATTTCTTGAAAATTTCTACTGTGTAGCAATAAAAATTGGCTAGGATATTTTTTAACCTACTAGTGGTGAAAATATAGAGAAACTTGTTTATATTTTGTCAACTTCTTTTGGTGAGTTATAAAAGCTAGACAGTAAGACTAGATGTATTTACTGAAGTTTTTCTTTGTTTATTTTAGAAGTTTATACTGGGGTTATAATGTGATGAGTTGAGTTAGATGAGACATCTGCAAGTAACTTTCTGCCTAGGAAATCTGCATGTGTCTTAGTTCCTGTTGATTAGGATAATGGCCCTGTACATTTTTCTAGACAAGAAAAGAACATCACCACATCAATTATCCCCAAAGCTTAGTAAAGCTTCAAAGTGGGAGAGAAGATTCAAGGGCTTTGAAATGCTTCATCCTCCATGATTACTTCCTCCTTTTCTCTCTGGCCCCTCACCCACCAGTACATGGTACTCCCTAAAACTAATAAGTTTGCTGTTTCCATTGTTCCAGTGTCTTATCCTGTGAAATAATTACCTTTGTATTTGTCTTTTGCTCTCCATCTAGGTTTTATATGCACTTTGAAAACAGGCATTGTGTCTTAGGGAAATTTGAGCCCACATGAAATTATAATTATGTAAAGGCCTCAGGTAGAATAAATACCATTCCAAATTTGGGATTTTTTGGGGGGTTTTGGTGGGGATTATAGGCTTCTAATCCTAGTTTTTTCATTTTAATATATTTTAGAAACATTTTAATGTAATTTCTTCTATGAAAAATTTAATACTTTTATGTTATAGTTTATGATGAAATGTTTTTTCATTATTTACATAGTAAGGCATATGATTAAAAACTTACTACTAATAATTTTTTTGTGATTTGAATATATCATTTAGAGGTATAGAAAATTCAGGAAAAATACACAGGCATAAAAAGAGAATAAAAAATTTCCCACTTTCCACAGATAACGACTGTTAATTTTTCTGTGAACATTGTTCCTCTATACAAATTTGTAAATAATTTTAATCATATGGGATTATACTATGCATGTTAATATACTCTTTTTACATTAAAATTTTTGTGTAGATTTTGTTCTTTTTTTTTTAAATTTTTTTTTATTAGTTTCTGCTTTATAACAAAGTGAATCAGTCATACATATACATCCGTTCCCACATACCTTCCCTCATGCATCTCCCTCCCTCCCACCCTCCCCATCCCACCCCTTCAGGCGGTCACAAAGCACCGAGCTGATCTCCCTGTGCTCTGCGGCTGCTTCCCACTATCTATCTACCTTACGTTTGGTAGTGTATATATGTCCATGCCTCTCTTTCGCTTTGTCACAGCTTACCCTTCCCCCTCCCCATATCCTCAAGTCCATTCTCAAGTAGGTCTGTGTCTTTATTCCCGTTTTACCCCTAGGTTCTTCGTGACATTTTTTTTTTTTTAATTCCATATATATGTGTTAGCATACGGTATTTGTCTTTCTCTTTCTGACTTACTTCACTCTGTATGACAGACTCTAGGTCTATCCACCTCATTACAAATAGCTCAGTTTCGTTTCTTCTTATGGCTGAGTAATATTCCATTGTATATATGTGCCACATCTTCTTTATCCATTCATCCGATGATGGACACTTAGGTTGTTTCCAGCTCCGGGCTATTGTGAATAGAGCTGCAATGAACATTTTGGTACATGTCTCTTTTTGAATTATGGTTTTCTCAGGGTATATGCCCAGTAGTGGGATTGCTGGGTCATATGGTAGTTCTATTGTTAGTTTTTTAAGGAACCTCCATACTGTTCTCCCTAGTGGCTGTACCAATTCACATTCCCACCAGCAGTGCAAGAGTGTTCCCTTTTCTCCACACCCTCTCCAGCATTTATTGTTTCTAGATTTCTTGATGATGGCCATTCTGACCAGTGTGAGATGATATCTCATTGTGGTTTTGATTTGCATTTCTCTAATGATTAATGATGTTGAGCATTCTTTCATGTGTTTGTTGGCAGTCTGTATATCTTCTTTGGAGAAATGCATATTTAATTCTTCTGCCCATTTTTGGATTGGGTTGTTTTTTTGCTATTGAGCTGCATGAGCTGTTTATAAATTTTGGAGATTAATCCTTTGTCAGTTGCTTCATTTGCAAATATTTTCTCCCATTCTGAGGGTTGTCTTTTGGTCTTGTTTATGGTTTCCTTTGCTGTGCAAAAGCTTTTAAGTTTCATTAGGTCCCATTTGTTTATCTTTGTTTTTATTTCCATTTCTCTAGGAGGTGGGTCCAAAAGGATCTTGCTGTGATTTATGTCATAGAGTGTTGTGCCTATGTTTTCCTCTAAGAGTTTGATAGTTTCTGGCCTTACATTTAGGTCTTTAATCCATTTTGAGCTTATTTTTGTGTATGGTGTTAGGGAATGATCTAATCTCATACTTTTACATGTCCCTGTCCAGTTTTCCCAGCACCACTTATTGAAGAGGCTGTCCTTTCTCCACTGTACATTCCTGCCTCCTTTATCAAAGATAAGTTGACCATATGTGCGTGGGTTTATCTCTGGGCTTTCTATCCTGTTCCATTGATCTATCTTTCTGTTTTTATGCCAGTACCGCACTGTCTTGATTACTGTAGCTTTGTAGCATAGTCTGAAGTCAGGGAGCCTGATTCCTCCAGCTCCGTTTTTCGTTCTCAAGATTGCTTTGGCTATTCGGGGTCTTTTGTTTTTCCAAACAAATTTTGAAATTTTTTGTTCTAGTTCTGTGACAAATGCCAGTGGTAGTTTGATAGGGATTGCATTGAATCTGTAGATTGCTTTGGGTAGTAGAGTCATTTTCACAATATTGATTCTTCCAATCCAGGAGCATGGTATATCTCTCCATCTATTTGTATCCTCTTTAATTTCTTTCATCAGTGTCTTATAATTTTCTGCATACAGGTCTTTTGTCTCCTTAGGTAGGTTTATTCCTAGATATTTTGTTCTTTTTCTTTCAATGGTAAATGGGAGTGTTTTCTTGATTTCATTTTCAGATTTTTCATCATTAGTGTACAGGAATGCCAGAGATTTCTGTGCATTAATTTTGTATCCTGCTACTTTACCAAATTCATTGATTAGCTCTAGTAGTTTTCTGGTAGCATCTTTAGGATTCTCTATGTATAGTATCATGTCATCTGCAAACAGTGACAGCTTTACTTCTTCTTTTCCAATTTGGATTCCTTTTATTTCCTTTTCTTCTCTGATTGCTGTGGCTAGAACTTCCAAAACTAGGTTGAATAAGAGTGGTGAGAGTGGGCAGCCTTGTCTTGTTCCTGATCTTAGTGGAAATGGTTTCAGTTTTTCACCATTGAGGACAATGTTGGCTGTGGGTTTGTCATATATGGCCTTTATTATGTTGAGTAAATTTCCCTCTATGCCTACTTTCTGCAGGGTTTTTATCATAAATGGGTGTTGAATTTTGTCGAAAGCTTTCTCTGCATCTATTGAGATGATCATATGGTTTTTCTCCTTCAACTTGTTAATATGGTGTATCACATTGATTGATTTGCGTATATTGAAGAATCCTTGCATTCCTGGAATAAACCCCACTTGATCATGGTGTATGATCCTTTTAATGTGCTGTTGGATTTTGTTTGCTAGTATTTTGTTGAGGATTTTTGCATCTATGTTCATCAGTGATATTGGCCTGTAGTTTTCTTTCTTTGTGACATCCTTGCCTGATTTTGGTATCAAGGTGATGGTGGCCTCGTAGAATGAGTTTGGGACTGTTGCTTCCTCTGATATTGTTTGGAAGAGTTTGAGAAGGATGGGTGTTAGCTCTTCTCTAAATGTTTGATAGAATTCGCCTGTGAAGCCATCTGGTCCTGGGCTTTTGTTTGTTGGAAGATTTTTTATCACAGTTTCAATTTCAGTGCTTGTGATTGGTCTATTCATATTTTCTATTTCTTCCTGATTCAGTCTTGGCAGGTTGTGCATTTCTAAGAATTTGTCCATTTCTTCCAGGTTGTCCATTTTATTGGCATAGAGTTGCTTGTAGTAATCTCTCATGATCTTTTGTATTTCTGCAGTGTCAGTTGTTACTTCTCCTTTTTCATTTCTAATTCTATTGATTTGAGTCTTCTCCCTTCTTTTCTTGATGAGTCTGGCTAATGGTTTATCAATTTTGTTTATCTTCTCAAAGAACCAGCTTTTAATTTGGTTGATCTTTGCTATCGTTTCCTTCATTTCTTTTTCATTTATTTCTGATCTGATCTTTATGATTTCTTTCCTTCTGCTAACTTTGGGGGTTTTTTGTTCTTCTTTCTCTAATTGCTTTAGGTGCAGGGTCAGGTTGTTTACTCGAGATGTTTCCTGTTTCTTAAGGTGGGATTGTATTGCTATAAACTTCCCCCTTAGAACTGCTTTTGCTGCGTCCCATAGGTTTTGGGTCGTCGTGTCTCCATTGTCATTTGTTTCTAGGTATTTTTTAATTTCCTCTTGATTTCTTCAGTGATCACCTCGTTATTGAGTAGTGTATTGTTTAGCCTCCATGTGTTTGTATTTTTTACAGATCTTTTCCTGTAATTGATGTCTAGTCTCATAGCATTGTGGTCGGAAAAGATACTTGATACAATTTCAATTTTCTTAAATTTACCAAGGCTTGATTTGTGACCCAAGATATGATCTATCCTGGAGAATGTTCCATGAGCACTTGAGAAAAATGTGTATTCTGTTGTTTTTGGATGGAATGTCCTATAAATATCAACTAAGTCCATCTTGTTTAATGTATCATTTAAAGCTTGTGTTTCCTTATTTATTTTCATTTTGGATGATCTGTCCATTGGTGAAAGTGGGGTGTTAAAGTCTCCTACTATGATTGTATAACTGTCGATTTCCCCTTTTATGGCTGTTAGTATTTGCCTTATGTATTGAGGTGCTCCTATGTTTGGTGCATAAATATTTACAATTGTTATATCTTCTTCTTGGATCGATCCCTTTATCGTTATGTAGTGTCCTTCTTTGTCTCTTCTAATAGTCTTTATTTTAAAGTCTATTTTGTCTGATATAAGAATTGCTACTCCAGCTTTCTTTAGATTTCCATTTGCATGGAATATCTTTTTCCATCCCCTTACTTTCAATCTGTATGTGTCTCTAGGTCTGAAGTGGGTCTCTTGTAGACAGCATATATATGGGTCTTGTTTTTGTATCCATTCAGCCACTCTGTGTCTTTTGGTGGGAGCATTTAGTCCATTTACATTTAAGGTAATTATCGATATGTATGTTCCTATTCCCATTTTCTTAATTGTTTTGGGTTCGTTATTGTAGGTCTTTTCCTTCTGTTGTGTTTCTTGCTTAGAGAAGTTCCTTTAGCATTTGTTGTAAAGCTGGTTTGGTGGTGCTGAACTCTCTCAGCTTTTGCTTGTCTGTAAACGTTTTAATTTCTCCATCAAATCTGAATGAGATCCTTGCTGGGTAGAGTAATCTTGGTTGCAGGTTTCTCTCCTTCATCACTTTAATTATGTCCTGCCACTCCCTTCTGGCTTGTAGAGTTTCTGCTGAGAGATCAGCTGTTATCCTGATGGGGATTCCCTTGTGTGTTATTTGTTGTTTTTCCCTTGCTGCTTTTAATATGATTTCTTTGTGTTTAATTTTTGACAGTTTGATTAATATGTGTCTTGGCGTATTTCTCCTTGGATTTATTCTGTATGGGACTCTCTGTGCCTCCTGGACTTGATTAACTATTTCCTTTCCCATATTAGGGAAGTTTTCAACTATAATCTCTTCAAATATTTTCTCAGTCCCTTTCTTTTTCTCTTCTTCTTCTGGAACCCCTATAATTCGAATGTTGGTGCGTTTAATGTTGTCCCAGAGGTCTCTGAGACTGTCTTCTGTTCTTTTCATTCTTTTTTCTTTATTTTGCTCTGCATGAGTTATTTCCACTCTTTTATCTTCCACCTCACTTATCCGTTCTTCTGCCTCAGTTATTCTGCTATTGATCCCATCTAGAGTATTTTTCATTTCATTTATTGTGTTTTTAATCAATGCTTGATTCATCTTTAGTTTTTCTAGGTCCTTGTTAACTGTTTCTTGCATTTTGTCTATTCTATTTCCAAGATTTTGGATCTTGGAAATAGAATCTTGGATCAGCTTTACTATCATTATTCTGAATTCTTTTTCAGGTAGACTGCCTATTACCTCTTCATTTGTTAGGTCTGGTAGGTTTTTATTTTGCTCCTTCACCTGCTGTGTGTTTTTCTGCCTTCTCATTTTGCTTATGTTACTGTGTTTGGGGTCTCCTTTTTGCAGGCTGCAGATTCGTAGTTCCCGTTGTTTTTGGTGTCTGTCCCCCGTGGCTAAGGTTGTTTCAGTAGGTTGTGTAGGCTTCCTGGTGGGGGGGACTAATGGCTGTGTTCTGGTGTTTGAGGCTCGATCTTGTCTTTCTGGTGGACAGGTCCACGTCTGGTGGTGTGTTTTGGGGTGCCTGTGGCCTTATTATGTTTTTAGGTATCCTCTCTGCTAATGGGTGGGGTTGTGTTCCTGCCTTGCTAGTTGCTTGGCATAGGGTGACCAGCACTGTAGCTTGCTGGTCGTTGACTGAAGCTGGGTGCTGGTGTTGAGATGGAGATCTCTGGGAGATTTTCGCTGCTTGATATTATGTGGAGCTGGGAGGTCTCTTGTGGACCCGTGTCCTGAAGTTGGCTCTCCCACTTCAGAGGCACAGCACTGACTCCTGGCTGCAGCACCAAGAGCCTTTCATCCACCCGGCTCAGAATAACAGTGAGAAAAAGTAGAAAGAAAGAATTAGTAGAAGAAAGAAAGAGAGAGGGAAAGAAAGGATGAAGGGAAGAAAGGAAGGAAGGAAGAAAGAAAGAAAGGAGGGAGGGAGGGAGGAAGGATGGAAAAAAAGAAAGAAAGAAAGGAGGGAGGGAGGGAGGAATGAAAGCAAAAGGAAGAGTGAATGGAAGAAGGGAGGGAAGGAGGGAGGAAGGAAAGAAAGAAAGACAGGAGGGAGGGAGGAAGGAAAGAAAAAGAAAGTGGAAAGAAGAAGGGTGGGAGGGAGGGAGGGAGGAAAGAAAAAGAAAGAAGGAAAGGAGGAGCAGAGGGAGGGAGGGAGGAAGGGAAGGGAGGAAAAAAAGAAAGAGCAGATAAAGTAAAATAGAATAAAGTATGAAATATAGTAGCGTTATTGAAATTAAAAAGTAATTATTGAAAAAAAAAACGGACAGATAGAACCCTGGGACATATGGTGGAAGCAAAGCTATACAGAGAGAATCTTACACAGAAGATTACACATACACATTCACAAAAAGAGAGCAGGGGGAAAAATCAAAAATCTTGCTCTCCAAGTCCACCTCCTCAATTTGGGATAATCCGCTGTAAAAAGAGGAAAAGGGCGAGAAGTCTGAAATCTTGCTCTCTAAGTCCACCTCCTTAATTTGGGATAATTCGTTGTAAAAAGAGGAAAAGGGGGGAAAGTCTTAAATCTTGTCCTCAAAGTCCACTTCCTCAATTTGGGATGATTCGCTGTCCATTTATGCACTCCACAGACGCAGGGCACATCAAATGGGCCGTGGAGCTTTAATCCGCTGCCTCCGAGGCTGCACAGAGAGATTTCCCTGTCTCTGCTCTCACAGCTCCCGGGTCTCAGCCTTGGACCTGGCCCCGCCTCTGCGCGTAGGTCGCTGGAGGGCGTCAGTTCTTCGCTCAGACAGGACGGGTTTAAAGGAGCCGCTGATTCGGGGGCTCTGGCTCACTCAGGCAGAGGGGAGGGAGGGGCGCGCAGTGTGGGGCGGGCCTGCGGTGGCAGAGGCCGGCGTGACGTTGCAGCAGCCCGAGGCGCTCCGTGCGCTTTCCCGGGAAAGCCGTCCCTGGGTCTCGGGACCCCGGCAGTGGTGGGGTGCACAGGCCCCCCGGAAGGCGGGGCGGACATTGACCCGCGCTCGCACACAGGCCCCGCGGCGGCGGCGGCAGCAGCAGCCCCAGCGTCCCACGCCCGTCTCCGAGGTCCGCGCCTGTCTCCGGCGCTTCCCCAAGCAGCCCTCTTAATGCCCTCTCCTCGCGCACCGGGAAACAAAAGGGAAAAAAGTCTCTTGCCTCTTCGGCAGCTCCAGACCCTTTCCCCGGACTCCCTCCGGGCTAGCCGTGGTGCACTAACCCCTTCAGGCTCTCTTCCTGCCACCAGCCCCAGTCCTCTCCCTGCGCTCCGACTGAAAGCCGATACCCGAGCCTCAGCTCCCAGCCCCGCCCGCCCCGGCGGCCAAGCAGACAATCCTCTCGGGCTGGTGTGTGCCTGAGGGCACCCAACCTCTGTTTCGGAATCTCTCCGCTTTGCCCTCCACACCCCTGTTGCTGTGCTCTCCTCCGCTACTCCGAAGCTTTCCCCCTCCGCCACCTGCAGTCTCCGCCCGCGAAGGGGCTTGTAGTGTGTGGAAACCTTTCCTCCTTCACGGCTCCCTCCCACTGGTGCAGGTCCCGTCCCTATCCTATTGTCTCTGTTTATTCTTTTTTTCTTTTGCCCTACCCAGGTATGTGGGGAGTTTCTTGCCTTTTGGGGGGTCTGAGGTCTTCTGTCAGCGTTCAGTAGGTGTTCTGTAGGAGTTGTTCCACGTGTAGATGAATTTCTGATGTATCTGTGGGGAGGAAGGTGATCTCCGCGTCTTACTCTTCCGCCATCTTCCTCCGGGGTCTTGCCAATGACATTCAGTCCAAGCTCACTCTGCTCACCACGTGACAGGCCAATGAATCGGAGATGAGGTGTTGAGGCAAGGAATATGACTTTACAGAAAGCCAGCAGACCAAGAAGACGACGGACTAGGGTCCCCAAAAAACCTAGATTTTGTTCTTTTATTTCCTTTTTCATTTCCTATCATTTTTTTCTATATATCTTACAGAAAGGACTATAAAGTTTGAATTTGTTTGGGTTACATATATATATATATATATATATATATATATATATATATATATATATGTACATATATATAGAGAGAAGACTATATACATATATATAGCCTTCTTCGGGAGTGTTTGCAAGCCAGTGTGGAATGCAGAGAGATTTACTTCCATTTGTAAAAAGCAGATGAAAACTATAATGAGATGCTGTTTGAGATGCTATAAAAACTATGAGATGCACACTCCCTCCAGCAGTGTATCAGGGTGCACTTTACATCCTTATGAATACTTGTTACCATCGATTTGTATAACAGAAAGAAAATGACTTAAAAATCATTTATTACTTTTAATAGGGAAAAGAAAAAAAAGTGGGCCATATTTCCATAAAATCAGTTTATGTTTACAACTAAAAAATGGATATGCATGTGGATAGAAAGTTTAAACAGCACAGAGAGATGTAAATAGAAGTTTAAAGACATCTCTCCACTCTCAGAGCTTTCCTCAAAGGAAACTACTGTGAACAGTTTCTTGTGAACTTTCCAGAAAATTAAAATTTATGCATATATATGTATCTTTTTTATTTACAAAAGTATATACTAATATTGCCATAGTTCTGCACTTTCTATTTTTCACTAAAAATATTTGGGTATAAGTCTATATCAGTGAGTATCTAATTCTTTCAAATACTGACATTGATTTCAATAAATATAGTCTCATTTATATAATCTGTCTTTCATCAGGGGCATTTAAAGAATTTATAGTTACTTTTTAGTTATTTTATTTAACTTTACAGTGATAAATACCCTTTTACATATCTTGGGATACTTGTGTTAAATTTTTCATAAGGTAACTTTCTAGCCACAGAATTGTTGGGTCAAAAGTATATGTATTTCCAGTTTTGAGAGACACTGTCAAATTTCTTTCCAAAAGTATTTTACCAATTTATTCATTTTCCTTACACCGGATACTACAGGGTATAAGGTAACTTTTGAATTAGCTAATAGGATAGATGAAAAACAGCATCTCATTATAGTTTTCATCTGCTTTTTAAAATTGGAAGTAAGAGCAAACTTATTTTTTATGACCTTCTCCCCACCTCTAGCTGGGAATTGCCTTTTTTTCCTCTTTTGTTTATTTTGTTATTTTTTAAAGTTGGATTACTTATTCCTTTTTCATTTTTATGAATTTTAAATTAAGAATAATATTTTTGTCATGCATAAAAAATATTCCCTATTTGTCATTTGACTTTATGATATTTTGTTACCATAATCAAATGTTGAATTTATCCAAGTTTATCAATCTATTTCTGAATGGCTTCTTGATTTTGTTTCCTATTTACAAATGCCTACTCTACACCAAAATTACAATTATATTTTTCATTTAATATTTTTACTTTTTAACCATTCTTTGATGAACTTGGATGTTATTTTGGTGAATGGAATAAAGGGGAAATCTACATTTATTTTTTCCAAATTGCTAAACAGTTGTGTCAAGTTCATTTATTGAATAAATTCCTTTCTTCCTGCTAATTGAAAAACCACCTTAAATGTCAAGTATATTTTCATATTATTTTGGGTATCAATTCTGTTTAATTTGTTTGTCTAATATTTCCCTAGTACCAAAGCAATTTAATTATTGTTGCTTCACTATATATATATATATATATATATATATTTTTTTTTTTTTGTCGTACGCGGGCCTCTCACTGCTGTGGCCTCCCCTGTTGTGGAGCACAGGCTCCGGACGTGCAGGCTCAGCGGCCATGGCTCATGGGCCCAGCCGCTCCACGGCATGTGGGATCTTCCCGGACCGGGGCACGAACCCGCGTCCCCTGCATCGGCAGGCGGACTCTCAACCACTGCGCCACCAGGAAAGCCCCACAATATACTTTAATATATAGTAAGTCACCCCTCATTCACCTTATTCATGATTTTTCTGGATACTGTCACATTGTATTTGTAGATGAACTTTAGTCTTATTTTATAAAGTTTCCAAAATAATCCTATTAGTGTATATTGAATCTTTTCAATTTTGACTGTTATTATCCATGAATAAAATGATTTTATATTTCAGTAAATTTAAAATATTTTCTTATAAGTTCTTCACATTAAAAAAATTCTAGCTATTTTATCTTTTTTTGCTATTGTAAACAAGATATTTTTTTCCAGTATCTTTTCTAGTGGGTCATAGATTGTACATGGGAAAATTGTTGATTTTTGAGCATTAATTTTATAATCAGACATGTTACTGATTTTTCTTATTATTTATTATAGTTTTGTATTGATTTCTTGAGATTTTCTAGGTATATAAAATTTCATCTGCAAGTCATGGGAACTTTACCTTTTCCTTTTCTTTTCCTTTCATTGACTGATACTTCTGGGGAAATATTAAATTATAATGGCAAAAGTGGACATTCTTCTTATGTGAATGTTGAAGTTTTCAAGTGCTTCTATTTGACATCTATTGAAATAGACATATTTTACTCTCTTTTAGCCTATTAATGTGGTGTAATATATTAATAGATTTTCTGATACTGAATCACCTTTAAGGCAAATGGATTTTAATGAAACCAATTTAAAGGGCACATAACGAGTATCATACCTTAGCAAATGAAAAGGAAATGTTTTATTTTAGGAACACTATCCAAGGTGAGGGAGAAATGGCATTCTCAATAGTTTAAATTTTAAGCATCCCTAGAGCACTGTGTGTGAAGATCATTATCTCCTCTTTGTTGCCTTTAGAGACATTATTGTAAAATCCTGGCCAATTAGTTATTTTCTTTTTTTTCAGATCATTTTATACTATTTATTTAAAGAATAGTATTGAATATTTTCTTATTTGAGTCAGTTTGCAAACTAAATAATTATTTTTAATTTCTCTGTCATGGCTTGGCACTCTGTAATTTAACTAAAACCTTTGTATAATCAGGATTTGCACATCATAAAGCATAATCAAAAGATGCTAGTCTCTAGCTTGTTTATTGTAGAAAAGGGATGCTACTTTGCAACATCATTATCTTCTTTCTTTCAAGTGAAATATCAAAAGAACTTTATACAAATAAGAAAGCAAATTTGGGTCAAATTTCACATAAAAAGAATGAAAATAGTGCCAAATAATATGTTATTCAGGGAAAACAAAAATCTTTCAAATGTTTGAATATCATAATACCAGACCAACCTATTTTCCAAAATAAGCTCTCAGAGCTGTAAGCTCTGTTGTATGTTCATCTTGATGGAGTGATTTATTAAAATAACAAATTTTAGGGCTTTTGAATTGAAGTGAAATATTTTTATTTTATCAGTTATTATTTTCACCCTTTTTTGGTAAACAAAGTTAAGTAAAATAGCATGGTATTTCAAGGTATTATTTCACAAAACACATCAAAGTTATATCTATTCTATAATATGTGAGGAAAAATAAGATGTAAAAATAAGATAGTCCTTCTTTTCACTAATTTTAGTTTGTCACATTCTTTTTTTCAAGTTTTCTGGTTTATCTAGTCAAAAGACAGTTGTGCTACAAGAAAAAAGTATTTGAATATATAAATTACCTAAGACATAAGTCCCAGAAAATTTCAGTTCATGAATTCCAAGTTTCATTGTTGGTTGAAGCTCCTGGGCAGACTATCTAAGGGTTTCTATGATTTTCTAATATGCTTCTTTTTGGCCTTCCAAAAATTTGTCTTGTATATGTAGTCTCCTGTATATTGTGAGCTGTTAGGAGATCTGTGTTTTATAGATATTTGTGCTTCCCACAGTGTCTGGCTCAGAATATTGTTCATAGTAATTGCTTATGAAGTAGTTTTGACCACATTATACTTCATAAGTACTTTTTTTTCTAGGAATGAAATGTCAGGTTTCATTGGCACTGAAGATGAAAGGCAACCACCCACATAAAGTAAATAGAAATTAATTTACAAAATTTGATAAGCAGGTTATTGACTTCTCTGAACTTTTAAGTAGATATTTGTCCTTATTCAGTTCTGAGATCTGACCCTTGCCTCAATTTAGCTCTTTCAGGGTCCTATTGGACCATGCATTTAAGAAGTCAGTGGGGTCCTTCTTGGTTTACAGTTATTTTGGGTCCTTAGTGGTCCCAAATTTTGACCAAAATTTGGTGAACCATACATGTTTGGAAAAAATATAGAGAGAGCTTAATAATTTGGCACCAATATATTATCTCATAAGCTATGTGTTTTATACATCCAAATATGGGAAAAGAAAAAGTGTTGGCAGCACCTATCAGCCATGAGAACATTTTCATTTCTAAATTCTCCTCTTTCAAGGTAAACAATGCCTATAGAAGTTCCTTTTATGTAGCCTCTCAAACTTGCTTTCTTTGCAACATTAAATTAATATTTTATATCATATTTCAAATTCTGTTTATATGCAGCTTAGCTTTGTTACTTATGTTTGTTTAACTTTGTATGTGGTTTGGGTGGTGTGTATAGATGGTCCTTTAAGGACAGTTTAAATGTTGGTTAATATTTTAAATGGTAACAATGGCAATCTGTCAACACTGGCATAATTTAATAAATGGTGACAGGAAGAATATTTTACTTGTGACTTTTCATAGCCTTCCAAAATACTAGAAGTTGCTTATATGTAGTAAATTGTTTTGATCCACATGGGATGTTTGAAATGGTCACTAACTCTAAACCTGACTAGTAGAGCTGCCTACTTAAAAAAATAAAGTTAGATGAAGCAGTCCCTTTTATATCTAACATATATTATATTATATTTTAATTTATTTTATTATATATTATATATTAATGTTGTCTAAATCCAAATGGAAGAAGACAAAGTTTATTTATTAATGAGGTTTTATGTATTTATTATAGGTTGAGCACTATATGAAGGAGTTCTAAGCAAATATAACACATGGTCTTTGTCTAATAGGAACAAAAATCTATTTGAGGAGTTAATACATGGAAATTCTCTGGTGGTTATCACAGTTCCTGGGCTTCAATAACTACATGAGTGAGTGAATGAATGATAGCAAAAGGACAAGGCATAAATGCAACAACAACATACATTAAATGCTGAATGTAAGGCAGTTAATGTGATTGGAGTTAGAAAGTGAGTTAATATTTCGAATCTGGCTTACTCAGCAGCTCTCAATAACTTCTACTGCTCCCATATGATTTACACTGAAGAGCTGGGAAGCTGAGGATGTGAATAAAAATATAATGGGTGTCAAGAATAATAGAAAATAAAAGTTTTGAGATTCAGTTTTCATATTTTTCAATGACTTAGGACAGAAAGAAGAAAACTAAACATACTAAATGTTTTGGCACATGTAACTTTATTTCCAGTTGTGAAGTCTTAAAAGAAAATATTACAAAGATCATAAATCATGCTAAAATACCGTCTTTCAAATTTTGTTTTGATTTACTCTGAAGACATAGGGACAGAATCAAGGGTTTTCATCTGCTAAATAAAGCATCTAGATATTTTGAGTTTACAAGCACTGTTGGTAGAGCAGGTGTCTGAATTTTGAGTTTGAGTGGATGGGGGCTGAAGTGGACCCAAATAGTTTGCTTTTTGAAATTTAAAAAAAGTTTTATAAAAATTATATGTGAAAATAATTTTAAAGTCAAATTAAGCTTGCTGTGAATGACAATAATCTCTCCCTGCTCTCCCCTACCATTTCCTGCTCTCTATAAGTAACTAGTTTCAACTTTTAAAATATTTTAATGTTTACTGTCATTTTGCTAAATAACAAATAACTTAGAAGATGTAGATTTAGCTCACTTTCACAGCACCACGACTGACCTCATCATATACATGCACTTTTCCAATGTATTTATATGTTAGTTTTGTTCAGATCAATTCTCTGGACTTACATTAAATGACCAAGTCACTTACAGCTTTTATATCTACTTATGGCTGAGCCATTTAGTAAACTCTTACTTTTCTTTTTGACCCAACCTTCTGTTTTCTTGAAGTTAATAATTGCTGTTTTTTCATATGCTTGTTTTGCTCTGTAGTTATCACTAATTCAAACATAAATTCTTCTTCAAATGTATAAATCTTCTCTCAATATATTGAAACTCCTAAGAGCATCTGTCGATTTTCTCTTATTTGAGATTTCTCACTTTGGAGTCTTTTGTACTGCTTGAATTTGGATCTGATGAAATGACATGCTATACAGTGTCAACCTCATGAACTAGGATTCTTTTTTTTCACTAGAAATAAGGGAAGATAATGGAAGAAGCATGGAATAGTATGTGTTTTGCAACATAAGAGTAACATATTTGGGGGAAAAGCTATGTGAGTACTACAACTGGCTCCCAGAGTAGACTAGGTAATGAAGACAACACATGGTAAAATTCTCCTACTGCTTTGCCATAAGTCCAGATATCCATAAGTCCATATTTTTACTCTTTGCTTGATGTTTATTACTTGGGAAAAAGTTGCAGGTTAACTGGTCATCACTGATACCCATAAAGAAAGAGCTGACATTTCTAGTAAATCCATAGGGCTAGCCATTGTGAACTGTTGGTTACTTTGGGGGCCTGGGATGATATCGATGTAAAAGATGATGGGTCATTTAATTCTGTATGCTGCTTTAAAGTATACCTCTCTGATGCATACCAGAACTTTATTCTTATAGCCATATATGTTAGCAACATATTCAGTATCTTAGTAAGTACTAAGAGGAATAGATTTGGACCATGATGTAACTGGCATGCCTGAGTTGGAGAACAGCTACTCCAGTTAATGGATTGGCTTTATTATGATGAGCCTTCTGGAATTTAAATGATTCTGAGAGGTTTATGTCTTCACGAGAGAAGAGCAGTCCAGAAATTTTGGCTAATCTTATCCACTGGGTTCTCAGGAGGACAGCTCAAACTCCTGGAATCAGGCCAATGTCTCCATTCTCTGAGGGTCCAATATAAAATGTAAGCCTGGCAGAGCAGATGAAATTTCTCTATTCCTGTCCACCACCTCTAATCAGAATTCATACAATGAGGGCTTCAAGAATCAGAATTCATTTAGGATGCCCAGAATTCTAATATGCACTGGCACACTGAATATATCAGTCTACCTGAGGTCCTGTGATGACTTATTCAATTTCTTTGACAAAGAATTATATTTTGTTCACTGTCTGAAAGGTCTGATAGGCATCACTGTCACAAACACTAAGACCTCCCTGGGATGCAGACATTCTTGGTCAAAGGAGCTCAAATGGCTTCCACTGAAGTGGGTTTCCCACCACCTCAACCCAGCCTTCTTGTCCTCTTCTCCCACGTTTAGCTCTTCATCTCTCTCCCTCATTCTCTCTCTCTTTCTCTTACTTGGTCTTTCTTCTTTTATTTCTCTCACCCCCCCACCCATTTCCATAAGATATTGTAAACCTCAAGATCTTCACTTTTTATATTTTGTTCTTATCTATAAAGCTGATAAATAATACAATATTTTTTGGAAGTACGTACTTTGCAATGTGTTTTCTAACTTAATCCTCACAAGGATTAACCATAACCTTGCAAGATGAGTTACTCTTGTTTTCATGCCATGGTATCTCCCTCTCCCTCTCCCTCTCTCTCCCCCTCCCCTTTCTCCCTCTCCATCTCTCTCTCTCTCTCTCTCCATGTTTAACAGAAGTGATTTTTATAGAATACCTTTTAATTTGGAATATCCCAGTTGAATTGGATTGGAAAAGTGTAACATCTACTAAAATATCTTATACATTTAATCTGTAGTCACTTAGGCTATATTTAATTTGTGTTTCTAGGAATAATGGGAGTTTTATACTTATGCAAACAGGTTTAAGATGTTTATGTCAAGTTGAATGTTTCAGAGTAAGGTAAACTCACAAAAATGACAGAATACAGTGATTCATCATTTAGACTGAGCATCTTTATGATTTCTACTGTTTTTTTGTGGATACCTCTATGAAGTAGTAGGACATTGCATCTGCTGATTTGAGGTAGTACTGCTTATATTGTTTTAGTAAAAAGTTGTCACCATGAAAATCAAAAGCAGAGACATCATTTAAAATCCTACAATTAAGTGTATGCTTGTCAGCAGCTCAGTCATTGCATCTTTGATAGTGTGGGTAATGTGTGTTTTCTTCTCAGCTTACTGAGGCTGTGGTAATGGAAACCAAGCTCAAACATCAAAGAAAAGAGGTTTTCCTTTGTAGGAAAACATCATTACATTTTCACACCATTAGGGTGATAGAAGTATAGCATCTCCTCTGCATGAAGTAGATGCTTTTGATTTTTTTTAAACAAAACATAGACTAAGGTCATTACTTGTATATGTATTAATACTACAATGCTCAAAATAATGCATACTGATTACCTTATTAACATTTTTAGGAAAGGGGTGAGGTGTTAAAGAACTCACTAATTGAAACTCATTTTAATTAATTATTAGCAGTTACTTAGGCATATCGGCATCTAATTTTCTGTCTTTTAAATGACATTGCCTTGAAAGCTTGAAGTGTTCTTCATGATAGACCCATAAAAGTCAGCCTCAGCAATTATTTAAGTGAGGACATCAGGCAATTTAAACTCCAAATAAAATCAGGACTAGATGCTGAGGAATGACAGCAATGCCTATTATTCTACTTTTCTCTGTATTGTTAATGAACCATTTTACTAAATAAAGGGTACATATACTTGAGAAACTGAACTTCCTGAAAAGTTTTACTTAAATAAGGCTGACATTACCAAGATGTTATAGGGTGAGTATAGGTGAGCTAATAGGAATTCTATAGGATTTTTATAGGAGTTACTTTCTTTGTTGTTTATGTAACTTCACCTTAAACAAAGCATTTTGCAAGATAATACCACTAAAATAATAGCAATGGTGATGGTAGTGACAAAACCACCCCAAATCCACAAGGATGAAAAATATACTCCATATACCATAGTATTTCACACATCCAAAGTGATTGCCAGATGTAGAATGTAAGCTGTCCAACAGGAAACAAAACAGCAAGAGAAGAAACATGTTTTAGTGGGTAAATCATTTTTCTGATTAGTTGAAAATCATCCTTCTCCTTGTTAAAATTGCTGGGAAGGTAACAGTGCCAAAATGGTACCCTGAACAAGTGTCATTTATTTTATTTTTACCCACCAGTATTCCTCAGATTAAATAATGCCATCAAAAAAATCTTAGCAGCTGTCACTTAGTTGACAGTCACCTATCAATAGTCTTCAGATAACATAGGTGGGGTTCAAGATGGCAGAGTAGAAGGACGTGCGCTCACTCCCTCTTGCAAGAGCACCGAAATCACAATTAACTGCTGAACAGTCATTGACAGGAAGACACTGGAACTCACCAAAAAAGATAGCACACATCCAAAGACAAAGGAGAAGCCTCAATGAGACAGTAGGGGAGGGGTGTAATCACAATAAAATCAAATCCCATAACCACTGGGTGGGTGGCTCACAAACTGGAGAACTATTATACCACAGAAGACTACCCACTGGACTGAAGGTTCTGAACCCTACATCAGGCTTCCCAACCTGGGGGTCCGGCATGGGAGGAGGAATTTCCAGAGAATCAGACTTTGAAGGCTAGCGGTATTTGATTGCAGGACTTTGACAGGACTTGGGGAAACAGAGACTGTACTCTTGAAGGGCGCACACAAAGTAGTGTGTGCATCAGGACCCAGGGCGAAGGAGCACTGACCCTATAAGAGACTGAACCAGACCTACCTGCTAGTGTTGGAGGGTCTCCTGCAGAGGCAGGGTGTGGCTGTGGCTCACTGCAAGGACAAGGACACTGACAGCAGAAGTTCTGGGAAGTACTCCTTGACATGAGCCTTCCTGGAGTCGCCATTAGCCTCACCAAAGAGCCTGTAGGCTCCACTGCTGGGTCGCCTCAGGCCAAACAACCAACAGGGAGGGAACTCAGCCCCACCCATCAGCAGACAAGCGGATTAAAGTTTTACTCAGCTCTGACCACCAGAGCAACACTCAGCTCTACCCACCAACAGCCCCTCCCATCAGGAAACTTACATAAGCCTCTTAGATAGCCTCATCCACCAGAGGGTAGACAGCAGAAGCAAGAACTACAATCCTTCAACCTGTGGAATGAAAACCATATTCACAGAAACATAGACAAAATGAAAAGGCAGAGGACCACGTACCAGATGAAGGAACAAGATAAAACCCCAGAAAAACAACTAAATGAAGTGGAGATAGGCAACCTTCCAGAAAAAGAATTCAGAATAATGATAGTGAAGATGATCCAGGACCTCTGAAAAAGAATGGAGGCAAAGATCGAGAAGATGCAAGAAATGTTTAACAAAGACCTAGAAGAATTAAAGAACAAACAGAGATGAACAATACAATAACTGAAATGAAAAATACACTAGAAGGAATCAATAGCAGAATAACTGAGGCAGAAGAATGGTTAAGTGACCTGGAAGACAGAATGGTGGAACTCACTGTCATGGAACAGAATAAAGAAAAAAGAATGAAAAGAAATGAAGACAGCCTAAGAGACCTCTGGGACAACATTAAAAGCATGAACATTCACATTATAGGGGTCCCAGAAGGAGAAGAGAGAGAGAAAGGACCTGAGAAAATATTTGAGGAGATTATAATTGAAAACTTCCCTAACATGTGAAAGGAAATAGCCACCCAAGTCCAAGAAGCACAGAGAGTCCCAGACACGATAAACCCAAGGAGAAACATGCCGAGACACATAGTAATCAAATTGGCAAAAATTAAAGACAAAGAAAAATTATTGAAAGCAGCAAGGAAAAAAGGACAAATAACATACAAGGGAACTCCCATAAGGTTAACAGCTGATTTCTCAGCAGAAACTCTATAAGCCAGAGGGAGTGGCATGATATATTTAAAGTGATGAAAGGGAAGAGCCTACAACTAAGATTACTCTACCCAGCAAGGATCTCATTCAGATTCAACAGAGAAATCAAAAACTTCACAGACAAGCAAAAGCTAAGAGAATTCAGCACCACCAAACCAGCTTTGCAACAAATGCCAAAGGAACTCCTCTAAGTGGGAAACACAAGAGAAGAAAAGGGCCTACAAAAACAAACCCAAAACAATTAAGAAAATGGTAATAGGAATGTACATATTGATAATTACCTTAAATGTGAATGGATTAAATGCTCCAACCAAAAGACACAGGCTCACTGAATGGATACAGAAACAAGACCCATATATATGCTGTCAACAAGAGGACCACTTCAGACCTAGCGACACATACGGATTGAAAGTGAGGGGATGGAAAAAGATATTCCATGCAAATGGAAATCAAAAGAAAGCTAGAGTAGCAATACTCATATCAGATAAACTAGACTTTAAAATAAAGAATGTTGCAAGAGACAAGGAAGGACACTACATAATGATCAAGGGATCAATCCAAGAAGAAGACATAATTATAAATATATATGCAGTCAACATAGGAGCACCTCAATATATAAGGCAAATGCTAACAGCTATAAAAGAGGAAATTGGCAGTAACACAGTAATAGTGGGGGACTTTAACACCTCACTTACACCAATGGACAGATCATCCAGAGAGAAAATTAATAAGGAAACACAAGCTTTAAATGACACAATAGACCAGATAGATTTAATTGATATCCATAGGACATTCCATCCAAAAGCAGCAGACCACACTTTCTTCTCAAGTGCACACGGAACATTCTCCAGGATAGATCACACCTTGGGTCACAAATCAAGCCTTGGTAAATTTAAGAAAATTGAAATCATATCAAGCATCTTTTTTGACCACAATGCTATGAGATTAGAGATCAATTACAGGGAAAAAACCATAAAAAACACCAACACATGGAGGCTAAACAATACATTACCAAATAACCAAGTGATCACTGAAGAAATCAAAGAGGAAATCAAAAACTATTTAGAGACAAAAACAATGAAAACACGACGATCCAAAACCTATTGGATGCAGCAAAAGCAGTTCTAAGAGGGAAGTTTACAGCAATACAATCCTACCTCAAGAAACAAGAAAAATCTCAAATAAACAAACTAACCTTAAACCTAAAGGAACTAGAGAAAGAGGAACAAACAAAACCCAAAGTTAGTAGAAGGAAAGAAGTCATAAAGATCAGAGCAGAAATAAATGAAATGGAAACAAAGAAAACAATAGCAAAGATCAATAAAACTAAAAGCTGGTTCTTTGAGAAGATAAAGAAAATCGTTAAACCTTTAGCCAGATTTATCAAGAAAAGGAGGGAGAGGACTCAAATCAATAAAATTAGAAATGAAAAAGGAGAAGTTACAACGGACACTACAGAAATACAAAGCATCATAAGAGACTACTACAAACAACTCCATGCCAATAAATCGGACAACCTGGAAGAAATGGACAAATCCTTAAAAGGTATAACCTTCCAAGACTGAACCAGGAAGAAATAGAAAATATGAACAGACCAATCACAAGTAATGAAATTGAAACTGTGATTAAAAATCTTCCAACAAACAAAAGTCCAGGACCAGATGGCTTCACAGGTGGATTCTATCAAACATTTAGAGAAGAGCTAACACCTATCCTTCTCAAACTCTTCCAAAAGATTGCAGAGGAAGGAACACTCCCAAACTCATTCTATGAGGCCACCATCACCCTGATACCAAAACCAGACAAAGGTACTACAAAAAAAGAAAATTACAGATCAATATCACTGATAAATATAGATGTAAAAGTCCCAACAAAATACTAGCAAACAGAATCCAACAACACATTAAAAGGATCATACACCATTGTCAAGTGGGCTTTATCCCAGTGATGCAAGGATTCTTCAATATAGGCAAATCAATCAGTGATATACCATATTAACAAACTGAAGAATAAAAACCATATGACCATGTCAATAGATGCAGAAAAAGCTTCTGACAAAATTCAACACCTATTTCTGATAAAAACTCTCCAGAAAGTGGGCATAGAGGGAACCTACTTCAACGTAATAAAGGCCATATACGACAAATCAATAGCAAACATCATTCTCAGTGGTGAAAAACTGAAAGCATTTCGTCTAAGATCGGAACAAGACAAGGATATCCACTCTTGCCACTGTTATTCAACATAATTTTGGAAGTCTTAGCCATGGCAATCAGAGAAGAAAAAGAAATAACAGGAATCCAAATTGGAAAAGAAGAAAAACTGTCACTCTTTGCAGATGACATGGTACTATACATAGAGAATCCTAAAAATGCCACCAGAAGACTACTAGAGCTAACCAATGAATTTGGTAAAGTTGCAGGTTACGAAATTAATGCACAGAAATCTCTTGCATTCCTATACACTAACAACAAAAGGTCAGAAAGAGAAATTAAGGAAAATCTCATTCATCATTGCAAGAAAAAGAATAAAATACCTAGGAATAACCTACCTAAGGAGGTAAAAGACTTGTACTCAGAAAACTATAAGACACTGATGAAAGAAATCAAAGATGACACAGATGGAGAGATATACCATGTTCTTGGACTGGAAGAATCAACACTGTGAAAATGACTCTACTACCCAAAGCAATCTACAGATTCAATGCAATCCCTATCAAATTACAAGTGGCATTTTTTACAGAACTAGAACCAAAAATCTTAAAATTTGTATGGAATCACAAAAGACCCCAAGTAGCAAAAGCAATCTTGAGGGGGAAAAAAAGTAGCTGGAGGAATCAGACTCCCTGACTTCAGACTATACTACAAAGCTATAGTAGTCAAGACAATATGGTACTGGCACAAAAACAGAAATATAGATCAATGGAACAGGATAGAAAGCCCAGAGATAAACCAATGTACCTATGGTCAACTAATCTATGACAAAAGAGGCAAGGATATACAATGGAGAAAAGACACTCTATTCAATAAGTGGTGCTGGGAAAACTGTACAGCTACATGTAAAAGAATGAAATTACCATAACACCATACACAAAAATAAACTCAAAATGAATTAAAGACCTAAATGTAAAACCAGACACTATAAAACTCTTAGAAGAATACATAGGACGAGCACTCTTTGACATAAATCACAACAAGATCTTTTTTGACCCACCTCCTAGAGTAATGGAAATAAAATAAAAAATAAACAAATGGGACCTAATAAAACTTAAAAGCTTTTGCACAGCAAAGGAAACTATAAACAAGACAAAAAGACAACCCTCAGAACAGGAGAAAATATTTGTCAATGAATCAATGGACAAAGGATTAATCTCCAAAATATATAAACAGCTCATGCAGCTGAATATTAAAAAAACAAACAACCCAATCCAAAAATGGGCAGAAGACTTAAATAGATATTTCTCCAAAGAAGACATACAGATGGCCAAGAAGCACATGAAAAGCTGCTCAACGTCACTAATTATTAGAGAAATGCAAATCAAAACTGCAATGAGGTATCACCTCACACCGGTTAGAATGGGCATCATCAGAAAATCTACAAAAAGCAAATGTTGGAGAGGGTGTGGAGAAAAGGGAACCCTCTTGCACTGTTGGTGGGAATATAAATTGATACAGCCACTATGGAGAACAGTATGAAGGTTCCTTATAAAACTAAAAATAGAATTACCATATGACCCAGCAATCCCACTACTGAGCATATATCCAGGGAAAACCATAATTCATAAAGACACATGCACCCCAATGTTCATTGCAGCACTATTTACAATAACCAGGTCATGCAAGCAACCTAAATGCCTGTTGACAAATGAATGGATAAAGAAGATGTGGTACATATATATAATGGAATATTACTCAGCCATAAAAAGGAACAAAATTTAGTTATTTGTAGTGAGGTGGATGAACCTAGAGACTGTCATACAGAGTGAAGTAAGTCAGAAAGAGAAAAACAAATATCGTATATTAACATATGTGGAATCTAGAAAAATGGTATAGGTGATCTTATTTACAAAGCAGAAATAGAGACACAGACTTAGAGAACAAATGTCTGGACACCAAGGTGGGAAAGCGGAGGGAGGGTTGGTTGTGGTGGAATGAAATGGGAGATTGGGATTGACATATACACTAATATGTATAAAATAGGTAACTAATAACCTGCTCTATAAAAAAAAAATAAATAAAATAAAGTAAAATAGTCTTCAGATAACATAATGTCAACTACAAAATCTTTGGGGCATATAATAGAAATAATGACATTGGTTTAGGATCTCCAGTCTAAAAAAAGGTTTACCTTACTGTGATGTTGATTTTCCAAAAATACATCAAAGTAGCCTGTGATAAACCATTCTTGTGAATGATTCTCTATTATGATATAAAATAGTTAAATACTTTAGTGTAGCTCTCCAGGTGATTTGATGACTTGTGCTAGCCACAATGGAGACAATAGCAGCAAAGCTTGAAAGAGAGAAATGCTCACATTTCGTGTAACCGCGGACTTCTATCTGATTTTGTTTTATTATATATGCTACTCTGTTTTCCCTTTTTCTATTTATTTTTGCTGGTTTGTAAAAATTGCTGCTTATTTACTTTCTCCTCTCTTTCAGCCTTTAGGAAATTGTTGACTGCAGTGTTATTTGGCACAAAAAAAGTACAAATAGACCAATGAAGCAGAATAATGTCCAAAATATATCCCACCAAATGGGAGAATTTAGTATGTGATAAAAATTTAATTTCATAGAATAAGCATGGTTTACTTAATAAAAGATTCTGGCACAATTGGCTATCCATTTGGAAGAAAATAAGCTTAGAAAATAAAGAAAATAAGAAAATAAGCTACCTCACATCTTATATACAGATAGACTTCATATAGATTAAAACTATAAACATTAAAAATCTTAGAAGAAAGTGTATATTAGTTCGTGTAAGAGTTAGAGATTGGAGAGCTCTTATTAGATGTATGATACTCAGAATGTATGAAAGAAAACAGAAATGTATTCAAATATTTATAAATTAAAACCTTTTGTATAAAAATTCCCATAAATAAATTCAATAGAAATGAAAGATTTGGGGAAAAATTAAAATACAAATGAAAAAAGATGACTAATATCTATAATAAAGAGGCCATAAATAATAGAGCTCTTAAAGAACCCTATTTTAAAAACCCTATTAAAAAAAGAACCTTATTAAAAATGAGCAGTTTAACAATTTAAACCCAATTAAAAAAAACAGACCTATTAAAAGTGCACAAAAAGATTTAGCTGTGATTGATAGAAGAACAGATCCAAATGGTCAATCACATTTGTTAAGAATCTGAAGTTCACTACTTGGTAAACGCAGCTTAAAGTAACGGTGAGAAATCACTTTACACCCATCATATTGTTGCCATTTAAAAGAAGCAGTTATGTTTATCCTAATGGAGATGTGAGCACAGGGCACTCTCATATGTCATTGGTGAAATGTGACTCAGAATTCGGTCTGGCATTGTTTACCTAATATAGAGAGCAGACCTACTCCTGGGAATTGAGCCCATAGAAATAAAAGCATGGCTCTATAAAGATTTATGTATAAGGAGTTTACTGCTGGGATATCTGTAATGGAAACAAGGTGGATGCCCATGAATAGAGTAATGATTGAATAGATTATGGTACATCCTTGCAATGGATATCACATATCTACACTTAGAAAGTGTAGATTGGATTCCTTCAGTTAACTTTGGAAGATTTTTAAATAAGAAGAGCAAGAAAACATAAATAAGAGGGTATAATAATCTCAATTTTAGGAAATGAACACCCCAAATTTCCCAAATCCCTACGTGGGTATCTATGTCTTTGTATATTATTCTTTTGGCATGGAGAAGGTTATGGGAATCACACAACAGGGTGCTAACACTGAGAGGTGATCTCCTGTAGTGATGAGCATGGACATCGGCGTCAAATTTTCTACATTTAAATCCTGACTATGCAATGTACTTAGCTGTGTGACTTTGGAGAAGACAACTACATTTTTTTATGCCTCAATTTCCTCTTCTGTAAAAGGAAGACAACGCTAGAATCTACCTCATTGTGTTGTTGTATTAAATGAGTTCATATTCATATCACTTAAAATCATACTGGTCATACAGTGAGTGCTGTCAGCTTGTGGGTTATATAAGCTTGGGTAAGGTAGAGGAGGGAAAAGGAGAAGAGTGAAAGAAAGGAAAAAATTTACCACAGAAAGGAAAGAAATCAGAGTTCTCTTTTGAAATAATTTGTTTCTCTGGGTGCCCAAGTTGGTTCCCTAACCGCATATTTCACCAGACTGCTCTATTCAAGTGTCTGACAGACCCTCTTATTCCCAGCACTACTTTCAAATCCTTGTCCTCTGGATTGTTGGAGGCTGAGGCATGAGGGACAGGGTTACCTGCATAATGGACTGGAGCTTGTCTCTCAGAGCACAGATAAGTGACTCTTTAACCCAAGTTCACTAGATAATTACCTGATGTTTCTGTCCACTTTGGCTGTGCAAACAGTTTGTTTTTCCCTTAAACATCATTAATACTGCCCTTGTTCTTTTCTTTGGTCCTGGGCAGGGGATTCGTGGGGAGGAGGAAGGGAATAGAAGTTACTTCAATCTGATGTTTCCATTTCTTTCTTCATAGAGCCCATGCTGAAGACTGACCATTGTCATTTTTTAGGTGACAATTCTCTATGCATCTGTAACTGTTGAGGGCAGAATCACTAAAACCTTTGTTTTCAAATTCTTTTTAAGGATGTTTGTATAACAAACAGCCTGAGAAGACAGAGATAGTGTCTCCTTCTCCAGGAAAGGAAAAATTTGTTTCCTGACCTGTATAACAAAGATTATGTCTTCCTCTGGGGCCAAGTGTGGGTTTGCTTCTAGCTCATTGTAAAAGATTAGGGGTTTCCTAAATTCAATGACAGAAACCCACTGTGTATGCAGCATAGACCTGGGCCCCGACACATTACCGTCGAGACCCTTGGGGACAGGAGAACTAATGTGAATGTGAAGCTCATGCTGCTTGCTATGCTAAGACTAATAAAGTTCTTTGTTTCTGACCCAGGAGTCTCATGTCTTCTGCCAGCATCTATGACACTGTATCAGGCTAACGCATTAACTTGAAAGTAGAGTAAAATCTTAGACCTTTCACAGTTCTTGCCACCATTCACTGTAAAACATTTTTGTACTTTGAAATGAGATAATGTAGGCAAAGTGTTCATGTAGCCAAACTATAAGGAACAACTTCAAGATTGTAACAAGGTAGAGAAAAGTACATTTACCAGTTTACTCAGGAAAAGTGCAGTCTATATTTTGAAGAAAAAACTTGAATTTGAAAACATTTGAATTTTTGCAAAGTTGTGAGGGACAGTGACACCCCCAGGGTGTGCTTAATTTTCAGGAAGTAAAGTATTACCTCAGCTTAAACTCTGAAGTGCCACACCTAACTGCAAGGGAGACTGAAGGTTGTGATTTTTGGATAGGTAGGATGTACTCACATAAATTTCTATTACTATGTAAGAATTGGAGAACGAGCTTTGTAGTACAGCTGGCAATCAAACTGGCTACTTATTCTGTCAATTTGCCTCTGGTTTAGGTTCATTAAGGAAGTGGTCCCAGAATTAGAGTGGCTATGGTTGTAGTCAGGATGAGAGTCAGGGAGAAGAGGAATGTATTAGGTGATAGGTGACTTAACTGAGAAGGATGAGAGGTATGGCTAAGTTTTGATAAAAGATAACATCAGGAGAGTGGAAAAGAGAAAACTTGTGAAAGGACTGAAGGTCATGATTTTTTAATTATTTTATGATGAAAACAATGTGGATCTATTAAGTGACTGAGCAGTGGAATAGTTTAAGTAAGTGCTTCCCGATGTTCTTCATATCCTAGAAAATAATATCAGTAACATGACATTCTAGGATAAATGAAGGAGGCGGAATGTGGCTGGTGGCAACTGGCCCAAGCATTCCCACTGTATCCCAGCTGTCCACCCTGACAGCATCAACATGTGTAGCTTTTACACTGTGTCACTGGGCTTTATCACACTGCTTGAGAAGCTGTGTGCCCAAAAGCCTGTGTAGAGATATATCCTTAGTCAAAACTATAAAGACAGAAGACAGAAGAAATAACAGATTGTACATAAAACAACTAGGGTTCTTGCCTCCCCGAATGGAAAAAGCACACACTTAGGTCAAGTTCCCTTAGAGAATTTACTCACTTCTGAGTCTGGCCCTGGCCTGGCAAGCTTAAAAATATCATTTGTCAATGAATCAGGAACAAATTTGCCTCAGGGGGCAGACTTGCACAGAACAGACTAATAGAGATTGATGAATAAAAACCAGAAAGCCAATCTATTAATTTACATTGAGAACTGAATGTGTTGAGAGGATCCAAAAATGTTTGCTGATCAATATATTTTCTCCCTGTGGCCAGTCTTCTCACAAGGGCAAATTATGATCAGAAGGTTACTCAGTGAGCCTTGAATAGGACCAAGAACAATGGGTTGTGTGGTCTTCAGGCCTGAATTGCCAATTGGTGGATGGGTTGAGATCCTCTGTGCTTTAGGGCCACTAGACCCCAAGTCTGGAGACATACTCCAATCTTCAGATGCTGAATCCTCTTAAGAGAGGCCTTGACAATACTCCTTTGTTCCTCTTTCTCTCTCTCTCCTTTCAAAGAGATTAACATGTAAACCTATTTGGATATAGATATTCTTACAATTCCAGTCCATTTCTGCTTTCCTGAGAGCATGTACCCTGTCTGAAACAAAACCTATGGGGCTAAAGCAATAAAACTGCTTTGCCACCATAGGGTAATAAGCTACTTTTTAAAGAGAAGTTTGTTTGTTCCAATGAAATGAAAGAATGCACATTTTCATGTAAGAGCTAGTCAAAATGAACCTAAAGGAATGAACACTGACACAGCACAAGGCTCTCCAAGGTATGGGGAAATCGATTCCAAAAGTAAGAGATCTGTATATGGTGACATTTCTTTCCAAGTTATCCATTCGTCTGCCATGTCTTTTGGTTCTTTTATAATGAAGTTCACTGGAGGTAGTCTTTCTTTCATGTGTATTTCATATTGAGTGCAATTCTACTTATAAACATTTCTTTATCTCTTGTGACTCTCTTTAAAGAGGGTTGCACTGTGAAAAGCAGTTAGAAACTCCTCATGAGTAAGGATCTGTCTGCACAATCATTTAAGTTGTTGTATGGAGCTTAAATCCTCAAATGTATCTCTCTAGTATATCACTTCTGTAATATTTTCAAGAAACATGCTGCCTTACCAGAAATATTTACTTTGACTAGAGAACTATCTGTTCATTTAAGAATAAACGATCTTGAACTAAATTTTATATTGAAATGTACGGTTTGTTTTTTCTGAGAATTATATTTTTATTTTATTTTACAATTCATAAGTGAAGCAACCACCTTCTTTTTTTTTTTTTTTTTTTTTTGCGGTACGCGGGCCTCTCACTGTTGTGGCCTCTCCCGTTGCAGAGTACAGGCTCCGGACGCGCAGGCTCAGCGGCCATGGTTCACGGGCCCAGCTGCTCCACGGCATGTGGGATCTTCCTGGACCGGGGCACAAACTCATGTCCCCTGCATTGTCAGGCAGACTCTCAACCACTGTGCCACCAGGGAAGCCCGCAACCACCTTCTTGATTGTGTTATTCGTGAATGTTTCTACACTTCTAAAACCGAAAGTATGCTTGCATTTTCAGAAATATTGAACTTCAGCATTACGATTGTGCTGTTTAATATATAAACAAGTTTGCTTATTATATTTACCTAAAATCTAGCAACTTAGGTTTTCTACACAGCACCATATAAACCAGTTGAAAGTGAAAATTTCAATCAAAATAGTATTTTGACATTATTTTTCACATGAGTGTTAAGTACTGAAAATTATATGCATTCATATTTGTGCTATAAAAGAACTTGAGTTCCTCAAGGAAACCCAGAATTTCCTAATAATCTGTCAGCAAAATATCTCCACAAGTGAATTTACTTATTGAGTTCTAAAATCCTAAATCGTCTGGACAGTTCTCCAAGTGTGTGTGTGATGTCCCTCCAAGTTTAATTTCTTCTTTATTTCTTGACATCTAAGATCCTTAATGATTCTAAGAAGCATGAAAACACTGCCCATGGAAAGTCCATTTGAGGCAAAATGGTATCATTTTAGCTCTCTCTTTGAAATTATATTTGGAGTTGTCTGAACATTTGTGAATTTACATTTTGGGGGGTAGAAAATGTACATAGCTCTCTATGTTCTCAAGAGGAGTTGTGACTCCAAAGTGTCAGACATGAAAATCCAGGCAAATCAAACTTTAAGGAGTTTCTTTCTGCTTTCCTCAACGATACATAAAATCCAGTTAAAGTAAATATCAGTTGCAGCCTTTAGTGGCAAAGAGGGAGCAGAGATGAAGGAAACGGGAGGAGATAGGGAACTTGTTACTCAGCAGCTAATCTCGATCTTGCCTGATATTGGAACGGATTTCAGGTGTTGAATATATGTATGTGGGTGCTTGAGTTCTTTTAGGACTAACTCATGAGGGTTTTGCCTGGACGCTCAGGCCTCTTTAGTGGCGAATGCTGACCACAATGAGAACTTCCCTATTTTCATGGTCTAGGACAGAGTGAGAACTTGTGATCCTGAAAGTGAGAAAACACTGAATGCTCATGTGGTCCACAGGTTGACCAATAATATACCATAAAAAGCGGATCCAGCCCATGTTTTTAGAAGACCATGGACTTTGGATGGTGACAACCTTGGTTCAAATAACTGGACATGCAGACTTAATATCTTTTAGTCTGAATTCTCTTATATGTTTAGCAGGGAAAATAATATCCACCTGGAAGACTTGTAGTGTGAATTAACATGATGTATTGTAAGCAACTAACACATGTTCAAGTACCTAAAATTGAGACTACCTTTTTCCTTAATCCTTACATGTTAAATGTTTAGCATTTAAGGAATAAGGTCATTGTAAAAGCAATAAACAAAAGGCTGCTATTTATCTCTTAAAACTGAATTAATGTGAATAATTGAGAAATTTAGAAAGGAGCAATATTCATGGGAAGTCTGCAATGACCACAGTGCCATAATGCAGTATTAAAATTAATCAATTTCCATTTGTCTTTGGTGATACCACTTGATCAGACACCACATATTATCTCTGAAAAGTGTCTCCTGCTGCTGTTGCACTGCCTGCTGGTTTTATTGCTTGCCCAGGAGAGATAATATTTCCTTTAGAAATGTGAATGAATTGGTTGGAAAAATGATTTGCTCGTAGCTGATTCTATAGGACAAGCTTACCTGAAAATCAAATGTTTTTGAATTGCTGGAGTCTAGCGAGAGAAAAAAAATTGTAATGTACCCATCACCTTAAAAAGGAAACATTTGTCTTACTAAGGAACTTGCCAAATAATAATTATTAGAAACTTCCAAAAGGTGCATTGTGTTTAATGCTTCTTTTAGCAATTAAAGCATCTGCTCACTTATATGAGAATTCATTTATCCACTCACATTTAAACTATATCTATTGAGTGTCTCTGGGATGTGAGTCACTACTATGTCTTCTTAGTTTTTTATGGTAATAATTGGAAAAACCTAAAGTGGAATATTGACAGTCCTAGCAAACCAATACAAATGGCAAAACAAATGATATGAAAAAAATCTTTAAAAAATCCTTTACGTTGTTTACTGGGTGTTAGCAGCCCTGAGTTTCACTGCTAACTCTCCCACTTAACTTGCTCTGGGACCTGCAAGTCACATAGATTTGATTAAAAGCAATTTACTCACCTATAAATTATTAAGACTATGTTTTCCATTTATTTCATCTGCTGGCTCTAAGGATCAAATGGTATTATGCTTTGAAAACTCATTGTAGACCATCAAGAACCATATGAAGATGAGAGATATTGACTTGGTAAATGTGGCTACTCTATGCTCGTCAGTAATTTTATGGAATAACAGTTTTCAGAAAAGCCAAGGGCCTTCAGTTGGCTAATAAACAATAATTTTTATCTTACAATTGAAATAAAAATGATACCCCAATTAATGATTTCTTTAATTTCAACTTTCCTGGTCATGGACTGTTTATATTTGGTTAGTGACAATATAGCTTCAGGAATGAGACCATTTTACTCAAACGGAGTTCTCTTGTTCACATCAGCCATCCCCATCTTCAAGCAAGATGCAACCTAAAAATTACAGGCAGAACAGAGCTTATTTTATTAAAAAAAAAAGAAATAAAAAAACTATTAAAGGAACCCCATTACAAAAAAAAGCCAACTTTAGTTTGGACTGCACTTCCTGGGCAAATATGAAACACAAATGACAGAAGCTGATTGTGTTTCATATTTGTGGTGCCAGAAGTTTTATGAAGTTCAAGGAGGAGAGGGAGAACTGAAGAGATTGCTGAAAGTGTTTGGTTAGTTGATTGTACTGATAAAGGACAGAGAGTACTGGGCAAACTAAAATGATACCTCAGTTGTAGATAAGGGAAAGTGACTCAGGGCAAAATGAACATGATTTCAATGCTGAACCCCAGTCAGAGTGGGTAACCTGATCATTTTCTTTGTATGCATTTTTCTCTTAACCTTATATTTTCTCTTTTATTCCCCCTCTGGCACCTCTGGTCTTTATTTGAGAACTCTGCAGCTGATCTTCATGACTTCATTTTCCAATTCACGTGCAACTATCACAGATTGAAAGACTAGTATTTAAACTAGCTCACAGGGAAGAACATTTTTACTTTATAATTCAAATACAATCGGCTGTTGTTAATGAAATATAGTCACTGAAAGAGAGATTTCATTCCTACAAGCAAGTAAGGTGGACCCAGAAATTAACTTTTTACAAACTGGGTAAGCAAAACTATCTTGTTGCTATTAAAGAGTGTGTTTTTTTAAACTAAACATTACTGTCCCGAGAGATTAAGTGGTGTATTAGTGATTTGCAATTTACTTAATAAAGTCTATTAAATAGATAAAATCAGGGAATCAAGAAATCATTGAAGGCAGGAAGGTAGAAGTCTAATAGAAAATAAATGTATTATTACAGGTATCAACAGGATAATTCTCAAAAGGATAAAGTTGACTGAGAAAAGCAAATTATAAAATGATACATATAATGTGATTATATTTATGAAAGTATGTAAAACTACACAAAATATTTTAAAATACCACATGAACATTTGTGGTAAAAGTATAATAATATTCATGGAAACAATAACAAATGTTAGGGTAGTTATTACTTCCAGGGAGAAAGGATTGAGAGTGAATGGGGCTTTAGTTGTACCTAAACTTTTTTATACATGAATATTAATATTTATTGAGAATATTATTAAGATCAGAGGTAATAGTGACCCCTAACAATAAACTTTACAGTCTTAGAAAATTTGTGCATTTTAATAAGTTTTTAATTATGGTAAAAAAAATCACCAAGAAGCATGTAAAATCAAGTATTAAACATCTTCCATAAAAAGCTATGGAGTAGTTCATACACAAAAGTGTGATAAAATGTTTGTGAAAAATACAGTACAATATCTTCATATTAGTGTTATAATGTAAATTCTCCTATAACAAAGCTGGATGCTTTTCCCCAAACTTATTTTATATTATAAACTTTTGGTGATATTTAATTGACCTGGCCATCATAATTTCTGCCCTTGCCTGCATTCTTATTCTACGAGGAAGATATGAGAAATCTGTCACACAAATTAAACATCAACTTATATTGTCACCAAATAGAAAAAGAATTGACCCTCTCAGTAAGCAACTTATCCTGTGGCAATAAGACAATATGCTATGTTTATTAGTCTAGACATCCTAGGAAAAGATATTTCCAACCAAGCACCAGATATTTTGACTTTCCAAAGGTAGAACTTTCTTGTGACTCCATTTTTAGAAATAAATAGGTATAAAAAGAAAATTTGCTTCTGGAAAAAACCACAACATTGATTTTTAACCCAGTTAAGGGAAATAATGACAGAGAAGAGACTTTTCACATTTCTGATACATTCTGAATGTGATAATTTAAGCAACTAAATCGATATCAACACTTATCTGCAGACACTTAACTTTTGTCTAAAATACTTTTCCATCACTACAATGCATTCTTATTTCTTTAAAAAAATCTGAAGCAAATATGGTAACTTATTTTCATATGTTTCATAAATCTAGATGGTAGGCTCACGGGTGTCTTTTTCATTATTTTATGAATGTTTGGGATATTCAAAAATTAAATATAGAGTCTCTGTAATTTGTGGGTATTGTGGTGCAGTTTGAAATATATATCCATTAGTATATAGGTTTGTCTGTTTGCAAAAAAGGCAAAAGAAATATACCCAAATAGTCTCTTCTGTACTTTTGGGCATGCTATTTGCAAATCATATGCATTGCTATGAAGTGAAGTGACACAATATTGCAGAAATGGTAAGAGCATGAGACTTGGAATTTGACAGACCTAGTATTTGTTTCTCTCTCTTTTTTTTTTAAACTTTTAATTTTATTTCAGAGTATAGCTGATTAACAATGTTGTGATATTTTCAGGTGTATGGCAAAGAGATTTAGTTATACATATACATGTATCTATTCTTTCTCAAATTCTTTTCCCATTTAGGTTGTTACATAATATTGAGCAGAGTTCCCTGTGCTATGCAGTAGTTCCTTGTTAGTTATCCATTTTAAGTATAGCAGTGTGTACATGTCAATCCCAAACTCCCTAACTATTCCTTCCCCCAGCCCTCCCCTCTGGTAACCATAAATTCTTTCTCTAAGTCTGTGAGTCTGTTTTGAAAGTAAGTTCACTTGTATCATTTCTTTTTAGATTCTGCTTCTTTCTATGACAGACCTAGTATTGAGTTTCAACTCCAATATTTAATAGCTTGGGAAAATAGTTTTAACTTCAAGCCTCAGTAAAATGGAAATAAAGTGACCTACCACATGGGGAAGTTGTAAGAACTAAACATGGTCACATAGGTCAAATGTTCAGCAAAGTGTTACAGAGTAAATGGTAACTTGGAGCCATCAATGAGTCTATCAGTGCCATTATGGAATTTCTTACTTGCTTTTATACATTTTTGGAAGGATACTCAGTTTTTAAAATAAGTTATTGGTGTGTTTTTTTTTTTTTTTTGGTAAACTTTCAATATGGGAAATTGATGATAGTTGGTCAGTCTCGAGCCCTTTACAAAAGGTGGTTCCTGACCTGCTTGTTTCTGTGATGACACTTCTTGCTTCATATCTACTTCTGCATGGTCAAAATAATTGTTTCCAGATTTTTCAGAGAAGATGCAGCATTATCCATAAAAAGAGTTTCTCAATAATTTTTATCAGCTATTATGTAGTGTTTCCATTAAAGAGTGTCTCTGAGGATGGTTAGAATTTTGTAAATATAAATCTGGATAACTGTAGCCTTCAAGCTTGAGGAAATGATTAACATCTTTATTTTAGAATGATTCTAAAGAAGTTAAGTGATTTGATCAACATCACAAAATGAGTTACAGGTGGACCTAGCTTTAGATCTTAGGTCTCTTGGCTCTTGGTTTGTTTTTTAAAAAAATTAATTTTACTGTTAAAAAATAAGTATTTATAAAAGTGGAATTGTATATGAAAAAAGTGAATTGTGGACCACTATAACACCCTTTATGAGAAATGTGTACTTTGAGGAAATAACAGGATGATGAGGTGATAGCATTGACTCCAGGCTTTTGTGTTATTTTGTAGTTAGACTGAAGAAATGGGATATGGAGAAATTAATATTGGTGGGAACATAAAAAAACCAAAAGAATAGTGATATTATAGAACATATTTTCTCTATGGTTTCATTTTATTCTTAATGATGGGTCCTTATGAAGATTTTCCCCAAACATACTGTTCTTTAGGAAATCATTTAATATATTTATAACATATTTCATGTATCACATAAATGTTACATGTAAATATATAATATGGTACTGCAATAAAAATATATTACACAATTATATTTGCATATTACACATATTAATATGTATTTTAAATGGTCAAAAATTGCATTTGTTCGATTACGTCTTTTGTTATTGGCAGAAGAGTTTGAAACAGTAGGTGAATAAGTAAGAAGTAAGAAGCAAAGTGTATTGCTCATTTGGATGAATCAGATTATTTGTTTTCTGAAACTAAAATTGACTCAAAACAGAGCTCACCTAATAAAATGTAATGCTCATTTATAATTTAGAAAAAACTTCAACTACTAAATTAATATGTAATATTTGTAGTTTAAATACCATTTTTTGACTGTGTATGAATCCAGAATATACTAGTTTCAGGTTAGATAAAAGATGTAAACCCACATTCAATTCAACGGAGAGAAGAATGTAATTATAAAGAAAAAATAGAATTTTAGGACATTACTTCGCTCTATAAACAAGATCTAGAGGAGGAGAAAGACTGAGTTTGGCACTGTAGAGGCACTGAATTTTGAGTTTATCCTGGTATGTTTAGATTGTCAACTGACTGATTTGATTAGTTAGATTACATAGTAGCTTATTAAAATGGCCAGAACTTTTTTAAAAATAAATTTATTTGTTTATGGCTGCGTTGGGTCTTTGTTGCTGCACATGGGTTTTCTCTAGTTGCAGTGAGTGGGGGCTACTCTTAGTTGCGGTGCGCAGGCTTCTCGTCATGGTGGCTTTTCTTGTTGCAGAGCTCGGGCTCTAGGCGCACAGGCTCAGTAGTTGTAGCTCGCCGGCTCTAGATCTCAGGCTCAGTAGTTGTGGTGCACGGGCTTACTTGCTCTGCAGCATGTGGGATCTTCCCAGACCAGGGCTCGAACCCGTGTCCCCTGCATTGGCACACAGATTCTTAACCACTCCACCACCAGGGAAGTCCAAAGTGGCCAGGACTTTGAATTAGGCTTTGCACTTTCTTGTTTCAGAAGTGAACTCTTTTTTAGCCAGTATCCAAGTTTAAACCACAGAAGAAAATATCATGGGCCTCTACAGGACTGATTGCCTAGCATTCCTGCAACTCCCCACCTCCCTCTACACCTCCCCATCCAAGGTGTGCTCTTCAGAGCTGCTGTATTCTAACTTGTTCCCTGGCAAAGATAATTGGTTCTGGGTTAGACATCTGAGATAAGCTGTCTTCCTACAGAAGGTAGCCCCATGCTTATCCAGAGACTGAAGCTGTGATTTGTATTTCATTGCACTGGGCTTCAGTAACTTGTACTCAAAAGAATTCTCATGAATATAGCTTAAATAGTATTATGCTTGTAACCAAACACTTTCTCTTTTTTATCCATTCATGTATTACAGATGAAGAGATAAGTGAGTTCATCAAAATCTTACTCATAGTGTTGTCCTAGAAGAATAGAACAATAGGCCATTGGAAAGTATTTTATTGTCAGGAATGACATCTGTTTGTGGGAATGGCAGTAGGAATCTTGGTCAGGTTGGCTCAGACACATGCTTGTGAAGCCAACCACCATACTGTGGTCCCCAAACTTTCAAAACTTATTTGCTGGTGTATGCTAATCTCCATGTTAAATAGAATAAGCAAAAGAGTTGGAATTCTACTGCTGTCACTCTGTTGACCTGGAAATAAGGTGTGATGTGACAAATTTAGTATAAACTATTTCCCACAGGATTGACTCAGAGGAACAGATGGCTTTGAGAAAGAACTGTCATCCAACCAGTATATTCGCAGTTTAGAAAATTGGCAAAGAGCTGTTAAACAAAGAGGTACATTCTGTTAACAAAGGCCTCTTTCTGTCTTTCAGACACTTAAAGTTGATGCATGTATGTCTGATATTTCTAGTAAATACCTGTTCTTTGTTTTTCTGAGTATAACTGAAATTTTTTTCATGGGAACGTTTGCTCAATTTGTTTCTTTGAGAGTAAGATAATTCTTCTCATTTTAATTCTAGAAATGGAGAGAAACAATGTAAATGTTAGGTGAACAGGAGCTTTGCTTGATTCAGGAACTGATGTTTTCATTTGGGCAATACTCACTGTGCTACAGTAGTTGTAGTCTCATTATAAAATGGACCACAGATGTGGTGAGGTCTAGTGATATGCATATACCAAGATAGAACACACACGACCTAAGGTTTTTCCTTTGTGATACTTTTCCTCAGAACTTCATCCTCTTTAGACTTTGATTTCTGCTTCTGTTAGATGGGGAACAAAGTCATTCTCCCTTAAAAGACAGTTTTATGGATTAGCAAATCTGTTGGTAAAATGTTTCTTCCATCTTTGGGATAAAGTGTTGATAATGACAAAATACTATTAATCCTTGGTTAGGGTGAGTTCATTAATTCCCTTATGTATATATGCATAAACTGATTACTTCAAAGAAAAATATGTCTATGGATGCTCCTTTTTGCTCAGAAAAAGGGTTTTCTTACTGCTAACAATTTGTTTGCAGTATAATTTAGGTGCGGTATCTGGGGAAGAAATGTTTTGTGTCTATGGTACCTAAAGCATCTGCCAAACATATGATCATTGCCACTAAGATTTTAGAAATAAAACACCAAACTGAAAACAGCAATAGTAATCTAATAGTAATAGTAATAATTTAATAGTAATACAGTTCAAAACATGTCAGTGTATTCCTAGGGAAATGGACAGAATGAAGTAAATAGGGGCAGCTCCTCCCTTTTGCTCTCTCATTTGAATTTTCCTTCTAATGGCTTTAACCTTGACATTCTTTTGAAGAGACATTTTGATGAGACTTTATAGAGTGGCAGAGATGGACTGAGGCTCTGGGTCAGACAGACCCGTGAACATTAGATGAGTCAGTTAGCCTCCTTGCCTCTGTTTCCAAACCTGTGAAATGTTGATTAAAATACCTACCTTGCAGTGGTTTTATAAAGACAAAATGATCATAATGTTTGTGAAGCATTAACACAGTGATGGGATATAGAAAGTGCTAAGGAAAAGGTAGCTCTGATGACTATGATGGAAATAATAGTCAATGTGATGACAGAAGAAAATATTCTCATTATTTTTCTGAAGAAATGAGGAAGCCAGCTTAGAATACTCCCACACCTACTTGTTTGCAAAAAGAAATTTAACCTCTCGGTCTTAATTTTTACTTATCCATCTGATGTGAGGAAGTTATTTTACATCGTAAGACTTTCTATGGGGTTCAGTGCATGTAGTCCTGAGATTCAATGTGTAAAAAAATCCTCAATCACATGAATTTCACATGAATAACTCTTAATTGCAAATAACAGAATTTGCAGGATATGAGAGCTATGACTGACAGAAAGGGCATCTGCTTTTTAGTTTTTTCAGATCTTGCCTCCCATTCCTGAAGCCAAGGGGGTCAAACACTCCCTCTCCACTGCCTGGCCCCTGGCTTAGCTAAATGGATGCTCCAATCTGGGACCTCAATCAGGAGCAAGAGACATAAGGAAGAGATTCTTTAGTTTTTAGTTGCACCATATGAGGTGTCCAGTGGCAGAAATGTCCATCAGGGACAGGATTGAGCAGTGACAGCATCCATGGTGCAGGACAAGATGACCAACAAAGGAGGCAGCAGCTGAATCTCCTTACTCTGCCCATGGCTTTTACCTGCAGTATCTGGTTCCTGCCAAATTTCTGGGCCTGGTTCTCCAATCTCCATACAGATACTGAGAGCTACGTAATATACTCGATATATTATATATATATTATATATTATATACTGACAGGGTCAGTTTCTCTTATTTGCATGCAACATATTTTTATTTATTTTATTTTATTTTTGCGTGCAACATATTTTTAAATAAACTCAATATAATTCATACATTTAAATAAGTGGTATTTTTTTAAGACAGTGTATTTAAGAAATACTTTTCAATTAGCTTTTTGAGTCCCATGAGGACATCTGCTCTATTACTTTGTGGTCAGAACTGGCTCTGAATTATTTTGGCCAAATTCAATTTGAAAAAAAGCTAACTAAGGACACTGAATAGAAAGAACATACCACTGGCTCAGATAGGAGTTCCAAATAAGGAATTTTGAAACTGTTTTGGTACTGGCTTCCATGTTGAAGTAAGTATAGGGCTTTTACTGGTGCCTAGTTTTGAAGGTGACATTTGGTTTGGATGTTTTAATTCGCACACACACGCACACACACACACCCACACAAACATACATGCACACACACACACACACACTGTGTTTTCCTTCCAAACCAAGAAAAGCATAAAATATTCCTTGATTGGACTCTTATATGAAATTTCTTGTTCATACCATAAGTGATAGAATCAAACATAATGTGATAGAATCAAACATAATGTGTTTCCTGAAAAATAGACAGAATGTTTTGGGAAAAAGCAATGGTTGTGTTCATATCGAGTTTATATCCATTTACTTTGGTTACTACAGTTTTTTTTTTTTGTCTTAATGAGAACTTAAGATTATTTTTAAACTTTTCAGTGTCTGGCCCATCTTGAACATTCAAGTTGTAAGTTCTCTTTTCAAAACCATCATGTAGCCACTTTAACTTATAACAATAATAAAAACGTGTACTTGTAATGACCAAATAGTTTCTTTTGAAAAGTATAAATGTCATTACTGTGTGAAGATATATTTCCAATTTATAAGTTCATATATTACTTCATAAAAAGTAATATATATACTTTCTCTCTTACCAAGTTGTCCTTACCACAGAAATTTTCCAGATTGTTGAGGTTGTCTTGAACTGGAATATATGAGACTACTACAGAGATGTAGCCTGTGTTTATTTCATTACACTCATGCTTTGTTCTATATCTAATCTTGGTAGATGGAATTATTGACTCTGGTTCTTCTGTTCTTTCTACATCTACACACTTTGCCATGGAAATTTAATGTTTCCCGTCCCCACTTCAAGGTGGCCAGTGTACTTTCAGCCTATGGGATGTTAGCAGATAGGGACTTCACATGTGCTTGCTTGCTCTCTTGAACTTGTGCCACCACCAAGAGAAGAGCTTGCCTGGCTATCCTGCTATCCCAAGAAGAAGATGATAGATACATGAAGCAGAGCTCCCATAGCTGACCTGAAAATTCAGGAGTGATAAATACATGTTTATTGTTTCATTTCACTGGTCTTTTGAGGTTGGTGGCTACACAGAATCATGTGGCAATAGCTAACAATTTCCCGTGGGTTTGAGCAGCTTGCAGGAAAGAGTTAAATTAAAAGCTAATGAAATTGGAAAAGTAATCTCTAAAGAACTGTTAGTTTTGAAATCTATGAATTCTATGACTAAGTTAAAGTTTATCTTATATATCTGATGTTCCAGGTAGTTATAATACTGAACATATGGATAGATCATTGATTTTTTATTCTATATATCCCAGGATAAAATGAAAATATGGAAATAACTAGAATATGGGTGATAGAATTGCATGTGGTACAATAATCTAAGAAATTATTTACTTGAATATTCACACTTTTCAAAAATTATGCTAAGTTACCAGGAAGTGCAGGGGCATAGAGAAATCCAAAGTGACCGTTACATTATTACTTTCAATGCAGAAAACAATTCAGAAGGTTATCTAATGTCCTCAATTTATGCTTCAAGATAAAATAAAAATTCTAATTTTAAGCTTATTTATTATTTTTTGTTGTTTGTTGCTATTAGATCAATTTATTAATGTAATATTCAACTTCTTTAATATTTTCTATTTTTAGAGAAAGCAGCTTATAAGATTCTTTAAGTAAGGGATCAGCTCTTACAAAATGGCCTGTAAAAAACCCATTTTGATTGCATTCACATTTTCCCCTTTTACAGTGAGTAAAAACAGCTTTAAACATATTTACTATTTAACCTATACCTCTGTTATTAAATCTTAGTCATATTTACTTAGTAAATAAGCTAATTATTCTTTGGTTATTATAACTTCATTAAAAAGTAGAACTAAGCAGACTTGCTAGAATGTAGGCTCAATGAGGGCAGAGGTTTTGTTCACTGATCTATTATTACCCCACACACCTAGAACACTATGGACACAAAGTAGGTGCTCAATGAATATTTGTTGAAAACATATAATGGGTCTTTCTTGGACTCACAGACAGTTTTGTTTCTGAATTCATCCTTTGGAGGGCATTATAAAGCGGTGCTCTGCACTACCTGATGTTTACTGGGACAAAACACTAGGTTTTACTGATTAGATGACTAAGAATAGCTGAGCAAAAGCCTATTTTCTGCCAGGTTTCTGGGTGCTGCATGGATGACAATGTACTGGAGAGTCACTGTCATCTTTTCTCTGAACTTCTAATCCTTTACAGCTCAACAGGTAGGTCCCTTTTAGTGAATGGGGATATCAACTATTCAGTAGGTTGGTGACACGCTATCACCTAATGTGCTCATTTCCTTTTCCATTGACCTCTTCAAAATCATAGATAATTTGCTAGAGAGAAGCTTAACTCTTTCCCCAGTGTCTGACTCTATTTCAGAAGAAAAGTGAGTCACTTTGTGGGGAGAATGTGATGGTTGGCACTGCCTACCATGGTCCATTGAAGGTTCTTTGTACTCTCGTCTGGTCTCTATTCTAACTGCCTCCACATTATGCATTTTCATCTGCCTACTTAAATCTTGCACAGACGGCAAAGCCTAGTTCAAGTCCCATTTATACTCTGAAGGCTTCCCTGGCTAGTTTAGCTCTCATTAAAATTAATAACAACAGTAATAGTAGTAAATATTGATTATTTATTATGTACTAGACACTATGCTAAGTACTTTAAGTAAAAAGACTCATAATCTTCACAACTCATGAAACTGAGTCTTCAGCAGTTAACCTGCCAGAAGTCTTACAGAACTATTGGTTGGAGATTGGCATGGGAACCTAGTATGTCTACACGGGGCTATATGGTAATAACTGGTCACCTTTTCCTTTAGCCCAGTGCTGTCCAATAGAACTTTCTATGATGATGGAAATGTTCTATATCTGTGCCAATACAGTGGTCACTAGCCACATGTACCTTTTGTATACTAAAAACGTGACAAGTACGACCAAGGGACTGAATTTTAAATTTAAATAGTTACAGTGACTAGTGACTGTGACTACTGTTTTAGACAAGCACAGCTCTAAATACTTTTTATTACTGTCTTTTATATAGAGTGCATACTTTTTCTGGATATTGTGCTAGAGTTGAGGATACAAAGATAAAATCAATGCCCCTTTTTCTCCCCAAATAGATTGTAAGTTTTTTTCTTTTTTTTTCTTTAGACATTCTTCCTTTAGACATATGTTTTAAGTATGTAATGGAGCTTTTATGAAAGTGCACTGGAGGGATCTCCTCTATCATAGAGATTAGAACTGCTTGTTGAGTCAGGATCTTCATAAAAGAGAGATCAGGTGAGTTTTGGGCACACTGGAGTCTGAGAACAGCTTGGACACAGTGACTAGGTCAGTGCTGAGAAGGACTGTATCCACCAAGATTTGTTGACTCGGTTATTAAGTATTGGAGACTCCTGCCCAAACTGGAAAAATTGGCAGCTTTGTGCGCATGGCAGGATTAGTAGAAGGAAAAAAATGTCAGATAAATATGCTATATATCTTCCAAATGTATATAATTATATAGTTATTTATCTGTTTACTCATTCAACAAATATTGTTGGGCACTTACAATGTACTAGGCATTCTTTTAGTTGCTGGGGATAGGATACTCCAGTGACCAGAGTGCCTGGGCTCATGCAGCTTACATCGTGTTGTGAGGCAGGGTGTAGGGATGGTTGTTCAGAGAATGAACAAATAAGCAAGTAAATATATAGTTTGTCTGATGATAATTGCTGTAGAAGAAAATATTGAATAGTAAAGGGATAAGAAGTACTGGGGATGGATGGGGGTTTGGGCAGGTTGGTTCTATATTATATAGGGTAGCCGGACAAGGCCTCATTGTTAACAAGGTCCTGAAGAAGGTGAGGGAGTGTGCTATGCAGATGTGGGGCACAGAACAGGAGAGTTCTAGGCAAGGGAGGGACAAAAGCAAAAGTCTTGAGATGGGAGTGTAGTCAATATGTTGGGGCACCAGAAGGAGCCCAATGTGGAGTGGGATGCGTGAAGTGGGCTGAGGCAGGAAGGGCAATGGAAGCCAAGTAAGAGAAATTGGAGAGGCCTTAAGGGGCCATATTTTGTAAGGGCTTTCGTATTTACCCTGAGTGGATTTGAACAGAGAAGTGGCATGATCTAAGAATGGGTTGAGCATCAGTGAAATATCTATTCAAAATGAACGAATATAGTTTCCTAAATTAGAATTCATCAACTACTTATGTTCTCTGTAGACATTCTCTTGTACACTTATTTGAGTGTTTAATTTTTGTCTTAGGGAAATGTGAATAGCTATTGCAGTGGTTGATGGGTGAAGTATCAAAGGGGCAGAAAGCTTGTGCTATGGATAAGAAAGAGGGAAAACTAAATTGAAGGCCTCAGAAGAGGATGTTCTCCAGGGGATTGCTCTCTACATGGCACAGGGACTCCCCTTCTAAGTGCCATTCCCTTGGACACAGAGTTCTTTCTCTTAAGTAGTTTGTTTAGATTTAACCAATATTTATTTAATATTCAATATTTTCCAGGCCTTGTTCTAAGGGTTTCACAAATATTAACTAATGAATCCTTTTGACAACCATTTGAAGTAGGTTCTATTATTCCAATTTTACAGATGGCAAGCTGAGGCACCATTTTTTGGTGGGTGGGCTTGACGAAGTATGTGGGACAATAGTCAATAGAGGTAAAACTGTTTCTTGAATGGGAGGCTGAACAAGATGGTCTTTATGGTTCTACAATGTCATATTTTCTGTGGTAAGAAATATGGCAGAATTATATGATATATTTTCTGGGTGAATTGAGAGCCAAATGATTGGATAAAACAGTGCAGCTAGTATATAAAACATGCTTGAAATACTGACTGGAAAAATTATTTTGAGCCAGAACTGAAACTCTTGTTCTCCTAAAGACCCGTTGTTATTACTACTAATGATTATCTTTTGACCAATGAGTTATGTGACAATTCAACTGTTTTGCCAACTCTCTCATTACTTGGTCCTGCTTGCACACCTGTCAAAATCCATGCTCCAAACATAGGATAATTATAAGATTCAAGTGCTGCTCTCTGTCCAAACTCTTTAAGGCACTAAACTAAGAGCTTTGAAAATGCCACCACCTTCTGTGAAGAAAATGTTTCCTAATTGGGGTCTGACTTTTTCGAACAGAATAATTTAAAAAGAGAAGCCACAAAAAGGAAATAATAAAGGTCATGACTAAGGGTCATAATAAAACTCTCTTAAGAAAATAAGATCTTTGAATGTATACAGTACTGAATTTTGTGCCTCAAACAACAAAGGCCTTGGTGAATTCATGCTCTGGGGACATACAGGAAGCTGGTCTAACATAAAGAAGAAAACTGAAATGCACTACTTTATTGAATTCCTCTGTGTGTGTGTATGTGTGAGGAAGGCTACAGTAGATCTCAGTGGACCAGGATGAGAGGAAAGGACTTCAATAACTTAAGTTTTATTGATAAAATTGAATTTATGATGTAATGACTATTTCCTGTTTCTGGCCTGTGGTTGGCAGCTACTGAAATGGTGATATTTAACATTGTCTGTTTTTTGTTTTTTATACTCTTTTTACTTCTTTTTTCAGTATGTTTCCTTTCTGTAGTTAAAATGACCACGGCGTTGTTGCTGAAAGTGGGTGATGTATTGAGATCTTTAGTGGAGGCTGCTAATTGTCCCCTGATATCTAATTCTCCTCTTTTTCCTTTCATCAATTAAATTTTCCAAGTTTTAGCTGATCATATGTTTACCCTGCTGGCATCTACTCTTCTGGCCTACTTTGATGTGACCTTGATGTGACTTTGATGTGTAGCTTGATATGACCATGTGACTGTTCGATGTTTTTTAGAGGAAGTGATGTGTGCTACTTTGAGGTCATGCCCTTAAGAGGAAACTGCTTTCCCTCTACTACCCTCCCCTCCTTTCTTCAGATGGAAATCTAAATGTGGGAGTGGCGAGCCTGCTTCAGCTTCAAACATGTGAGAAGGACAACACAGTAGATATATCAGCCAGAGTTCAGGCTGGGAAACAGAAACCACTACAGGTATCCAAGCAGAGAAGGACTTAGCACTGTGAATTAAGTGCTTACAAAATAATCAGAAGGGTTGGAGGAGTGGAAGTCAGAGAACCACCACAGGACAATTGGTTTTAAGTTCACATCATTGTCCCGAGAGGCAGAGGTCTGGCAGCGGCTGTTGTTGCTGTCCCCTCTGCCATCACCTTGGCTGCCCATGCTACTAAGGAGTAGTGTTTAGAATATGACTTCTGCAGATACTCACATCTCTTGGAAATTGTTTGTGAGCAGCCACCGTATCCACTGTTGTAAGATAACCTCTTGTCCGACTTCCACTTTCCAAATCTCTCATGAGTGCATCTCATTGGCACAAGTAACATTACCTCTGGAACCCTAGCTGCTATGGAGTCTGGAAAGTGTGGTCACCTGCCTTCTGGCCATTGTGATAAGGAGGTGAGAATGTACTTCAGATGTCAAAACCAAATCTAAAGCACCAAGAGTCAACAGCAACAAAACAGAAGGAGTCTTGGACCCAGAACCTGTGGAGTACCCAGCCAATCCTGGAGCATACACCAGGAGTTTAAATGAGAGAGCAATAAACTGTTGCCTTTTTTAGTCCATCATTATTTTGGGTTTTCTGTCACTTGTAACTTAATCTAACCTTAACTAATTCAAAGTTTCTCAATAGAAATGGAATGCTGCAAATAACGTGGTGTTGGATTAGTGTAAATTGCCAGGTAACAAGAACTCATTACAGTTTGGAAAGCTGGTGATCTCAATTATGTCATCAAAAACATTTGGGAACACCATCCCCAAAGGTCTCTTGGAAGGCAGTCCAGCTGCCTGCTTTTCTCAAAGCCTTAGGGAAAATAAGAATTCAAACTTTTGTTGTTGTTATTGTTGCTTTCCACAGGTTTTAGAAGTGAGAACTTTACTTAGGATAGAATTGGCTAGGGGCAAGCTGAGATAGAGGCAATATTGTTCTGATAAGCTCAACCATCTCTGCCTCTAACTGGGATGCAAACTGAGAGTTTAAGGCCTTGCAGGTTAAACAGCCGACTACTTCTCTTACCCAAAACATGGCAGCAACTTTAGCAGGATATAAAGCAATTTCCAAGCCAACTATGACAGCAAAGCCAGTTTTGATAATTGCAAAGGACCAGTGATGGCTCTGTACTTATAATTTTCCCCTTTTCCTAATGGGAAATTCTATTTCTACTTCACCATTGGATGCAGTGAAGGGGAAAATAATTTGTATTTTATTTTGTAGCTTCTCAGACCGTGACTTATCATATCCAGACTTAATGTATCGTATCACCCAGACACGCTGGACTTTGAGCTGGATGCTGGAATTGGATGGGACTTTGGCACTGGGTTCCTTCAGGAGAGACAGAGTTTGTTCCACATGTAAGAGGAAAGAATCTATAGGTGGCTAAAGAGGCAGAGTGTGTCAGAGCCTGCTGGTTGCCCCGTAGTATCTCTTCCTTCTTCCATGGTGCCACACCTCTAGTTTTTGGCTCAGCACAGCCCAACATTGAGTGCATTTCCCAGTTTAACTTGATGTTTTATGGCTTTCTAACTAAGTCTAGTCAATAGTACTTAAGCAGAAATGTAATGAAACTCCTTAATGACAATGCGTACACGCCCTTTGCCTCTTCTCCATCCCTTCCTCTAGCTTGTTCCCTACATGTTGATAATTACCGTCTTGGACCATGAGAACTCATTTTTTTCCTCATTGATTACCTTTTTAGAAAATTGTTTTCTAAAGAATCTGAGAATTGAAAAAACAGCATGTATTCAATGATTAGCTTATTGATAACATCGTACAAGATAAACTTTTGCCAAACTCAGAGAGATAGGCACAATTTAGGATTTTCTTTTGAATTCAGAATAGGAGAAACATTTCTTCATGTTGTTCTTCTGTTAGCTTTCATTTTGGTTGATACAAGAATCTTAGTTTTATGTATTATGGAAATGATCATAAATTTTCACTCAGACACACAACTAGTATTCCATACCTGCTTTGTAAGACATGACTTTTATTCCCTTAGAAGGAAGCAAAATAAATATAGAGGAAGGATTTACTTATAATACAAAATACCTCATTCAATTTTTCAATTAAGAAAGAAAGAATTGAATGTAACTATCTCAACCCCAGCTTATATTCTTTATTTTTCTCTGGTGTCTCTTTTGCCTTAAGCAAAGAAAAGGATTAATTCTGCAGTAGTAATTCAAATAGAATTACTTGCTAAAAATCCTCTGCCAAGATCAGTGAAAGGGGATTAATTTTAAGCTGCCCTAATCAGAATATTTTTAAGTAAAAGCAAATCAAGAAACAACTATTAACACTATAGGCATATCCATTTTGATATCATTTGTAATATCTATTTTCTCTTAAAATTACTTATAAACAATTATCTTTTACCTTTTTTGGCAAAAAGGTTTTGAATGGCAAAATACACCACTGAAGATACTAAGTTCCTCAATTTGTATGATAGTATTCTATATCACTATATGGAATATATCCTTTTTGGGTAAAACCAATATATGATTATTTCTCAATTCCTCTCATATTTCCATATTTTTTCATTTTGGGGAAAGACCAGGTCTCTGCCTAATGGCTATGATTTTCTTCCTTTCATTTCAGTGCTGACAAAAGTAGCCTAAATCCTCTTTTCAGATTTTGAAGTGGCACTGTGGGCATTTAAACCTTATTTTTGGGAATTAAGTATATTCTATCCAAAGAGGAAACCAGAATAGATGGAAAATAAAGACCCTTGGAACAGGGAATCAGCACAGAGATATCTTCAGCATATTTCTGGATTTCCAGAATTTCCAAAGCAAACTCAAAATATCAGGATAATATGATAAAGAAACTACTGTTTCTTCTCTTATTCTTTAGGGATTATATCTTGATAGCACTGGTTTTGATTTAACATCTCTTTTCCAAATTCAGTGCCTCTCATACCACAATTGACCCAGGACTGGCATTTTTTTTATTGTTTACACTGAAGCTGAAATAGTTCTCATGAATCTATGCCTCTCCGTGGAATCAGATAACTTATTAGAGTCTATGTATGTTTTGGGTTGCAGGGGCAAGAAAGTAGAGCTGTTCTGAAGACTTATGGTATATTCAGGAAGACAAATGTCTAGTGTTGGGAGAAATGAATACAGAATTCGGAGTCTGGAAGGTCAGAAGCAGTCATCAAGTTCAACACTGCAAATATAAGGTGAGGTCTTAGTCTCTGGCAGATGCTGCATGCTTTTTACCCTGCTTTATATTATTTCTGGGTGTACCCTAAAAGGACTTTAGAGACTGCAGGCAAATCCTCTTTGGCTAAGACTAGAGTAGAATATGCATCGACACAGATTTCTTCAGGGTAAGCCCTGGCAGCTGATAAAACCAAAAGGGGAAAGGAGAATATTTGGGGTGGAGCAATTTATCCTTAGAATTCCTATCTCTTCACAAATAACATATACTAAGTGATTTACCTCATTAATCCCAGAATGAATAATATTCTTTCATACTTTTAGAATTTCCATTTCCCTGTTATGCATTTTAATCATTTTCTATTCATAAGCATAAACATATGAGGCAGAGAGTATGAAAGAAAAATTGTTTCTACTGTATGGACATGATATATCTTTCTTAGACTCTGGCTTTTCACCACCAGCTGAACATTTCTTAAGATAATGATGGAAATGGTATTCTTTCTCTTAGAGCACCTAGTGTCATTCATTTACTTTCTTTTATAGCTATTTATAAACTGTTGACCAGAAGGCAAAATTTTTTTGAAAAAACAGTCTCCTGTTCCTTACTTTGGTAGTAGTTAAAGTGGAATAAATACTTTGGGGGAAGTTTTTATATTAAAATACTGTAGATTGTCATAATGATCTCAAGTACCTCAAGATTAACCAGTTAGATTTTAAAAATACAATTGAAATTTGATGCACATCTAAATAAAAAAAGTAGTGTTATACCTCACTCAAACTTCTGCTCTTATAGATTAAAAAGAAAATTATGAACTTCAAGGTAATTTAGTTTCAAAACTTGTGATTTATTTGTATCACCTGAGTAATAACAACAAAAAAACTGAACTAGGTGCTGTGCCTTCACATTTTTGAAAAAAGTAAGCATACCCACATATAATACCAGCACCCCAATAAATAGATTTCCAATTAGGACTCTTCCTGTCCACTATATTAAAGATGTAGGATTTTAAACACTCGTTCTTCCCTCTAAGGGAGAAACCACTAGGTAAATGTTGCCACAGCTAGTAAAATGCGACTATCTAGCAGAATCACTGGTCAGTTGGCATTTACCAAGATCTCACTGTGCTTGGAATCCAAAAAAAACCTCATGATCTTTTCCTTAAATCAATTCAGGCGCAGGATATAAAGCAAAATCTTAAAATATTTCTAATGCAATAAATACTTTCCAGATGTTTTAAAAACTGAACTATTGATTTCATATTAAACCAAACAGCAGAAGGGGTGAAGTTAATCAAGGAAGGTGAGGAAGCTGAGTTTTGGACCAGGTTTAGAAAAATAGAAATATTTTCCATTTATGAACTCTATTTTTGTTTATAGATGAAAGATCTTACTTGAAAGATCTTCTTAAAAATGTGATTTGAGAAAGTAATTTTGTACATACTAGCATTTCCTTATCTGTTCTACATTTTATTAAATACAAGAAGCTCTGTTTTGTCTTTCCCTTTAAACTCTGAGCTCCTTGAAAACAGGGATAATGCCTGGAGCCCCAGCATCCGGCACAATGCCAAGTGGAAACTGAAAGCTCCACAAATATTTATGAGATTGATTGTTGAATCAATTCAGTTGTACCATTACGGTACAAGATAAACTGTTTATGTGGGGTGTGTGTGTGTGTGTGTTTGGGGCACCTTTACAACAAGTGGGTACTGCTTGATGTAGGGTTAGAGAATAAAATCCTAGTCATAAAAATGGCACTTCGGGAATTAAAGGAAACTTGACTCAACCCCTAATTTCTGATTCCCTTCACACATTTCCCAAGTCATTATTCAGCACTGATGGTGCAGTGGCGACAAGAAGACCTGAGGAGTATCCATACCCAAATTATCATTGGAGAAAGACTTGACCTGTATCGTGCAAGATCCTTGGGAGCGGAAGAGTGGCCAGTGCAGATGGCGAGGCACAGGTGTTCTCTGCTTGGCACTGGCAGTAGCCCATTTCCGACAGGCTGCTGCACTGGGCACGATCTGAGGCTCCCAGGTGGTCTTCAAGGACAGCCTGCACTGCAGCCAACTTGTTCTGCTGAGGTCAGGGAGAGGGCTTGGGCACACAACCAGGGATCCAAAGAAGGTAGAAGTGAATTATTAGAGGGCAAGAGTTAGCATTTGGGAATATGATTCCTGACTAGTGATAAAGAAATGATTAATTCTCTCAGGAGAGTTGTGCTGTACTTAATTCTACTTTAAGGTCAGTGGGTACTTTGAATGAATATTAAAGAGAAAAGATTTTATTACTAACACCTTAATATAATGTTTACTTTAAAATTTGGCAAATGACTGAATCTCTGCCCCAGGGGTATATAATTTCTGTGGCATCTCATCACCTACATTTTCTTTGAAGTCCTAATAACAGCTGCCCAGACACAAATTGAGACAGTCATCGTGATGGGGACCTCCTGCATCTCTGCTTATGCTGGGTTCTGCAACTTCAGGCTCTTGCAAGACTGTGGGAATTATTAAACTTAGGCCAGACATTCCATCCTAGCCTGGTACAGAAAGACCTTTACTCCAAAGTCCCAATAAGAAAGATGAGGTCAGGTCATTACCTCCATGCCTACTTCACTTTATATCCTTTAATGCCTCCTAATATGCAAGATCACCTTAATGACCTATTCTGCTTTTCAATCATCTTCAAAATCTGGGAATTGTCCTCTCTTCTTCACTCCAACACACACACACACACACACACACACACACACACGCACACACCCCTTGCCAACTGCTTAAACTTTGTTGCTTATATTTTCTGCTTCTTGTAACACAAACTCTACATCTTTAAGCTCTTCAAACAATGGTTCCTCTTCTATAAGTCTAGTGACATATAGCTCAATACAAATGATGATGATATTCATATTTTCCACACTTTACTATGTCTGAAATAGGAATCTATATTAAATCCATGCTGTTTTACAGTTATGATTTGTAATTTTAAAAATTCTTGGTAGGACATAAATTAATGGGTGTCTTAGCCCTGAGAACATCATAGATTAGGTGAAATATGGTAATTCTTCTGAAGAGAATCCACATATCACCTTTTCTTGAGTGGATGCTTTCCACTTTTCTACAAGCTTCACAATGTGCCTTGCCCCCTTGCTAGTGAGTTTGGTCTCTTCTTCGAGATCTACAGAGTCTTGTGTAGACCTCTACTATCCTATAAGATCACAGTACATTGTAAGGAGGTACTTATAAATCTGTCTGAAACTTTAGACTGGGTATTAGTTTACATGTATGGGGTATCTCTTATTGACTTATTTATTCTCTTTTAAATAAAATAAGGCTTAGTAAAATTGGGAGAAACAAAAATGCACATTGTGAAAGTCAGTTACTTGAGAAGTGAGATGGCACTAAGTGGAAAAATATTCTTTCTAATAAGTATCACCAGCAGTTTTCCTTGTTTCTCTCATGGCTCTTTGTCAACAGAGTTGAGGAGATTTGTATCTGTTATATTTGTGGTTCCGAATGAAAATAAAATTAATCTTTATAATTATAGTAATGTCTTTCATATACATTATTACTTGAATTCCAATGGAAGTTTTATAAGAATTTACTTTGTTCCTTTATGGTGGTAAGTCTGATGAATTTACTCTTTTGTTCCTGATTTTTTTCTGCTGATTCTTATACTGTCTTAAATTTGCTAAGTCACTATAAGTATATGTTAAGAGGACGATTTAGAGGTGGAACTATAATCCTTTCGGAAGTCCTATTAAAAATTATTATGGGGCTTCCCTGGTGGCGCAGTGGTTGAGAGTCCGCCTGCCAATACAGGGGACGCGGGTTCGTGCCCCAGTCCGGGAGGATCCCACATGCCACGGAGCGGCTGGGCCCGTGAGCCATGGCCGCTGAATCTGCACGTCCGGAGCCTGTGCTCCGCAACGGGAGAGGCCACAACAGTGAGAGGCCCGTGTACCGCAAAAAAAAAAAAAAAAAAAAAAAAAAATTATTATGATTTCACACCTTTAATTCTCAAGCACTCTTTTTACCTTCTCTAATGCCCTGTGAGGGTGATTGAAACATAAAACTTACTTTAATGAGGATGTTTGTGTAGGGAGTATGAAACATTTTTAAGTGGATATTAACACAAACTATTATATTTATCAATATAAATGCTATCTTTGGAAAACTCAATACTAACCTGTATATAGAAAGAATTTGAAAAATCTAAGTAATCAAAAAAATACTTCCTTACAAATCAGTGAATATTGTATTTGGATCATGAAATGTTTATTTAGGGTTTGGGCTTTGTTCAAAACAAAATGTTTTCTGTAAGGAAAAAAGTAAAAAACACTACTTGTTTTTCAACGATTTGTTTAACTTGATGTATAAGAACATATGCATATATGTTGAACATTGGTTGTATATACATAGCTGAAATGTTTATATGCCAATATAGGGAAGCATAAAACATTTCTCCATAACTGGTCAACTTTCTATGCACCATTAAAAACCAAAGATCACATCAATATGTCAACAGTTAATATTTTATATTTCTAAAGTATAACATGAACACTAGTGGGTTCTTTTATATGCTTTGCTTTTGCAAGTGATGAAGGTGATGGCTTTTCCCATGCTGAAGTGTCTGATGTCAACCAGAATATTCTTGAGTCAGTTTTCCTCACCCTCATCGTGCTCTGTGGGCCATATCTCTGGGTCCAGTGATCTGGAAAGTGAGATCTCTAGTATTGATGAGGGCACAGTTCATAATCCTTTGGCAGCCACTCTGTCTTGAGCAAAGTGGAAACTTTGTGACAGCATCAAAATGCTCAGACCAATTTTCACAGAAGTTGGCAGGTCCTTCTGACTATACCCCAGTTAAAAGTTGGGTTGTGCAAGTTAGGAAAAAAATTGTTTACACCAGAAAGAGGAAAGAGAGTGCCGTATTAATTCCCTTGGGGCTATTGCTGTTGCAATTCACGATTCTTTTGAAGTGTAGAATCTCGAGGCTTACTACCTTTGAGTACAGAACATTTTTCTGAATTAGTGTTGTTTTCAACATTTTGTATTTTTAAAAATGTACTTGAGGGCTTCCCTGGTGGCGCAGTGGTTGAGAGTCCGCCTGCCGATGCAGGGGACACGGGTTCGTGCCCTGGTCCGGGAAAACCCCACGTGCCGCGGAGCGGCTGGGCCCGTGAGCCATGGCCGCTGAGCCTGCGTGTCCGGAGCCTGTGCTCCACAACGGGAGAGGCCACAGCAGTGAGAGGCCCGTGTACAGCAAAAAAAAAAAAAAAATGTACTTGAGTTTTCACAATATTTCTTTATTAAAATTATATTTCTAATTTTTGGTTGTTCTTTTTTCCTTGAAATTAAGTATATTTTTTACTTAAGATGATTTTTCAATGACTTATTTTTCTTCCAAAGAATAAGATATCAAATTCTTTTCTGCCTTGCTCATAAGGATGAATAATAGGATATAGAGAGTTTTATTTGGTAGATTAGAAATCTAGCTCAAAATCCACATTAGGCTTGTAATGATCAAAAGCTGTTACTGACTGACAGTGTTTTCTTCCAGGAAAAAGATTGATGAGGTCAGACCAGCTCATACTTTAATGGTATGCATGGAGACAAAGCAAGAATATTGAAGTGTTACCCTCAGTATTGGTGTCTTGAAAGGAAAAACACTGTAATGACTTTAGACTGCACTTACTTCTTTTATGGAGATGTGATTCATTCAGGTTAGGGCTTAGGGGTGATGTATAGGGAACTCTAAGGTCACCTAATGACTTGGTTCAGTGGAAATATGAATTAAGCCTGCAATTCAGTCATTATGGAAACTTTCTATATAACCCCATTTCTTAATCTGAAGAAAAAAGAAAAATGTTAATTGAAGGAGACTTGCAAATAATTAAGGAATTTCTTGGGACCACCAATATTTATTCTCAGAAGAATATAATGGCACTTGTCTGGGCACGCCTACTTGGTCATCTTCAGAAACGCGTATTTTGATTTTTTACCCACTGGATGCCATTTATATTGCTTCCCTCATATGCAGAGCTTCTGTAGGCTTTCTCTTGAATGGACTCATTATTTAAAGATTTCCATTAATATTTATTTGCTTTATGTTGAAATGTGCTGTCCATTCAAAAGCACCTTTTAAATAATGTGAAAAAATCTGGACATGCTTATCTAGAAGCTACTCTTATCCTGGTACTGACAATAAAAATGAGGGGGAGGTGTTTTAGTGCCATTAACATACATTTGAAGGCGATACATAGATTTAGATTTAAGTCTAGTGACATTGACTCTCAGGGAAGAAGAGATGGATCCTGATCTCCTGTCTTACATGTAACCATGTAGACCTCGAAATCTCAAACAAGGATGATAAAAATCCCAGCCTTTAAGCACACTTTGATCTTTGCTCTCAGCAGTGCTAAACTTAGCTGTTACCTCACATGAAGAAACAAGTAAAAGAAAAGAAAGGGAAAAAGGTTAACACAAAAACTTAATTTATATTAAATCATTTGCCACTTTGCTGGTCTTTTGCAATCTGAAATGCACCTCCTTCATGCATTTTCTTTACGCATTAAAAAGGAAAAATAAAACTTGATTTGTGAAGCAAAGAAATAATGACAGCAAACAGGGATTTTTTTTGTTTGTTCTTTGGTGTGAATTGGCATAGGCATTATGATGAAGTTAAAACGCAGAGGTTAATTGAAAAATGAGATAAACAAAGCCCCTTGAAGGTCTCTGAATAATTTCGCCTGGCAGAATTGACAGTCTACAACCATCAAGCACTAAAACCTACTCCGAACTGCTGGAGATTACAAAAAAAAAAAAAAAAAAAGCTAAAGTTAATTGTCTTTCTGTTCCTTCCACCTCATTTCAGCCCAATTATAACTGGGAAAAGTCATTCTGTCTAATTTGCATTAATGCACCTCCATGGAAAAAGAGCTTAGACAGTGAATTTAATTTCTTTTTTGATATTATGGACATATTTAAAATACATATCACAATTCCCAAATGTAAAACTGCTTGTAAAATTCCTGGATGACAATTTTCAAATTTTCCTAAAATGTCTTTAAATTTTAGATGTTAATAAAAGGTAAACATATATTGAGGAGATCCTAAATGCCAGAGCCGGTCATAATTCTGCATATAGATTATTTCTTTAATCTTCACAATAACCCCATAAAGTGGACCATTTTACTATTCCCATTTCACAGATGAAAAAGTAGAGGTTTAGAGAGGTTACATAGCAGGGTCAAGGTCAGGCAGCTAGGAAGTGTTAGAGCTGAGATTTAAACTTATGCTATCTAACAGCAAAGTATTAGATACTAATATAATTTGATGATACTTTATTTTTAGTTACTTATTCCTTTTTATATTTTCTTCTCCCCACCGTGTGGTATGTGTGATCTTAGTTCCCTGACCAGGGATCGAAACTGCGCCCCTTGCATTGGAAGCATGGAGTCTTAACCACTGGACCGCCAGGTAAGTCCCAATTTGATGACACTTTAATATACTTATTTTGATTTTAAAATAATAGAAAAGCAAATATCAATTAAACTGCCTTTTCTTCAATCAATATAAATAGAGGAAATACCAGTGCAGTATGATCATCATTAGTTCATTTACGCATGTTTCTTTCATGGCAACTTTGCCATGAAGCTTATGTTCTCATTTCTATTATTAAATGGAAATATATTTAGGCTACTTTTGCTCAACAGTAAAATAGGTGCAAATCAGAATCATGCTAGACATTTTGTCTCTAGTGTGAAACCAATTTAAAGGATGTCAGTATTTTCAAGGGCATTGTTTTTTATTCTTATACTCATGCAACTGATCTGATTACCGTTAGTAAAAAAAAAAAAATAGGTGTCTCCAGATATGCTTGATATCTTGGTTTTTTTTTTCTTGCAATGGTGTATTATTTTTATTGCTGTTAATTGATAGACTTGGAGCAGAAGCAGAATCTATTCAGAACCATTTATATTAATAGGTGCACTTATCCACTGAGGCCTTTATTTTCAAAGCGCTGGGCTCATAGCCCCCTTTTGTGCTTCTTTCTGATGCCAAAGTGTTCATAATGATGAGGAGCATCTGGACGCAAACTATTGTTTCTCATTAAAAGGATGTGTCTCCAAAGCTTTTGGGGATTCTTTGTGCTGAACAATGCAGACTCTGAACATTTTGCCCTTTTCAAAAACTGTATATGTGTGTTGTTGCTGCTGCTTCTTGCCTAAGGTACACACTTGCTTTTTGCTCAGCTTCTGAGCTTCTAAATATGAGATGGGCATGAAATCAGTGAGAGCATGTCCTTCTTTTGTTTGGCTGACATTTTGGTTTCTCTGTCTTTTCTGTTCTCTGCCATCAATAAATATAATACAATAATAAGAGTGGTAATGATCTGAATCAACAATCACTTGGGGGTAATTTTAAATATTTTGTATATTTAAACTGCTCCTTAGAATGGTGAATTCTTGGCTTATGGCAGGTTACTCCGGGACAGAAAACTGGACTGGGGGTACACACTCCTACTTGAGTCATGAACCTTCCTGGGCATTAATTTCTTTATCACCAAGAAGAGGACAATTATTTCCCTATTCCTTCCATGGGGCTCTCATGAGCTCTATCCAGACACTGGGGAGAATTTGGCTTACTAAATCAGTCTTTCAAATCATTAGAAAAATTTCTATTTGGCCTGCACAGTATGCGTTACCTTTGGCCACGTATAACTGTGCCATCTTGTCCTTTTTTGACTTCAACATTCTCTGCCAGCTTCCTAGATTAAAGGAACGATGAGACCCGTCTAAATGAAATATGTTGTGTTTCTGCACAAAAAAGATTCATGTGAAAACAAAATAGAGAGAGAGAGAAAGAGACGGAGACAGAGACAGAGAGACAGAGAGCGATAAGGCAGAGTACACTTGTTTCTTGTAGGGCCAGTAGGATTTGGTTCCAGACACTTGTGAATATTTTTGCCCCAAAGTATAAGGACTGGTGCCAATTTTTCATTGCCGTAGCTCCTCAAGAAGGAAAACCTTCAAATCAGTATTGTTAGCATGACTCCTTTATTAAAAAGAGAAAAACAGGGCCTCCCTGGTGGCGCAGTGGTTGAGAGTCCGCCTGCCGGTGCAGGGGACACGGGTTCGTGCCCCGGTCCGGGAGGATACCACATGCTGCGGAGCGGCTGGGCCCGTGAGCCATGGCCGCTGAGCCTGCGCGTCCGGAGCCTGTGCTCCGCAACGGGAGAGGCCACGACAGTGAGAGGCCCGCATACCGCAAAAAAAAAAAAAAAAAAAAAAAAGAGAAAAACAAATAATTTAGAATTAAAAACAGTACATTGTTTGTGGTTACAAACAGTGGGAGGGAATGGAAATGTATCTTTATTTATGATAAATGCAGATTAAATCTCAACCTGTGATGGTTGCAGTTGATTTTTAGAGAAAGAGGTTTCCAATAAGAAGAGCAGTGATGGATATGAGAGGGCAGATAGCAGAAGTGGAACACAAAACAGTTTTCTGAATAAAACACGTATCAGTTGCTAGGATACCGTTATAAAAGTTTTTGTTGTTGTTTAACCATGTCTTGGGACTGCCATGGTGATTTGCTGTGACTGTACACATAATTGTGTGTTTGCTAGGATGAAACCAGGAAAGTGGTTTTCCTTCTAAGAGAATGTTCATATATGAAAGAGAGCTTTAAGAGAGCTTCCACATACTATAAAAGGGACATGGGTATAAGATGGATGGGGACCCGATTGGCTTGGTGGAACAGAGGATGGGGACTGCTAAACACTGCTTAATGAAGGGACTGAGGATGGGGTGTTTGAGATGGGTTAGAAAAGGATTGATATTATTGATATTATTCTATATGCAAAATTGTTGTATGAATTGCTCTAAACACTAAGAGACTGAACTTGCTCTTCTGTTAAACTTCACTTTGTTAACTCTTCTTTTTTGTTTCTTGTTCTTCTCCATAAACAAGTTATATTTAGCTCAGTCATATTTGAAATAGAGAAATGCTAGTTCTCTGAAACTAACCAGTCAGCCTCATCTCAAAATCTGTTGCTCATTTTCTGTCATGATTTCTTTAAAAACAATGCATCTATTAAAATAGTTACTAGTGATGGTAGCCTGTAGGCACAATTCCAGGTCTTTATTTTAAAAGGTGATGTCACTTAGGACACAGTGTAAGTAAATTACGGAATATACATTTATCCACTGTTTGTTCAACTTTCTATTATGGGTCCCCCTTGGAAAGGGGACCTTCTAGAATTTGAGATAAGCTATGGCCATTTCATATGTTGAAACTCTAGTTTTAGTAAAATTTGAAGTAGTGTAGAAAGAGGATTTCAACGATTGTGGTGAATTTCAAATGTTTATTTTAAACAAATTAACACTTAAAATTACAATTCAGTATATCATTCAAATGGCAATTATATGATTTATAAAAATACAAGTATGTTGGTATACTGTATGTAGGTCATGTGGTTAGGGATTGGATACAAGTTTAAAGTTCTATGATAATTCTTTCTCTGACTGTTCACATAGCCTCATCCAGAGACAATGTCTAAGTCTAAACTTTCGGGTCTTTGTGTGAGGTCCAGGGCCAAATGGCACTCTGGTTATCCATGTGTTTGTCCTTACTGGGGACAAATACAAAGTCTTCACTAGAGGAACAGAGTTTGAGCAGGATTTTTAAGTTTTGCTTAGGAAAGAGAGAAGAGTAGTAAGAAGTCCAAAGCAGTACAATGGTAGCAGGAAGGCCAGGAAATTGGGGAACCACAGTAGCCAGAGTTTAGCAATGACATTAGTCCCCACTGAATATGGCAGTGGGTGGCAAAAAAAAGGCAAGGAAAGAAGCCAAAGGCACATCTACTTACAAACGGCATTGGACCAGGAATGAAAATATCTCATTCAGATCCATTGGTAGTCAACTCACTCTACCTGTCCCAACCTCCATTTCCTTATCCGTGTAGAGGGAATAGTAATTTGTGTTCTTTCTAACTCTTGGGGAAGCTGGTTCTGAGTAAAAATATGAGATAATGTATCTGAAAATGCATTATAAACACAATGTCATATATACATGTTCTCAAATGGACAAATAGCAGTTCAAAAATCAGATAAAATCCTCATCATCTTAAGGCAAAGAAAGGCAGTATATCTACAGTCTGTGATCGTTTACTATGAGTGTAGACAGTAAGTAATTGAAGTAAAAAAAAAAAAAGAAAATCCTAGTGGTCTTCTTTTCTTTGCTTCAGTAAGAGCTTTGTAGAATATAGCAAGAACTAGTCTGAAAGAACATGCAAGGACACTTAAAGTTAAATAGGAATATAACTCCTTTAAAAATGAAACATGAAAACTAGCTTTCCTTTGCCAGCTAAATCCTGAATTTATTGCTCCATGCTTCTTCTATTAGCATTGATAATTAAAGCAGTATAAGGAATGTAGTGCATTTGATGTTAATAGTGTCATGCTGGCTGCTGCGGGACCTGGGCCTGATCTCTCTCCCCTTTTCAGGTAAATCTTTGAGTTCACCTTTACAAAGCACATTAAACATTCTGGAACAGAATCTTTAAACTTGTGGGTCCTCTAGTGATCTCTTAAGTATCAGAAGCTCAGATTAGGGGATGACATCTTCTAATCTTCTGACTACTGTCTGACCTACGTTAGCAATGGAATGGAATAAAAAGCCTTAGGATATTACTTTTCTTACTTTTTCTTTGGACTGACCTTGGGGATCCACTGAGACCATAAAGAAAAGATCAGTATGGCAGAGCTATGCATCTTTTGCATGTTACACTTGTTTTTTAAAAAAAATTTTAACTATTACATTTACTAAAAATAGTGACTATAAATAACTTTATAATATTTTATCAAATTAGCATATGACCAAAACAATAGCATTTAATGCATATAAAATTAAATGTAGGGCTTCCCTGGTGGCGCAGTGGTTGAGAGTCCGCCTGCCGATGCAGGGGACACGGGTTCGTGACCCGGTCTGGGGGGATCCCGCGTGCCGCGGAGCGGCTGGGCCCGTGGGCCATGGCCGTTGAGCCTGGGCGTCCGGAGCCTGTGCTCCGCGGCGGGGAGAGGCCACAGCGGTGAGAGGCCCGCGTACAGCAAAAAAAAAAAAAAAAATTAAATGTATTTAAACTTCACTTCCTCACTATTGAATTCATTTAGATGTTTGTATGATAGTTTGCAGGTCCTATTAATTTATTTAGTTATTTATTTTAAAACTAAACTCTAGACTTTATTCAGTTGTTCCACTAATGTCCTTCTTCTAAGATCCCATCCAGGATACCACATTACATTTAGTCATATGTCCCCTTAGTCTCCTGTGGTCTGTGATGTTTTTTTCCTTGTTTTTCATGATCTTGACAATTCTGAAGGGTATTGGTCATGTATTTAGTGGAATATACCTCAATTTGAGTTGTGTAATGTACCCATGACTAGACTAGAGTTAGGATATCCTTTGACTTACTTTTGTGAGGTTAACTCAACTATCACCTCCTTTCTGCCAAAGCAATTTTAAGAGATAACTGTTGTCCTCTTTATTCGTTTTCTATTGCTGCATCACAATTAACACAAACTTAGTGGCTTAAAATAGCAGACATTTTTCAGTTCCAGTTATGTAGGTCAGAAGTCCAGGCAGGGTTCTTCTCTGCTCAGGGTCTCAGAAGCTAAAATCAGGTTTGCGTAGTCTATGTTTCTGTGTTTCTAGAGGCTCGGGGGAAGAATCCACTTCCTTTTTCATTCAGGTGTTGGTGGAATTTAGTTCCTTGCAGTTGTAGCCACCTGCATTCATTGCCATGTGGCCCCTTCCTCCTTCAAGGCCAGCAGTGGAAAAATCTCGCTTGCACTGGAATCCCTCTTACACTTCAATCCTCACACATCTCTTTCACCAGGAAGAGCTTAGTCACTTTTAATGGTTCACCTGTTTAGCTCAGGTCCACCCAGGATAATCTCCTTTTCTTAAAGCAGACTGTGCTGTAGAACATAACCTAATTATGAGAGAGTCTGTCTCATCATATTTACACCTGGCCCACCCTCAAAGGGAGGGAATTATACTGGGCTTGTACACCAGGGGGCAGGAATCTTGGGGGCTGTCTTAGAATTCTGCCACCTCCACCACATGTAATCATCAGTTCTGGCGAATTGGATTGAGGATATTTTGTTTATTTAGGTGCTCCCTGTGGCAGGAACTTGGTAATACTATTCCAATCCCCTGTGTAATTATTACAAAGAAAGCTAGATCTGTGCTTCTGCCCCAATTGAACACATCTGAGAATTGGCACAAGTTTTTCTGTATCCTGTAATTAGAATAAAGTTCTTGTTTTTCCTCTTTTGCTAATTTAGCTTCTTTGTGGTCAGCTATTTAGAGGGACTTTGGGTATTTTATTGATTTTTTCATTTTTAATAAAAAAACTTCAACAACACTAAATAGACATTTTCAGCAGTACTCAGTATTTTAAGTTTTGCGTTTCACTTGACAAACTCCCTCAGAAGATCAACAAATCTTATTTCATTAACAAGTGAAACCAAAATTCTGGATTTATTTATATTATATAGTGCTTTGATGTATATATATTTAGTTTTGAATACATATCAAATAATAAAAACAATAAGAAGAAAAGAACATGATTCCTCATTCATTTTACAAAGCAAATCTTTTTCGGGGGACAAATGCCACCTAATACTGGCACTACCCTTGAAAAATACAAGCTAAGAGCTAAGCTGTATTGTGAGTATAACAGGTAAAGGCAAAAGATCAATTTAAACAAGAAGGGTCTAAAGGTTAAAAGAAAGGGGTAATTTTGTGACATGAGCGTGGAGGCCATGATACTTCTGTGGAGGTTCCTACACCCCAGTTCTTTGTTTTAAATGCTCCAGGAAGTGTCCTTGCTGTCAGAAGCAAATCTCAAACTAGTGGTTGGCTGTCCTGCTGTTACCTGTTACAAAGAATCTCAGCTCAAATAATATAAAGAGGACTTTTCTCATTCAGTAGTTTTGAAATGGTTTTTCCATGCTCTTTTTTTTTTTTTTTTTTTCCTTAAGAAACTATGACCTTGCATTTCAGAGACACTAAATTGAAGGGAAGAATTCCAATCTAAGTCCACAGGTAAGCCATTTTGTCTCACCAGGTGCCTGGGATCTCCAAAACTCAACAGTGGACCTGGTGGCTGAAGCCAACTTCTACCTCATTATTAGTAGCCTTTCCCCGAAGCCTAACACTTCTGATCTTTATTGCCTCACAATTTAATTGATGCCCTTATTTATGAACTGAAACCTACCTCTGATTCGTCCAGCTCACCAGCCTACACTTCAGAGCCTTGTTCTGAAGCACACTGAATTAATTAAGGAGATCTTAGGTTGAAGCTCCCATATGGAATCTGGATTGACTATACTTACTCTGTGCATAACTAACAAAGAGAGGCTGAGCTTAGTGCAGGTCCAAACATGAAACAATTTTATTTTTCTTCAATTACTATTTCCAAACATGTTTGGTTAGATCTCCTTTTCCTTGTCATCTTTCATGTCATTTTGGGTGAATTCCAGGCTTTCTGGTTTCTTTCAGTTATTAGAAAATTTAGCCCAGTCTAGTCCAATTTAAACTTTGTGTCTCACATCTTATTCAGGCCTCATCTTCATTCTCTCAGCACTTGTGAGGATTCAGCCTAGGGGACTTGGCAAGGGGCAAAATTGTGCTCTGTTCTTTCCTTTCCTCCTTTCTACCTCCTGGATGCCTCCGGTATGTTCAAGAGTAGGAGGTGGAGAGAAGTTAAATCTTTTCATTTACCTGGGACTGCTGTAGATCTCTCTTGACTGCTGAAGCTTCTACGATTACCATTAACTGACCATCACTGCTCTCTGCATAATGGGCATCTAAATATTGTCTCTTATGTGAGATTCACTTGTGAATGCGTTAGAAGGCCCACTCGAGCCTCATCACAGCACTGAATGTGATGCAAGCTAGGCTGCTTTGACTTTAACTCTTCAGGACCCTTCCAAATCCCCATACCTTCTGAAGTGTTTACTTGACTTCCCATGTGTTTCATTGGAAACACAAGCATCTTTGTCATGACAGAAAGCTCTGCTATCTCATAGGTCCAGAGGGCATGTCAGCAACTCAGGTACATAATCAACTCCTCCAACCCAGGGAAGGAGATGCTCCCACTTGGTTTGAGAGTGGTGGTTAAAAACTACTCTCTCCCTAGGCTGATAATTCCTTATTCTAATGCATCTCTCTGATATTTTCTTCAACTCTGTGTAGTGAGGATGGGAATGGATGGGGTATGTGAGAGATGATTGGTAGTAGCAGAGCCAGTTTGGCTCAGTTCCTCATAGGACCTTTGGCCCTTAATTGTTTGTAGGTCCTTTACAAAAGTGAGATACTCATGGCCTTTTTAACTCCAGTTTTGAATGAAACTTGTATGATTGCCAGATACAATATAGAATATGCAGTTAGGGCTTCCCTGGTGGCGCAGTGGTTGAGAGTCCGCCTGCTGATGCAAGGGACACGGGTTCGTGCCGCTGTCTGGGAAGATCCCCCATGCCACGGAGTGGCTGGGCCCGTGAGCCATGGCCGCTGAGCCTGTGCATCCGGAGCCTGTGCTCCGCAGTGGGAGAGGCCACAACAGTGAGAGGCCCGCGTACTGCAAAAAAACAAAAACAAAAACAAAAAAAACAAAAAAAAAGAATATGCAGTTAAATTTGAATTTCAGATAAATAGGGGTCAAATATTGTACAGGTTGTACTTATACTAAATAATTTATACCTTGTTTACCTGAAATTGAAATTTAACAGGGCCTCCTATATTTTTATTTGCTAAATCTGGCAACCCTAGGTGCATAACAGCAGAAAACTCTCACTCTGTAACTGATTATACTTCTAGGTGTCAGACCCTGTGCTAAGCATTTTACATAGCTTATGTGTTATTTTGCCAGCCAGGTATTATTACCTCCTTTATATAAGAAAAATTATCGGATTTCAGAGAAGGTTAGTGAAATGGCCAAGATCAGTCACAAACACACAACTAGTCAGGGCCAGAGGGAGGGTTTGGGTCCAGTTCATCTGGCTCTACCTCCTGATACGTATGTACACTTCATCACACTTTCCTGTTATTCTTTCTTTCCTACCCTCGGGCCCAGGAATCCCACTCAGTGCCCTCTGTATTGGATTCACAGCTACTTCTCACTCTCACTGGTCACATCTTCCTACTTGGTTCCATTTTGTTCCCACCATTAATGCAGGGCTGTAATGTATTCTGAATTTCTCCTGGGAGTTAACCCTGATTAAGTGCAAGTGGATAATATTTATTGTTTAGTTGCTAAAGCTCCTTTCTCATTTTTTTTTTATCCTGGTGAATTGATTGGCAGAGGCTTAAAGGAAATTCTACTTCTTATTCCCTTGAGCATAAACCAAGCCCAAGTTAAGTGACATCCTACATTACTTCTCCTCTGAGTCCCACTCACCATATTGTCTAAAAGGAAAAGAGCTCTCAGAAAACTGAAGGGGTTCCCTGTCTACCACATCTAGAAGTGCTTCTAAGTTCTTCTTTGTTTTCTTCTTGCCAAATATCCCTGCCCCCATGATGCCACCACCTGTCAAAGATAAGCAAAGCCAGACATATAGTTAAAGTGGTCAGGACAGATTTTAATCAGTAATACACTACTGCAATAGGGAAAAGATTCCAGTGTGAACTGAACTCAACTTCAATTTGTACAGAGGTGACTGGGCATTTTAAAGAGAGTATGTGGGAATAGGGAGGGTGTTGAATGGGGGCTCAGTAGATTCAGGGAAGTGAACAATTATAAGAAATGAGAAGTGGGAGTTTGTCTATGTGAAATCCATCTGGGTTTGCTAACTGGCACTTATTGAAGCTAGGCTTCTACTTTCCCATAGAGACTGAGACATAGGAGCCCTATCTTCAGATGTTGATTGGAACAAACAGATTCTTTAGAAAACCTTGAATTTTCTCAGGCAGACACTTTAAGCGGGCTAGGATCATCTTAGGGAAATGGTCTTGAGCCATTAGAAACTATGTTAGTTTGTTTATAGACCAAGGTTGAGGGCTAGTTGAGAAGAGGGCTCAGAGGAGCCTGGCTAGAGTTACGTCAAGGAGAGAATCTTTGTCATGTCTAAACTTAGAGAGAAGGAGGGATGACTCTGCCTCATGCTCTCTACTTTCTCTCTGCAACTAGGTGATTCACTGTGTTAAATCCCTAAATTCCAGCCTATTTGGCATTTGTATAGGGTTCTCCTTTCTTGCTTTCCTTCACTGGTCATCATTGCTGCTTCCCAGGGAGGGATTGGGTGAGTGAAGGGTACATGGAGCCTACAATATGAATGATGGAGAAATAATAAGTGTACAGTTTAAGACCTGAGAAGACAAATATAAGCAGAGTGATTGAAAGGGAAGATAAAATAGTATAATAAGGAAACATGTAAGAAGAATATAACAAAAAGAGCAAATGAATGAGGAAGGAGATTTACAGCAAAATTTAGTTAAGTCAGATCTACTAAAGATTTACACCCATTACCTATTTTAAAAGTATCCAAGTATAGTTGAATATGTGCTCTGTAATAATTTATTGGTATTCTCACTACTTTTAAGTTCTCTGAAGACAGCTTAGCAGAAAGACACACTGTCTTCTGATGAGAATGCAGTGGGTTAGTGCTTCTAGGTGTAATGTACAGGTTGACTATTGATTAACACATTATTTATGAGACCATTATTAAAGGAGGCGTGAAAATATATTGCAACACGACTGGTAATACATTATAATATGCTGGACATTATGAGAATGGTGCTTAGTTCTAACCTACTATCAGGAAGACATGTGATATGTTTTGAATCTTTGAAGCAGTTTCAGGTAACAATGGAAAGTCCTGTATTTTTGAATTTTGGAGTTAAATATACCTAGGAGGTGCTAGAATGTCATACCAGTTCTATGATATTGGGTAAGTCACTCTTCTAAACCTTGGCTTCCTCAAGAAAATGCAGAAAATAACAAAGTTCTATTTAAGTAGTGAAAATTAAATGAGATAATGCATATAAAGCATTTAACACAGGGGTTTGCATGCTGCAATAGCTCAGTGGTAGTATACCATCCTCCTCCTCATCATCATCGTTATAATCCTGGTGACCAACAGCACATTTGGAGCATGGGTGACTTGGATATGCTCTTCCTAGTAAGGCAATGCTCCTGCAGTCAGTATTATTATTTATGTCATTGTTCAAGACAACACTAGCCTGCTGTGAGAACTGTCTTAAATTCTGTTTCTATACTCATTTCAATAAAAGTCACAAAAGCAGGGTTTGAAGTCAAACAAGAAGTTGATGAGGAGTGAGAGTATCTGAATTTTCATTCTGACTGGCTGCCCATTGCTCTGTGACTTGGGAAAGGCATCTTCCTAATTAAAATGTTTTTCTCTGTCAAATGGAACATTTGGAGGAGACAATTGCAGAAATGTACTCCACTCTAGCCCATTTAGTTTAGCCATGGTTTCTATATTCAGAACCAACTGCTACAGTAAATTTCCTTCAGAGTTAAGACTAGTCGGCACATAGATTAAAAATATGTTTAGCCGTTTCTAGTTCGTTATCTAAAGTCTTTAAAAAGCAGTTTAAGGTGGAGAAAAAAGTCTAAAGTGAGGATTTCATTATATTTTTAAGGAAAAATAATTTTTTTAATAAAAGTTATATTTGTCTATTATATAAAACACAGAAAACAAAGGAAGCTATCAAGAAAAAGTAGAAATCACCAGTTATCCTCTCTCCCTCTATAAACTCCCTCTCACTAAGATAACCATTCTTGACATTAAACCATGAATTGCCTAGAAATTTAAAGTGTATATAAAAATATAGTTATAGAAAATAGGACTATGTGATATTTGCCTTTCTAACTTAGTAGTTTTATCATGGACATTTAATGGAATCTAACAGCATGATTATATCATCATTTTAAACAGCTGTGTATTATTCTTTTGTAACAAGGAGTCTATTTATTTACCAAATTTGAAAAAAATGAGCATTAAAAAAATTTTTTTTAACATTTTTATTGGAATATAATTCCTTAACAATGGTGTGTTAGTTTCTGCTTTATAACAAAGTGAATCTGCTATACATATACATATATCCCCATATCTCTTCCCTCTTGCGTCTCCCTCCCTCCCACGCACACTCCCTATCCCACCTCTCTGGGTGGTCACAAAGCCCCGAGCTGATCTCCCTGTGCTATGCGGCTGCTTCCCACTAGCTATCTATTTTACATTTGGTAGTGTATATATGTCCATGCCACTCTCTCACTTTGTCCCAGCTTACCCTTCCACCTCCCCATGTCCTCAAGTTCATTCTGTAGTAGGTCTGCATCTTTATTCTGTCCTGCCCCTAGGTTCTTCAAAACCATTTTTTTTTAGATTCCATATATATGTGTTAGCATACGGTATTTGTTTTTCTCTGACTTACTTTACTCTGTATGACAGACTCTTGGTCCATCCACCTCACTACAAATAACTCAATTTTGTTTCTTTTTATGGCTGAGTAATATTCCATTGTATATATGTGCCACATCTTCTTTATCCATTCATCTGTCGATGGACACTTAGGTTGCTTCCATATCCTGGCTATTGTAAATAGAGCTGCAATGAACATTGTGATACATGACTCTTTTTGAATTATGGTTTTCTCAGGATATATGCCCAGTAGTGGGATTGCTGGGTCGTATGGTAGTTCTATTTTTAGTTTCTTAAAGAACCTCCATACTGTTCTCCATAGTGGCTGTATCAATTTACATTCCCACCAACAGTGCAAGAGGGTTCCCTTTTCTCCACACCCTCTCCAGAATTTACTGTTTGTAGATTTTTGATGATGGCCATTCTGACTGGTGTGAGGTGACCTCATTGTAGTTTTGATTTGCATTTCTCTAATGATTAATGATGTTGAGCATCCTTTCTTGTGTTTGTTGGCAATCTGTATATCTTCTTTGGAGAAATGTCTATTTAGGTCTTCTGCCCATTTTTGGATTGGGTTGTTTGTTTTTTTTGATATTGAGCTGCATGAGCTGCTTGTAAATTTTGGAGATTAATTCTTTGTCAGTTGCTTCATTTGCAAATATTTTCTCTCATTCTTAGGGTTGTCTTTTTGTCTTGTTTATGGTTCCCTTTGCTGTGCAAAAGCTTTTAAGTTGCATTAGGTCCCATTTGTTTATTTTTATTTTTATTTCCATTTCTCTAGGAGGTGGTTCAAAAAGGATCATGCTGTGATTTATGTCATAGAGTGTTATGCTTTTGTTTTCTTCTAAGAGTTATATAGTGTCCATTCTTACATTTAGGTCTTTAATCCATTTTGAGTTTATTTTTGTGTATGGTACTAGAGAGTGTTCTAATCTCATTCTTTTACATGTAGCTGTCCAGTTTTCCAAGCACCACTTATTGAAGAGGCTGTCTTTTCTCCATTATATATTCTTGCCTCCTGTATCAAAAATAAAGGTAACGTGTGCGTGGGTTTATCTCTGGGCTTTCTATCCTGTTCCATTGATCTATATTTCTGTAAAAAGTGAGCATTTAATACTGTTTGCAGTACTTTAGTATAATGGAAAATACTTTGAATATTCATTTCTTATTTATGCAAGAATGTCTGTTTGATAAATTTGTAGAGATTGCCTTTCTGGTAAAAGAATATGCACATTCAATCATATATATATATTCAGTTATATGTATCCAAATTACTACCCAGAAAACTTGTCTATATGTATCTACTTATGTATAAAAGTGTCTGTTTCTGGGCTTCCCTGGTGGCGCAGTGGTTGAGAGTCCACCTGCCGATGCAGGGGACACTGGTTTGTGCCCCGGTCCAGGAAGATCCCACATGCCGCGGATCGGCTGGGCCCGTGAGCCATGACCGCTGAGGCTGTGCGTCCGAAGCCTGTGCTCCGCAATTGGAGAGGCCACAACAGTGAGAGGCCCGCATACAGCAAAAAAAAAAAAAAACAACAAAAACTCAGCATTAAGTATTATCATTCTTTTAAATCTGGGTCAAGATGGAAGGTAAATGAAAAAAAAAAGCTATTTCATTTGTCTTTTAATTTTTATTTATTTTTTATTACTAGTGAAACTGGATATATCTTAGTGTGTTTATTAACCAGATAGGGTGCTTGTTTCTTTCTTAAAAATTTTGGAGGAGCTCATTTTTTTCATAAGTGTATTAAATACCTGTCTATTGTATATATTGTAAAATTTTTTTAAAGTTTTCTTTTAATTTAGTTTAAGAAATTTAGTTTAGGAGTTTTATGTATCAAATCTAGCAGCTTCTTTTTTATGGCTTTTGACTTTCATGTTCTGTTTAGAAAGTTCTTCCCCAGTTAAGGATCATGAAATTATTCATTAAAATTTCACTAGGTACTTTATTACATTTAAATCTTTAACCCATTTGGAATTTATTGTGGTTTCTATAAAATGCTTGTAGCTATTTTTAATGATTTTTACATAGACTACTGGGTTCTGTAGTTACTCACACATGTTAGAGGAGATCTGAATCAGTTAAAATCCAATAAGATACAGTGGCTAGTATTTCCAGTGCACACCTGACATCCAACACTAGTCCTTGCTGCCGCCTAGCTGGCTGCCTCAGCTGTCTGTAATACATCACAAGGGGGAGCCTTCGTGCTTTAGTAAATATATCTATCTTATGCTTCCCAGGCCACTCCTTTCATTTGTAGCCTTTTGTCCAACTTTGATTTCTTTCTTCATCAAGCAAAAAGCGGTGTATTGGGATGGTCAAGGAAAAAAAATGGAAAAAAATGAGCTATACAGGCAAAATTACTGAATATTACTAAATCTGTATTGAAAATATTTTTTTCTGTGCACAGGAAAGAGATATAAAATTTCTTTCAGGAATTCCCTGGTGGCACAGTGGTTAAAAATCCTTGGGCTCAATCCGGGAAGGTGCCACATGCCGCAGAGCAACTAAGCCCGTGCGCCAAAACTACTGAGCCTGCACTCCAGAGTACACGAGCCACAACTACTGAAGCCCGTGCGTGTAGAGCCCATGCTCCGCAACAAGGGAAGCCGCTGCAATGAGAAGCCCGCTTACTACTATGAAGAATAGCCCCCGCTCTCCACAACTGGAGAAAAGCCGGCGCGCAGCAACAAAGACACAATGCAGCCAAAAATAAATAAAATAAAATAAAACAAAATAAAATTAAATAAAATTCCTCTCAGTTTTCTCTGGTTTCCCAAACAATTATTGGGATACACGTCCTTAACAATGGAATTCAGATCCATATTTAAAGTTGAGGACTTGAATGAAAAGTAAAATGAGATGCTGTATATTATGGGAAATTTTCTTTTCCTGCAGTTGTGATGCAAGCCAGTACGTGTCAAAGATAACATGATGGGACTTCTCTGGTTGCGCAGTGGTTAAGAATCTGCCTGCCAATGCAGGGGACACGGGTTTGAGCCCTGGTCCGGGAAGATTCCACATGCCGCAGAGGAACTAAGCCTGAAAGCCACAACTATTGAGCCCGTGTGCCACAACTACTGAAGCCCGTGCACCTAGAGCCTGTGCTCTGCAGCAAGAGAAGCCACTGCAATGAGAAGCCTGTGCACCGCAACAAGGAGTAGCCCCTGCTCGCCGCAACTAGAGAAAAGCCCACACGCAGCAACAAAGACCCAATGCAGCCACAAATAAATAAATAAATAAATTTATGAAAAAAATAGATAACATGAAGGATACAAACAAGGATTTTCCCCACCCCCTATTTATTTATCAATTGGTCATATTGTTCAATTAATTAAATATGTTTGAATTTACCCTCTACATCTTTGTATGTCATCCCTGTTCAGAACTCTGTTATCTACACATTTGGAGATCTAAGGTGATCTAAGGGCCATCCTCTTTGTGGCTAATCATCAGTAAATTGATATTTTTCTAATATCTTTTCTCAGTAAAATTCAGAATTCTATAGAATTTTATCTTGAGTGGAAGCCATTTGCACTATTCCTGTTTTTTGTACTTAACTCTCTAGAGCAAGAAATGGGTGCTGTCAAACAGTCTCTTTGCTTGGCTGTGAAACATATGCTTTAATAATGTTTAGATGATAGGCAGAGTGTAAATGTGAAGTCCTCTTAAAACAGGGTAAAAAGGCTCCCAACTACCCTTAGAGAACAGATCCAAGGCTAAACATATGGCCTTATCATCACAATTTCCCACATTCCCTTTCTTGTGCTTTTAACCTTCTACTTTATTTATTACCAGGCCTTATCTCTCTAGCCTGCTGCTACAGACTGCTAGGCCAGGATGTAGTGAAAGCACAAAATAATGAAACAGGATGGGATGATCGTAAAATAGAAGGGAAATGGCCACAGCCTCCGTCTGTGTTACAACTGCCCAGGTTCTATAACCTGAGCCAAACCATGCTAAAGAGACATAATGTCACCCTGTGCTAATCATGCTTCCACTCCTGTTACATTTGGTATCACCAGAAGACTTTAGACTTTGTGAATGTCAAGCCTTTTCACAAACTTCCAGGAAAAGTGTCAGCCAAAGGAAGAAGGAAAAGAAGACAGCTAGAGGACCTTAACTGCTAAGATGCCATTTAAAGGGCAAATAGCAGTTCAAGTGATGAAATGTCATGCAAATGAATTATTTGGCGGGCTTAAGGTAGAGGACAGTGAAGAGAAAAAGCAAGGAATACTGCTTGGCTGATATAGTCTTGTATGATTTTTTTCTGTGCAGCCCTTAGCAAAGTTATCAAACAAGAGCCTCACGCCCCATGATGAATGACTGACAGGCGGTTGACTGAAGCAGGTTGGATGATAGTTGAATTAGTGCTTTCCAAAAGCTTGTCCAGTTTTGGCCAAACCTCGTGGGTTGTAGTTAGTGCCAGGGCTTCTTAGGGAGGTCTCAGGGCGTCCATTCCCTCTTTCCACAGGCAGAGCAGAAGGGAAAGTAAGAAACAGGAATTTGATTCCTAAGCCCAGATGCCATGTATAATCATCTCTAGAAATATCACATCATTATAATGTAGCTTTAAGATTCCTGTAACAATAATAAGATATTTTTGGTTTTAAGAGTAAAAAAGAATTTTTAAGTGATAATATATGGCATTTGTAAAGGATAAATAGCTGAGAACTCTAATGCATGATTGTTGTGAGTATCAGTGGATGCTAGCATTTTGGAGAACAATTTGCCAATATCTGTTGTAATCAAAACGTATTAAACCCTTGGATCTCACGTTCCACATATGGGAATTTATTGTATAGAAACATTAAGGTAAGTGAATAAAGTGATATGTGTAGGATGTTGCAGCATTGTTTATAATAGTAAAACAAAATCATCCAAATATCTATTAAAATAGAAATCATTAACTTAAAAATGGGAATGCTAAGTAGCCTTTAAAAAGAATAAAGTGAACTATATATATTTCTATTTCTGAGATCTGACACTTAACAGCTGTGTGAACTTAATTAGATTATTTATATCTTTGTGCCTCAGTTTTCTCATCTGTATAATGGGCAGAATAATAGTATCTACTTCATAGGGTTTCATGAGAAACAAATGGATAAAACACTGTGAAATTTCTAGAACATTGGCACATAGTAGGCACTCAAATTTTACGTCTTTACAGCTATCATTTTTCTGAATCTGCATGGGAAAATGTACAAGATAAAGTAAACGAAAAAAGAAAGTTGCAAGTGAGTATAGATAGTATTATTCCACAAAGATAAAAACAGTGAAGTAATATTCATTATATCGATGATTCTTATTGTCTCTGAGCATGGTTTTATGATGGGCTTTTACATTTTACCTTAAATATTGCTAAAATTTTATTGAATTTTATTACTATCAAATTTTATAAGAAGATTTATAGCATGTGGTGAATAATTACCCCCACTGCCTCATTTTTCTTGGCTCCTACAAGGAGTTACCATGATGTTTCATACAGTCAGAGGAGCTGGTAGGGTTTGGGGCCAACGAGTAATGAAAATAGAGGTGTGTCTCTCAAACCATCTGTGGTTAAGAACCAGTTTTGTTTTGTTTTGTTTTTAGTAGACTATTTTTTTTAGAGCAGTTTTAGGTTCACAACAAAATAGATTGGAAGGTACAGAGATTTCCCATATACTCTCTGCCCATATATATACACAGTCTTGCCCACCATCAACATTCTGCACCACAGTGGTACATTTGTTACAGTCCATGAATTCACTGACACATCATTCTTATCATGCAAAGTCCATGGTTTACATTAGGGTTTACCCTTGGTGTTGTACATTTTATGGGCTTTGAAAATTCATAATGACATGTATATGCTATTATAGTATCATACAGAATAATTTCACTGCCCTAAAAATCCTTTGTGTTCCACTTATTTATCCCTTTCTCCCCCTAATCCTTGGCAACCATTGATCCTTTTACTGTCTCCAAGTTTTCTTTACCAGAAAGTAGGAATAATACAGTATATAGTCTTCCAAGCTGACTTCTTTCGTTTAGCAATACGCATTTAAGCTTCCTCCTCATGTCTTTTCATGGCTTGATAGCTCATTTCTTTTTAGCACTAAATAATATTTCTTTGTCTGGATTTACCACAATTTATATATCCATACATCTACTGAAGGGCATCTTGGTTGCTTCCACGTTTTGGCAGTTATGAAGAAAGCTGCTATAAACAGTCATGTACAGGTTTCTGTGTGGACATGTTTTCAGCTCTGTTTTTATAAACATTTCCAACCCATCACAGACCAGTACTTAAATAAAAATGAATTATTAACATAATTAGATAAAAGCAAATATATACAAACTACAAACCCTAATTTTTTATTACTAGATTCAACAGGCTTATACTTACCCTGTCAAACTGATACAAAATTTCCAAATGCTACACTTAGTTTTTTATTTACTTCATCTTGGACCAGAAGTATTGATAGTTTGTGGATTGACCCCGGTCCAGACCACACTTTGTGTAGCACTTACTTAGGGAATTCAGGATGTATGAGGAAAGAGAGGTCAGAATGTCCCCTCCTTTCACCTTGAAAGCTCATACTAAGCCTTCAATGGTCAGCTTTTAGCCTTCTCTGACTCCTCCAGTCTGGTCAAGCTGCCCCTTCTTTGATTCCTGAAGTGATGCCTGCAGCATCCTCTGGATGTGCTGACCCTGGCTGCCTTTCAGCCTGTTGAATGCTGCTTGGATGCAGATGCCAAGTCCATAGCCCCAACACCTACCAAAGGGCCAGGCATATGGAAGTAATCCAATTGAAGTTAGATAAATGAATATATAGAAAAACAAATTTAACTTCAAAAAAGGAGCACTTATCTTTGCCACTGTAGATTCAATAAATCGAATAACCTTTAAGTATGAAGTCAAATTCTATTATTCTGTACATTATACTGTGGATTTAGCTTTACAATGGGTCTGCTTATGTCTCTAGTTTTGGTTGAGCCTCATCTTTTTCACTTGGGGAATGTTCTCTTATCATTTTAACTTTAGCTAGAAATTATCCTTCTGATATGCTTTGATGCTGGAATAGGTGTCTTTTCCAAACAATAATGTAAATAGTTACCAAGGAAGTGAAAAAAGTCTCATGTAATTAGAAATGCTAGGTCTATACTATTTGTGATATAATTTCCTGGGATAAACTTCGCATGATAACAAGTCCAATGCTTCCATTTGCTTCATGGTTGATGCCAAGTGCTATGGAAAAAATAATTTATGTGATGATCCATATCAATGTTTAAATCATTTGAGGACCTATCATGAAGAGAACTATCCCAAATATTCAGTTTAACACATTTCTAGATGGAGGTGGTCCGTTACTTCAGAACACAAATTCACATTAAGGTTAACTAAGTTATTTATTTCTGTTTCTTATGTTGTTTTAGTACTTGTCTTTCTTTGCAGTGACTGTTCAAACCTTTGCTTCCTTATTCAACTCCTCAGTCATTTCTCCTACTGTAGCAGATGTCCTCAGTACCGACTTTTTGAGAAGATCAAAGCCAGCTCTTATCTTCTCCCTTTTCTTTCTCAAAATATTTCTCCATGTGGGCCGTCAGTCCATATAGTCTTTTAAATTCTACCTTGACCTCTTAGGTGACACTAACTTCTTTTCTCAGTCTTCCTCTTTCTTGGCATCCTGGAGATTTATATTGATTATGTTTCTGACTTGAGACCCTCCTCTTTTTAAAAATTTTTGTGATATTTCATTGCCCCTGATTCCTTAAAATCCTAAAATCTCTGTTTTCTAATTTCTTTCTTTGACTTTTTTTAAAATATATTTTTAAATTTATTTATTTATTTTTGGCTGCATTGGGTCTTCGTTGCTGCGCGGGCCATCTCTAGTTGCAGTGAGTGGGAGCCATTTTTTGTTGTGGTGGGCGGGCTTCTCACCATGGTGGCCTCTCCAGTTGCAGAGCACAGGCTTTAGGCGCGGGCTTCAGTAGTTGTAGCACGTGGGCTTAGCAGTTGTGGCTCGCGGGCTCTAGAGCTCAGGCTCAATAGTTGCGGTGCACCGGCTTAGTTGCTTCGCAGCATGTGGGATCTTCCTAGACCAGGGCTTGAACCCGTGTTCCCTGCATTGGCAAGCAGATTCTTAACCACTGTGCCACCAGGGAAGCCCCCTTTCTTTGACTTTTGCTGATTCTGTCTCACTGGATAGTGCTTTAGACTAAGGTAGTAGTAGTGAAGAGGAAGAGGTAGAAATAATTGGATCCCTGAATGTGGTTTGGATGTAGAGTTGACAGGACTTGCTGATGGATTTGATGAGGGGATGAGTGAAAGAGGAATCAAAGATGAATTCAAAGTTTTTAGTTTGAGCAACTGAATGAATGATAGTGTCATTTACTGGGAAAGTGGGAGGACAAACTTGGGAGAAATCAATAATCAAGAATTCTATTTCGATGATATTAAGTTGGAGATGTCAAGCTAGCAGTTGGGTATAGCATCTTGAGTCCAGGGTAGGGATCAGGTGAGAGATGTACATTTAGGAGTCATAATCATACATTGATATTGACGCTTTGTGATTGGATGAGATAGTCTATAGATGTGGTTCTCAAAGGTTAGTGTGCATCAGAATCGCATACAGGGTTGGTTTGTTAAAATACAGATTGCTGGCTCTACCCTCAGAGTTTCTGGTTCAGTAGTATAGGATGGGGCCCCCAAATTTTCATTTCTAATTTCCCCAGATTATGCTATGACTGCTGGTCCCGGTCCACATTTGAGAATCACTGATGAGGAGAAAGGGTATAATTAAGGAAAGAAAGAGAAGAGGGCTGAGAAATAAGGTCTGGACATGCCAACATTCAGAGACTTTAAAGAGGAACTTGAGAAGGGCCATTTGAGGTATGAAACAATTTAGAACACAGTGACATAGAAGCTAAGAGAGAAAGTGTTTCGGGAAGAAAGAAGTTTGTTGGCGAAGACAGGAAAGTGACTAGCTCAGTTAAAGACAGCTGTGAGGAACCTTGTCTCAGAGACTTGGACTCCAGGACCACAAATAAATAGCCTTTTTGATTAGTTGAAATATTATATTATGTTATGTATATTTTATAATAATGTTTCATTCTACCCTGTCATTAAAATAAGTGGTAAACAAGGTTTAAGGGTGTCTCCTTTCATGTCTCTATATTATGAACCAGTAGAGTTTGTCTCAGGAGAGGAGTTTCAAGATTGTACTGTTGGCATCCCCTGAAGACAGCCGAGTAAACATTGCTGGCCCTTCCTTTAAACCAACCTGCTTCCCACCCATCCATTGACAGAATGGCTTCCACCTTATTTCTCAGAGTCATAGAATGATGCTATTGGGTTATGGCTACTTCTGACTCCCTTACTATATCAAAGGAGTGAAAGAGAGTGAGATGGTCTCCCTTTCACTCTCATTTAGTTTGCCTTTATTCTAAGCACATGTGGCTTTTCAGTGATCCTGATTTATCCCCCAGTATTCTTAGCTTTAGGTGGTCCTAGGAAAATTCTTTGAAATCATTAAGTCATATTCTGGACTTAATTATGGAAAAGATGGTAGATTTATTCTGTTATATTCTATTCAGATTCATATTATCTGAAAGGGCCATCAGTCTTCAAATTACATTGCTAAGACTCATTTTCCATTCCATGAAAATTGGGTTGACCTGCTCTTTTTGCTTTCATACAGCTGTAACTGACTAGATTTCAACTTACTCTTTCTCTTTTTAATAGTATTATATGTACTTCAGTTTTTAAGCTTTTGTTTGTACTTTTCTCCTGGAGCCCAGTTGGACTGTAAACTCATCAAGTTATTAAAGACTTAACAACTTAAGAAGAAAGAAAATACATTCTTCCATGAACCTTAACCTACCTTAACCCCCACCCCAGTTATTCTCTGTTCCCCCGGTGTGCCATGCATGTTCCTATCTCTATGCCCTTATTCATAGTGTTTCCTCAGCCTAAAAAGGAAATTTTACCACTGAAAATGAAATTCAAAAGCTCCTCTGCTTTCTTCAATGCCCCAGTGAAAATAACACTTCTCTTTTCTTGGCACTTCCTCCCCATTTTGCTTTAGCACTTATTCGAATTAATATGTATACACACATATAAATGTACAAATATATATGTGTATATTTTCCCCTACATATGTATCACCTTTTTCTTGGTTGGAACAGAATTTTCCAAATTTAGTTCAGATAACTCAGGATCTTTGCCTCAAACAGCACATCAGAATCCCTAAAAGAGAGGCCCAGGTAATCTTTATCAGTTGAGAGCTACTGATATGGGGCATAAACTCTCTGACAGCAGGACCCATTGTTTATTCATTTTGATGGACAGCTAGCAGATGTATTTGGGCTTGTAGTCAGAACCAGCCTGTGATTAGTCAGAGCAGGTGAACGAGTGGCAGTGTGATATGGGTATGATTTCCATATGTTTTGCCATATAGTCATTGATGTATATTTGAAGTAACCATCGCTGAAGTCATTTCTTTGTATTGAAATAATCAGATCTCTAGAAGGTTTTATTCAAATGCAAATACCGTTTCATAGTAGTGCCTCAGTTCAGATTGGTTTATCAGATCAACCATAAAGGAATGGGCTTGGGGTGAGTAAATTTTAGAGGATACCTTGAGATCAATGGTCTCAGAGGGCAGACAAATTATTTATTGAAATCTGGGGTCCTACATGCCAATTTTACTGTTTTAAGGTTACCAAAATTTGGAAGGAGGGAAATTTAGAAGGGCAAATGCAGGTCAATGGGCTTTTAAGAATTTTGGTAAGGGACAGCTCAGATTTTAATATTTGAATCTTGGCTATGATTCGCAGTCCTAAAGTGGTCTTAGTGTCTAATTTACTTTAGTGCATATTAGTTTTCTTATGATGAAGATCAGGGTCTTTATGCCAAAATAGAATATAACAGAATAAATCTGCCATCTTTTCCATAATTTGATTACATTGTCAAGAGGCTAATTGTGAATGAAAATCAGTAAAAAGGGAAAGATTCATTGAAGACATTATGGACCTATTTTTTTTTTTCTGATAGCTTAGGTGTTATTTTTAGTTGTGATAATAATTCTTACTGAATTTCATCTACCAAGTTGGTACACATGGGCAGAAAGTTAAATTTAGCTGACAACCAACAAATTCACTGATGGAATCAAAATATAAATTATAATTCAGTGATTGTAGACATTTGTGACTTTTTTTTTCTTTTAGCAAATTCCTTGCTTCTTGAAAGTTAAAGTAGGGTGGAGATACAGGCAAGAAATTTACTAGAAAATTAACAGAAGCTCAATGAAATATTCTGGGATTAAGTGAGATTGAATGGGATAATATCCCAGAACAGTACGTTGTAAACTGTAAAGCATTGCATAAATATTTATTGTAAGAAATTGTTAAAGAGAAATTCATTGCATGATTATTTATTATTTGCATGACCTCAAGGCAGTCAGAAGCAGTACTCTTTAGCTAGTAAAAGTAATACGTTTTTGATAGAGGCCATACATATAGTAAATAGAACTGACATGATTGTTACTGATTTTATTGCTGTGTAAATACTAACAATTTTTTTTTGTTTTCCCATACTGGTAAGCCAGCTAGTCCATCAATCAAATTTAATGTACTTTACAGAACATTGTTAGAGCACTGAACCAGGTGCTGTAAAGGAGTTAGTTATGATGGAAACAGAAGCTGTGTTTCTGTCTTTTGATAGCTTACAATTTAAGAGAAAGCAGAAACAAAGCCCATAAATGAGTATCAGAAGTTTATACTAACAATCACATAGACAACTCTGGCTATTCAAAATGTTATATTTAATTCTCTAAAAATAATTGTTCAAATTCTCCTTACTGCTACTTGTAACTCCCCCCATCCCAATACTGTCTGAATGTACCTGTATTCTGTTATGTCATATTTCCTTATCAACCTCTTTTCCTGCCCATACAGATTATTATGTCTGCCCTGTGGGTGCTTTCATTCAATCTTAATGTTTGCTTTTTCTGAGTACTTATCATTTGCTGTTACCATTACCAATTTAACTTAAAGTTATAGCTTAAAAAAGTTGTTATTTCTTTAAAAAATTACGGTTTCATTTACTATTTGTACATAATCACAAAAAATTAAATGGCAGATTGTTGAATGCAGGGTTAAATTTTAAATGCTGATATTACCTAATTTTGATCAGTTCACTTCCCTTGTGTGTGTGTGTTTTTTAATAGACTCATAATTGCATTGATTTGCTGAGCTGGCTTCCCTTTTGCTTTCTGTTAAAGAGTATGGCAAATGAGGTTTAAATCTTGTTAAACTTACAGAATTTACTTTCCCTCTAGGCTCTTTAAAATAATAGTTTTTTTTTTACTACCTCATTTATGGTCCCTAGATTATCATTATGCCAAATGAAAAGTGACTTTTTTTTTTTCAAGTTGAAAGGGGGAAATTTTTTTCAATAGTGTTATAGCTGTGAAGAGCTGGAGTGTTTTTTAACATTTTTTGAGGGAATTAGACAAGTCTGTGTTTTTCACATTGAGAGTGGAGGGACTTGCCAATTGAAGTGGGTTTGATTGATCTGCCTAAGACAAAAAACACATTTTCTGACAAAGTGTTAATAAACTCTCTCCAGCAGTTGTAGGCTCCTTTCAAGATCTTACCGCTTGTTTTTGAAGTAGTGAAGTTTACAGAGAACTATTATAAGGTTCTAATTGAATTTCACAGGAGTAGCCCTGGTGTGACCCAAAATGGAGGAAAAACCCAGCCCACAAAATCTCACACTATGAAGCAACTCTCTGCAGACTCATTGATTTAGAACATGAAGTGGAAAAGAGAGGCCTAACTCTCAAATAATTAGCCCTGGTTAATGAAGACTTTTAATATATGGCATATTGATGTTGATAACTTCTGTGGGACATAGGGAGATGAAAAAGATTGGCAGCTATAAAAGAGAAGTGTTTATTAAAACACCTTTTAAATGGCTGTAGGATATAATAAAAAGCCATCTATAAGAGAACTTATTAAAATTAAGCCTAGATGGAATCAATAATTTCACCACCTTTACCTTTCACAAAGCTTTTTTTGTTTTTTGTGAAAGCTTTACACATTTCATGCATATATTAACATTTTATATATTATATGCTCTCTCCATTTTGGTGGACCACGCTAAAAGAGGTTTACCATACATGTACTAACAGGAAGGTTGCCATATTTAAGCAAACACTGATGCCTTTATTTATTTATTTATTTATTTTTATTTATTTATTTTTGACTGTGTTGGGTCTTCGTTGCTGCATGCAGGCTTTCTCTAGTTGCAGCGAGCTGGGGTTACTCTTCATTGTGGTGCGTGGGCTTCTCATTGTGGTGGCTTCTCTTGTTGCGGAGCATGGGCTCTAGTTGCGTGGGCATCAATAGTTGTGGCATGTGGGCTCAGTAGTTGTGGCTCACGGGCTCTAGAGTGCAGGCTCAGTAGTTGTGGCGCATGGGCTTAGTTGCTCTGTGGCATGTGGGATCTTCCTGGACCAGGGATCAAACCTATGTCCCCTGCATTGGCAGGGGGATTCTTATCCACTGCACCACTAGGGAAGTCCACACTGATGCATTTAAAACATTTTCCTTCTCAAGATAACCAGTGACTACAAGTGGACACATAAAACCTAACTTTGTAGATAAAAATTTCACCTGTGAGTTTACTAGTGTACAGCAAGCTTTTCATCTATTGTGTCTTCATCTTCACAATAATTTTATGGTGTATGGAAGGCAGGTAATGGGGTTCTTAATTTTCACATGGGGAAACTGAGACTAAGAGAGGAAGTGACCTGAACAAGTTCAAACTTAAACAAGGTCACACCATATATAAATGGGAGAATGGGGATATATGCTAAGTATTTTAACTATATAAATAAAATATACTGTTTTACTAGTATACCTATTACCTTATAAGCATGTCATGAGGGTCAAGTGAAATAATGTACAGAGCCCTTAGTCCAGATCCCTTCACATGCTAAGTGCTCAGTATATGTTAGCTGTTATTGTCACTACTATTTTTATTTGACACTGACTCTTTGGGCATGAAAAACACTATTCAAATTCCTATATGTTTAGTTGGTCAATTGTAGTATAAATAATGCCCTCTATAGGTAACATAGCCATTGGTAGTATTTTGGGGTCCTCAGCAAAAAAGAAATATGATAAATAACCAGCCTTCTTTCCCATTAAATTTCTCTGTGACATTTCAGTGGCTCCGTTAGTCAGAGGATATTCTGTATATCTGTGGCAGTGCCACTTCAAAATCCTCAAAAATTTTATTGGACTCCTCCCAGGCTCCGCTCTCATGGATCTGCCATGGGTTAAGGGTTATTGTGGGTTTGAGGTCTTTGAGGAGATGCACACTTGGTCCTCTCAGTATTATGGGTTGAAGCGCTCACTGAGACTCCCAGGGTGTCTGTGATTGCGCATCTTCTGTGTGCTCTCTGCTGCATATATGATTGCCCAGAGTTCTGACTCCTGGGGAAGAGTTGATACTTCTTTTGAGTCTCTGAACTTACAAATAGAGCATGAACTGAACAGCCATTCTGCACCCATAAGTAGTATGGATTATAGTGCTAAGCTGGGGCTTGCCTTGGAAATTGACCTGTGCTGAGCTGTGGAAGTATCTGACATGTACCTGCTCTGGTCCGGGAGACCAAAGGAGCAGGAGAGGCAGCCTTTCCTACTTAACTAATACTGATGATTCCTATAAAAAATAAAAGGTCTTATCACTAAAATAATTTACCAAGATTTAGGTCAGCTGGTGATATCATGACCAAAAAGAAAATTCTTAATTACCTGTCTTTATACAATGCTATAATAGGCAGTAAATCTACTATTTTTGATTATCAGACTTAACATCAACAATGAACACTAGTGATCAGATCTGATATTTTTTTTTTTACCCGTGTGTGACTTTAATTTGAACAGCAGAATTCAGATGGTAGGGCCTATGCAATGGAGACATAAGCTCCTGCCAGGGCCTCGGAATCCTAAAAGGGAAGATCAGGAGAGAGGAGGCCAGGAGGGGCCTCTTCCTTACTCCTTTGGACTGTATAAGCTGTATAAGCGGACCAGACCTCTGCCTTTGTCCTTCAAAACAAAAGGGAGAACAAAAGATGGCAGGAATTCTGGCTTTTCCTTCTTTGATTTTATAAAATTATCTTGCCTCCATTACGTGACCTCAAAATGAAATCCAGGCTTTCCCTAGGGAGCAGAGACAGGACAGAAAAAAATTTGTTTGGGAGCTTCAGGCCTATCAACTCAAGAGAGGATGAAGAAAAGAAAAAATGCTTGGCATTCTTTTTTTTACAGAAACAAGCATTACCTGACTGGGAAGGACAACTGTTTCAAAGTCACTTTATTATTCTAAGTCTTGGTGTATATTTCCTTGTTTTAAAACACTTGAAATATATTTTGTTGCAATAGTAAATGAATAGATCTACTCAAAATTAGAATTTAATGTGTAAGCTGAGGAGCTTGCACTGGTGAGTGATCTCCTTCAAACAAAATTGGTATTTCTGTTTCCAGTTAGAGGAGAAGAAATTTTTAGCTCTTCTCATACTTTAAAACATATTTTCTGACTCTATTAATGGATTCAAGTTTCAGAGGCATTATATTCATAGAACTGGCGTTAAATATGAGGGATTACCATATCTAGTAGCTGTTGAAGTGGATCAGTCATGACTTGGGGAAAGTCACGCTGGCTCAGAAGTGTTTTCATAAAGATTTAATCCCCATCAAACACATTTAATGAAAATCTTTCCCAAATCATCACATATCATCAACGAGTATTTATTTAGTGTCCATTTGCAAATGAATCTGTGTTAGATAGTTTTCAAACAGGTTGAGCAGCTGTGGTCCATACTGCCTGCTGGAAATTTACAGTAAATAAGAGCCTGGGGATAAAAGAAAGACAGCCACAAATGATTTTTATTCAAAGACAAATGATACCTTAATTGGTAGTCTTATGATTGGATCTAAAATGCTGTGGCCTTTTAATTTTAAATGGCATATGCAGACTCAGGTGCCGCAGACACACTAATAAAGAGACAATCTTGTATCCTCAGATAAATGCTTGGGAGCCCCTTGCCTGACTGTCTTTTAAGGATGTGTGGCATGCAGGGCAGGGAAACCAAAAGAGACCATGGGGCTATACATTCTAGTGCCTTGAAGCCTGTTATTTCTGTTAGCTGTGGCGGCAATACTCATGATAAGCATCTCTAAATAAAGATTTTAGCCATAGGGTTGATGAAAGCAGGCACTGAATCTTTCGCCCTGTCCTGAAGATGTGTGGGCCACAGGTGACAAAAGAATCAGTTCCTCTCATCACATTCCAACCTGGCTACTTAGGTAGAAAAACGTGGTCTGGGTAATGGGTAAGCATGGCAGAATCCAAGTTTTGTAGGACATGAAATTTATAATTTGGGGGGCCTCTTTAAAAAAAGGAATCAAATATGCTGCTTCTGCAAAATAAAAAAAAATAGATGAATGTGTGAAAATATTGTAGGGTCATTCCCAGGGTTTGAACAAAACAGGATCAAGGGAAGGGCACTGAAATTAAAGCTTCATTATCTTCAAGGTAAAGCTTTCTTTGCTTCCAGCATACTTGGGAAGGTTAAGGTATGGAGGCTATTTCTCTACTTCTTGATAGTTTATGGTCCCAGGTTAAGCTGTTGATTCATTCATTTATGTGTGTTCTGTAATGTTAAAGTATGTCTGCAGTATTGCCCAAGGCATTCATTGATATAGTATCAAGATTGTCTGCATATGTGTTTACCCACAGTATACATTTATTAGGTCTGACCAATTAGTGCCCTTGTGTCCTCAGCAGAATAAAACAAAATAAAACAAAATGTTAGTTGAGAAGTAAAATCCAAAATCTTTATGTATTTAAGCTTGAAAGAATCTGGTAAAAGAGAGGAAAAATGCTCCTGAGTATTTGGATATGAGAACTTTGGCAACAGTCATTACTGGGTGTTTGAAAGCTTTCAAACGAAACACAAGGATAAAAGGCATTGAATAGCTGTCTAAATCACTGGACTTTAATAATAAAACTATTTTCCAGTAAAATGCCACCTAATGCACTATAGTTTGCATTCAGAATTGAAGTTCTGGATTAGCTAAGGTGAAATAAAGATGAATTTTACTGAATTCTAACTGGTGAGATAAATCATTATTTTGTCATCACAGGTTTTGAGTGTTGAAGAACAGGTTGGCTTTTAATTTATTTGTTTTCTAAGAATAATCCTTTGCAATAACAATAGAAGAATGGAAATAAAATGGTTTAGGAAAAAAAAACCTGTTACATATCCTTTGCTTGAGTTTCCTATAGACCATGATCAGCGCTCTGTAAATTGCTGGGGTAAAAGTAAATTACATCTTTTGCACATTCTCAGTTTCTTGCTACTTTTATGAGACTGAAATAGGTACAGCCCAGTTTAGAACTCAAAGATCATTCTTACTTGTCTTTAGGCTTCCTTACCAAAAACAATATGGTCATAACAGTATCATAATAATTATAATGACAAAGATTTATGGGAGGAATATAATAAGTCTATGGATGGGTACAATCTTTGGTGCCCTGCCCAGATCCCCTTTACTAGGTTGCTGCAACCATCCCCACATGCTGTAGGTGTTGGCTGCTCAGAGCTCATAGATGCATTCTTCTGGAGGTTGGCTCTTGGCTGATACAAGCCAACTTGCCTGAAAAATGCCACAGGCTAATGATTGGCTGACATGGGAAGGTGATAGCCCAGCCCCTTGCCTCTAGTTGAACCAATCTATGAGATTTAATTCATGCTCCCAAGGTCCCTGTGGAACCAGTCTGAGGCTAGACTGCTCCTGAAGCTACATCATTGTCCAGCTTCTTCTCCAGCTTCTTCCCCTGCCCAGCCTGTTTCCTTTAGTTTCTTGAAAGCACTCCCTTAATAGATCACTTGCCCAAGAATACCCAGTTCAAGTGCTGCTTCTAGGGAACCCAACCTAAGACAAATTCATAGCATTGAGTGCTTTGTATTTCCATTTAAGTTTTTGAGGAATGGAAGTGACAAACGGTGGGAGAAAGGATAAAAGTAGTGGGTATATTTCCATAACTTTAATATTTACAATGGCTGACTAGCAAGCAGAAGAGTGAACTTTTAAATTAAGTATAGAATAATTTTCCATAGCTCTTGGCATCAAATCTGCACAATGCCCTTCTCCTAAGAAGTGAATTTTGCTAGTCATTTTGAAACCAAGCTGTGTATTCTGGCATGGTTTGACATTTGCCCCTTGGTCAGGGTCAGGCATTCTGTGATACCAGACAGCCAATTTCAAGCATTGCTGGAGCCACAAAATGAGCCATTCGTATGACAACAGAAACCTTAGAAAAGGCAGGTGATGCAGGATGCTTGGGCTTCTCTTGGCAGTTCTGCAGCAGGGCCAAAGCCAGATGCCAAGCTGTTTATCCATCTGCTGTTGACTTCACTCTGAATTATTTAAACGGGACACAACACCTGTTGGGTTAGAAACAGTTTTGAAATGAGTAAATGATCTTTTATAAAGGCCAGGCATAAAGTCATAATTCCAAGATTGCTGATATTAATATTACATTTTGGTATTCAAAGGATTTTTCTCAGTATCTGCAGAATAGCATGCATAGGCTTGGCGATTGTGATTCATACCTTGAAAGGCCATTTTGGATGCAAACTTTGGAAGACCTTGCCTAGAGGTTGCAGATGTTTTGAAAAGATAGTCAAATTGACTTTTTCCCCCATTTATTTTGAAAATGAAATGACTGAATGAAGTGGCTAGTGTGTCTGGAGTGCCAGCAGGGAGATGTAGGAGATGAGGCTGAGTAGAAATGAGGCAGGATAATGAAGGACTCTGTAAGTATTTAGGATCTTATTATAAATTGAGAGGAGTCATTCAATGGTTTAAGTATGGAAGCTGTGATTACTTTTGTATTTTAGTGAGTAAACTTTCAGATAAACATAATCTCACTAGAACCTCAAAATAACTCCAACATAAGAAGGTCTGACATTATTCGCTCCACTTTCACATGAGGAAACTGAGGCTTAGGGACATTTAGTCACTTGTCTAAAGCCACACAGCTATGTAGTAGAGTGAAGACTGAGCCTCCAGTCCTGATTCCAAATCCTGCCATGCAGTTTTCATGAGTGGTCACAGTAAGAATTCAACAGAAGAGAAATTCCAATCCAAGAGGGCAGACTATGCACATATGCCCAACTAAAATTGATGAAAAAGAAGTATTGCAAAAATAGGTCAAGGGAGAGATAAGAGTTGGCAATAGTGATGTTTCCAACTGCATCACACTCACACACAGAAGCATCCACATTGCTGTCACTGTGTGGGAAGGGAAACCATGTATACTTTTTTGCACTGGCAATTGTCACAGCCAGGGGCACATGGAACATAGAATATTTCCCCAAATCTTAGGGAGAAGCCTACATCATTTTGTAGAAGCAAATAAAAAGAAAATCTTCTACTTTATTTCCAGACTGCTTTTACTGGGCCAATCATCTACATGAATTGCAAAGGTGTCCACAAGGTACTGAAACGTTTTATTTTCAGACAAATAGATTTCTGGTCCTTTGCCTTGTCTTTCTAAGGTAACACTATGTAAGACATTTTGGGGTATTTCCTGGAAATCCAATGGTTAGGACTCCGTGCTTACACTGCCGAGGGCCCAGGTTCCCCTGGTCAGGGAACTAAGATCCCACAAGCTGCACAGAGCAGCCAAAAAAAAAAAAGGCAAAAAGAAAAAAAAAAAAAAAACATTTTGTCAGTGGTGTAGTGGGGATAGGTGGCTCTAGTCCCTGGGTTGGGGTTTTAGACTCAAGCCAGATGGCTGGGATCGAGCCTGCCAGACTAGATACCTGGTGGTGATAAACACATCCTCAGGTGAATGCTCAGTGGGTAAGTGGACAGGTGTTGTGTGGAGTTGTGACCCTAGGGTTTTCACTTAAAACTAAAGTTCTTAGAATACACAGATGATTGTCTGTCTCGTATTATACATGTATAGGGATATGCAGCATTAGTGGGGAATGGGCCCATCCTGGTGACTCACTGTGTGCTCTACATTTTTAGTGTCTCTGGGTAAGAGAACAACATCAAGAATCCACTGTTTCTGTGACTGCTGCCTGGTGATCACATCAAAGAAATTTGCTTTGCTTATTTTGTAGAGAAATATTTGATGTAGGTATATTGAAGATCATTTTTTTTGTTACCTTGACATGATGTGCAGTCTATCATAATATGTCACTCAATTTTTTTAACAATAAAAACATCTTTTTATTATAGAAAAATTTAAACATAACTCAAAAGTAGAGAGAATATATAATGGTCCCCCCTCATTCAGCCTAAACAATAATCAACATTTTGCCAATCTTGTTAATTATTTTCCCCTCCCCCTTTTTGCTGGAGTATTAGAAAGTAAATCCCAGGAATTGTATTACATTACCAGTAAATACTTCAGTGTACACCTTTAACAAGAAATAGTGTTTTTAGAGAACATAGCACAGTGCAATTGCCTATGAAATGTAATGAAATGAGCAATAATTCCTGAATATCATCTAGTGATGATTACATTCAGATAGACTCCATATTCAGTCCATATTTGGGTTTTCCAAATTGCCTCAAAAATGCCTTTAAACATATGGCTCTGTTAAGTTGAAATCCATACAGGGTCCACATATCACACTTGGTTGTTATGTATCTAATGTCTCTTTTTATCTACAATAGTTCTCCTTTTTTCCCACGCCACTTATTTATTGAAGAAAACAGATCATCTGTCATGTGAAATGTCCCAGATTCTCATTTCCTCTAGAATCCTTTCATTTGTTCTGTTTCTTGTATTTCTTGCAAGTTCGCAGTTAGATCCACAAACTCGTTATTCAGGTTCCTTTTTCTTTTTTTTTCTCTGATGTATGTCACTCAATTTTGAATTGGTATGCTACTGCTTGAAATCAACACTCATGATATGAAGTGTCAAAGGGAGTGTACAGAACTATATCTAATTTTATACCATTAAAAATACAAATTGTAGAAACAACTTTAAAGTTTATATTAAAAGTTATTTCTGAACTGTACATTTACAGGTAGCTTATATTTGCTTTTATATATTTTTCCTGAATTAAAAAAAAAGTCCACAATGAGCATATATTACTTTTATAAGCAGAAAAATAAATATTATTTCAAAAATTACAATGCACTATCAAACAATCTCCCTGTCTCCTGGCAGCAGGGGAGGGCAGTGACTATTTTTCTCATTTTATACTTGGGCATCATGTTACATGAATGGGCTAAATTTAAAGAAGGTAAGAAGCCTCTTTGAGACTTCCCAAGCATTACACTGCAGCATATCTTCTGGTGCATAGGCTAGTACAATTTCCTTCTGAATGATTCAAATTCAAATACAGTGTGTTCCTTGTCTGTATCATATCATGAAATGCTTCTTTCTTTTATCTGGATGTAGAGTTTATTGTCTAAAAGTGGCATTCAGATGGAGAAATAGGCAGTCATTCTGCCATCTTTGTCTCATGGGACAATGACATTTCTAGAATAGGTTGAAAATAAGGAATTAGCCCCCTCAAATCATGAAAACAATGAAAAATGTAGGAGACAGCCAAATATTTTAGAATTAAATTTAAATTAACTTTCCAGTTAAATATTGTCAGTTATATACATGAACTTGTCAAAATTTTATGAAGGAATTAAGAATAGGGGTATGGAAACTGTATCACAATATACAGAGATGTTTGTAATGTACTTAGTAGAAAAAATGAGGTCATAATTTTAATAAAAATTGAGTTAGAGAAGTGACATTACTAGTGATTTTTAAATTTGATTTCATTATGAGTGATGATATTGTTCTTACAGTGAAAAAATTCCCTCCGCAACTCAAAAAAGTTAAATACATGGTTATGTTTCTGAAATCCCTGAGACTTTGAACCAAATTAAACAAATCAAGACTATTTTATGTAGATGAAGCAAAGATAACAATGGAAAGGAGAGACTGACTGAGCTTATCCTACCTTTTCTTTATACCACCTGAACACAAGATTCATGCTATGTGTTGGCAAGACTCCAAGGATGATGCCTATAGCAAATTCCCACGGTCAGTTAGGATAATACAGCATACAGGATGTCAGGAAAGCCAACATACTGAACACCCTTCTAAACTAAGTAATTCCATCCATGTTCTCTAGCAAAATATATTGACTGAACTTCATCCTAAGGCAGTAGTTGGTTGCCTACCCAACATTTTGCCCTTTTTTCTTCCTGTAAGATGTGTGATTTAATGTAGCTCATTAAAACTACTCTCATAAGGAGTAGCTGATCCTTTGCCAAGCTCTAGGGGTGAACATGACTTGTTAAAGATATTTGTCAATTATTAGTGTAGAAATGGGTCTTTGGTACAATTTGGGTTAAAGAGTATGAGAAAAGTTTGCTGAAGGCTCCTGGAAAGGTTGATCTTGTTATCCAGGGAAACTTGGAAATGATTTCTCTTTTACATGTTTTCCTGCAGAGACGTGAGGCCCAGACTGCTACAGCATCAATATAATGATGATCCACAAAAGAGTATTAAGTAGAAAGCTCTCTTAATTAAGTCAAACTAAAGCTTATCCTACTTTGGTCCTTTGGGTGGGTGAGTCAGTAACTTCTTTCATATTTAAGCCAGTTTAAGTTAGATGCTTGTTTTCCCTTGTTACTGAAGCCATCCTAACAGATAGATATATGATAAAACGTCTGGCATTCCTTTTTTTTTTTTTTAACATCTTTATTGGAGTATAATTGTTTTACAATGTTGAGTTAGTTTCTGCTGTATAACAAAGTGAATCAGCTATACACGTACATATATCCCCATATCTCCTCCCTCTTGCATCTCCCTCTGACCCTCCCTATCCCATCCCTCTAGGTGGTCACAAAGCACTGAGCTGATCTCCCTGTGCTATGTGGCTGCTTCCCACTAGCTATCTATTTTACATTTGGTAGTGTATATATGTCCATGCCACTCTCTCACTTTGTCCCAGCTTACCCTTCCCCCTCCCCGTGTCCTGAAGTTCATTCTCTACGTCTGTGTCTTTATTCCTGTCCTGACCCTAGGTTCTTCCCAAGAATTTTTTTTTTTTTTTTAGATTCCATATATATGTGTTAGCATAATATTTGTTTTTCTCTTTCTGACTTGCTTCACTCTGTATGACAGACTCTAGGTCCATCCACCTCACTACAAATAACTCAATTTCGTTTCTTTTTATGGCTGAGTAATATTCCATTGTATATATGTGCCACATTTTCTTTACCCATTCATCTGTCGATGGACACTTAGGTTGCTTCCTTGTCCTGGCTATTATAAGTAGTGCTGCAATGAACATTGTGATACATGACTCTTTTTGAATTATGGTTTTCTCAGGGTCTATGCCCAGTAGTGGGATTGCTGGGTCGTATGGCAGTTCTATTTTTAGTTTTTTAAGGAATCTCCATACTGTTCTCCATAGTGGGTGTATCACTTTACATTCCCACCAACAGTGCAAGAGGATTCCCTTTTCTCCACACCCTCTCCAGAATTTATTGTTTGTAGATTTTTTGATGATGGCCATTCTGACTGGTGTGAGATGATACCTCATTGTAGTTTTGATTTGCATTTCTCTAATGATTAGTGATATTGAGCTTCCTTTCATGTGTTTCTTGGCAATCTGTATATCTTCTTTGGAGAAATGTCTATTTAGGTCTTCTACCCATTTTTGGATTAGGTTGTTTGTTTTTTTGATATTGAACTGCATGAGCTGCTTATAAATTTTGGAGATTAATCCTTTGTCAGTTGCTTCATTTGCAAGTATTTTCTCCCATTCTGAGGGTTGTCTTTTCATCTTGTTTATGGTTTCCTTTGCTGTCAAAAGCTTTTAGGTTTCATTAGGTCCCATTTGTTTATTTTTGCTTTTATTTCCATTTCTCTAGGAGGTGGGTCAAAAAGGATCTTACTGTGATTTATTTCCTAGAGTGTTCTGCCTATGTTTTCCTCTAAGAGTTTTATAGTATCTGGCCTTACATTTAGATCTTTAAGCCATTTTGAGTTTATTTTTGTATCTGGTGTTAGGGAGTGTTCTAATTTCATTCTTTTATATGTAGCTGTCCAGTTTTCTCAGCACCACTTATTGAAGAGACTGTCTTTTCTCCATTGTATATTCTTGCCTCCTTTATCAAAAATAAGGTGACCATATGTGTGTGGGTTTATCTCTGGGCTTTCTATCCTGTTCCATTGATCTATATTTCTGTTTTTGTGCCAGTACCATGCTGTCTTGATTACTGTAGCTTTGTAGTATAGTCTGAAGTCAGGGAGCCTGATTCCTCCAGCTCCGTTTTTCTTTCTCAGGATTGCTTTGGCTATCAGGGTCTTTTGTGTTTCCATACAAATTGTGAAATTTTTTGTTCTAGTTCTGTGAAAAATGCCAGTGGTAGTTTGATAGGGATTGCATTGAATCTGTAGATTGCTTTGGGTAATATAGTCATTTTCACAATGTTGATTCTTCCAATCCAAGAACATGGTATATCTCTCCATCTGTTTGTACAGTCTTTAATTTCTTTCATCAGTGTCTTATAATTTTCTGCATACAGGTCTTTTGTCTCCTTAGGTAGATTTATTCCTAGGTATTTTATTCTTTTTGTTGCAGTGGTAAATGGGAGTGTTTCCTTAATTTCTCTTTCAGATTTTTCATCATTAGTGTATAGGAATGCAAGAGATTTCTGTGCATTAATTTTGTATCCTGCTACTATACCAAATTCATTGATTAGTCCTAGTAGTTTTCTGGTGGCATCTTTAGGATTCTCTATGTATAGTGTCATGTCATCTGCAAACAGTGACAGCTTTACCTCTTCTTTTCCGATTTGGGTTCCTTTTATTTCTATTTCTTCTCTGATTGCTGTGGCTAAAACTTCCAAAACTATGTGGAATAATAGTGGTGAGAGTGGACAACCTTATCTTGTTCCTGATCTTAGAGGAAATGGTTTTAGTTTTTCACCACTGAGAACGATGTTGGCTGTAGGTTTGTCATATACGGCCTTTATTATGTTGAGGTAAGTTCCCTCTGTGCCGACTTCTGGAGGGTTTTTTTCATAAATGGGTGTTGAATTTTGTCAAAAGCTTTTTCTGCATCTATTGAGATGATCATATGGTTTTTCTCTTTCAATTTGTTAATATGGTTTATCACATTGTTTGATTTGCATTTATTGAAGAATCCTTGCATCCCTGTGATAAATCCCACTTGATCATGGTGTATGATTCTTTTAAAGTGCTGTTGGATTCTGTTTGCCAGTATTTTGTTGAGGATTTTTGCATCTATGTTCATCCGTGACATTGGCCTGTAGTTTTCTTTCTTTGTGACATCTTTGTCTGGTTTTGGTATCAGGGTGATGGTGGCCTTGTAGAATGAGTTTGGCAGTGTTCCTCCCTCTGCTATATTTTGGAAGAGTTTGAGAAGGATAGGTGTTAGCTCTTTTCTAAATGTGTGATAGAATTTGGCTGTGAAGCTATCTGGTCCTGGGCTTTTGTTTGTTGGAGGATTTTTAATCCCAGTCTCAATTTCAGTGCTTGTGATTGGTCTGTTTATATTTTCTATTCCTTCCTGGTTCAGTCTCAGAAGGTTGTGGTTTTCTAAGAAGTTCTCCATTTCTTCCAGGTTGTCCATTTTATTGGCATATAGTTGCTTGTAGTAATCTCTTATGATCCTTTGTACTTCTGCAGTGTCAGATGTTACTTCTCCTTTATCATTTCTAAGTCTATTGATTTGAGTTTTCCTCCTTTTTTTCTTCATGAGTCTGGCTAATGGTTTATCAATTTTGTTTATCTTCCCAAAGAACCAGCTTTTAGTTTTATTGATCTTTGCTATTGTTTCCTTCATTTCTTTTTCATTTATTTCTGATCTGACCTTTTGGCATTTTTAATTGTCAGAAATATAAACTATAATCCTAAGAGCTGGATCAGCATGAAAAAACAGTGAATTATTATATTCTTACCATATCAAAGTAAAGAATATATCTAGTCAAGCAGTTACATAAATTGGATTTGAGCTTCCAAATGAGTAGTCTGTTAATAATAATTAATCCTATTTAATAACTATGTTAATTTTCAGTGTTTTCCTATTTATATCTTATTATTTACCAATGATAGTTCTCAATCAGTTTTTGTTAAAACATATTTAATCTACATTTAAGAATATAGACAAGCTTTCTCAGAAGACAAGAAAATGACATATCTCTCTGCGTCTCAGTAAATTTTTGGTATATCAGAATTCTCAACGCACCATAAATATAATTTAACTAAAGCAAAGATTAAAAACACTCTCAGCATCCAGTATAAAGGATGATCAAAAATTATTTTGAGATAAAACCCTGCAAAACTGAAAATACTGAGAGGGAATACTATAGATCTGGGACAAGCAGCTAAGTCATAGGAAATAGATTGTCTTTCTGTTATTAAACAATAATTAGTTGATGGTAGTTAACGCATTGCTATGTTTCTACTCCATGGATCAGGAGTCAATACCATGTAGAAATATTAAGCCAACGTTGTAGCTGAAATCAGGTGGAGGTTGCTGATCTCTGAATATTTGGGTTATTATTAATTTTTTTATGAGAATTGCTACTCCAGCTTTTTTTTATCATTGAATTCTATGTGCACTTTATTATTTTTTTTTGAATTTTTGAATTTTATTTATTTTTTTTATACAGCAGGTTCTTACTAGTCATCCATTTTATACACATCAGTATATACACGTTAATCCCAATCTCCCAATTCATCACACCCCCACCCCCACCCCCCGCCGCTTTCCCCCCTTGGTGTCCATACGTTTGTTCTCTACATCTGTGTCTCAACTTTTGCCCTGCAAACTGGTTCATCTGTACCATTTTTCTAGGTTCCACATATATGCATTAATATACGATAGAATGTTTGGGTTATGATGCACCATCTATCTCAAGAGTTTCATGTAGCAGCATATTCACTGTACTGACATTGGAAAGGAGTATTACCACGCTGCCAATTGTAAGGAGAGCTCAGTAAGTGGAAGAGACTCAAGCGACAAGCAAGGGATTTAGAGTTGATTATGGATCCATATCACCAAAAGATCTCTTAGGGAAAAGTCTATTGTTAATGTGTGTCCAGCACTCTTCCAGTATCTGCTCTCTCTTCTCTTGTTGGGAAACCCGTTCCATGTGGTCCATTTGGTGCTATCTCCCCAGGCCAGAGGTGCAGGAAAATGACAAAGGTCAATGAGTATACCCCCCGCTGCCACCCCACCACAGTGACACATACAGAAATGGGTCCAAACCCCAGCTGTGCCAGAATCCTCTCAGGACTATTTACAGTCACTACATGTTGAATCAGGTTGTCCTTGGTCTTACCTGTAACCAAAGCAGAATTTTAGAAATCTTTTTTTACCTCTGTGACTCATAATTTATTCTCCATTTACAATAAAATATAGGTGTTTCCCCACAATTTGAAAAATCAGCAGAATAGTTTATGTTATTAGACTCCAAGAAAACATTTTCTGTCTCATCCAGGGAGTGAAAGAAATAACAGGTTTCTCATTACTAAATCTGAAAATAAAACAGCGTAGGCATTTATCCCTAATGATTAGTTTTCTTGGTGTGAGGACAGAACTGAAAGAATTCAGAGGTAAGATTCATTCCTTGTGAGACATATTTTCCTCTCACTAGTCATTTTACAGATTTCTCTGTGTAGGTGCTAGAAATGAACTTCCTGTGATTCAAAATGGCCTTTTTTTTCTCTCTCTCTTTAATAAAGTGCTATTAGAATATCAGTCAATTTTACCTAAGGAATCAAAATTCCAACAGCCAGTATGTTCCACACTTTGAACTGTATGGATTACTCTACTTGTAAGTAGACTCGAAATGGTTAGGCATAGAAATATCAATGCCCTGTTCTGCTGTGGACAGGACAATGCCCGTATGTGTCATATTGGATGTAACCAAGTCTCCCTACGCCTATTCAATGAGAGAGACTTATGGTAACATTCAGCATAAAAGATGTCTTTTCCTATAGAATTGGAAATAAAATATATACAGTGGGATAAAGGAGCCATCTCTAGCTCAAAACATAGTTCCATTGGGGGACGTTATATCTGACAAATTGATCTTTGTTTTACCTGGTCTTGCAGCCATTACTCAGTGGTGTGCTGGAGTTGTACTGCTCATTACACCCTTTGTACTAGCAGGTACCACATACCTAGGGTCTTCAGCATAGTTGGTGGTCAGCTGGAGGACAGGAGGGGATTGAACATCCAACGACAGGATCTTTACTCCAACCAGGTGGTATCACAGTCAGCAGGGAACATTGTGGGGATTTGAGGGCCTGGGAAGCCTATATTTCCTGTTCTGCATCCTCTAACTTCATGCAACACGTTCTTGTACCCTTTATTTCTGGCAAGGTAACTTGTGTTCTTCTCTTTCTATCAGTCACTCCAATGTTATCTTTGTGACAATACCAGTCCACTACATGAGTAGTAACGAGACATTTGGCAGGAAGAACTTTAGAAAAGCATGAGCTTCCTTAGTCTCAAGGATTGTACAGATCTTGCTGTAGAGATTAGGAGCTGTCAGGGAAAAGGTATTAAGATATGATTAAAGATGTCCTCTGAAGTGGCTCTGTTGGCAAAAAGAGGGGCAGACTATTCAGAATTTAGTAAAGGAGACTTGCTACTATTCTGATGCTGGGTATGGATCACGAACCAGCTTAGGACACTGAGGAAGGATTAATAATGAAAAGGCTAGACCAGAGGACAATTTGAGTGAGATTTTCTTTATTGGATTTCACTGATTCCAAGATGCACATTTTTTTCATACTTTAGTATTTCTGGAAATGGGATATATTTTACAAACAAGGACATATTATCTTTAATTGGCAGTGTTGTTTTCATTCTTAGCAGAACTTAAAAAAATATTTCTTATAACCAGTGGCATCTAAGAAACATGTAACTACCTAATGAGGCAGGTTTGGAGTAGCACCAACTCCACACTATTTTAAGATTATAGCACCAAAGTTATATCTTATGTGAAATGTTTCATAAACTGTGTATAGCATATGGGTTGGAGGTTGAGTCATTCTCAAACAGCCATTTCTGTTCTTTCCCTAAATGCCCAAATATAGAGATATATTCTTGATCTTGCTATTCCTCTCATTAGGCTGTACTCTCTAAGATATCCGGGATCATGTTTTTTTCAGTCCATTGAATTTCCTGCACTGATTTTATCTAGGTTATCCAATGCTAGAGGATCCTATTTAAACCATCTTTGATAACACACTAGAGATACTGAGCCTATGCTATAGCTAGCTTTCTTTCTTTCTTTGTATAATGCATATTGCTTTAGTCACAGTTTCCATAATTATGATTAAAGCAAACCATGTAAAAAATTTTGTCTGAGAGAGATTTAACATTATTTTCACAATATTTACCTTATAGTAAAAATTAAAATTCATTTTTCTAATTAATTATTGAAGGAAGAGTTATAAAGGAATGGGGGAATATTATATATGCTATCAGGTAATTTTATTACAATAAAGATGTCTTAAAATTTCAATGAATCAAATGACATAGACATCTAATGACTAAAAATGTTCTTTTATAAATAATCATAGCTTTTCACTGTTAAATATATGAGGTATATAATGTATAGAGTTATGCACTACACATAATATACATATTTAACAGCAAAAAACTATCCATTTTAGAAATAAATAATTTTTATAGCTACACAAAAATTAATTTTGTTTATTCCTGCTTATAGTATTTTTCTAAACTATAATACAGATGATATAAGAGTAATTAAAATATACGTATACTGTGTGTATTGTTTCTACACACATTGTTGCTGCAGTATCAGTCATTAAGCTATTATGGCCTCATAAGGAGCTGACATTTACAGTTTTTCATTTTTTATCACCTCATTGTTAGATCTTGATCTCTGTAGCATGTTAGTTTAAATGAAAAAGAAAGATAATATAATAAAATATGGGAACTTACTATTTGCCTTAGAAACTATAAATATTAATCTAAGAATATAAAGTTAGGCTCCTTATGAAGATTGCTGTAATAATGAAAGGTTTTGGTATTATAAAAAAAAAGCTATAAGAAGGGTTCTTTCAGATCAATGAATAAAGCAGGGCTGAGTATTCCTGAGCCTTTGGGGGCAACGTTTCTCTTTCTCACTTTTAAATGTATTCTGTTATGTCACTCTCGCTCTTTTTGACCGTCTTTTTCTACTCTTGTTTCTCCCATCTCACTTCATCATCTTACCACTGTTTATTATTTCTTGGTCTCTCTCATCCAGTCCAGTCTCTATCAGGGTGAACAGACATAGGCTATAAACTCCACTAGGTCAGAGACTGTGTCTGTTTACTAATTATCCACTTGATCCTGGTGCCTATCTCATCATTGGCACATGGAAAGCACCAAAAATTGCTTGACAGCTCAGAGAACTTTGAATTTGGTGTAGATCCAAAATGGACACTGTCTTTAGGAATTTTAGGCCAAGTCTAAATAGTGTTTATGACATTAAATAATGTTTATTTGGTTGTTGCTTTTATTTTCACCATTGGTATGCAATTGTTCTATTAAATTTGAGTTGATTCCTTGAAACAGAGATTGTTGTTTTGAGTTTTCCTTTTATTACTCTAGATAAACTAGTCAACCTTTGTCACTCCCTTTCTATGAAGGTGTGTGTACTTGATTGCTGGAGACCTACAAATGATGTTACAAGTTAGAGAGGGCTCCCAGACACAAGTGTAGAACTTGACAGTCACCCAAGCTGAATTTTCAAAGTGTTACTGAACATCAGATGATCATATTGAAATCCTAAGCATGGATGAGAAATGATTGTTTTGATCAAGGCAAGTAGGATTCACTTTCTTAAACAGGCTACATTTCCTGAGAAAAGTAACACAAATTTGGAAATAGAAATAACAACAACAACAATAATAATCATAAAGCCAGGATTTTATTTGCCATCTCTCTACATTTTCATGTCTTGAATATTATAGAAATTTGTTACCATTTCTTGTATTGACTTGGTAAGTGGAAACCTATTATTATAACACGTATTTTATAACATGCTAAAGGGTTTATTTAGTATAATAAAATAAAAATTGGTGTACATTTTAAAATTTCTCAATTATATTTGTATTATATTGACATTGTCTTTCTCCCCAGTAAAAACGGAAACATGAAAATCTTACCAGTTTTTATGTTCACAAGTGTTTCAAATCATAGTGTTAAAAGAGTAACTAAACTGACACTAATAAAATTGATTTAGGCAGAATATGCTCCTTTTCTTGGTTCTAACAAAAGATCTGTGCTTATATCAGCCCCATGGGGACATGGAGTAAGAAGACAATCAGGAAAAAAATCCCTTTGACAGTTTACTTTTTATTTTCAGTTTCCTCAGGTCTCACAAACTATTTACAGTAGTATTACCTGCTAGCAGTTAAGCAAGCCGACTTTGGGGTTGCTTTCTAGATCCTTCCCCTTCTAGTTGGGGGAACTTTCTGGGCCTCAAGATCTTCATTCATACAGAACAACAATAATAACAACTACAACAACAATGATAACAACAACAACAGAATAACAACAACAACAATAATGCCTATTTTGTAGGGTTGTTGTGGGCTAAGAGGAGTTAATATATATAAAAGCTCCCTACCAATGTCTGTAGCATATTAGTACTCAGTTAGTACCTGATAATAAGTATCAGTAAATCTTAGCTACTTATCACTCTTATTGTTATTATTTTTGCCTAAAATATTTTCTAGTGACATTTCTATAGCCTTTAGTTGCTTTCTAAAAAATAAAACTTAGTTCCTTAAAATCAAATCATCCTCCTGGTATTCCTTCACTTAAAAAAATTAATAGTCCTATGTGACACATTATATGACTCACTTACTTATGCTGGAATATAAATTTAGGCTAAATTAGATGTATTTGATTTAATATTCATGAATGAAAGTGACTTAAGTTTTAGAGTCTTCACTGCAATGAGAAAAAGCTCCTGAACAATTAACCTAGATTCATATAATTTGCAGGTTTTTGCTTTTTTTAATGGCTTTTTTGTTCAACCAGTAAAAATGAGCTTAACCTTTTATTTCAGTTCATTGTTCTTTTGCTCTCAGGTGGAGGCCAATTCAAATCCAAGCACTTAATGCGGGGACAATGCCTTTCAGGTGTGAAAAAGAAAGGAAGAAAATTAACAGTGACTTCAATTTTACCTGTATTTTACTTTTACAACCCCTTGAGGCAGACACTATCTTCATTTTACAGAGGAAGTATCTGAGGTGCTAAGGTAACCAAATAACAAATGGTAGAGTTAGGTTGGAATTGAGGTCATCTGATTCCAGGGGAGTGCTCATTTTTCCAAGTCACAGCGCACAGTCCCCAGGTAGAGACAAACATTTATCCAAGGGAACTCCAGAGAACTTTCCTTTGGTCAGAAATTTCAAAAGATTACTTTCTTGACTATTTTGTGTGGAGAAAGAAACATCAACCATCTTAAATGAACTTGCCTCTTGGTAACTGAAAATGTGTGTACTTGTGTGTGAATCAGAGAAAAACATTGTTTCTAACATATTTTGATGATACTAAACACTTGGATCACTCCTCCTATTGTTTCTGTCCATGATGGCTCTTGAAGACTGAATCTGCAATCCTGAGGTCTGCAAAGGCCCTGAACCTGTGTGGCCTCGTGTTTTCCCCTCAGTTAGAGGCAGCCGGGTCTGCACAGGAAAATGAAATGAAAGATCAAGCAATTACCTTCAGAATTTGTTTAATGTGGTAAATCAACATGAAATATTTTAGCATCTCAAGCTGTTTTTTTTCCTCCATTGTGGATATTTAAACCTTAATTAAGTGAATACTTTCTTAGCCCTCTGTGTGATTTTGATACCGGGATTGACAAGGACATAGTGAAGGTGATTCTAAGGGGGATTTTCAGAACAAAAGATATAAGTGTGGCCCACACAGTCATGGAGGTCTTCAGCCTTAGACAACAGGAATCAAGGACCCCAGACATTGGCCTCAGGGCCATATCACCATGTCCTCTGACTCAGAGTCCCACTCTGGGTCACCACACCCCAGTCTCTCCTTCCTCACAAGGCCCTCAAAAGGTCTCACAAATATTCAACTCGATCTGTCTACACACCTGACTGCTCCATCTTTCAGGTCCTGTGTGGAGCTGCTTCCTGCCACCAGTCACGGCATTGTCTCTGGGACTGTTCAGCTTCTGAAGTGGCTATTGCAGTTTTCACTCAAAATACCTTTGTACACTTAACTCAAGTGTGCTCTCTCCAGGGGCTTCCCCCACCTGGTCAGTGTCCTTGCTGTCACTTCCTTGGGGGTCTCCATTGCCTGTTGCAGCCTCTAGCTTCATGAGAGTGGCTCATTCTAGGGTGGACACTGGGTGACATCCATAGGTCACTGCTCTGGAGTAGTTTAAGGTTCTTGGTCTTTGGTTCTTGCCAGAGAATGAAACGCTTGGCTTTACCACCAGGCATGTCAGAGGTGGACCTGGTAGAGGAGATAGGCAAAGGATGGGGCCTAGGTATAATGAGGGAAGGAGGGTGTGTGTATATGTGTGTACCCACAAACAGTAGCTGTTTCTTTTCTTTTTCTTCTTTTCATTTTTTTCTAATTTAGAAGTAGAGTGGTAGCCAGTTAACCTCAAACCTCTTCCTTTTAGCCTTAAGCCTGTGGTTTCTTTTTTGCCCACATATCTCTTTAAAAAAAACTTTAAAAATGTACCCGTCACACATTTTAAAATACATAGTCATCATTTTTCATAATCAATTGAAAACTTTTTGAAATAGAGAGTATGTAATTACCAGTATATTATAAATATTGACATTAAGAAATTTAAAAATTTTCATCACTCTTTTAAACATATTTTAAGCAATACAAAAAACATAAGTAGTTTTGAACCATATCTGTTAAAGATATATAGGTATATATTATATATATATGACCTAATGTAATCATTGGAAATTTTACATTGTTCTTTTTTTCTCCTTGAGCTTGTACTTCCATTCCACTTTCTGCAAAGAATTTTGTCCTAATGTAATATACTTTTATGCTTGAAAGACTTATTGATTACCCTATCATATAATACTCCTCTGCAACAAAGATCATTTATAAATTGAAATTAGTTTTTTCATATAACCAAAGCCTTCAAGTATTAAACTTTTACCTGCTTTGAGTTATCATTATAAATGTTAACATACAATTGATTAAAACAGTATAAACATCTTATAAATTTATACATATCATAATTAAATATAAAATGTCAAATTTTGTAGATGAGTGAGAGTGCTGATTATGATGCCTTGATTAAAGCAACAGCAAAGTTGTCCTATGCTGCTGTGGAAGATGTATGCCTTGGGAGGCAATGAGCCATAAGAGGGCTGTGACTTCCTTTTGTCACGTGGAAAGCTGGTTCAGTGTGAAAGGGAAGGAGGAAGGGAGAACCTGAACTTCACTGGCTCCACAGGCAGATTAATTTTCAGGCAGAATATATACAGAAGTCGAGAATCTGGAATTTATTTCTTTAAAATTCCTACCTTTTCAAAATAGTGTCCCTCATTTGAAGAGCCCTGCTGTATACTGCAGGTTTCTTTCTTTTTTTTTTTAACTAGTTTTACTGCTTCATTCTCTATGTTGTAAGCAAAGAAGCTGTACTTGGGTCTCATCCCATCATCAAGGGTATAAGCAATATTCTTCTCCTGGCTACATAAAGGCTGAGAGAGCTTCTGTCTGCTCTATTATCATTCACTGGCCTTTCCTCACGTGTTCTCCAGAGTCCCCTAATTATCATCTTTCCACCCTAGAAGTCTTTGCCCTCAGTAAGCTCTGACCATGCATACATTAAGGTTACAAATATGAATATTTCTGCTGTGTTTATGACACTCAAAGGTTTTATAAAATTAAGTAGATGTAATCTGATCCTCAAAAACTTCCAGCATAGTAGGAGAAATAAGATATATGTACAAGTCACTAGGTGGCAATGGAGGTGGCACAGAGTGTCAAAGCACACGTGTAATCCAAGAATGGACATGTGTTCAATTTGCCTGGGGCACAGGGTAAATTTAAGAACAGAATCTCCTAAAGTGTGTCTGTAGAACACGTTGGTAAGTATTTTTGAAAAGAGAGAGAGAGTGACTGTATTAGTTTTGTTTGAGTGTGTTAGTTTCGAAGTCAGGTAAGGAAGAAAACGCTAATATGCTAGATTAAAAGAAAAGACACAAATTTCTTTACTATAGAATTTATTACTTCCTTCCTAAGATTATTATATTAAGAAAAGGCAGGAGCAGTGTTAGCATGCAATTCTTCACAACTTGTTTTGTTTCTTTCTGAAAGATGTCTAACCAGACAAGTGTTTGAGGAACAGGCTTTGGAAAAAACTGTTTTAGGAAATAGTAAGAGGTAAGGAAGGTAAGATATTCTGGGTTCAGATGGCCAAAGCCACAATATCTGGAATTTGTAGGCAGGATGGCTTTGGCAAGATTGTTCATGAGCATAGCTGGGCTCTGGGATGGATGCCTTGTGGTCCCTGTGACATCTGGACTGGCAGGGGGGACAGAGGTATAAGACTCCGAGGCAGGAAGACACAGTAAATTGAACAAGAGGAATAAAAACCTACACTTGGGTAGTTTAGGTGTAGTCAAATACATGACCACTTGCAGATGTTGAAACTTTTAGTTCACTTGATGTTGAAGCTATTTTTTAAAAAATTTATTTTTACTTTTGTGGTGTAAATTAAGATATTTAACTTTCTTTTCCTTTTGATTTTGTATGTTTATGTCAAATAATACAGAACTTCTCATCTAAAAGATACAGAATATATGAAAAAAGAAATATGTTTAATTTTTTGATATTTTCAGTATTTTTTTTTATCGAAAGTTTAAAATTTTCATATAGACATGGTATATGGGATAGTGAATTTTAATATTGAAAAACAATTCCTTTAAATTGTAGTAACTTATAAAGAATTCACATGAATAAAATGGCAATATCATTTCAAGAATTCAGAGTTTTATAGATTAAAATAGAGAAAAAAGTAGTCAATTTAAATCAAACGTTGAATTTTTTAGGTGGTTTACCCCATCACTCATTTTTTCCCTCTAATTGCTTAGGTGTACCTTTAGGTTGGATAAGATATATCCTTTTCTTGTTACAGGATATCAATTTCAATATTTTAGGTACACCTTCTTCAGTGCATTGTGTAATGATTTAATACAAATTACGTCTTTATACATATTACTATGTCAGAATGATTAATCTAGTTACACCAATCAAATAAAAAGAAAGCAATCCTTAATTGGTTCTCGTTGTAAAGGACAAGCAGACAAAACTTGCAACCATCTTCAGATTAAAAAATAAAATACTTAAGCAAGTATAGCAACTTGATGAAACACAATAATCTGACAGCTAATGATCTGATCAATCTTGTTGAAGCTTGATATGACATTTTGGTAGAAAACAACCTAACCTACTTGTTAGTTATTGAATAATGGGTAACAAGGACTTCTGACAATAAACACTTTTTTTTTCTGTGATCAACTGATATTGGATAAGAAATGGTACGATGCTTAAATAAATTATCTTAAAATGAAATTCAGATCAATAATAATCACAGAAATAATAAATAGTAATGGTCTGCATTTATGAGTATTAACTCTGTGACAGTAGTCTCATATACAATACCTTAATCCTCAGCTAGTTTTGCCTGGTAGGAATTATCACCCCATTTAGAGGAGACAGAACAGGCTCAAACGAGTAAAACGACTTGCCAAAGTCCCGCAATTGGTAGACTGTCTAACGTTCTGTGATGCTTTCCACCAACTGCAAGTCACCATTAGTCTTGACCTTGGAGAATGTGTTAAGATTTGAAGTAAGGTTAATGGATCATGCTTTTATTTCAGTTTAAATTTTTCATAAGATACCATGAAAAATTTCCTTACATTACACTGTATCTTTGTGTTTCTCAGAATTATGTGTTTCATAAAAGTTTAATTGATTCAGTTGTTTATGGATTCATTGGAAATTTGCATTTCTTACACTGGAAAAATAATGATTTTGGGATTCGGCTGATTCACACAAAATAGATGTGTTAAACTATCTACTATCTATCTATCTATCTATCTATCAATCATCTACCATCTATCTGTTCAAAAAATAATTCTAGCTTTAGATTTCAAGGCTTTTTTTCTATGGAATAATTTTGTAACTTTTGAGCATAGTCAAAGCACTTTGGTGCAAAAGTGCCTAATATAGGGTAAGAAAAATAAAGCTTCAACTAATTGTTCTTAGAACAAGGTGTAGGCAGTTACTGGCTGATTGACAAGAATTATATTTCTGAAGATTCTTTTTAAAACTAAAATGAACAAAGTTTGGACATATGCCACAAGTCTGAACATGGATAATATACACTCACCTACTCAATTTTTTGAGATTAATTATAACCTGCTCTAGGGGGAAAAAAAAGGAAAGATCTTTGCTTCATCTATTGCACAGATAGGAGAGAGATGTTTATTTTTTATAACCAATCTTTCTCTCAGCCAAAGCCTATAAATGTCTTTCTTGGGAATAGCCTTGTAACTAGAGTGATGGTAAGTAGTATTTTGTTATGGGGACTGATTTTCCTCCAAATTATATGTTTTTTTGAAAGGGATGTATTCAAACTATAGGCATAATTACCACACAAGAACCTCCATAATGACTGGGCATCCACAAAAGTCGATGAGGGAGCGCACAGGCTAAGAAGTGTAGCTATTTCTTAGGGTAGTAGGTCCTATTGAGAAATTTGGCTTGGTGGTTTGGAATCTGAACATTGTTGATTTAACATATGAAACTTTCTGTACAGAAAGCTTGGGGATCTTATTTTTCTGCTCTCTCCTGCCAAATGGCTGGGTAGGGCTCCAATATATAACTTTCTTTATTTCAAGGACCTGTGAGATGTTCTTAGAGTCACCATACAGGTTCATCTGAAAGGACTGGAATATTGCGTGGAGTCAAAGCCATTACTTCTGTTCATTAATTGATCTTAGCAGTCTGGGAAATGGGGTCCAGGACTTCTGGTACTCACTCCAGAAATAAACTCACAAAGTGGAAGAGAAGGTTGCTTAGGAGAGGAGTGAGAGCCTACTAAGTTGCAGGCATTGTTAGGCACTTTTGTATTGAATTTTCCTAACAGATCTATGAGGTAATATTATTATCTACATTAACATCTGTAGTTCTGACATCTTCCCAGAGCTCTGTATCCATATACCCATCAGATAATGGGCATTTATACTCACTGGCACCCTAAACTCAGGATGCCCTAAACTGACCCTACCCATCCTAGCCTCCCCATGCACAAAACAATCTATCTCTGAGTCCTGCTAAATGTTGACTTAAATGTTCCCTGAACTCTTGATTTCTCTCCATTTCCCTTGCACCACTGCACTACAATCATTATTCTCAGCTGGACTGCTGCAATGGTTTTCCACGTGGTTTCCTTGCATTTCTACCCACACTTCTCCCTTTTGAATCCATTCTTCCAACCAACACCAGAGCAAACTTTTAAAAAAATGTCAAAGCTCTCAAGACATTTTATTCCTTAAATCACTTCAGTAGCTTCTCCTAGTCCTTAGTGTAGAAACTAAAATACTTAACAGATGTGCTATGGCTCTTGCTTACTCACCAGCCTCATCTCGTTTCACTCCCTCCCTCTCTGCACTTCCACCCCTCCGGCTGTCTTCCAGTTCTTTGCAGAAGCAGAGATTCTTCTGCTCTAGCGTCATTGCTGTTTGTTTCATTTTCTCTTCAGGCCCATCTTTCCCAATATACATAGTTCATTACTCCTTGTCTTTTAAAACTTATTTCAGTTATCACTTCCTTCAAGAGCTCTTCCTGACTCAAGATTAGAGAGATCAAGACTCACTGTTAAACGGTTTTCATTCAGAGTTGCCACAATGGTAATTAAATGTGTATTTGTGTAATAAGCTATCTAATATTTATGTATGCCCCAGGAGGACAAGGGACAGGTGCTTTACACCTGATGTATTTCCAGAGCTCTGCACAGTACTTTGCCCAAGTAGTTGCTAGGTGAGTTTGTTTGCAAGACCGTTCGAGAGTGAAGTCTTGGTTTCCCACGACCCTCAAGCTCTTTCAGCTGTAAGCTCTCCTGGTTTTCAAAGCCAGACTTTATGAGGGCTTGTCTTCCCGATGCAGGGTCTCCTGGCTGGGGAGCTCAACGTGGGGCTTGGAACCCTTGCTCCTCATGGGGGACCTCTGCCTTTGCTATATCCCTCCTACTTGTGTGTAACTGCACCTTTAATAGGGGCGGAGCGACACCCAGCTGTTAGCGCTTAACCCTTAGCGAGACCATTAGCACGTGACCATGAGCTCGCGACTCTGAGCGTGGAGGTTAGAGGTCCCGCTCTGCCAAAAGCCAATAGTCAGCTCCCAGTGGTCCTTGCGGCACAGAGTGGGATGAGAGGCACGTGAACGGGCCTTTCAGCCTCGGGGCCGGCTGGTGAGCTGGGGGGCTCGGAAACAGGCTGAGCGCTGTGTCCTGCAGAGCTCCAGAGCCCTAGCCACGGCCGCCCACCTGCCGGGCCCACGCCTTGAAGCAGCAGCGAACTTCCCGACCTAATGGCAGCGGCAGTCTCCATGGGTCACAGTCCAGGCGAGGCCTCAGCAGCTGGAGTATATGGACACTGCCATTAAGGTAACAGCTTTTTTTTTTTTTTTTTTTTTTGCGGTACGCGGGCCCCTCACTGTTGTGGCCTCTCCCTTTGCGGAGCACAGGCTCCGGACGCGCAGGCCCAGCGGCCATGGCTCACGGGCCCAGCCGCTCCGCGGCACGTGGGGTCTTCCCGGACCGGGGCAGAAACCCGTGTCCCCTGCCTCGGCAGGCGGACTCGCAGCCACTGCGCCACCAGGGAAGCCCAAGGTAACAGCTTTAACCAGCTTCAGTCTCTCCGTTCAAGTTGCAAAAACTGGTACAGCTTAGATCAGTTGTCTGCCCCTAGTGGCCAGAGGTCAGAGTTAAGTTGCAAGGACACACATCATTACTTCAGGTCCACCTGTGTGGCTGGGGCTAGTCTCAAAGAGGGGCAATTGTTGTGAGCTGGGAGTTCACCTGATTGGTATTTGCTACAACATGTATTCCTATTGGTTCTATACAAGTGATTCTCTCCAGTTTAAATGAAAAGCCTGAGGGCCCGTTGGGTCTTGGGCCCTCTGCTCCCTCAGTGATGATGACTGGACAGGGTCTGGGGACCTGGCCCTGAGGGCACCACCAGCTGAGATCTGCCTCCTTAGCTGGGCCTGGGCACTGGCGGGAGGACCCAGATTGGGTGCTGGACTAATGCTCCCGGACCGGGTAACGGACCTGTGCAGGGACCCCCTTCTGTTAGCCAGGGCCTGGACCTTGGAGGGCGAAAGTTGAGTCTTGGGCCCTTGTCTTTTCTTATCAAAACAGAGAATAACATTTATTTTGATGGAGGTGAGGTTTAGAGGAACATCGGGACCTGACAGTGACCTGATACCAAGAAGTTTGCGACGACTAATCATGCCCCTCCCTCACCTTTCCTATAAAAGGGCTTTCCTGAAAGCTTGTGGGGAATTCAGGGTTTTTAAGGCATGAGCCACCTGTCTCCTTGCATGGCCCTGCAATAAACCTTTCTCTGCTCCAAACTCCGATATTTTGGTATTGTTTGGCCTCACTGTGCATTGGGCACACACGCTTGCATTTGATAACACATGTGGGTTCTGACTAGACCATTCCTCTGCCCCACCTACCTGCCTTGATGTGGCCATTTCTTTATACCCTTAGTTGCAGAAAAATCTGTTCTGCTAGTCTTCAGGTTGTTCTCAGACATAGTTGTTCTATATACAGTTGTAGTTTTGGTGCGTCTGTGGAAGGAGTTGAGCACAGAATCTTCCTACTTCACCATCTTGATCTGGACCTCTGACAGCACATATTTTTTTGTGTGACTTTGTGATGTTCATTTTTAATGTAGTAGAGCTGTCCCTTTAATTTGTAACTAATATTTCTATCAAGTATTATTTTTTTTAAAATAAAAGTCCTAAAAATGTACAGCCTGTACATTTTCAGCCTTTGATGAAGACCATATTTGAGCCATGTTTTTGCTTAGGTCCTATAGTGGTTATTCTTATAGGAATGATACTCTTATCTCTTAGGAGCATTGCTTAGATAAAAATTTGTGAAATGTGTTCATGTTTCATCTCTGCCTCTACACCTTTGACTTTTACCCTGTGTCCTCTCAATTGGAGCTATAACTCAGATACCTTTGTAGAGTTTTTCTCTTGATTTTTTAAATAAGGAATCATTCACTAAACTGTGACCCCAAAACACCCCACAGAAATGAACTAATGAGATGATGAACTCACTTTGTCATTGAGAAAGAAAAGTGAACATTTTTCTGTGTTTTAAGGAATCTAGACAAGTTTAGTTTAGCCAGGTATTCTCAATGAGTAGTTGAAATAGCAGCTAGCAGTATGAGGGAAAAGCTGTATAGTCCTTAATTTCTATAGTTCACAAGTAAATGGCTATTTTTGGTCTTTTAATGATACATTATTCATAATGGTAACACAAAAGTAATTTTTAAATGCTTGATGATTGTTTTCAGAAAAATCATATAATCTCAGGTATATTTGGAATCCTGTCCTATATTTTTATGTGGAGGCTTACTGCATTTTGAATATGCATACTTTATTAAATATCATTAAATTGTATACATAAGTTAATTAAGCAATTGGGAAATTGAATTTCAAATGGATCACTGATTTTAAACTACAGAATTCTACCTTGGGCTAAATTAAAAAGTATCCACTCTGTTGTTGTTTGTTTGTTTTTGCGGTACGCAGGCCTCTCACTGTTGTGACCTCTCCCGTTGCGGAGCACAGGCTCCGGACACGCAGGCTCAGCGGCCATGGCTCACGGGCCCAGCCGCTCCGCAGCATGTGGGATCTTCCCGGACTGGGGCACGAACCCATGTCCCCTGCCTCGGCAGGCAGACTCTCAACCACTGCGCCACCAGGGAATCCCCCACTCAGTGTTTTGATATCTCATTAGTAAAACTTTCTTTACCATATACCAGCATGGCTAAGTTCAAGAAAAGCAGTCTCTGCAAAGTCTTGCTTACAAGAGCAAAAAGTACTAAAATTATTTTTGAAAATAATGTTCTCAGAATTAATATTTTTAGATGAATGTGTAGAATTTGTTAACAGCAAGGAATTAACTTTAAGAGCCTTCTTGGTTATCACAGTTTGTGTTTTTGCTTCTTTAAAAGCAATTGTAGAGGATATTTTTGATAATTTCTGTGACTAAACTGAAAAGATTGAAAATGAAGGGAAGAAAAATAAAGAGGTATAAAGTATTACCTATAAGTTGATGTTTCTCTTAATCCAGCCCAGTTATAACTGATCATTGGTCCATTAGTGGGGACAGGAGTGGAGGATTAGGAGGGGAATGCTTGAGAAAGGAACCAGCCAAGACCATGAACAGTTCAGGAGTGATTCAGCTATTTCTGCTGTAATGATTCCATCCTCTATGACCTCCTGCAGCCCAAAGTTCTATATGCTGAACATCAACATAAAAAATTCCTAACAGCTATGTTGCTAACACAGTTGTTCCGTGGCAACTGAATAACTCCCCTCCTTGTTTGTAAAAGTATATGCCTTCACCTCCAAAGGGCAGAAAGGGGAATTCACTTCATTATGTTATAGAAGTAATAAGCAAAAATGATTAAAGGCATTGTTTTTAACTTGCTTTTTAAATTACTAGAATCAGCAAAGATGTGTATTTTGTTTCAGTTATCTTTGGAGACATTTCCCAATGTTTAGATCCCCTAAAATATTAAAATGCAAATTTTTGAATCTGAAAAATGTAATGCTCTAAGATTTCCTTAATTAGATCATTGAGAGTTTATCCAATATACTTATATATTTTAGTACAAGAGACAGTCAAGAATGGAGTGGTGATAGAAGGGTGTAGATACTGTGGGAAGATAGAACTGATAGCCAGAGCACATTCTTGTGTAAGAGGTGGTGGGGTCAGCCACTTATGAAAATATCAAAGATTCAGAAACACCCTGTCAAAACTCATAGCAAATATTGGGTGAGAAGATACAAAACAGATGAGATGTAGACACCGGGAAGAGCTCTTTATAAGAAAAAGACCTAACTTCTCGTGTAATTAAAAACCCATGATTCTTCTCTAGTGCCCCAGAACAAAATCTAAATTCTCCCAAAACATAAAAGCCCCTTAAAATTTGGTCTTGAGATACACTACTGACCTTATCTTCTGTTACTCTGTTTCTACCTTCTCTCTATTTCCTTGTCCCAACTTTGCCCATGCAATTCCCAGCCACACTAAACCACCTGGTATGTTTTTAGTACTCCTGTGAACACCCATGCCTCCATTCTTTTGCATATGTGATAGACTTCCCCTGGACGGTTGTCCACCCTTCTCCATGTGAGTCATATTTGGAGACTATTTAAAATTTAATATTACCTTAAGCTTTCCTGAGTTATCCAGGCCAAGGTAGTCAGCCATCGGTGCTTTCATAACACTTTGTTCACTCTTTTACTGTCACTCACCAGTGTTTATTTACTGTTTATTTACAGCTCCGTCTCCTCCATACTCTATGAGTGTTGAATACATAAATCTAGAAGATAGTAAAATGTGTGGGCTTGTGACCTGAAAATTAAAACAAAGACCCAAATTACAGGTTCAGGGCAAAGCTTGGCTAATGAACATTAAGCCTGAATTAAAAATATCCCCATGGGAGATTTCAGACCTAAAGAAAGTTAATTTAAATTCTAGCTAGAGACTGATTCCAGTTCTTGGTCTTCTAAGGCCTGCCGATATCAACAGACACTTAGTTTCCCTGGACTAGAGGATGTGTGGTTAGACCACAAAGGCTCATCCTGATCACCTGTGTAACATGCGCACTCATAATGGCACAGATCCCCAAACCCAAGACCCAAGAGAAATTACATTATTATTTTATATAATGAAACCTGAATTACCACTCAGCTGAGGCACTGAGGGCTTATCTGTATGAAGCTTCAAAAAAGTTAAATAAATCTCTATCTACTTAGCAAATTTCTTCTTTATCAGATATAAGGGATTAATCCCTAAATAAGAGGGATTAATAGTTATCTATTTTGGATAACAGTATTCCCAATCTGAGGCTGATTGTATGAATCTTTTTAAACTGTATGTCCATTTTGTGATGGTTGATTGCTTTATGCTACAAAACCAGTACATTAATGTAACAGAGCATATGTAAACTGCAGTGTGTCATGATATGCTGAAAAAGAATGAAAAAAGGGAAGGTGTTGCTACTACTCCCTCCATATGGTAGGACTTCTGTGGTTTCCTCAGGATACCTCACGCACTGCATGGCAACCATTTTCCTTTTGATATGTGAGCCAAGGAAGATACCAGTGTCAATCAGTATATTAATGATTAGTGAACTTAATTGCTTTGATAAATATAAGTATACATTAAAAACTAATATTGGCTTTTCTGCACCCCAATGAAGTAATCCTCTTGCGCACATCAAGAGGAATGTGTACCCAAATTTGGAGGCTACTACTCTGTGTTATAGAGAATCAGACGCATTGAAACTACGTTCCTCAATATAATTATTGGAAATACTTAAAGTTCTAGAAGAAATAAAACAATGTTTTTGTCCCCAAAGAAGGCACAGGGATAAGCAGAAGTTTTTTTAAAAGTGCATGACTCTTTACAGAATATGTAAATCTATGTTTACATGTGTGGGTTTTAGACCCCTCTTTTGAAAAGATGCATCATTTCCTTTCTTAGTGTGCTTCTCTTAAAGTACTGTTTTGTTTTTATTGCTACAACCAGCAGTAAATTGTGACTTCTGCTCTGTCCTTAATAAGTGAGGCAAGAAGAAAATATGGGGAGTGCCACAGATTTTAAAATATATTTGCAAAACTATAGCTGACTTGGTTATTATGAACTACATATAAATATGATTCCAAAATGATATTTATAAAAGTTCTCCAGGATTCAGAAAGTACATGAGTATCACTCACTCTGTGAGAAAGGATACTGTCATACCTCCAGTGTCATGCAAGGCTCTAGTTCATAGTAGGCAACCCATAAATGCTGGTTGAATAACAGAAGGAGTATGTTGTGTTAATGAAGAATCATTTTGTTTAGTAAGTTCCTGAAAATCCGTGGCAGTCTAAGGAAGAGCTATGTGATTAATTTTAGCTTAGGAAATGTTGATAAATTATGAGAGATCCTTTTATAATAATTGAGAAAATGTAGGCTAAAGGACAGAAATGTTTTTTCAACTATGAAACAATAAATATAATTGTTTATTGAAACCAAACAAATGAAAACAAAAACCACATTCTGTGTAGCAAGTGTGATATGATAAGATTAATGCATCCTTTTAGAATGGCTGAACAAATAGAAAACAATGCACTTTATTTTATATATACTGGAAGTATTCCTGGACATTTTCAGGTAAATCAACTGATACTTGAATTGTTCTTTCAAAGCATCACCATATTTTAGAAACTTTTAAAATCACCGTTTCTCTTGCTGAAGTTAGATGAGAAGTATGTCTGTGGGGTGGGTGGAATGCGGTGTTGGTGGAGATAAAAGGGGCAGCTAGTGGGTGTGGTTTTAGGTCCTTTACCTTGAGACACCAGCAAGGACACCCCAGAGCTTCTCAGAGCACTGAGATGGTAAAGTGTAGAACTCTCTTTGTAAATTAAACAATTTAACTCTTTTTTCATTCATTTATCCAGCATTCATACATTTATTCAATCACACATTCGTTGGGCTAGCATTTATTTTGTCTTTTATGTTACAGATACTGTATTAGTTAGACCCCTGGGGAATCAGAGTGATTATGTAGACTCTCCTGACCTCAAAGGACCTATAACATTGTGGGTGATTGCTACAAGGTGGGATCGATTACACAGCCTTGTTCTGTTTTGCATTGTTATAGTGAACTGGACCTCTTTATAATCAAACTTAAGAGATTGGCTGAAATAGAAAATGTCTTTTAAAAACCACTTATAGCCCTAAGGTAAAATTTGGACTTTGGGTGATTATGATGTGTCAGTGTAGGTTCATTTTTTGCTCAAAAAATTGTACCATTCTGGTGGGTAATGTTGATAAGGGTGAAAGTTGTATTTGTGTGGGGTAGGGAGTATTTGGAAAATCTCTGCTCTCTCCTTTCAATTTTGTTGTAAACCTAAAACTCCTCTAAAATATAAAGTCCTTTAAAAGAGCCAATTACATACAAATGGTTTATTGGTAGGTAAGAGTATATAAGCAAACATCTGTTTAGTTGTTTTATAATTTTGATTCCACACACAGCAGATATTTAATGCATTGGCATCTACAGTGATGTCTTTTTCCCAGTGACCTTCAAATATAGCCTCAGTATATTTATTTAAATTCTTCATTAAAATATATGTAAGAGAAATGAAGATCAGACCAAGATGGTTTGAGGGTTTACTGTGTTCTTGTCTGTTGAATCTTTACTAACATTATTGTGTATGGAAAAGTTCTGCTTGGCATGGCATTTCCGTATTTCAGCCAGAGTTTCTTAAATTTTTCAGTTCTCATAAAATATAGTTTAAGTCTTTATGCATTATGTATGATTCTTTATGACATATAATTCCCCCACCCTTTCACCCTAGAGTATAACTATAAATAGCCATAACATTTAGACCTGGCTATTGAACAAGTATGAGGAAAATTTAGATCCAAATGGGAGTCATTGCTTCACATGTCATGATTCAGTGTGCAATCGATGTTTTAAAATGGCTCTTTTACTGTTATAAATATGCTCCGTTCTGCTTAATTGTGACATCCTCAAGAACAGTTATTGCCAATTGAGTTCATGGCCCTTTAGAATAAGTAACTCCTATGGTTTAAAATGAGTGAAACAATAATTATATTGTAGATGGGACTTTTTTTTTTTTTTGGCTGCATTGTGTCTTCGTTGCTGCGCACCGGGGCTACTCTTCGTTGCGGTGAATGGGCTTCTCATTTTGGTGGCTCTCTTGTTGCAGAGCAGGGGCTCAAGGTGTACAGGCTTCAGTAGTTGTGGCACATGGGCTTAGTAGTTGTGGCTCACGGGCTCTAGAGTGCAGGCTCAGTAGTTGTGGTGCAGGGGCTTAGTTGCTCTGTGGTATGTGGGATCTTCCTGGACCAGGGCTCTAGCCCCTATCCCCTGCATTGGCAGGTGGATTCTTAACCACTTCGCCACCAGGGAAGCCCTGTAAATGGGATATTAAAAAAAAAAAAAAACTTTAAGGTTCAGCTCAGCCACTATTGATAGTAATGTGGGGCTTATTATGAATTTATTATTAAAGCTGGTCAGTCAAAATACAATTTGCTGTTTAAAATTTGGAAAAATTAGAATGAGTTATATTTGTATTCTAAACATATTATTAAACAAAATCAAAATTTTGAGGGAAAAAAACCTTTAAATTTTATCATGCAATCACAGAAGCTCTTTCCATGTTTATATATTGCCGCAGCTTTGAGAAATTTTAAAATGCATTGGAACCACTGGCATAGGAAATCTTTGCATCTTGTACTGGTGAAATGAGTGAAATACAAACAGGGACATTGTGAGGATTAAATGAGAAAACTTATGAAAGCGTACTGACTTCAGTCAATATAGATCGAATGGGTGATTACATGATAAAAATAATAAGGTAAACTTTTAACTGTGCTATGTGAGATTAATTAATAGGGGGAGATCAGGGAAGGGTCAAAATCAGTGATAATTACAATGACAGGCAAGACTTGGCTCCAACATTTCATTAAACTTCTATTTTTATGGGGATTTCTTCATTTCTACTGGAATGAACAAGTCAGTATGCATGACTTATTCTGCAATGAACTTTGATGAATTTTTCTAAGTACATTAAAAATGAGTTGCATCCTTCTCTTAATCCGAGAAACCCCCTATACCTACACTGATAAACCCTCTGATGCACATGTAAGAAGGCAGGATAATGGGCATGAAGGACAATCATCTATATGTATATATAAAATATATTTTTTTGCTTGTCAGTAATAACTCTGAACTGCCTACAGCATTTATCGTGCCTCTTAAAAGTCAGGTATTGTATTGAATTCAAACATTCCCTTATGCTGAGCAGGGAAAGGGAAAAAAATCAAACACTTTCTGAATTGGGCCCAAATATCCAAGGTTAATTTTCTGAGAAAGCTGCAGTGGCTAGATAAGGCCATCCCCTGCAAATTAGTTTTGCCTGCCTGGATTACAGCTAAATTTATGCAGCTTGCCTTATCCTTTCGGAAGCGCCTCTGAAGTGTCGTAATTAACTGGCACACATAAAGTGAGCACATTTTCTGCTTGGTGGCGGCCATTCCTCATTTCATCTCAGTTCTAACCCAAATGGAAAGGTAGTTTCTTATTTTTACTGTTAAAAACACACATGAATGCCCTTGTGTGTGTGTGTGAGCACACACACGTGCATACACACACACGCACACCCTCCAATACTTCACCAGAAGTCTTTGAAAACAATCTTAAAACAGCTTCAGCACAGAGTTTGAAAATTTAAAGGGGCAAAGAATACTGCTGAGAGAGCAGGGAGAAATTTTAGCATAAAATTGAAATAAGAAAAGGCACCTTTAATAAAGTGGCTGGACTTTTTTTTTTTTTTTAACTAGAAAAACTGGATTTAATCCATTTGCTTTGTATATTTCTTGGTTATCTAAATGAAAACTCAAAAATCACCAAGATGTGGTGAAAACAACTATGATCAGTATCTCTTTAGTTTGTATTTTCTATTGTTATTTCTTTCTATATTTTATACCTTCCCCAGGCCCACCGCCAAGTTTTTGAGGTCAATGCGTCCATTAAAAAGTAAGCCAAAAAAACCCAAAGAAAATTATCATTAGACACCTTTCTCAGAGTTGTGGCTATCTATCTATCTGACTGTCTATCTATCTATCTATCTGTCTATAAGAACAGCTTCTTTTTTTCTGAACACAGGCTGAAGCTGTCAGTGTTTATTGAATATCAATATAAGCCTTTGTCAGAACTGTCCCTGGCATCATGTTTGACTTTGGTCAGCTCCTGGAAAATACACTAGATATTCCAGTGCTCTTTGCTTAACATACTTCATTAAGGAGTTTTCTGTTTTTGTTTTTGTTCTGAACATAAGACATTGGATTTGCAGCCTGTAGAAGCTGATCAAGAATTCCACAATGTCCTGGCTCATGGAGCCCCATGCTGAGTATGACACCAGATCAATCATAATCCTCAGGAGCTAGGAGAGATTTTCTGTCCTCTACCCCATACTCTGTTCCCAGATTTTCTTTGGCTTCAGTTCCTCATAGAGTTATTATTGAGGATTAAAAAAGAAAAGGCGTCTATAAAATGTTTAGAACTGTGCCTGGCACATAGCAAGTGTTCAGTAAATGTTAGCTGTTATTCTATTTTCAGTAGAACGCTGCTTCAATGTCAGCTTGTGGCTGAGTCCTTTCTTATTCATGTAGCAGTTGCTTCTTCTTGAATGAGTTCTTCTTCTTATTTTTTAATCTTTATTGGAGTATAATTGCTTTGCAATGTTGTGTACGTTTCTGCTGTACAACAAAGTGAATCAGCTGTATGCATACATATATCCCCATATCTCCTCCCTCTTGAGCCTCCCTCCCACCCTCCCTATCCCATCCCTCTAGGTCATCACAAAGCATAGAGCTGATCTCCCTGTGCTGTGCAGCAGTTTCCCACTAGGCATCCATTTTACATTTGGTAGTGTATATATGTCAGTGCTACTCTCTCACTTCGTCCCAGCTTCCCCTTCTCCCGCTGTGTCCTCAAGTCCGTTTTCTATGTATGCGTCTTTATTCCTGCCTGGCCACTAGGTTCATCAGTACTGTTTTTTTAGATTCCATATATGTGCATTAGCATGTGGTATTTGTTCTTCTCTTTCTGACTTACTGTGTATGACAGACTCTAGGTCCATCCACCTCATTACAAATAACTCAGTTTTGTTCCTTTGTATGGCTGAATAATATTCCTCGAATGAGTTCTTATTTTTAACAGGTAAACTGTATCATGATTTCATTTCTCTCTTTTCTTGCAACTTCCTCCCCTTCTGAAAAAAAGCAGAGAAAACCACTTCCTACTCTTTCTAATTACTTTTCCTTCCAATCTTCCTCCCTCTTCCTGCTGCAAAACCAGGGCAGCACTTTTCATGCCTTTTTCCGGGTATCCCCTGTGGGGCCCTCTAGAACATTTCCTTATTCTTTCTCTATCATTCTTATAACACTTGCCCCCTTTGATTCCTTTTCTAGAAATGTTTGTCTATCAAGTAACCACTCATGAAAAACAGAGTACTCCAAATTCTTGTGTGTATGGGAAGCACTTAGTGGTACCTTAAGAAGGATTTTATCTGATTTCAGAAGTCATCTAATACAGGTTAGAAAATAGTTTCCTTCTTTAATTATTTCTTCCTATGGGAAAATTGTCATGCTGCAATTCTCATTACATGAAATAGATTATTCACTTTTTCTGCTCTGTCACACACTTTAAAAGACAATCAACAGTTTGCAAAAGTCATCATGTGAATCTACAGATTAATAGTCTATTCCACTTACCTTCAAAGTATTTTCCAATTAATGGTTCCTAGAGCCTGAGACTCTTCCAGCAAGAGGACTATATCTCTATCCTTTTTGGGTGTGTGGAGTGGGAGGGGGCTTTCATCTTTTGGGGACTTATTAAAACTGAGGGAGTTAATCAGACACAATGTTTTCCAGTGGGAAACAGATTTATTTAGGACACTTGAGTTTTGGTTCTGGTTCTAGTCCAAGCCACCAACTTGCAAAGTGATTGGAAAGTACAGTTGACCCTTAAATGATGCTGGGGTTAGGGGTGGTGACCCCCCAGTCCAAAATCCGCGTGTAACTTTACAGTCGGCCTTCCTCTGTACCTGATGGTTCTACATTCGTGGATTCAACCAACCGCGGGATCAGGTAGTACTTTAGTATTTACTATTGAAAAAAACCTGTGTAAAAGTGGGCTTGCACAGTTCAAACCCATGTTGTTCAAGGGTCAACTGTAAATGTAATAGGATTATATCTAAAGCTGAGGCTAAATAGGCTGCTCACTTTGATGGCACGAAAAATGCCAGTCTCTTTAAGGTCTAGGAGGTAGGCTTCAAGTTACCTGGCTTACACCTTGATATTAAAATAAGAGTGCTTGAAAGACACACTGTAGATATTCCAAGGTAGAGTCTGGAGACAGCCAGGGTCCTGAGATTAAGGTGTTATTCAGTTTTTGCTGACTTGATTCAGGCAATTATTCTCTGAGAAACTGTGATTCTCTCCAGTAGGGTGTGGGTTAATTCTAATTAAGACCCAGGAACCTTATTTCAACTCCTTCTCCTAGGAAGACCTGGCAAAATGAAGTGCAGTATCCCAGAGGCAGGAAAGGGAGTGCATTGAAGTCAGGGACCCAGAGCTGGCACAGGAACTTACGGGTGAGAACTGGCTCTAGCACAGTCAGTGGCTGAGCCTACAAGCCCTTCAGGGTACGGTGGTTAAGGCTGTGACTCTGGTGGAGTAGGCTCTTTGAGGTCCCAGCATGGGGTCCTAACTACCAGCTATGCAGGCACCTTCCGTCATGTGCAGGATCTATGGGACAGGGTGCACAGCTTCCCTGATACACAATGAAGCAACAAGAGTGCGTTAACAGAACATTCTCTCTCCTCTTGCCCTTAGATACATATTGACTTCTAGATTTAAGTGTAAAATTTCACTTAAGTGGTTATTTAATTTATTAAATTAATAATATAACCTATATTTATATATTTTAGACAAATGTGTGATTGTTGGTCATAAAACAATACATGTTCATTGTTTAAAAATTGAAAAAAAGGAGTTTTTAAAAATATGTGATTCAACCTTGTAAAAATATATTTGAAATACTTCGCTGTACTTACTCCTCCCACTTCAAATATTTAATATGTGGTTGAATACCTAAATTATTTCATGGCTATAATGGGCCTATCAAAGACATTTTACAACCTATGTGTAACTGTAAGACACAGAGAGCCCATACTGGTTCTTACTTTATATATTCTCATCTCAAACAACATCTAAAGGTAATGAAAGGGGGCTTTTAAATGCAACAACTATGCATAGACAGTCTTAATTTTATTGAACATAGTAGCATAGTAGAATGACTCCCCAGGTTGATCTACAGCAAGAATTAGCATAATACCTCAAATCAGTGATTACCAACTTCTTAAGGAACACATAATCTCCTTGCCCACACAAGTAGAGGTAGATCTTGCTTGCCTCCTCTTAAAATTTTGTTAACTCCTGAAGGTAGAAATGAGCAGAGGAATAACAAGTCAAAAGAAAACCCAATAATGTACTTGGCAAAGTGCCATATGACCTCTTGACTTGAATCAGGCTTTGAACTGAGCAGAGAAAGAATATATTTCAGTCAAATAGTTCTCATCCTACTTTACAAGTCTCACTATAATGCTTGCTTAAAAAAACTATTATTTTTTTATATTTGCAAATACAGATTAAACTAATTTCTTAGAATTATGCTGCAAGTTTTCATGTGTGGTAAATCCTCTTTCTCAATTTTAATGTAAAAATATATTTTAAAATAAGTTTTCTGATTATATTTCTTGCTTTAAAAAAATGTTTGGTCATTTTTGGATGGACTTGAGCATTGATGTCAGATTTTCTCATTTGTTGGCTGTGACAGAACTGAAAGCTTCTCTGTTCACTGAAAATTCAGGGAAAATTCCCCGAAGAGGACGAGTCTGCATGGACTAGAAACACATTTAAAACCTGCAAAAGTTTTAGGTGGTTTATCTAAGGTGTATTAATTTTAATAAAACCTGGACTGACTAAAACCAGAAAGCAAAGACCTAATATCTAAAAACCTGAAAGGAAAGTCAATTATTCATAGAAAGAGCACAGGATTAATTGGCTTTTAACAACAACAGTAATAACAACGACAAGAACACCATCACCTTTGGAAAGGTTGAGAATTAATTTTCGTGTTCTGTAGAATTAGGTACAACTGACCTCAGTCTAGAGGCTTAGAAAAAAAATAATGCTTAAAAACAAAGGCTTTCTAAAGCCTGCTCATTCTTTTAAAAAATTTATATATATGTGTATATATATATTACTGAATTATAGTTGATTTACAATGTTTCACGTGTATAGCAAAGTCATTCAGTTATATACATATATCTATATCTATATTCTTTTTCAGATTCTTTTCCATTATAGATTATTACAAGATATTGAGTATAGTTCTCTGCTATATAGCAGATCGTTATTCTTTTTTTTTTTTTTTTTTGCAGTACGCGGGCCTCTCACTGCCGCGGCCTCTCCCGTTGCGGAGCACAGGCTCCGGACGCGCAGGCTCAGCGGCCATGGCTCACGGGCCCAGCTGCTCCGCGGAACGTGGGATCCTCCCAGACCGGGGCACGAACCCGTGTCCCCTGCATCGGCAGGCGGACTCTCAACCACTGCGCCACCAGGGAAGCCCGCAGGTCGTTATTCTTTATCTACTTTATATATAGCAGTGTGTATCTGGTAATCCTAAATTCCCAGTTTATCCCTCCTCCCTTTTCCCCTTTGGTAAACGTGAGTTTGTTTTCTATGTCTGTTAGTCTATTTCTGTTTTGTAAGTAAGTTCATTTGTATCATTTTTTTTTTTTAGATTTCACATATAAGTGATATCATATGGTATTTGTCTTTGTCTGACTTACTTCACTTAGTATGATAATCTCTGGGTCCATCCATGTTTCCACAAATGGCATTATTTCATTCTTTTTTATGGCTGAGTAGTATTCCATTGTATATATATATCACATCTTCTTTATCCATTCCTCTGTTGATGAACATTAGGTTGCTTCCAAGTTTTTTTTTTTCTGATTGAAGAATAGTTGATTTACAATATCGTGTTGGTTTCAGGTGTACAGCTTCCATGTCTTGACTACTATAAATAGTGCAGCTATGAACATTGGGGTGCATGTATCTTATTGAATTAGAGTTTTCATCTTTTCTGGATATGTGCCCAGGAGTGGGATTGCTGGATCATATGGTAACTCTATTTTTAGTTTTTTAAGGAACCTCCATACTGTTCTCCATAGTGGCTGCAGCAATTTACATTCCAACCAACAGTGTAGGAGGGTTTATTTATATATTTAAAAATAATAGATATTTAAGGTGTGCAACATGATGATTTGAAATACATACATAGTGAAGCCTACTTGTTCTCAATTTGCTCTTCACAGGATGTCAGGTAAGTAACTCCCTTTCTCTTTCTTTCTTCTGGCTAGAGATGTGAGGGTCAGGTGATGTTCAGGTGTTTTTCATTGACATGAAGTTTAATTCTTTACGTGTAATAAGAAAGAAAATGAAAAACAATAATTTCTACCCTCATCTTAGAGAAATAACTTCTTTTTCTTCCAAATGTAATCATATGGCAAAGTGGAGTGAGCCAGGGGTCTCTGAACTGGAAAGGTTTTGCTCAGGGTGAAACTACTTGCCATTCCAAGCAATGCCCCATGGCAGGGGTCCTTGTTGTGTCACCCTCAGCAGCTATTCCCATTCCAGCTTGAAGCAGCTGCTCCTTCAGTGGTGACCCCGGTTGGAAACCACTCCTGCCAGCAGTGGCTCTCATGACTGGGATCAATTTCTAGTGGTTGCTTTCAGTCAGCTGGAGTGGATTCAAGCAGCAGCTTTGATCAGGCCTTCCTCGTCTTTCATCTGTGGGACAATTTAGGACAATTAGAGTGATTCCTCTTGCATTTACCTTTATATTCCTCCAGAACCCACTTGCTCAGGCCACTCACCCTCCATCCACAGGCTGTGTGCTGCTTCAGGCTTTGGAAACATGGCTGTCCCAGTGAGGGGAAAGTGAAGAATGTAGGGCCATATTTTGATGCTCAGAATCATCTAAAGCTTATGTTTGTGCCGGTTTCTAGAAACTGGGATCTTGCTTTGTTTGTGACTTTATCACACACCTCCCCCCACTCCCCTGTCCTTGCACATAGGTGATGGCTTGTTCCAGTTCCTGTTTCTCGTCCTCGGGTCTCTTTGTTGGTACCCAGTTAAGTGTTCTGGTCCTTCCTTGCTCTCTTCCTTTTTGCAGGGTGAAGATTGCTTTCTCTTATCTTCAAACATAGGGAGAATTCAGCTAAGTGTCTGGGTTCAGGCATTCTCTTTAGGCCATAGGTCCTGGTTTGAAGAGTTATTCCTAAAGGCAGCACATAGCAGGAGTCTTGCCAAGACTTCTATTACTGCGCTTTACAGACTGTGTTTTTGGAACTGTAGTTCCAATACAACCCACCAGTTTTGCTTTATATTGGTGTAACTATTTGGCTTCCTGGGCGTTTTTCCTAGAAAGAGAGCATGTTATCCTAAAAGTAAATTCTGGTGTCCTCATTTCCCAAATAGAAAATATCTAGAGGCTTTGTTTCAGTGTTAACTCTCCTGGTACATTATGATCCCCTACCTCTCTTCTCCTCCCTGCTCTGAAGTCTCAGCAATAGTGTAGCTTCCTTTGAGCACTGGATCTGGGGCAGGCATTCTGTTCTTGACAATGATGAGGAAGATAATGTAATTCACTGTGAGTGATGACTGTTTCTTTCTTGTTATAAACACATCATCTCATTTAATTCTTTCAACCTTTCTTAATGAATGGGAAAAATGAAAGTAAGAGACTAAACTTTGCTATACATGAATTTGGAAAAATTCTTCTATTTTTCTTTATATCTCTCATCAGATAGTTCTGGGTCAAAATGCAAATTAAATTCCTTGAGAAAAGTTCCCCAAGGTAAATATGCAAATATGCTCTAATTATGGCCATGTATTACATATGAATATGCCCTTCCTTGTAACAGAATTGGTTTCTGTTATTAGATATTTCTATGTGTTAAATATTTATCATTGCTTTGATAAGTTTAGTGCCACAATGGATTATTGACCCTTTCTTTTACATTTATTTTTTTTTAACCTTAACGTTGTGATGTCTGCATAATCTGATCACTGTAGCTAAATGTGGTTGAAAAGAAGTTTTGGTTGCATTCTAGGTATTAGTGTTGAAAAACATTCACTAAGGCCATATTAGAACTGTCAATAAATGAATAAAATGTGAGATGAATACGTAAAAGATTATATACGTAGGAAATTGAAAATTTAGCAGTAATCGTGACAGTGGGGCTGCAACATGTGAGGATCATGGTTTTATATAGAATGATTACTTTGGGGTATTTTGTGAGGATCAAGCAAAGCACAAATCCATGCCTGAATTAATACTCTAGTGAAGGTCATGACAATATGTAAAATATATCAGTAATCAGTGAAAAGGGTATGGGTTTTTGAATAAGAAAAATATTTGAGCTCCAACTCATTTCTTATACTTCACTATTTCTGTGACTTTGGGAAATTCATTTACTGATTTCTCACCTTTGTATTTTATTAAATAGGACCAATAATAATAATATTTATGTTACAAGTTATTTTGAGGTAAAATATATAAAAGTGCTTTATAAATACTAGTTTTATTTATTCATGCATTCAGTTTATTATTTGCAAAGCAGTGCTCTCGGCAGGGTGGGGACTGTAAAGGAGTACTGAACGAAGCGACAGAAGCCCCGGACATAAAAGAGCTTGCATTTTAATTCAAAGAAAGAATTTTAAGGCTAATTTTTGCTCTTTGTTAGAAATCACTGGAGTTTATTTCATAGCTTATTTTCATCTAAGCCTGGGGAAAAGTTTAAAAGGTTGAAGATATTTGTGTTTATTTAGTAAAATTCTGTGTTGCAAAAAGGTTCCACAATGTTTACTTTTAAGATTATTTTGCACATGTCAAGGGGGACAAGGACTGGATTTTGGGTATTTATAAATTAAGATAGTGAAGCCATTGAGAACTTCTAAGTAGAACTGTCTATTTGTTGCTTCTTGATATAAACTATATACTTAAGAAATGACTGCTTTAAAATATGTTATCTTAAAATAACAGACTTAGTGTGACAGGCCAGGTCTCTCATATTCTTTAAGAGTTGACTAAAGCTCCTTCTCTTTGAAGAAATAGCCTTTGATTCAACTGAAGAATATTATGATGTCACAGTGTGGTAGATTGTATGAAAAATGGGTACATTAATATTTCTGGTTCCACATACTCTTTTTGTCACTCTCCTACCAAAAGGTAGAGCCTGTACAGGAGAGTATATCTCCTTGAATTCAGGTGAGCCTCTGACTACCTCGACAAATAGAATGAAGTGGAAATGAAGTTATGTGATTTCCAGGGCTAGGTCCTAAATATGATGCAGCTTCTGCCTGCGTCTCCCCCTCCCCCTCCCCCTTCCCCTCCTGACACGCAGCTTGTAAGAGGTCCAGCTACCCTAAAGCAACCATACTGTAGAGACCCTATAGAGAGAGCTTGTGGGGAAAGAGAAAGATGCCTGAGGAGCCCCAGCCGTGCCAGCCTCAAATGTTTCAGATCTTCCTGAATGCTGAGCTTTTGGTTGATTACAATCTCTTGCCTTCAAGCAGATACTGAGTGTAGTAGAGACAAGCTGTCCCTGTGAACACTACCTAGATTCCAGCTTCATAAGTAAGATAAATGCTGCTGACATTTTAGGCCACTAAGTTTTGGGGTGGTTTGTTATGCAGCCATAGATAACTGGAACACACAGTAACCCAGCTGACCATTTGCTTGTGTATTTAGGCTGAGACACTATTGATATAAACTCTTTATCTTCTGTTGGTTTATATTGTATTCATTACTCTTGCTTAACCACTAGATAATAAATGCCATAAAAACCTTTTTGCATGAGATCTATTCTTCATAAATCCTTTGCATTGGATACACTGCTATGTATATGTGGGAAACTAGTGGTATTATTTGATACGTAGAGTTTGCCAGGATGGTTCCCTGTAACTTTGAATCTTGTTGATTATATGGAAGTCTTAATGGATTACTTTATTAGTTAGGGTGATTTGGGCTGCAAGTGACAGAAACTCCAACTTAAAGTGGCTGAACAAAAAACCATGTTTTATCTCATTCGATTAAAAAGCTTAGAGGTAGGATGTCCCCAGACTTAGCTTCGTCAAACTTGATGTGTTTGCTAGGTTTTAGGCTTGCCTCTTCAAAGTCACAAAAAGGCTCCTGGGGTTCTAAGCACCACATGCAGACAGGAAAACATCCAGTTAAAGAAGAGTTACTTTCCTCCTGTACATTTCTCTTATTTTTGGAGAAGCCTATGGCAGGCTTCCCTTCAGAGGCCACTGGTCAGTGTCAGTCTAATGAACTTGGAAGTACCTTGAGTAATCAGGCAATATCATGAGCAATCTCCAGGGTTCTACTAGAAATCACTTTATGTCATAGAAATGATATGTTCCTAAAAGTCAGAGAACTTTTGAAGAGAAAATCAGATTGTGTAGAGCTGAATTATCTTTAGGGTTGGTCAGGCAGAAATTTTCATATCTTAAGAGCTAAAAAATGCAAAGTGCAATAATATCATTTACACGTGTGTAAACTGGAGACAGAGATTCTGCTGACTCCAAGGTGCAAGAACAACTTTTAGTTATAAAATTCTTGTTTTAGACTATAAAGAGGAACCAGGATACCCTATCAGGGTGTGTGAAAAAAAAAAAAACCCAAAAAAAGTGACACAGGTGAAATATATGGTTGTTAAGCAATCACACTGATGGGGAGGTTATTCCTCAAAATTGCCTATTATGACATAACTATAACCTAAATAGTTAAGCACCTTTCAACCCTGGGGAGATTGAGAATTCAGTGTGAAAAAGTTGAAGATAATCAAACTATGGTATTATATAATTGATTTATGTAATTGTAATTTTTAAGAAACTGGGTTCAGTAGACTTAGACTTACAAATCAGCTTGGTTATTCTGATTTAAAATATAAAATTAAGTTATCAATTTTGATCTGTGTTTTACATTAAAATATTACTAGGTTTATGTACAATGTTGAAACATTCATGAGAACATATGATTCATCATACTGATAAGTTTAATTTATTAAATATAAAAGAGTTATTTTCGAACTCAAAGAGTTTGTATTAAAATAATTTAAGTATTTTAAAATTTGAATGCATTTCAATACAATTTAATTTATAAATACAGATTAAAATGTTTGAAGTTGCTTAACTAAGTTTGTAAATGGTGCCAAACATTAATCAAATGATCTCTAAAACCCATTATTAAAACTTGTTAGATTATCATTATCATTATAATAAATCTATAAGCTGCAAGCTTAAGGAAAACTAGTTTTTTTAAATATGTAACTTTAATAAAATGAATTATAATTTAAAAAATGGAAGTAAATATATGAATTTTTTTTTCTGACCACAAAAATTGACCTTAAGTCACCAAGAAATTCATATTTAACACCTAGGACTTATTTACCTGTGCATTACTGAACCAATCGCTGGCAAGGGTAATGTGTCCACAATGATTATTTCAGACCTATCATTTCACCATTGGGATCTGGGAAGGGGCCTCCCCTAATCTCCTGGTTTCCTAGCTCATGTTAACAAAATCAGCCCATCCATCGTAAACAGAACTTCATGCCATGTTTGCTAAAAAATAAAGATCTCACTTAACAAATTCTTAATTTTTATTTCCTAATATAAGCACTGTGGCTCTTTGTAGATCCTCAGTATTTTACTCTTTTGGACAAATGTAACTCTTTGATAATTCCAGGGTGCTTTGGTGAATAATTATTTTGATTTCCAAATGTATATTATTTGTATCCTTTTAAATAGCTCTTTTGAGGTTTAAGTCTTAAAAGTTTCTTTGCCCCAACTCACTGAGCATCTGAGGTTTCATCTTCCCTGAGTATCACAAGGATTCCCTTCCCTGCAGATCATGAGGGAAATTTGGAAAGGAATCTTGGAATGTGTCAATATATTTATTTATTTATTTTTTAACATCTTTATTGGAGTATAATTGCTTTACAATGGTGTGTTAGTTTCTGCTTTATAACAAAGTGAATCAGCTATACATATACATATATCCCCATATCTCTTCCCTCTTATGTCTCCCTCCCTCCCACCTTCCCTATCCCACCCCTCTAGGTGGTTGGAATGTGTCAGTATATTTAAATGACAGGTTACAATTGTGATTCTTTCAGGAACGGTGGTGTGGGGATTCTCAGCTGCTGGCTGGTGAACTCTTTCCCCCTTACTTTCTGCAATGCATTCTTTCTTTTTCTTTTTTTTTTTTTTTGTGGTACGCGGGCCTCTCACTGCCGTGGCCTCTCCCGTTGCAGAGCACAGGCTCCGGACACGCAGGCCCAGCGGCCATGGCTCATGGGCCCAGCCGCTCCGCGGCATGTGGGATCTTCCTGGACCAGGGCCCGAACCTGTGTCCCCTGCGTCGGCAGGTGGACTCTCAACCACTGCACCACCAGGGAAGTCCTGCAGTGCATTCTTATAAGTGGCAAAGTCTTGGTTTGAAATTCTGAGTCTGTAGTCTTTTACAAGGTTGAACAAATTCACAGTTCTGCTGGAAAGGAAGAAAGTAGGGTGAGGGGGTAAGGAGGTGGTTGGTTAGGCCGCGACAGTGTCTGTCTCAGTCTCTCAGTAAGATAAACTTTGATCCTTTGACATCGTTTGCTTGGCTGTAAGTATGTAAGGTTTTGACGATATCTGTATATTCATGGTTAAGGCAGTTAAATTCCTATTTCCTAAAAGAAGTGCTAAATAATCTTTTATACTAACACTTCTATTTTAAGAGTAAAGTCATTTGGATATTTAATTATTTCTAATGGGGCAACTTTACCAGACAATTCATTCTAGGAAAAAAGAGATGCTCAAGTATTTATTGGTAGAATTACTTGGATATGATAAATGGGAAATAAATTTTAAAAGAAACAGAATGGTAAGAACTTCACAGGCTAACTAATGTGATGTGATTTAGACTAAAATATTTTTTTGTATTATCCAATCATCAATCTAATAAATTTTTCTTCAGTGCTTACCTATGCAAAGCACAAGAAAAATCATAGTTAAATTTTTATGATTTAGCTGGGATATGGAGTCTATGAATTTAAAAAGATAATTCACAATATGAAATTGAATGTGATAATTATCACATTAGCTGTCTAGGCACAGAGTGTAGAGGAATTCTAGGAAAGGAAAACAGTTTCAGCTGAAGTGACAAGGGATGGCTTACAGTCTAAGGCTCTCTCCTAAGCTCTTGATTATTTGATAGCTGCCTACTAGACATATGCATTTGGATCTGGCATCAGTTAGGTAACCATTGGCTTAAAAATTCTGTATAACAGACATCCAGAGAAGAGTAACTTAAAATAACTGATGTTTATTACTAATTCATGCAGTGCTTGGTATCTAGCAAAAAGTATTTTAATTTTTAATAAGAGAGTACAGAGTGATTGAACAGGGTATTGGATTTGAACGGATCTTGAAGGATGCTGGGACTGGAAATTGTTGAAAAGTCATCCAAGAACTGTGAGAACATAGATATACAGCTAGAAGTGTGCAAAACATTACAGGGTACAGTGAATGGGCTAATTTGGCTAGAATACAGGACTGACTCAGAAAAATAGGGAGAATTAAGTAAAAATCAGGTTGAGGTCCAGTTAAGATGCTTGGACTTTTGTCCTGTGGGCAATAGGGGAATAACTGAAAGGTTTAGATTGACAGTTCTTGATAAAATTGCGTGATAGGAAAATTATTCAGGCAGTAGTGTGAGATATGAATTTAAGTGATAAGGCCAGTTGTAAAGATAATTAAATTGATCAAGAAAAAGATGATGGGGTTTGAGTTAAGATGGTGTCTATGAAATGAGAAAGGCATATCCAAGTGAAATGTAATAGAAAATTGAGTCTCAACAAGTTATATCAGAGTTTTAGTAGGAGTGAACATACATGAATCTTTGACCCTCGGTGGTAAGGAGAAGGGTGTTATTACAGAGGAACAGGAGGATTATTAATGTGGGATGAGACTCTCACAAGTTCAGATTTAAATATTTTGGATTTGAGAATAGTAGTGAGGTAAGCAGCTTCTAGATAGCACCTAATAATCCCCACTTCCTGTGATTCACACCCATGAGTGGTCTCCTCCCACTGAGTGTGGGCTGAATTTAGTGCATTGTTCCTATTGAAGTGAATACAAGAGGAGAGGTAGGAAGTCACTTCTGAAATTAGGTTATATTAATAAAAACTAAGGCTTACATCTTGGTGTTCTCTTTTGCTCTCAGATTGGTTGTCGTGGGAGAAGCTAGCTGCCTTGGAGAGCATGTGTAGCAAGGGACTGATATAAACCAACAACCACATGAGTGAGCTTGGAAGCACATTACCCTCCTTCCCCAGCTGAGCTTTCAGTGAGATCAGAGGCGTAGCTGACTTAGCTTAGCCTGAATACAGCCCATGACAGATATTGAGCCAGAGGTACCTAGATAAGTTAAATGCAGATTCCTGACACAAAGAAACTGTGAGATAATACATGTTTGTTGTTTTAAGTTGCTATTTGAGGGTAACTGGTTTATAGTAATCAATAACCACAGTAATTCAAATGATATTAATTTGATTGGGATTGAGCTTACTCTTAGGTTTGAAATTACATGGCTTGACAGGAAAGTTGAAGCCTTCGTGTATTATGTTATATATATATACCGAAACTGAGCCATAAGGATACTGTATTTAAGATAGAATCCAAGGAAAAAGGTAGTTTCACAAACGATATGGTCAATATCATATGATATGATAGAAATAATTGGGTAAATATGGTAAAATAATTGGGTTTTTCTTCAGATTTTCCAAGTAATACATTTATAGGGGATTGTTGTGGCAACTGAACAAAATGAGAGATTCTCTGATCAATTATCATACATAGTTTCATTCAAAATACAGATGTCCAAATATTAGTAAACTAACATGAATGTAAATATTACCTCCATGACAAACTGGCATAAGTCATGTAATTTAGTTTGCTAGTTCCATTAAACCATATTAGTGATAAGAAATTTAAAGGAAACTGTAAAGATTATAGATTCATTGAAATCGCAAAGGGGTATTGTTCACCAAGTAGCGTAAGATATGATTAATGTGTGTTTTGTGAAAATAGATAATCTTAGACCATGAGTGAGGGATCGATTATTTTGTGGGATATTTTCAATTTTCTTTTCACTGATCATAAATAATTTCAGACCTAAAAAATATCAGACCTCTCCTATTGGTTTTTGATGGGAATTATTGGTTTTTGATGAGAATTAGGCTCTCTCCTATGAGAGCTCAATGGGAATTTATGAACTTGAATCAGGACCAACCATCCTACAGCTACACAGAGATCATGACTCTTTGGTAGCAATTTAAACAATACCTTTTGAATGTCAGTTTATTAATAATCACAATTCTTCTCATTCTGCATATTATTTTAAAGACTCCCCCACAGGATTCCATAAAACCACAGGGCTGGTCTAAGGCCTAAATCCATGAATTCAGTTATTTTCACCTTGTATCTCCCATATATCTTATGTAAACACTACTCTTTGGTTGATGTGTTTCCTTCTCTCAGATGTCTATGAACTCTGTGCAAGACTTAATTAACATTAAAGTGAAAGGATCATACTTTTCATTTCATGCTGATCTGCTCAATAACAAACACCATTGGGTGCTTTTGTATGTGGAAAAATGGTTTTGATTGTTTAGTAATCTACAGTAATCTTATAAAACCAGTTTAATCTGTTAAAGTTTTATGCTGAGAGATTAGTAAAACATAAACTTTAAATCAAATAAAGCAAGTGAAAGGAAAACTTCTGTTGGCCATGTTAATCTGTAAAAGGAAAATTACCCCCTGTAGAAATGATGAATAAAATCCTGTGTGCCAATGATATAAATCTTCATGCAAGCAGAAGTTGATAATAATCAACCTCTGAAGTACTTAAAGTTCCACCTCTCTCAGATCATGGATGGGTGTGTAATACATATTATGGTTGAGAATCTTCTATTAATTTTCATTATGAGGCAGCTTAAGAATTTGGTATGAGAAACTCATCATTATGAGAATATATTCAAACTCACATCTGCCAGTTGGCTCAATATGTTGAAACTGTTCAATCATGCTAAATCATTTGAAAGCAAACATTTTTAGTTTTAATAAATACTATATCTTTTAAAAACTGAATTCAGTGAAAAGTTTTAATATTTTTTAAGGACAAGTAAATCAATACTTCATTTTTCTTTATCAATCTTTTCACCTAGGGTGGGGAGGAAAAACACCCAACATACCAACACTGCTTTAAATTAGTAGATAGATGTTATGATTCTTAACTTGTTTACTTCCTGATTTCACAACTTCTGACCCTATGATCAGGTGAGACACTTACCCTCCTCATGTGAATCAAAATTCTTTCTAGATACTGTGAAAACAGATATATGATTAACAACCAAATCTTGAAATAAATATGTGAATAATATAAAAAATTTTCTTCTTCTTACCTAAAACTAAGTAGTCACGAGGCAGATCTTGAAAGTGTGAGAGTTAGGGTCTTTAAATGGATAAGGCATTCTAAGTGTTGACGTTTAAAAGAGAAAAAAATGACAGATCATGATAGAAAGTGGATAGTCAGGGCCACTCTCCTATGTCTTATTTGTGCAAAGTAGAAAAAGGCATTCTCTTTTGGCAGATTAGTTCCATGGGCTTATGGCTTGAAAAGCAGATGGTACTTTTGTATAAATTTTTTTAAGAAAAGAGTCTCTTTTCCTCTGGGCAGATGCAGTCCCTTGCTAAGATACATGGCTTGGCAAGAAGATTGTAGGCTAAATTGTAGTCCCCACTCCCTCCTTGGCCAAGAACCCTGGACAGTAAATACTTTGTGCAACCATTTATGAATGGTGGAGGAGAGTTTAGTTTTAGAGGGGTGGAAGAGTTATTAGGAAGATATTTTCCAAAATGTTATCAGTATATACTGTCCTCAGCACTATAACAATTATGGCTCTTGCATTTACAGTAACAGAAACTGACTTTGGTTAATGTAGGCAGTATTTATTGGAATAATATATGGTTGTTTACAGTATGAAAGAAAAAGCTGAATAATCAGCTTTTGAAGAGTTAAGAATCAGGGCATTTCATAGATCAAGGCAGTAGGAACAAACTGGGTCTCTTGTGACCTAGAGCAGTGGTTCTCACTTCTCACTGAAATTCACAATAACCTCAGCAATCTTAAAAGTCTTGATGCTCAGGCCACACTCCAGACCAATTAAAAGGATCTCTGGGGTGGACACAGGCATCAATAGTTTTTAAAACTGCCGAGGTGAAACATGCTTTAAAATGTCTTTTGGGGTAATGAAAGCGACCTGATTTTAGTTTTTATGCCATTATACTTAAGATTTGAATTCTGAGTTTGGAGTGGAGGAGAATCTGATTGTCCAAGTTTGGGTTTCATACTCACCACTTCTTAGACAGGAGAGGGAGAGGTAGTAGACCATGCTGTATGTAAAGGGGTAAGAATGGGTCTGGAAAGCAAAATCAGAAGGAATGGAGGCTGAGTATAGAAAACCAACTGAAATCTCCTATGACTACCTTTGCAATTAAGTAATATACTGAACAAGAGAGAAGAGCAATTGGAAAATTCTTTCGTTTATGATGCTTTCAGATTTTTCCTATCTCTTTTCAGTGATTATGTTGGGACTATATTTGTTCCTTTATTTAAGATGGTTACTACTGTCACAGTAAAAAGTGACATTGATTTTTTTTGTTAGAAATAGTGCATGGATGGGGGTTTAAGCTCCTGAATCTTAATGTCATCCCATCCTCTTTTTTATGAAAGCTTCGCTGAGATCCTAGCAATAATTTGTATGCTGTCCAACTGAGACAACACAAGAACAGGCAATGTGACAACTCTGGTCTGACTTGAAAATGAAAACTTCACAGAGAATTTATGTACTATTTCATGTCTACATTATAATATTTTTCCAAAATTCCTCCCAATTTTATCCCTGTACCATTGAAACCTATAAGACATAATAGTAAAAATTTGTTGAAGGAGAGATTGAAAAGAGGGGGCTTTTGATATTTCTCTTCAGGGTTCCATTTAAGGTCTTTCTCCTCTTGATTTGTAAAGTTCCACACGCATTTGGAGATTCTAACTTGTGGGTGCCCAGCAGGACTCTTTAATCCTTCTCTGCCCTCTTCTAGTTCATACCAGTTTTATATTAAAAAGTTAAATTGAATAAACTCTACATAGTAGATAGGGAAAAGGAGGTCACTAATTTATTATATCTTTAGCCACAAAATAGGCTGCAAATACAAAACCCCTTCAGCTAAAGTGAGTGTCTCCAGAAGCCCTCCTTTGAGAAGAAAAAAAAAAAAAAAAAAGGCAGGATTTGAGGGATTCTCCAACATAAAAGCCTTTTAAGCAGGAGGACAAAGGAAGCACGGGAAGCATTAGGCCTCAGAGAACAAGTTATTCATCATGAAGTGTTCTGGCTAGGAGAACAAAGAAAAAGACCTGGGCAGGTTTAAGAATCCCTTATGCCTCAAGCTGGCTTCCTAGAACAGTTCACCCTGATTTTGAATTTTAGACCTCTCCAACAGTGAGCACTTGTTTTAAGTGTTGTCAGTCACCTAGTTAGGAATCACAAACCTTTCAACAATCTTGTAAGTGGTAACAATCTTTAGGGCAGGAGTAACTATACAATTGAAGTGACAGATTCACCTTTTCAGGCTTATGAAGAGTTTTATACTTCTGGGTTTTACTTCTCTGAAGAATCATAGAGTAATGTGATGTTTGTGTGTATAATCTTGTGTAATGGGATACATATATGACCAATTTATGGATGAAACAAGGTAAAATATCTCTTAAAAGTATACTTAAAAAATAAATGCAAATTGGTAGGGAGATATAATCTCCAAATTACAAGGAGCCAAAAATTAAGGAAAAGAGGTGTAACATCAGGACATAAATTTTAAAAAGTGGCAGCTGAGGAAGAAGAAAGACAATTCTGGTGAGGTACAGCCTAGCCCCTGACCCCAAACACCTGCTTTCTGTATGGCAGAAAGAAACATACATAATGAAACTGAAAAATTTCTCTGATGACCCAATTTGGAGAGAAATGGTCTTTTAAGGTGAATAAGCAACCTGGTGAAAAGGCAGGGAAAAACATTTGAAAGTAAAAATAAAAATTAAATAAACATTCCTATCTACCTCTGAAAAATCAGTGTTCATTAGGAGGGCAAAAAGTTCTCAGTGTTAGGAGAATGAGCTGAAGCCCATAAGAGTGAGATGAAAACCTTACAGTGTGAATGGGCTTGATACACAGCATTTATGACATCTCAGAAGAAGGAAGCAAGTCCAGAAACTCAGCAAATGCTGAATGTCCTCTGAACTGAATGCTACACCATCTTCATGCCCTTCGACTGCAGCAGAATAGACAAGAAGTAGTAGCCAGCATTCCTATAAAAGTGTGGGAGAGGTGGAAACATGGGGTATAGAAGGGGCCAATTGTCACAGATAAAGAAGAAAGTGTAAAGGATGATTTACTCATACTGTATTAGAGAAAGCAGGAGTTCTGGATAAATAAGCCAATGTTTTAAGTCTCAGCAGGATGAAATGTAAAACCGTGGAGACTGTATCAGTCATATTTTTTTTCCACAACAAACCTCCTTAATTTAGTGGCTTAAAATAACAAGCATTAATTTAAATCACAGTTCTGGAGTTTGGCCTCTGCTCAGTTAGGCAGTTCTGAATTCAGCTGGGCTCAGATTTCAGTCTGTTGTCAGCTGCCAGATCATCTGGGGATTGACTGGTCTAAGATGGCTCAGGTGGGACTGTTCATCTCGACTCCATGTGGTCTCTCATCCCCCAGCAGGGTAGCCCAGGCTTGTTCATATTATGTCTGGACAGAGGTGGAAGAGAGGAATCAGAAGTGTACAAAGTTTCTTGAGGCCTAGTCTTTGAACAAATGTACTATATTTTTTTGACCAAAAAACCACACGTCCTGTCTTAAGTTAAGGAATGGGGAAATAGATTCCACCTCTTCTTGGGAGAAGTTGCAAAGTCACATTGATTGAAGCATTGATATAGGGAGACTATGCAAACATGCTATCACAAAAAGATTAAATAAAAAGAGACATCACAATCCCATCAAATAACCCAATCAATCTATAACAAAACTCAAGGAACAAAAGAAGACTTCCCAAGATACGATATAAATTCTGTAACTCAAACACAATGGAATGAGAAGAATAGAATTAAACAATAATGAGAAGCAACAGAATAAGAAGCAAAGTGAGATCAAAGAATAAAAGATATAAGTACAACAGCAAACTCCGTTACAGATCTGACAAATTAGAAACAGCAAAAGTAGAATAAATAGCTAAAATGAAATCATCAACATAGAGGAAAGATGATCATAGTGAAAGGAGAAGGAATAATAAACAAAAATTTAGCAAGGAGAGAGACAGTTTACAAATATGAAAGACAGATGAAGAAGATAAAATATAAAGTTAATTGGTATTCCAGAAGTACAGAAGTCAACAAATGAACCTGAAAAAAATGAGCACAATTTTAAAGGAAAATTTCCCTGTATAATAGCTTCTTTCAGTCTTCTCCAAGCATGTTCAATGTCAGAAGACAATGGAACATCTAAAGATTTCTGAAGAAGGAGAACTATGATCAAAGAATATTACTTATATTCAGTTAAGTATTTATTTTGGAGTTAAGACAATAGGAAAGAATCTCAAACATGGAAGCACTCAGGGGATATAAAACCCCCAAATTATTCTACAGTAAATGAATAAACTGAAATTCAACTCATCAAGAGACAAATCCAAATAAAGAACTCAGAAATGAAAAAGCAGTAGAATGACTGGTCATGATAATTGAATCCACTTAAATCTGAGCCACATTTAACTGGGGGAATTATGAATAGAGAACAGAAAAAAATCTTACAAATTTTGACATAGAAAAATAATATAAAAATAAAATGAATATATAATTATAATGTAACTAACATATAATAATATCTGTGCTTATCCTCACCCCCATTTTCTTGTTGACAAACTATCATCAATACTGTCTTAAAAGAAACATACAGAAATAACTACAACATTGATATCTTTTAACAATTTTCTTCTTGGTTATAGAGATCTTTAGGAACTTCTATTAAAGAAATGATCAGCCATTTCTTAAGTTTCTTTTTCCTATACTAAAGTCTTATAGATTAAAATATCTTCCTCTACCAAATAATAATGAACATTTATTGACTATATGTTCTCAGTGTTTTACAGCTAATAATTAATTTAATCCTGAAAACAACCCTATGAAAAATGTCCTACCTTTTTTTCTAATTTTATTTGTGAGAAAACTGAGACACAGAAAGAGTATTTAACTTGCTCACTTGAGAATGTGAGGATTTGTACTCAAGCAAAGTCAGTGCTCTTTATATAACTATAGTAGGATCCCATTATTATATACTGTTTTATCTATCTCACTGTTTAGCTAGCTATTTTTTGGTGTGTGTGTATGTATGTATGTATACATTGAGAGATATCCAGAATGATATTTTCCAAGTTATTGATTATTGTTGGGTGGTGGCATTTCATTTTTTAAAAAAAATTTCCTAAATTGCTTGCATTTATTCTTTTTACCATGAACACATATTGATTTTATAAGGTGCCAATACAGCCATTATTTTTGGAAAAAAATGATATGGTTATTTTCTTCCTATTGTGTATGATGAGCAGACATACTAGAAGACCTAATTTATGCCAAACTCTGATCTTGGCCCCTTGGTGTGACCCTGTTCTTTCAGGGCATTTTGTTAAAATACAGGTATGGGTATTACTGGAACATAAAATACGTTTTTTAAAAATTGAGATATAGTATAGATACAATAAAATGGACAAACCTTACATGTACGTATTTATATTTATACATATATATATTCATTCCAAATGAAGAAATTTCTTATTGCATGGATAATCTGCACAAATTTCCCTTCTTCTTGTGGAGGAATGATGGAGCTGTCCTCGTGAGATCTCTGTGGGGCCAAGACAGAAGGGAAATCCAGAATTGAGGAAGTGTTCACAGTCCAGAATTATGCAGGGACTTGACAGGAGTTTAATGGTCACCAAAGCATTTGGATTGGAACTGTGTAAGGTTTAAAAGGAGAAAAGAGGCAATTAAGTATTTCAGAACTACACAGTAGTTCCTTTTGTGCTTTGCATCTGAAGATAAATGAGGCTGTTCCTCTCATTCTAGGCTGGCTGACCCATATATAGTGGTTGATGGAATTAGAGAGAACCATTGTATTAAATGACATATATATGAGATTGTGATTTATCACTGACCACTCAATTAAAGAAGTAGAAACACTAGGAGATGTATATACATGTGTATCAAGGGATTGGTGTTTGTTATAGGAATTTGATGTTACACAATTTTTAGAGCTGGTTAAGCAGTTTCTTTAAGGTCTTTGTCTTTAAGGTCCTTGTCTGACCTTGGAGCTTGAAGTTCGTGAAGCAGGCAGATATGAGGGAAGATGGATATAAAGTGGAGATATCAAAAGTGAGCCAAAGCCTGCAAGGATGAGCTGGAGTCTGGGTGGATGGACTGAAATACATCAGTTGTTGTTGTCTCTGATTTTGGTAGTATGGAGGTCCTGTATAAGCTGGGTCCCTTTGTCAAGAAGCTAAGCACACACACCTGACCCAGGAGTTGGAGAAGCTAAAGGAGGATCCAAGAGAAGGTAGAGTACTTGCAGGCTTAAATGCTGCCTCACACCAAGGTGAGTCAGCCAATCGATGGTAATGTGGATGAGTTACAAAAAGACTGCTCTTTACACATGCCATCCAAATCTCGCACAAGAATCTCTGAGGCCCACCCTAACAGGAAACATACAGGACAGATAATTCTAGGAAATGTACTGTAGTTCAGCTTAGCCAAGTTGACATAATACAAAACTGTCACATGAATTGAATTGCTGTCTATGACAGGCAGAGAAATTCCACTTAAAGAGTTAATTTTTTTAATCACCTCCTAAGACATTAAGTTCATTCAGGGATCCTGCTTTCTGTTTTTGAAATAAATGATGTACCTGAAGGTGTATTTTTATTGCATAATTATTTTGAGTTACTGGATTTTGAGCTGCCCTAGAAAGTGTCTGTATCATGTAAAAAATTACCATATGAATGAGGTCATGATTGTATTGCTTTCCCACATCAGTTAACAGTGTATGTACAAAATGTAGACCCGTGCTTGACTTTCTAATATCTGAAAGGTATACAGATACTAATACGTAATCTTTGAAATGTATGGAAATTGTGACTAGATAATATGATATAAAGATGAAAGGAAAAGAAAAATGGGTGACAGTTCTATTTTTTTCTCTTCTCTGTGATAACATTAGGTTTGAGGGAAAAGGAGTCATGTCAGTCCTTTCATTTGCTCTTGTTTCTTTTCATTCAAATGATGTTTAAAAGTCACCCCTGAAGATTCAAAATGTCTACTTTCATCAATAGCTCTACATATGAGGGAAACAGAATGCTACCATTTATTGCATAGTTTCTTTTTAATAATTTTTATTATTTATACAAGAGATAAACGGCAGCATCATTTCATATTCTTCTTGCTGATTTGCTACATCACCCTTTCGGGCTTCTCTGTTTATGCCAGTCTTGCTCCAAGTGAACCTCATCTGTTCTGAATAATTTCAACCTTTACTTATGGAAAGGCTTTGGTAAGGCTTGTTTGCTTTTCTATATGAGAAAATGACTGTGATGGCCTGAAAATTCTAGAAGTGATTGGTTTATGAAGTACCTATTCCAGATAGCGGGTCTCTGTCTCAATGGTGCAGTCAGTCAGCCATCTTGAAACACATTTTAAAAGCAGAGGTTAATACAAAAGGATGACAATGCATAGTCAATTAAAGTTAAGCAAAGGAGAGCCTTCCTGAAATTAGAATCTTACTTGTGTGGTAAAGAAGAGCCAAGTAGTCATCTAAAAATAGACTTTCAACCTTGAATCCACATACCTACTTCCTGCTGAGTACTTTGGAAGCCATGTTAACCCATTCCAGACAAGAGAATTTTACTTCATTTGCATAATTATTTCAGCCCTATTCCACAAAGAATTTTAGGTGGTCCACAAATATACTGTCAATACAAAAGGATATAATAAGTATAGAGGAAATGAGCACTGTAAAAATGCAGAGCAATAAAGGGAAAATAAGATTAACACATAGAAATGCACATGCAGAATTCCACGGTATTGCTAAACTATCTACTGGAAAAAGCCAGTGTGATCAGTTGTATCCTTTGTATAGTCCATAAAGAAAGATATCCAGTTGTCAGCTATGCCCCAGAGATGTGGAAGAGTTACAGTGGAATGTTCAATTTATAGATACATGTGAGAGTAGTACACGTGAGAGTTTCTTTGAGCATCCAGGAGTTGTTTAGCCTCTTACTTCAGTGCTGAGACCACAGATGGATAGGTCACCTTCCTTGTAACTCCAAAGTTTGAAGGGTTTCATTCTTTGCTTAGCTATTCCAGGATACTCACTGAAGTAAGGGGCTGCTGTACTCAAACCAGTGCTTCACACTCAGTGAACTCTCTGAGATGTTTACAGAGTGATGGACTGATGGGATGGAGTAGGCACTAAACTAAAGTGGGATTATGGTTATACTTTTGCTTAAAATTCTAATTTTAGAATTTTAAAAAATAGGATTTAATTTATATTTGATCCAGGTTATTGGGTTATTGCTGGTTGAGGGAAGATTAGGGGCATAATTCAATGGAAAATAAGTCAACTGTTCTTTTACCATGTCAAGTAAAGCTTGACTCTTCAAGTCAAGAGGCCATGTTCCGGCATAACTTCCTCTCCATATGGCAGTGTAATCCAGTAATAAAGTTCCTATCTGTGGAGAAATGTGCTATCTTTTGAAGGTTGGCATGACCAGGGGCAAGGAAGTATCCTCCTTCCCTTTAAGGACAACTTCCAGAAGTTGCACATGGCACTTTCCAAAAGTAACATATTTCTACTTACATCCCACTGGCATGACCTTAACAAAATAACCACATCCAACTGCAAGGAAGGCTGAGAAATATAGTCTTGATTCTAGGTAACCATATGCCCTGTTGAAAATTAGGGGATCTTTGACTAAGGAAAAAGAGATAATGGCTATTTGTAAACTGCTGGTTGCCTCTGCCACAGGGGATAAAGACAAGAGTTTGGTTTTGGTTTTGTTAAGTTTGAAATGCCAATTATGTAGAGAGGAGAAGAGGTAATTGGATATTCAATGAAGGAAAATTGAGGCTGAAGATTTGTGAGTCATCACATATGTGTTATTTAAAATCATGAGATCGAATGAGATTGGACAATGAGTTTATAGACAGTAGAGAAGAGGACTCCTAACTGCTGAGATTTGGGCCTCTCCAATAGTTAGTGGTTGAGAAAGAGAGAAGAATTCACACCATGGGATTAAAGAGGATTGGTAAGTGTGGTTTACAAGGAAAAGTGGGAATGTGGTGTCTTGGAAGCCAAAAGAAGAAAGTGTTTCAAGAAGGAGAAAATGGTCCACAATGTCTGCTGTCAAGAGACTAGGTACAGTGAGACCAGAGAACTGAACATTGGCTTTAACAAGACTGAGGTCACTGATGATGAAGAAAAGAGTGGTTTCAATGAAAGAGAAGGGACAATAGCCTGATTATAGTGAATTAAGAAGTGAGGAAGAAGAGATAGCAGGTACAGAAAATTCTTTTGATAAAGTTTTCTATAAATGGAAGCAGAAAAATGGAGTGATTAAGGGAAGGTATTAAAATGGGAGATAATACACCATGCTTGTATTTTGACTGGATTATACAGAAGAATGGGGAAATTTATGATGTGGGAAAAGGATTGATAATTGTGTAATCTGTCTCCTTGATAAAGCAAGGAGAGTATTTGATCCAGTGCACTAGTGGCCTTAGATAAGAGAAGGGAAGGAGAATAGAAAATTCATCAACTTTAATGGAAGTAAAACACATGGCTATAGATTAAATGTGGTGGTGGAAATACGGGAGCATTTCCCGCTTTTTTTCAGTAAAACTAGAAACAATCATCTGCTGAGAAGGAACTGGGGAGGAGAGTGTTGAAAGATTGAGGAGAATGGAAAAGATGTGAAATAGTTGTCTTGAAGAGTGAAAAACTGAATTCGTGACTAATACATAGAGGGTGGCTGGAAGAATTGGACTAAAATAGATTTTTCATGGATAGCCAGTTTTCACTTATAAGAAAGTGAAGACAAATTTAAGGAAGAGGTTGAGAATACAATGTAGCACAGTGGTAGAGTTTGAAAGGTAGGGAAGGGCAGAAACTGGGTCAGTATGGAGAGTGTACAGATGTGTTTGTAAATGAGGGATGAACTTGAGGGCTTGGATTTCTTGTCATGCAGTGACTGAAACAAACTAGTAAGTAAGGCTTAATGAGTACAAACTTTGATGGTCCTTTTGAAGAAGCTGAGCAATCATTCTAATTATATTCTTTTTCTTACAATAGGTCTTTCAGGCAGTATAGTGCTGAGTGGGGCAGCAGTACAGCATTGAGAGGCCCTGTCTTATCAAAGCATGTGTGACTTTGGAGGTCCTATTTACAGATGGCAGCAGGCAGTTACATTGTTGTTTTAGAGGTCTTGGGAAGTCAACACTTCGGGGAACCCTCTACCATGGGTTGTCATAGTGTGTAGAAATTAGACTTATTTATACTCCCTTGACTTTCTGACTGATCAAAAATGAAAATCCTATCCTGTAGCTTTACACACAATGAAAAAATAATATTTGTAAAATTTACATTATCTATTTTCAAAAGCTGCTATGTGTTTCAAATACAAGGGATCTGTACTTCTTCTTAGAGCCAGTTTTCTTTACATCAATACTTTCATCATTTACTGACTTTCTGAAGAACCAAGTTAAAATAGATGAATCACTCATGCTTTCTGTCCTAAGGAGAAAGTTTTATTTTTAATTTAGAAAAAGCTATTTTCTAAATGTGACTTCACCTTAGTGGTAAAGAAGCTCAGTGGGGAAGGATATAAATTAATATTAGTAGATGTTAATTCTCTAAGTAGAGGATGCTTAAAAGTTTGTGAGAGCTCATTTTTTGATTTGTAACTTCTGGAGACTCTTTATTTCCTTCCTGGAATGGTATAGCCTTCTGTTTCAATGGTGATGAATAACTCTACAAAAGTGTAGTCAGGGGAAGAAAGAAGAGATAAAATTCATATTCATCACCAAATCCCTCATCTGAAATCACTTATATCACTCATCATATCGATTACTGCCCAAAGAACTGATGATTAGCAATATAACAGGTATATAACTTAAGTAGTACAAAATCTTACATAATATATGATGACAGTAAGATAATGTATATGATTTGGACAGAAATGAAATAATAGATTAGAAATCAGAATATACTTTTTTTTTCTAGAACTTCATATTAGTGTTAATAAAGAGTATTCAGAAAAATGTGCTTTGTGAGCAAAAATAAGCTGAATTGTTTGGAATAAGAACAGACTGTAAGATTTTACCGATAATAAGGCCGTGGCACATCAAAGTAGCCATACCATGGGAGTGTCTTAGACGCTGGTCCGTTGCTTTCCAGGAGTCTAGATGCCCACTGGTAATGCAAAGAGGTTGAGTGCTTCAGGGCTATCTTTGAGAAACTGTCTTCCATCTAGTGAGGTAAGTATTTTCTAGTTCTGTTTGCACTGGGATGTGATAATAGCCATTTACTGCCCTGGAAATAACCCCATGCCATTACTTTACTTCTCAAATGATGTACCTGGCTTACTACTATTATTCACATTTCATTTGGAACTGTAAGTTCAGGCCCATTAATAATAAATTCTTATTAACCTTTTCTAAAGGACAGGGGTGAAACTTTCCTGACAGCTGGATTGATTTCCATATTTGAATATCTTTCCATTGATCAACCTCTTCAGAAAGCCTTTCAAGTAAAGACCCAGTGTTTTGATTCTATTTCCTTTTGTTTCAACATTTAATCTCTAACATTCTTTCAGTTCTATTAGTATTAAGTACATTATCTAACACAGATGTAAAAGGTTTTGAAATTCATAAAGTCATGAACAGATATTTCTAATAATCAACTTCCAAGGCGTATGTGCTACAGATGTTTTAACATATTGAATTTTAGGAGAAAAGATATTTCCCTTTCAAAATTGTTAAAGAGATTTGAGAATGTGAGATACATGAAGAGAACATCTTTAATTAGGATTTTTCATGCCTTGGACCCTCTCTCTTCTAAATTATAAACTAAGTTCTGGTCCATATCGCTTATTCCTTATCTTTTTACTCCCTTAGAATTTGAGCAGCTCAACCATGATAGGCTGGAGCTAAATCAGTACAAGCATCTACCTTTCCTACATTGTGCTTGTCAGCCTATCTTTGGATAACTAGTTATCTGACTGTGAATGATTTCCAAGCCTCTTGGAGGAGTGAGTCAAATGTACAGTAAGTAGACTTTGGATGAGCTGAACATCCTGTTTCAACTAGTGATGTGGTAAATTGTTTTTCTGCTTCAATTCAGTCAAGATTTTTCTGAACCAGATAATGGGACTATGAGGATGCCAGATTTTCAGTGCCACCTTTATCATATTTTCTCAGGAAAAGTACTCACTGGCACTTAGTTCTTATTAATGGCCTAATTACAAGCCTACAATCAGGACAATCTTTACATCTATTTGTGTAGTGCCTATTTTGCTTTCAAGTAGCTCAGACAAGTTAAGAAGGCTAACGTTTGCAAGTTAATAAGAAATTCAACCTATTTTTGCTTCGGAGTCATAGTTTGGTAAGTAGTAAGAGCATTTGCATTTAAAGTCTTTTTTTTCTAAAGTAAAACTATGATATTATCTGTTTATATTAAAAATAACATCAACAACTGGAATAAGTCCTTCTGAAGATGACAAAGTAGCACAGTAAGAGTTCAATGGAAATATTGGTTTTTACAGATAAGGTTCTTAAAATTATATATCAGTTTACTTGGAATCATGCAATAGTTTTAGCTCTTTTAGCAAGATCATGGATTATAGGTAATTCCCATGGCTTTCTAAATATTTCAATAATAGTTTTTTTCTAGAAGTAACTAATGTGTTTTAATGTTTACAGAATTCTGGGCCATAGGGTTTTCAGTGTATAGTGCTGTAATAAATTACACTACATAATAGAGGTGACTCAGCCTGTGGCTCTAGAAACAAGATCAAACTGGATGAAATGAAATTCTGACTTGCCGTGACAAGTGCTTGTGGCTGTACTGTGCCCAAAGAAATACCTGCCTCATCATTCTAAAAACAGCCCCACGTGAATTGGTGCTAATCTTACTTGGATGTGTTCATTTTGCCTTAGCTTGGGTTAATTTCAACAATTAAAATTATTTCATAATTCCAGTATTTTTCAAGATAGTTACTTGTGAATTTTACCATATACTGTAAGAATACCAACCATGCTTCTTACCACCATATAAAATAACTCACTAACTTACATTTACTCATTAATCAAGTATTTATTGAGTATTAACTGAGTTCCAGACACTGTACTAAGCATTGAGGATAAAATGAAGAACAGAAATAAATCTGGTCCCTGTCCTCTAGGACTTACAGTCCCTAAGGGAAGACAGAATTGAAGTATTCAACCCACTAAGTAAATAAATAGAGTGACCATGCATACCAGTTTGCTCAGGACAACCTGTTTTGAACATTTTGTCCTTGTATAATTATCAACTGGACACTTTGTTTCAGAAATTTTTTGGTTTAGAAAATAGTCATCCTGAAAAATGATTGTTATGGAGGGATAAAACCTGGCTTATGAGAGTGTGTCAGAGAAAGACTAGAGTCACTCCTCTACTTAAGAGCTAACAGGTCTAGAGGAGAGGGGGACGCTTCTCACACTTAGTGAACAGCAAGTGGTTGGACTCACAGACTTTAATGGGTGTACTTCTAATATCAACAGTAGAGATCCCAGGGAACATAGACGTGTTTCCCAAAAGTTGTGTTGATGGAATACCAGTGTGTGACTTTAGAGAAATCTTCATACAAACTAAGTCATCATTTCAATTTCTTTGATAAAAAGATTTGAACACTTGAATAATAAAGGGACAGGCACATAAGCATCTCACTACTCCCTCAGCTGCAAACTGAAATGAAAAGCAGTGTAATGCCTTTTAGCCACTAAGAGCTTGGGTTTCACATTCAGAAGACCTTGGTTTTAATCCCAGCTCTACCACTGACCACTTGTTTTGTGATCTTGTGTAAGCTGTACAAACTCTTTAAGCCTTACATTATTCTTTTATGAGGAAAAGAATTAATGTGTTGAAACCACTTAGACAAATGACTGCACATAGGAAATACTCTGCTAATGTTAATTGTCATTCTGTACCCTGACTCAATCACTTTGCATGGCCCCATCCTTAAACAGTGTTTAAAGAAATATGGTTTGGTAGCTAAAATATAATTAAAAACACTTCAGATTTTTACCTAGTCCCATGAGAATTGTCAAAGGGAGAAATGCATTATTGTATAAATTTCCTGGGGCTGCCTTATCAAATTACCACACTGGGTAGCTTAAACCAACAGAAATTTCTTCTCTCACAGTTCTGGAGGCTAGAAGTCTGCATCATGGTATCAGCAGGGTCCCATTCCCCTCTGGAGGCTCTATAAGAGAATCTGTTCCTTATCTCTTCCAGCTTCTTGTGACAGCAGATGTTCCTTGGCTTGTGGTGGCATCACTCCAGTCTCTGCCTCCATCTTCATATTGCTTTCTCCTCTGTGTTTCCAACTAATCTCCTTCTGCTGTTTTCTTACAAGGACATCTGTGATGGCATTTAGCATCCACCTGGATAATTCAGGATAGTCTCTTCACCTCAAAATCCTTAATTTAATCACAAATCAGAATTTAATCACCCATCAGGTAATAATCACAGGTTTCAAGGATTAGGATATGTTCGTATCTTTTGGGATATGATGGGACACCATTTAGCCCATTATAATTATTAATGTAAAATCCATCCTTCCCATAGTGGGCACTCTTTATATCCTCCCCGTTGATGCCAGTTACTCCTAAAAACTCTCTTCCACTCTCCCAAATCCCAATCCTGGAAGCGCTCCTAACACAGAAGTCATGTGGCTCTTTTCTGACTTTCTATCCAAACTTTTTTCTCTTAAAGAGATAAATCAATTTTGTCTTTTTGTCGTCTTGTTTCATTTTCTCTTCACTTCACCCCTCACCCAGATTTTGCATGGCAAGATAAAATCAGGAGCTGACCCCAAATGTAAGAAGTTTTGCATCTGAGAAGCCAGGGGAGAACTGGGGGGGTATTTTGAGTTGTGATACCTTAATAAATTTTTGCTCCATAACACCTTAACCGTGACTTTTGGACCCCTGTATACAATTAAATAAATGATTTCCGTTAGGACTCAGATCCTCCTTGACTAAAGGAAGTTTATGAGGATTAATTAGCATCTCCTCTTTACTATCTCTGCTTTGAAAAAATACAGGAAAATCAGGCATGACTCAACAAAAGTGAGAAATGGAAGAAATGTTGGGGCATCCCTTTCTTTCTCTATTAGATAAACAACACGAAAGTGCTAGTACTAACCCATAATTTTTCGCACACTGGACACACAAGCAGAAAGTCAGCAGCAGATGGAGGTTTGTTTCCAACAAAGTGTATAACAGCATCAGGAAAGGTGCCAGTCAGAAACACAGCTTATATCGTACAAAGTACAGAGATTGAATCAAATCAGAAGAAAGTTGCTTTCCAATAAGATAGCTTCGCTAGAGAACAAAGAGTTTGGAAACCAGGTACAATGCTAGGAATTCTCAGTCTATTCTTGCCTCTTCCCAAAGACTGCCAAATTATTAAAATAATGATATAAATTTATGTTGGCCAAAATTTTGGCTTCACATCTGTTGAGAGAATTCTAAAGCAACAAGTTGGAAGATGAGGGGAAGCAAGGATAGCCAGACACCATTGCCACTGGTCTGTTTCTAAGCATGGAGAGACTTCTGCTCAAGGATGAGTAAGCAGAAAGTCAAAAAAATAAACAGCAATATGATGCTTATAAAATATTTGTCAGTGTTAAAAAAGTGAACACAATGCTCAATATGGAGTATTCTTAAAATTTTACTACAAAAAGCAGAAAGTAATTTCAGAAAGCATTTATTTTATATAGCTAATAATAGAGCCAACTTATAGACTCTAAATGAGAATGTAGTGAAGGCAATATCCGTTTGGTGTCTTTGTACTGCTATACCTATGCAATATGTGTTTTTTCTTAAATTAATTAATTAATTTTTTGGCTGTGTTGGGTCTTCGTTTCTGTGCAAGGGCTTTCTCTAGTTGTGGCAAGTGGGGGCCACTCTTCATTGCGGTGCATGGGCCTCTCACCGTAGCGGCCTCTCTTGTTGCGGAGCACAGGCTCCAGACACGCAGGCTCAGTAGTTGTGGCTCACGGGCCTAGTTGATCCACGGCATGTGGGATCTTCCCAGACCAGGGCTTGAACCTGTGTCCCCTGCATTGGCAGGCAGATTCTCAACCACTGCGCCACCAGGGAAGCCCGCAATATGTGTTTTTAATTTAATTTTTATATTTAAAAATAAAGTCATGTATACCTATAATTTAAGGAGTGAAATGGTCCTAGAAGTTCTTTTCATGAAATGTAGTAAGTTCTTTCTCTCTTTCCCCATGTCCCACTCCTTTATTTTCTTAAGTTGGTTTTTCTGGCATTTGCATCTGAATCTCTAAATAGTATTCTTACATTGCTACTTCTACGTTTTCATTTTCTCAGGAATTATCTATTGGCTTTTCATAGGCAAGATGTGGATTTAGTTCTCTTTCTCCCTGGCTCTCTTGTGCCTGTCCTGTAACAGCATGTCTAGTTCTCCTTCCTCCATCCTCCCACTTTGTTATATTGTAATTTGGTTAGATCTGTTGATTTATATTAATCAATGTTTATTTTTAACATCTACAATTATAGTGATTATCATTTAATATTTTAATTATTAAAAGAAGATAAGTTAAAACAAATGATCAACATTCTCTAAAATGTTCAATTACACAACAAAACCAGGAAGTAATTTGGAAAAAAAGAAAACTAATTTTCTTCTATAACATAGGTACAAATTAATACATGTGATTATATTATTTACATTGATAATCAGAGAAATATAGATTCAAGTAAGGTGGTTAAAAATGGAAAGTAATCACAATTGTAATTCAAATACAATTTTCGAATAGCTAAAGGAAAAGAAACTAAATGTATTCTATTTTTTTAATAGAGAGAACAAAGAAAATGGTTAAGTAAACATTGAAAAGGAAAGCAGAAAATCAGGTGACAGTATAATACCAAGCTTAGCAGCTTTGATAATAAATGCAAGTGGATTGAAATCCCATAACAAAACCTTTAAAATTCTCAAATTTGATAGATAAAATCCACAGTGTTTATAATGCTTTGACCATATGTAAAACAAAGGACATGGACTACTTAAAAGTAAAAGGATAAGAAAGATTTATCAAGTAAATGTAAAAAGAGGGTCATACTGTTAGTATCAGATAAATTAGAAATATCACACCAAAACATCCCAACAAAAGCAGGAGAGAAATGATAAAGACAGAATCAGAAATTAACAAATTAGAAAATAGGAACAAAAATAATAGAAATGTTCAATCTTAGATTTAGTTCTTTAAAAGAAAAAAATCCCCACTCTTATCTTGTAAAAAAAACTGCACTGGATTAAACAAACAAATACAATTCTGTTAGGAATATTCTACATGGATTATAAATAAGGCATGGTATACACCGGAATGTATAAGATTGTTCATTAAGTGCTTATTACAAAATGATTGTCAAAGCAGTAAAAGCAATAGCTGTAAAAAACAATAACCATATACTTGCAATGAATGGTAGGAAACTTAATGGAGAAAAGATCCCCCCAATCAGCAAACTAGAAGATAAATATCTAAGAATAAACTTAATAATAGACATACAGTTTGGACAAAGATAAAGAAAACTAAAATCCTTTACTCAAGTACATAAAATAAGACTTTTAATAAATTAAAAAACATGTAGAAGATTTCATATCTGAAGCAAAACAAGTCACTTAAAATAGGAGCAAGATTTCATAGTTAATTGTGGAGAAAAAAATTTTTGATTGATAACAAAAATTATAAAGATAATTTTATTTTATATATTGGGAATTGTTTTCAAAATGTATTTTCTCCTGTCCTCCATAACTTTGTGTACATATAGGCTAAGGAATGAGGTTGGTTGTCCACAAAAGGGGGGGTAGGATCAAAGATTGTAAAGTAAGAAAGAAGGATGATATCCCTTAGAGCAGTGCTTCTCAGACTTTAATGTGCATTTACCGAAGGATCTAGATTAAATGCATGTTCTGATTCTGTAGGTCTGGTGGGTCCTAAGAGTCTGCATTTCTAAAACATGTCTCAATGATGCTGCATCTGCTGGTCCATGGACTATACTTTGAGCAGCAATGCCCAGTGCAGTGATTCTCTAAGTAAGGTCCCCAGAAATGCAGCACAAGTAGATATGCAGATTCTCAGGCCTTGCCCCAGATATACTGGGTTAGAAACTCTTGGAGTGGAATCCAATAATCTGTGTTCTAATAATGCTTCTAGGTGATTTTGATGCCCCCCTGAAGTTTGAGAATCATTGACCTAGAGCAACTGTCCCTTGACAGGAAGAGAACATAGAAAGTCATTTTGTGTCTGAGTCTCTTTGTGCGTGTATGATTGTGAGTGTGTGTGTGTGAGAGAGAGAGAAAAGAGAGAAAGAGAGAGACTTGATTATCTTAGTTTTGTTAAAAGGTATAACTCTCTGGAGGCAGGGAGTAAGTGATTGAGGAACTATAAGAATACCAGGTGAGTTTGACAGAAAACTCTCAGTAAGGAGGTATTGCTCCTGCTTGTTAGGGAATTTCTAAGCCTCCAGGGAAACCCAATACAGTGCAGGATGGTAAACAGAGATTTATAGAGTGGTGAAACTCATTTAGCATAACCCGATTCCTCATAGACTATGTATGTCTTATAGGACATTCCAAACCTCCATGATGGTCATGAAGGGAGCCAAGAGAGCCTATTGTGGGATTTGGTGTGGAAAATGTTGCTTTAGAGAGGGACAAAGAGACCCTTAGAAGAGGTTGAAAGGTGACTTGCCCATACTGGGAAGAGGATGAGTGTGGCGGCCGGACTCAGATATTTCATAGGGTTGGTTACTGCTGAGGCAAGGGCATTATTATTAGAGATAGCTAAGTTGCCCAGGAACCATCACAGAACTTTGCCTGTGCCTGCAGACCAGACCAAAGTTATCTGTCATAGTGAGGGCAGAGCTGCAGGCTCAGAGATGGGGGTTGGGGTGGGGAAGGGCATGGGGAGGCAGCACTTGCTCCTTACTCGTTCTCCAGTTCCTTGACATGGAGGATACAGAGGCTTTTCTATGCAAAATCACCATCTGGGCAAAGGAAAAGAGACTGGAAAGAGAACCAAAGAAACATGAAATCAAACTAGAGAATCTGAATGTAGAGTTGCATGAATATTTATAAACATTGTTTTTAAACAAAATGAGATGTAGTTGCTTCTAATTGTTCACCTTTTTTTCTGCCTTTAGTAGGATCTGGGGAGTCCAGAAGAGTAAAGAAAACTACACTTATTTTTATATATCTGAGTTTAGAGTGCAAATTTCAACCCCAGTATTTTTATACAAAAATTAGGTAGTAGTAATAACGATGCATCAATTCATAAAGTGAACAAATAATGTTTGGTTTTATTTTTTTACATACATTTCCCAGTAATATTGACATCCTTAATTTAGTATTGTTTTGAGCTGTAATAAATTGGTTTGAAAATTCAATGGAAGAAATACATGGGTAAGAATAGAAAAAATTTGTTCTCTGCCCAGTGGAACTGTGAATAAATTTATTCTTTTGGTACTTCATGAATTCTGCTGTATGGGTTTAAATGCCACATATGCTACTTTCTACATTAGTTTCCACATCTTAAAAATAGGTAATAACACATTTCTAATCATGAAGAATTGTTTTAAGTATTAATGGAATTCACAGACTTCCCACAGTGCCTGGCAGATAAGTGCTAAGTGTTAGCTAGCTATTGTCATTTTTTTCTGTTTTTCTTTCCCAAACTTTCCACAGTAATTTTGTATTTTCTCTAAATATGGATGTTGTAAAAGTGAAATAAAGATTACCAGCAGAAATCTTGATTTAGCATGGGGTTTTAAGGTATTTACTGCTTTGGGTATTTCAGTTAAAGATAGTAAAGTATTTCTATATTTTAATTTTTTTCTTGAAAGGAAGCAGAAAACTGTTGAGATTTGTGCTCCCTTTTCCTGATAAACTATGTCCGACAATTTTGTACGTACACCATTCTGAGAATTTCACTGGCACCCTCAATTTCATTTTTCATGGTCATTTGAAGGAAACGAAAAGACTATAGCTTCAACCAGTTAATATGAGTAAAACACCTGACAGAAAACAATTTCAGTATTTCAGTGACTTTGAGGTGATTTGGTGGCTTACGTTTTCACTATCTTTCAATCATAATTAAAAATTAAAATTTTATGTAATTAAAAGAACTGAGCTTTGACCATAGTTCCAGTAATGTGTAGAGGCAAAAATTGCATAGTAGGCAATCTGAGATAGCATGGAGTTTGCATTTGCCATTTAGAACAGATAATCTTATGGACCTCCTTCTCTTGTCAGGGACAGAAAATAGATTTTTGATGCTATCTAATATTGATTGAACTGCCGCATAACTGATGGAGCAAGATTTGAAGGGTACTGTTTTAAGCAAGCTTGAAGTGCTCTTTTTACATGGTCGAACCATGTGGGGATGAGAAAATAAAACAATTCTAAAAAGAGGGATTTCATTAACTCCCTTAAAGGCAACTCTTGCCTATGAAAACCAAACTTATCAATTATTTGAGGTTACTTGGAAGGGTTATTTTAGAGGTGTGGTAGAGGAGAGATAATATGTGAAGACTGGGAGACTCGGTTTTTTTTCCTCCCCTGAGTCAATTTACATCTAATCTGTGCAGTCTGTGGAGCTTGATGGCTTTATGCTAGCTAACTCTTATCTCCTTATTGATATTTTACTTATAATGGACCTAACAAAGTTTTTAACCTAAGAAAAATGGACCATAGGAAAATAGCAGTTATTCAGCCTTAGGGAAAAATTATTTAAATTATTTAGATATAAAAATATTTATTTTAACATTGAAAGGAGGAGAAAAGCTAATAAAAAAACTCTAATTGAAGTAATATTTCTAGATAACTTCCTATACAGATAGAAGAATAAATAAACTCCAGAATTCAGTTGTTTCTTGGCTTAGTATTTAATGGACTCCTACAATCTCTTTCCTTAAATAAGTGGCCTGATTAGATTTCAGATATAATTAAGTGGTAGTTTTGAGGGCAACATTTCACAAATACAATTTTATTATAAGAAATGTTCATTGAAAATAGCACTCCATTTTATTACTAAATGGAACAATTTCAGTGTCTATAATTATTCTTTTTCACATTCCTTAAGAACCATGGGCTTAGGATCTGTTATTTTGTCTGTATATAAAACATTTTCCTATTCATTCAAGAATATATACATGTATATATTATGCATATATATATTCTGTTTCAAAACTAATTTTTTATGAGCAGAAAAACAGCCAAATTGATTTCAATAGAAGCCTACTGTAATTGAATGTTTCAGAATTTATAGATATGTAAGTACATATATATAACACATATATAATGTTTTAGAATTTCTGAAAATATGGTCTTAAGTACTATCATGTTTTCAAAGATGCTGTTTGGCTTATTACTTTTACTTTGGTCCAAACAGAAGGGCGGTAAAAATATGAATACCAAATTTGGTGGAACACAGAATAACAGCAAATACAATGTTTTTTACTAAATTAAGAGGCTTGTGGTATAAGGATGTAACCTGAATTGATGTGGTGCACACAGGATTCATCCTTGTATCCAAATAGTTGACATACAGTAAAATTCACCTGTTTTTATTTTTAAATTATTTTAGTAAATTTATTTATTTTATTTATTTATTTTTGGCTGTCTTGGGTCTTTGTTGCTGTGCTCAGGCTTTCTCTAGTTGCGGCGAGCGGGGGCTACTCTTCATTGCGGTGCTCAGGCTTCTCATTGCTGTGGCTTCTCTTTGATGTGGAGCACAGGCTCTAGGTACGCGGGCTTCAGTAGTTGTGGCTCACGGACTCTAGAGCACAGGCTCAGTAGTTGTGGCACACGGGCTTAGTTGCTCCACGGCATGTGGGATCTTCCCGGACCAGGGCTCCAACCTGTGTCCCCTGCATTGGAAGGCAGATTCTCAACCACTGTGCCACCAGGTAAGCCCCGATTCACCTGTTTTAGTGTACAGATCTGACTTTGAAGAAACAGCCATATAACCACTAATAATTTTCAATTTGATATATTAAAGTGAATAATCTTTTTAAACAACCTTCTTTCCTGCTTATAAACGTGGTAAATGTGTCATGTATGAAACACTGAAAACCTCAAAGGAAAATAAGGAAAACCACTCAATATCTATACCCCCAAAACATCATGATTAATAATTTGGTGTCTATACTTCCAAATTTTTTTCCATGTGTATTTTATATTTTACCAAATTGTACTGTGATGTGCATGCTGCTCTGTGGGGTTTTTTTTCTATAAAAGATTCTGATTACTTTCCTTAAATATTACTTAAATAAGTGAATTAAATATTACTTAAAATTTTCCATAAGTATGACTTTTTTTTTTGCGGTACATGGGCTTCTCACTGTTGTGGCCTCTCCCGTTGCGGAGCACAGGCTCTGGACGCGCAGGCTCAGCGGCCATGGCTCACGGGCCCAGCCGCTCCGCGGCATGTGGGATCTTCCTGGACCGGGGCACGAACCCGTGTCCCCTGCATCGGCAGGTGGACTCTCAACCACTGTGCCACCAGGAAAGCCCTGACTTTTTAACATTAAAAAAAATTATAACACTTCCCTATATGTGTAGAACATAGTTTATCTAGCGCTTTCCCTATTGTTAGAGAATTGTATTTTTTCGAATTTATTCCTATCAAAATCTATACTGGTAACAAATGTCTTTGTGTCTATTTTCTTAAGATATCTTTAAAGAAGTAGAATCACTTGGCTAAAATGTACACACACACATTTAGATTATACTTGCGCCTCTCTTAAAAATTTATTCCAATTAAAAATGTTTATTGTTATAATTCTGAAAGAAGACAGTGAGTAGGGGCTTGAATAGAGACAAAAACCAGTTTCCCTAACCTAAGTAGGAAGAAAAAATATAGCAGATTAAAGGAATTTTTTTTTCCTGTCTCAGGCTAAACTCACAAAGAAAAAAAAAGAAGTGATAGGGCTATATGAAAAGTCAATTGAAGGCTTTATCACAGTGGTCCTCATCCAGAGGTAATTTTTGCTCCCTGTCTCCCAACTTTGGAAAATGTCTGGAGAGATTTTTGGTTGTCACAACTGGGAGGGGTTGGTACTGGCATCAGGTGGGCAGAGGCCAGGGATGCTGCTAAATATCTACAATTTATACAACACTGCCCTGTCCCCTGAAAAACAAACAAAACAACAAGAAATAGTACTGAGGTTGAGCCCAAAATGTTAATAATACTGAGGTTGAGCAAATTTCCTTATCAGCAACTGAATGAAAGATGAGAAAGAGCTCATAGTAAGGACAAATGCTGTCAAATCTTTCCTTGAAAACTACTTCAGAGGTCTTAGACTGAAACTTCAAGAGCTGACATTGGCAATTAGAAATCCTGAGTAGGTGTATGCACAAGCAGGAAGGTGATAGGTCTGATATCTGATGGGGAACTTTAAAAAAAAATTAAATAGATATAGCTCACAAATATATTAGAAAGGAGCGGTCAATAGGCATTCATTTTACTACAAGCTTTGCTTCACAGGTTATTTCATTGAACATTTCTGTGTTAGTACATATGTGTAGATCATTGGGTTTTACATTTATAGGATTATTTTTAAACAACTTTAAAAATGAGAAAATCATTCAGATGTGGAAGCATGGAGTTCATAGTAGTTTAGTTATGTCTAGATAGCTGATTTATGTGCACAAATCAACTGTTGGTAGCTATTGATATTTCAGAAAAAGTGACTAAGTTCTCTTAGCCGGTTGGTAGGGAGTGTGCCTTGAAAATCCAACTGATTTCAGTGAAAATTGTGTTACAGAGGATTGTTTCAAGGAAATGTTATAAATCATATGTTTGGTCTCAGCAGTGTTTAACCAGCAGCTTTGGGACTATGATTTTTGATACTTTATGAAATAGGGAAGTACCCTCAATTCTCATGTCATGTTACCACCTAGTGTATGAAATAAACAGAAACAAATATTCTGTGTCAGATGAACAAATCTTACAAATAATAGATAACTGATATTCTAAAAGTGAATTGAGCTCTCAAAGTTTCCTCTAGAAGGATAAAGCATGGTAATTAAAATTTCCATCTTAAAGGTGGGAAATAGGGAGAGCTGAAAGACTAAAACAAGCAGAATACTTTTTATTAATTGCCTACTTTATTATTACATAATCTTTGTCAATAGATAAGTCAGACTTCTGTTCTATGGATGGGGATATTAAGGTACAAAGTTGAAAATGTTTAGAAAAAGTATTACTGTATTCTTCTGTCTCATTGGGTTTTGCAGAAATCAGCTATAGAACTTGTTATGTAAATTCAGTGTAGATTGACACAACCTCCTTGTAAGTTAAACATTTTGATAATCAATGGTTAGGGTTTGTTTCCCATCTAACCAAATATAACTCCCAGTTGATGTACAATTGTGTCTTAAGCCATCTCTCTTTAATTTATATCCTGATACCTTGATGATACAACAGATGAGATGGATGGGAAATAATTGAGGCCAATCTCATACTGAGGACATAAATGAGTTAGAATTGGCCAAGAGAAGCAAATATCTCCTTTGTCTAATTATTGTAGAAATGAACAATTCTGTATCAACCTAGTATGTCAAAACCAAAGTATTCTAGTTGACTAGGGTGGACATTCTTTGAAATTCAGATAGATAATATTAAATAATTTCATTGCCAATTTGTATCAATTTGTTTAATTACCTTGGGATAGATTTTGCAGGCAGGCAGTTTGGAAAGCAGTGCTTCTAAAAACATTTAGAGCAACAAGAATAATGCTGGATATTCTTCTATTATCAGGAAGACAAGTATTGTCACTTGTTCTAAATTTGTACTTATAAAATAAATTCTTCCACGCTCTGCTGTGTTAAAATGGGACCTCAGTCAAGATCTGGCTCAGGAATTTTTACTCAAGCAGAATATTCTGCCTTTGTAGTATGGATGATCCCTTTAGTATAGTAATAATGATTTTGCATTTTTACATGTGCCAGAATTATTAACCAGAACTTAGTATATTCTTTTTTTTTTTTTTTTTGCTGTACGCAGGCCTCTCACTGTTGTGGCCTCTCCCGTTGCGGAGCACAGGCTCCGGAAGCACAGGCTCAGCGGCCATGGCTCACGTGCCCAGCCGCTCCATGGCATGTGGGATCTTCCCGGACCAGGGCATGAACCCGTGTCCCCTGCATCGGCAGGCGGACTCTCAACCACTGCGCCACCAGGGAAGCCCAGTATATTCTTAATGTATTAATTTTTTCAGGTGAAATAAGTCCTCTTTAAATAAATAAAAGCAGCAATAACTTATTTAAATAATAAATCAGGCTCTTTGCCTTTATGACTTTTTAAGAAATTTAGATAAGATTTTGCCACATTTTAATGAAATAACAATGGAACAACTTTATTATGAAATAGATAACACTTCTCTTTTCTACTATATCTTTAAATTTTATTCTCTTTTCAAAGAGAAGTTGAAGTAGAATGATGACACAAAAATATTAAATAATATAGACCCTGTATAAATAATGCAATCTCTTTAAAAGAGGCTTAATTATATCCATATAATTATAGTATTTATATAAAAATGAATGCATATTGCAAAAGCACCGAATATATTTTCATTTTTATTCAGTTAACTAGGGGCTATTCAACAGCTTCTTTAAAAAGAATCTAGTGAAATATCTCCCTTTAAATTTCAAAAATATTTCAAAGTAGTAAGTGAAGTTTTGTCCTCTATCTCACAGAGTCCTGAAAAATTATTACCTAGGACAGTGTAATATAGAAACTCACAATCTACATTTAATTGAACTGTACTTCTCCCAAGTAGGGTGCTTTTGCTAAAAAAGTAAACATAATACCAACATTATGACTAAATGTTGAAAAAAAAAAAAGTACTAACGTTTCCTTTGTATAAAGATCATGCTGTGTTTGATGGCATGTTTAGCAGCCCTCAACTGTTGATGGTAATTTAATATTGAACATGTAAAGGATAGCATTTGCTCCACATTGTCTTTGAAGTGTGAGTTCCATCCTTCTTAATATATAAAAGAGGTAATTTCACCCTTGTCCAGATAGAGAAGGTGTACTTAAAAGGCAAATTTTTATCGTTTGACTGTTGCTTCCTTCGGCCTGTGCACAATTGCTTAGAGGGCTTAGACTAGGTGGGAAGAAACCCTGAGGTCAAGCAATTTTTTTGCATTTATATAGAAACCCACTTTTGAAAAGATAACTGACAGTGTAGAGCCATACATAATAAAGCCAAATGATTATGCTGATGTTTACAGGCAATCAAAATGATCTTAGATTGAATATTGATACTTTGGAAGTAATAAAAAATTGAGAAAGTAAATGAGAGTAAGTGCTTTTAGGTGTTTTATCAGGATGCTGAATGAAAGAGAAGATAATTTGTGAGGAAATAGGTAGCTTCTTCAATGTGATGCAATAACAGCACTGAAAACTTTCTCAGTTTTACTTTAGAGTATGGAGGACACATACAAGATGACTTTTCAGAACATAGCTTTTTATTTTTTACTTATTTTATTTAATGTTGAGGAAAAGAGCAGCAGCCTTCCAGCAAAACTGACCTTCTAAAGTAAATTCAAATTCTTAACATGCTCTGTTTTAGTGCAACGTAGCACGGCTCACTAGAGCAAGTCAGATGAGAAGTTAGAGGATAAGAAGTTCAATTCCAGACCCTGTAACTAAGTTGCTAGGCAATCTTGTGGGCTTGGAATAACAGAGCCTGAATGCCTTCTCTAAATGGCTGTGAAAGATAATATAACTTATTATACCAATGAAGATGACCTACTAAAAGGATTTTAGTCCTTGGCAATATTAAGATGAAGATATGCAAAATAAGTACACTTTAATTTGAAAACTTTTGCAATCAGTGTGCACAATTTCCACAAAGATATGAATATGTACTACAGAATACCTAAGTTTGGGACCAGGGTGCAACAAAGGATGATGGAATGGGTATTTCTTATACTGTTTAAAAGTTCTGGTTTGAACTGTTGTTATGAGCTTTCATCCTAGCACTGCCTCTAATGACACGGCTTAATCTCTAGTCTCACATCAGGATGACGACTGTGGCAGTTCCTAGTCTCACAGAGGTGATGTAAGTCTTAATTAATGTTTGTAAAAACATTTAGGAGCCATGGATGAGAAGAGTTATTGAAAAGGGGAGGTGATGTTATTATAAGAAATGACAGCATATTGTCTTGTATTACACTAATATGACAACAATATGTTATTCCATTATTCATAATAAGTATAACCGAGCTACTATCCAACATGATGAGCACATTTCAAATTTTCATGTAAATGAATTCACAGATTATAAATTTCTCATAGGCTCTGTCTATGTGCAAAGGAACCAAACCGTTATTGTCTTTCTCTATTGTAATGTTTTCCTGAATGAATGCACTATAATCATTAATGGAACAAGAGAATCAGAATGTTTCCGATTTGGAAATCTGTGTCAATCATGCTTCCAAGTAGGCACAATTGGCTTGTCAGTTCAAACATAGTTTAGAATGCTTCTGTGTCAATACTAGTAGATTTTTTTTGGCTGTAAGATTTTGGTATGGTTATGTATTCTGTTCTAAACAGTAATACTTTCTCTGGTAGCTACCAAGAGGATCAAAATTAGCCTTGAAACTTGTGTAGGCAGCAAAAGTTGACTAGTTATGGTATCAGAAAAACTGACTTGGCATTTCAAACCTCAGCTTTGTCTGCTATGAACTTTGAAAAATATTTTTAGGGATTTTCTAAAGCTCAAATTCAACAATGCATGTGAATTGTAACTCAAGACTCAAAAATAAACTATCCATTATATTTAGAAGGAAGGGCTAACACAGTTTCTAAATATATCCAGAATCTGACTACTTATCATTAGCTCTACTGTTGCCATTCTGGCCTACATCGTAATATATCTCCTGGATTCCTGAAATTGACTTGTAAGTGGTTTCCTGGCTTCTACTCTTGTTCACTTTTAGTCTTTTCTTAGCGCTATAGCTAGAGTGATTTTTTTAAAAATTAAATATAGGAATTCACCGGTGGTCCAGTGGTTAGCACTCCGTGCTTTCAAGGCTGATGGCCTGAGTTCAATCCCTGGTCGGGGAATTAAGATCCCACAAGCCGCAAGGTGTGGCCAAATAAAAAAAATTAGGTATGTCACACCTTTTGAAATGGTCCCATAATTCCTGATGTTCTGAGTTTTTGTTTGGGGTGTGTATGTGTGTGTGTGTGTGTGTGTGTGTGTTTCATTCATTTTTATCTTTGCATTTCATTTTTGGAAGTTTTTATTGACATATCTTTAAGCTCATTGATTCTTCCCTCAGCTATGTCCAGTCTAGGAATGGGCCCATTAAAGGTATTCTTCATTTTAGTTTATGGTTCCAGCATATTCTGCACCAGGTACAGTGTCAGATATGACACTGGATTCATCTGCGTCTCTAGATTTAGGGTGGAAGTTTGCTTCCTCCTACATTATCTTCTTCATGGATCTTAGACTTTCCTTCACCCTGCTTCATCATTCAGTATTTGTTCTCTTTATCAGAAATATACTATGCATTTAAATTTTTTTTCTGTAAAAGAACTTTATTATTATTTTAATGCCATCTTGGGAAAGAAAGTTATTAAATAGTTTTTCTCATAACCATCTTGACTAGGTACTTCTCAATGTATTTTCTTTAGAAATGATCACTTGGTTGCCTCTTGCTTGCAAGACGATTGAAATATTGAGTATTGGAAGTAATGGAAGGGAAGAGGAGCATATGACTGTCAAGTATTGAATGTCTGCTATATTTCATGCATTTTGTTGGATGCGTGAAGTGGGAAATGTGTAACTAGACAATATTATTATCTTAATTTTCCATATCAGTTTCCTGAAGTTTAGAGAGATTAATTACCTTGATAATTTCACATACTATCAGGTTACACCAAGAATCATAACTTAATGTTCTTTTCACTATTCAGTTCTGTCTTCACATCATACAGTATCTACAAGTCTAGACTATGAGTTTTTACTGGTTTGGTTTATTGTACATATAATTGCAACACACTTCTTTCAAGACATTAGTGCAGAGATTTCTATAGCAAACTGATGCAGTAAAGATAAAACTATTTTAGAAATCAATTAATTTAAAATATCACCAAAAAACTCTTAAGCATAGACAATTTTAATATTAAACATCATATCAGTTTATTTCTTAGAGTGCTTTGCAGTAATACGAACAAGCTATTTTTCTCTTAATAACTATGTTAATATTGCTGTTTTCCAATTTGAAGATGAAATTGAGTCAGAACTCTGTGCCTCATATTCCCCTAACTCTCTTCATAAATTAAATTCAGCAAATTTCTTTACTAGTGTTGTCTTTTTCAACAGGGTTTTCAAGAGTTCTAGGCCATAGCTACATTTTCTTTAGCCTTAACTCTTCCATCTTGCTCCAGGAAAATACAGGATATGTTATGGGAAAATGCCTCATTTCTTTTTAAAGTGATACAATATTGATAGGGAGCTCAAAAGTGAAATATATGATGTAGCACACACCCTGATCCCCATGTCTTTTCTCCATTCAATTACTGCTTTGTACTTTGTGGAATATTCACCCTAAATGGGTTTGTAACATTATTTCTTTATATGCATGGTTCTATAGAAGTGAAATTATTGACATTCAAGAGCCCAGTCTCAGGATGACCCTATCTACCTAATGATACTATTAAAATTGAAAAACGTCATTAAATTCATCTTAGAAACAAAAATTATTAGTTTTATTTAAAAATAGAAAAGTTTTATCTTGGAATAGTTTAAAATTATAATCTATTAATTTGCTCGATAGTTTTGAACAGTCAAGTTATTTAGTATATTTTCATAGAACTTTACCTTGTTTTCTAGTATTACTTAACTACTATTAATAGTTAATGATGATAATAGATAGATTTTCACTTAGCTTTCTTTAGAGCTCTTGGCATTTTCTCTCAATATTTAATCCTTTGTCATCAATGTAAATAATGAGACACTCGAAGAGCTGATTAAGTTTTAACTTCTCCTAAAAGCAATAAAAATCAGAGTAGTTATCATCTCTATTTAATAATCCTCTTTGCTTCTCCTCCCTGTGTCAATGCTGGATCAGAAATTTACTATCTAATTAGTATTAAATATTTTACACAGGGATTCCCAAAGAGGGTTCAGTGTAATTTCATGAGCTAGGCTAATATCCAACAAAATATGAGGTTTCATTAGCTATCATTTGGAGGGTTGTTGTGCAACTCAATTTATTTTTAAATTTTTACAAAATATTTTAGTGGGAAAGGATGTAAGGGAATCACTTGACCCTCTACTCAATATAACAATTCACTTTTTAGTATTTCTTGCTAGTTAGCATCTAGCCTTTGCTTGACCATTTATGGTGTTTATTGTCTCTCCCTTGAGGTGGTCTTATCCATCATGGGGCAACCATAAATGTTAGGAATCACTAGCTAAATTTGCCTGTTTATAATTTCTACCAATAAGCTCTCATTCTGTACTATGAAGCCACATTGCATGTTTACTTTAGCAGATTTTATTACATGTGATAATTATTTGTAAGAGTATAAATGAGGGAAGACAAATGTGTGGTTACTTAAAGAAAACGAAGAAGATATCTAAGGTTTTGGAAGAAGAAGCAGAGGTAGAGATTGTGTGATTTCCTCTCATTGAAGTGGCAGAGAAGAAAGGATATTTGATTACCAACTAGATTAAATATACTTCCAGATGATATATTCTGATATATTTAGGGTAATAGAAGTGGAGCAGAGGATGCTGCATCTGAGATAACATATGTCAATGAAGAAAACAAAGAAAACAAGGAGATTGGGAATCTTAATTATGGGCATGGTCATCAGACCAGAGTTTGCCATAAGTTCATGAAATCTTTCCAGGGAACAGAGCCAACTGAAGTAGAATAAATTAGATGTGTGTTATCTAGTAACTTAGGATTTTTGTTATTAGTCCTTTATTACTTGTGTCACATTTGTATTTCATATTGAATTAGCAAACTTGAAATTACTGTAAATAATTAGAAGAATGTTTATTAAATCAGCAGTAGAATACTGATTATGAGATTTGTGTCCTTTTACATGTTTCTGAGGGAGTCAATAAATGTTCCTTCTACCAGATGCCAACTTTTATTTAGTGGCTTTGTCTTGTAAGATATTAAGAAGCTTAAGAAGATATTAAAAAGCGTAACTGGTGGTCGTTTCTCACTGTCAGTGGTAGAAAATGCTAGATGATATAATATCTATTACCCTCTCCTACTTTACTAACAGAAGCCGGCCCAGTTAAAGGACTGCATTTTTCAAATATCCTTAGAATTATGGGTAGCCAATGAGATATGAGTGCAAGATGTGGTGTTGGTGTTTCTAGAGGAATTTTTTTTTTTTTAAAGCATGTGGACTCATTTGGGAGGGTGTGCCCCTTTCCCTTTCTCTCCTCTTCTTGCTTCCTGTCTCAAACTAGATGGCTAACACTTAAGCGATTATCTTGGACCATGAGGCAAAGTTGTCAATGGAAGCCAGTTCTAAAGATTAATGTGTATAAACAGGCTTAACTTGGATCCCAGTGCCTGTGGAATTGCCATATCAGCTCCGGACTCTGTACATCTGAACTTTTCCTACTATAAGGAAAAATGAACATCTGTCTTGCTTAAACCACTGTTATTTTGGGCAGGGTATTCTGTTCTATGCAGACAACTGTAATTCTCCCTGATGAGTACCCAAAATGAAATAGTTGTTGTGAGAAAATGGCTCACGGGAAGGTAAGGCATTGCTACTGTTTCTAAATATAATATTACAGGATTTGCTGGCTCCTAGAAACAGACATGTCACATTGTCTAAGGATAATAGCAACCTTGCTGAGGTTGATGGAAGGCTAGGTAGCATCATGCATAAGTCCACAGGCTTGGGAGCATAGAGACCTGAATTGAATTCCAACTCTGTCACTTTTTGGGTAACTCTGGGAAAGTTGCATAACGTCTTTAAGCCTCATTTTTATCAGCTACAAATTGGATGTAATAATAATTTCTACCTTGTAGGTTTGTTGTGAAAATTATATGAGCTAATGTATATAAAGAATTTAGCACAGTGCCTAGAACTTATTAGAGGTTAGATGTTATTATTGACAATGTCTTTGTTATCAGTTAAAGGTAGATTAATTCCTTCCTGATTTATTGATTTGTTCCATATCTATTCCCAGTATCCATTATGTTCAGCATTGCTCCTGTCCTAACCTCCTTTCTTAATAGTGATTGATTCACAGGGAGTGATGGGGCAGGGTAACCAATAAGCAGTACTTAGTAGCTTTAGGAATTTTTTTTTTCTATTTACCAAATTCAGGGAGTGAAATTTATAAGAGTGAAACTTTAAACATTACAGGCTTGTATTTTGCTTGATTGTTAGTAATTAATTATGAATCACAAGATTCAAGAAGTGAAGTACATATATTTATTTTGCAAATATAAAATTCTATAGTATTTTAAATTATAAAACTTGAAGAAACTGAGATTTTCTCTGCACAGCTTGTTGATGCATTCTCCTTAAGGCCTAATTCAAAGTCCTATGTGGGTCAGTTTCCATTCAGTTGTTTATTTTATGGTCTAGGTTAGATAATTTCCTGAACTATCAATACCTCCAAATTTGGATTTGGTTATTGGATTTCCTGCCCCTTCCTCTGGCTCAATCTGACCAATGGATAGGGCCCTTACACTTTTGCATCAAATTTTAGAGTCAAGGCCACATGTCTTATTATATCACATTACCTGAGAGAAGTTTAATAGAGACACAAAGTCATGGAATATCCTGAATAGATTGGACTCTTAGCTGGTTCTTAGCTTGGATTAGTATTTTTTTAAAAAATTCTGGCTTAAAAACTTTAAGCTTTTGGTTAAAAGCTTAAAAGGTTGAAAACTTTCTGGTTGAAAGCAAAGAATATGGACTTCCATAGGCTTGAAGACGACATTGGTGGTTCAAACCCTTTTCATCTGTCAACTGACTGAGATATGTAGGTGGACAATATGTCAGGTAAGGTTTATTTTAAGACGGTTGGAAAACTTCCAGTTACTTAGCTGTCAGCCCAAATATTTGAAAAAATTTAGTTAAATATTTGGTTACTGATAACTTATTTGGGTTTATTTGAGAGGTACATTCTCATTAAAATATTCCTTAAAGAAAGCTGTTTACTATAAACGACAATCACTGTTCTCTCTATGGGCATCTCAAATTCAGAAACTGTGAAATGATTCTTACAACCTTGTTAGTTCTGTAACAGAAAAGTTTTGATAGTTGCTTGATCAAAGCAACACTTTGAAGCACATTCAGAAGTTATATGTGGACATGTGATAAACAAATCTCTTTCTAACATCAGCAGGACTTGCTCTTCTGTCTGAAGTTGCTAGGATACTATCTTAAAGAAATAACTCATTTGATTAACTGCAAATAGAAATTGCTTTTTTAAAAAAAAAGTTCATACATTTATAATAGTCTAGGTCAGGCATAAATCTATACTAGCTAAATGTTAAGCGTATGATCTGATGACCCTCTTGAATATCGGAAGAAAAGCCATTATTTTTCTTCATAAAATGCATGACACAGAATGACTTTTAGCCATGTTTCACCATAAAAATGAAAACATTATTGGTAAAGGGATATATTCTCTTGCTTTATCCTGGATTTTAGTTCATTGTGAGGATCAATTGAAATGCCACATGCAGAAATACTTTGAACCTATAAAATGAATACACAAATCCAATAATATTTTTAAAAGTGGTGTCATTCTTGGCAAATGAAAATCTTGCCTATTAGCTATCTTGCCTGCTACATATTACCTATGCCTGTTCATTAGCATTTGAGTCCATATTTTAGTCTTGAATAAAAAAGCCCTGTAATATCACAGCAGTGGCCATTATTATGTATTGTTATGGGTAAAGTCATGTCCTAGGCACAACAAACATCTTTCTATGGTTACACAGTTTGGCTAATGGACGGATGGTAACCTTGGTCTTAATATGAACATTGCAAAGCAACTCCACTATATAATAACCTTGCTTGACTATCTTTATATCTGGTGAAGTTCAGATACCACCTTCGGGCATGCAGGGTGAAAGCCAAAAAGGTTATTTAAAACAGCATCCATGGGGAGTTCCCTGGTGGTGCAGTGGTTAAGAATCCAGCTGCCAATGCAGGGGACACGGGTTCAAGCCCTGGTCTGGGAAGATCCCACATGCTGCAGAGCAACTAAGCCCATGAGCCACAACTACTGAGTCTGTGCTCTAGAGCCCATGAGCCACAACTACTGAGCCTGCATGCCACAACTACTGAAGCCCACATGTGTAGAGCCCATGCTCTGCAACAAGGGAAACCACCCCAATGAGAAGCCCATGCACCGCAATGGAGAGTAGCCCCTGCTTGCCGCAACTAGAGAAAGCCCGCATGCAGCAACGAAGACCCAATTCAGCCATAAATAAATAAAATAAAAATAAATTTATATAAAAAACAGCATCCATGATAGAGTCATTTATCCAAATAAATCAAAAGCTGTCAATTTACTTATTAGCTGTTCCCTTATGTGAGACAAAAATTGATTTTTCAAAAGCATTATTAGCTTGATATATTCTTAAAGCAAGGTGATACATTCCATGCATATGGTGTTTCCTGCAGGTGTAGTACTGTGTTAGTCTTTAAAGCTGCTGTAGCAAAACACCACAGACTGGGTAGCTTGTAAACAACAGAGATGTATTTCTCACAGTTCTGGAGACTGGAAGTCTGAGGTCATGGTGCCAGCATGGTCAGGTGAGGACCCTCTGTCCTGGTTCATAGCTAGCAGGTTTTTGCTGTGTCCTTGTATTGTGGAAGGGGCTAGGGATCCCTGAGAGGTCTCTCTACTAATAACTAAGAATACTAATACCATTCATGAAGGCTCTACCTCATGACTTAAGGACCTCTCAGAGGTCCCACCTTTTAATACCATCACATTGGCCATTAGTGTTTCAACATATGAATTTTAGAAAAAACTTCAGTCTAACAGTCTCCGCCTTTTGATTGGGTTGTTTAATCTATTCATATTTAATGTTATTATTACTAAAGTTGTATTTACATCCACCATTTTATTTTTTGTTTTTCACGTCTCGCATTTTTTGCTTCTCTATTCTTCCTTACTGTTTTCTTTTGCATTCAATAAATGCTTTCTATTTAGCATTTTAATTTTTTTGACGAGTTTTTCACTATATTTTTTGAGGTTTTTTTTAGTGGTTGCTCCAGGGCTTACCATATACATCTGAGCTTATCAGAATCATCTTCAGGTATATACTAACTTAATTCCAGTGATACATAGAAATGTTATCCTATATAGCTCTATTCCCTTTTCCCCCTTTGTGTGATATTACTGCTATACATATTACACCTATCAGTGTTTTTTTGTTTTTTGGCTGTGTCAGGTCTTAGTTTTGGCACATGGGATTTTTGTTGAGGCATGAGGGGTCTTTGTTGTGGCGTGGGGGCTTCAGGGTGCATGGGCTCTGTAGTTTGTGACACACAGGCTCTCTAGTTGAGAAGCGTAATCTCAGTAGTTGTGCTGCATGGGCTTAGTTGCCCCATGGCATGTGGGACATTAATTCCCCGACCAGGGATCGAACCTGCATCCCCTGCATTGGAAGGTGGATTCTTTACCACTGGACCACAAGGAAAGTCCCCATAGCTATTTCTTAGTGAAAATGGCTTTGTTCTTACCCATGACCTTTATGCTGTTATTGCCAAATGTATTACAGATATATTACATTTCTATACATTATAAGACCAACATTATGTCATATACATATTATTTTATTAAATTGCTTTCAAATAACTTATGAGAAGGAAGAAAAATGCATCTGTATTCTTTTTAAAATATAATTACTTAATTACCTTTACTAGTACTCTCTGTTCTTATGGATTTAAATTACTATCTGGGTTTACTTGCTTTAATCCTGAGGAACTTCCTTTAGTATTTCTTGTAAAGCAGGTCTGTTAGCAACAAATTTTTTTGTTTGTTTATTTTTTTGTAGTTTTTAAAATGTAGCTATATGTATGTGTGAAAGTAAACAGAAATACACACATTTCATAAGTAATAATTTAGAAGTCTCTATAACAAACTGACATTTTTGTTGGCACATAATAATCTAGCTATGTCCAGATGCACAATAATTCTGATATTTGAATTTACAGCTACATTTTAATTGGCTGGCCTTTTGGATGCATTGGGCAGGCAAACATTTTTGAATCCTGATTCATCCCAGTTCTTTAGGGCATCAAAATGCCTCATTAAAATTAATATACAGATTCTTTTACATAGTTTATGTCACTGACGAGTATGCAAAGTGGGTAGCACTGACAGTGTATGGAAAACATTTGAAATTCTCATTTTTGTTTTGCTAAAGGTTAGATTCCTGGCTTGAACAGTTTACATTTTTTGAGACCACAAAGACACTTACTAAGAAGTTGTATACTTATCAAATCTGCAGATTTTATTTCATGCAATATCATATCATTCCTAATAATTATTCAGATGGTGCTGTATAAAATTACTTAAGAAGTTACTTGGAAGGCCTAGAGCTGTAAATACTTTATATTCTGGTTGTGGAGTGTTTTATGTGAAGACAAATCTGCATGAGCCAGAAGGCGAATTTAATCCTTATTTGTTATCTGGGAACTCTGTGTTTGTTGATATGCATGGAGTACTGCTTTAATACTTATAATTAGTAATTTGATTAATTAAAGGTAAATTCCTGAGGGACAATGATTCTTATATACCCTTCTTGATATTAATTGATTTAATATATTGCTCACTCCAGTACTAGTTTTTTCAGTCCCATGAGTGACCTTTCTGAAGCAATCTGACATGTGTAATGCATAATAATGATAATAATGACAGTTACTTGGTTTTACTTTATGCCTTCCTTCTGAGGAGCTCACAGTACTTTAATTTTCACAATTAATTAATTTTCACAATTTTTCACAATTAATTTTCATAAAATCTCTGTAATGTGGTAGAAATCATATAGGAGAGGGAGCAATAGCACTTCAGGAAATAGAGACATTTCTATCTGAGGTGATGGTAAATGGGATTGTTTCCATAATCTCTCTTTTTTATTTTTTGTTGTTAGTGTATAGGAATGCAAGAGATTTCTGTGTATTAATTTTGTATCCTGCAACTTTACCAAATTCATTGATGAGCTCTAGTAGTTTTCTGGTAGCATCTTTAGAATTTTCTATGTATAGTATCATGTCATTTGCAAATAGTGACAGTTTTACTTCTTCTTTTCCAATTTGGATTCCTTTTATTTCTTCTTCTTTTCTGATAACTGTGGCTCAGACTTCCAAAACTATGTTGAATGAAAGTGGCAAGAGTGGACATTCTTGTCTTGTTCCTGATTCTAGAGGAAATGCTTTCAGCTTTTCACCATTGAGTATGATATCAACTGTAGGTTTGTTGTATATGGCCCTTATTATGTTGAGGTAGTTTCCTTCTAAGCCCACTTTTTGGAGAGTTTTTATCATAAATTGGTGTTGAACTTTGTGAAAGGCTTTTTCTGCATCTATCGAGATGATCATATGGTTTTTATTATTCAATTTGTTAATGTGGTGTATCACATTGATTGATTTGCCTCTACTGAAGAATCCTTGCATCCCTGGCATAAATCCCACTTGATCAGGGTGCATGATCCTTTTGCTAGTATTTTATTGAGGATTTTGCTAGTATTTGCTAGTATTTTATTGGGGATTTTTTTGGATTTACTAGTATTTGGTTTGCTAGTATTTTATTGAGGATTTTTGCGTCCATGTTCGGTTTGCTAGTATTTTATTGAGGATTTTTGCGTCCATGTTCATCAGTGATATTGGCCTGTAATTTTCTTTTTTTGTGATATCTTTGTCTGGTTTTGGTATCAGGGTGATGGCCTCATAGAATGAGCTTGGAAGAGTTCCTTCCTGCTCAGTTTTTTGGAAGAGTTTCAGAAGGGTGTGTATTAACTCTTCACTAAATGTGGAATAAGCCTACCTAAGGAGGCAAAAGACCTGTCTCAGAAAACTATAAGATACTTATGAGAGAAATCAAAGATGACACAAACAGATGGAGACATATACAATGTTCTTGGACTGGAAGAATCAATATTGTGAAAAGACTGTACTACCCAAAGCAATCTACAGAGTCAGTGCAATCCCTATGAAATTACCAAGGGCATTTTTCACAGAATTAGAACAAAAAGTTTACAGTTTGTATGGAAACACAAAAGAACATGAATAGCAAAAGCAATCTTGAGAAAGAAGAATGAAGCTGAAGAAATCAAGCTCCTTGACTTCAGATTATACTACAAAACTACGGTCATCAAAACAGTATGGTACTGGCACAAAAATAGAAATATAGATCAGTGGAACAGGATAGAAACCCAGAGATAAACCCACACACCTATGGCCACCTAATCTATGATAACGGAGACAAAAATACACAATGGAGAAAAGACAGTCTCTTCAATATGTGGTGATGGGAAAACTGGACAGCTACATGTAAAAGAATGAAATTAGAACACTCCCTAACACCATACACAAAAATAAACTCAAAATGGATTAAAGACCTAAATGTAAGGCCGGATACTATAAAACTCTTAGAGGAAAACATAGGCAGAACACTCTTTGACATAAATCACAGAAAGATCTTTTTCGATCCACTGCCTAAAATAATGGAAATAAAAACAAAAATAAACAAATGGGACCTAATGAAATGTAAAAGCTTTTGCATAGCAAAGGAAACCATAAAGAAAACAAAAAGACAACCCTCAGAATGGGAGAAAATATTTGCAAACAAAGCAACTGACAAGGTATTAATCTCCAAAATATACAAACAGCTTATGCAGCTCAGTATCAGAAAAACAAACAACCCAAGAAAAAATGGTCAGAAGACCTAAATAGACATTTCTCCAAAGAATACATACAGTTGACCAAAAAACACATGAAAAGATGCTCCACATCACTAATTATTAGAGAAATGTAAATCAAAACCACAATGAGGTATCACCTCACACCGGTCAGAATGGCCATCATCAAAAAATTCTACAAACAATAAATGGTGGGGAGTGTGTGGAGAAAAGGGAACCCTCCTACACTGTTGGTGGGAATGTAAATTGGTACAGCCACTATGGAGAACAGTATGGAGGTTTCTTAAAAAACTAAAAATAGAACTGCCATATGACCCAGCAATCACACTCCTGGGCATATATCAGGAAAAAAACATAATTCGAAAGGATGCATGCACCCCAGTGTTCATTGCAGCACTATTTACAATAGCCAGGACATGGAAGCAACCTAAACGTCCATTGATAAAGGAGTGGATAAAGAAGATGTGGTATATATATATACAATGGAGTGTTACTCAGCCATAAAAAGGAATGAAATAATGCCATTTGCAGGGACATGGATGGACCTAGGGATTGTCATAGGAGTGAAGTAAGTCAGAAAGAGAAAGACAGATACCATACAATACTGCTTATATGTGGAATCTAGAAAAATGGTTCAGATGAACTGATTTGCACAGCAAAGATAGAGTCTCAGATGTAGAAAACAAACTTATGGTTACCAAGGGGGAAGAGGGGTGTGATGAATTGGGAGATTGAGATTGACGTATATACACTACTATGTATAAGATAGATAACTAGAGATTGAGATTGACATGTATACACTACTATGTATAAGATAGATAACTAATGAGAACCTACTGTATAGCACAGGGAACTCAGTGCTCTGTGATGACCTAAATGGGAAGGAAATCTGAAAAAGAGGGGATATATGTATATGTATAACTGATTCACTTTGCTGTACAGAGAAACTTAACACAACATTGTAAAGCAGCTACACTCCAATATAAAAAAAAATTAAAAATATACAACACAGAAAAAAAAAGAAATAGTGGCATTTCTATAACTCATATCTAAGATATCATGATCTAATAGAAAAACATGTCATAGAGTGTTGAAAGACTTAAGTTTTACTTTCATGTCTGTCATTGGGCTCCTTGTGTTCTCTTGGCTAAAATTTTGTACCTTGTTTTCTGTCTCTTTCTTCTTCATCTTTAACTGTTGCTTATAAACAGTCGCTGCTTCTTCTTTAACTGTCGCTTACATCTTTAACCGTCGCTTTCTGACTCAAGTTACCAATTACCACATCTACATTGATCACTAGACAGTTGCCCAATAGACAATTCCATGTGTGATTCACTTTATTAAAATATGTGACTTCTATGGCCCTACTAAGAATCAATCCCTTCTATCCCTAATTAGGATACTGTGAATAAATAAGATTGATACATTAGCACATAAAGATGCACACATATATGCAACCACAGATACAATCCAGTATATGGAGGATAAAGATTCTACTCTAGAATGATCAGGACACAAACCTGCTTGTATTGGGATTTCTGACCTGTGTGTGTATAGGTGGGTGTATTTATAGACGTGTAATTTTTGATGGGAAACAGTCATTTCCATCTATGATGGTCAAGGAATACAACGCATTATAAAGAGAAGGTTCAGTCAGATATATGATACAGGAGATTTTGATAAAATAGTTCATATAATTTCAGAGAAAATATGATAATGTTACTGTTATGGGCTGAATTGTGTCTCCCCAAAATTCATATGTTGAAGCCTTTATCTGTAATATCACAGAATGTGACTATTTGGAAATGGAGCCTTTAAAAGACGTAATTAAATTAAAATGGGGTCATTAGTTTGGGCCCTAATCCAATATGATTGATGTCTTTATAAGAAGAGAGAATTATGACACAAACACAGGGATGACCACGTGAGGGTACAGTGAGAAGGCTGCCATCTTGCAAGCCAAAGAGTGAGGCCACAGAAGAAACCAGTCATCCTGACACCTTGATCTGGGATATCTAGTCTCCAGAACTGTGAGAAAATAAGTTTCTGTTGTTTAATCCACCAATCTGTGGTATTTCGTTATGGTAGCCCTAGATATTTAATACAGTTACCAAGATGAGAGAATCTTTTAAGAGAATTCAGCTCAAAAAGAATGGAGACTCCAACAAGTATGACTGTTAAAAATCTCAGGAAATGAAACTCTAAATCTAACAAACAGATAGAAAAATAATGCAATTAAAAGAGGCATAATTACAAGAAATTGTGTTAGAATCTAAGAATGAACAGTAACTTACAAGAAAAAAATCAACTTGACACCCCTCTAAAAATCTTCCTCCACCCAAGCATTGTCCCTTACTTGGCTGCTTGGACTTCCTAGACTCTTGATATCTAGGGAGGATTATCTTGAAGGCTAATGCCACATTCTTAAACCTCTTCAATATTTGTCTGAACTTCCCAGGGCCTTATCGTCTCAACAGTCCTTCATTCCTGAATCTTCACTTGCTTTTGCCATGTTGCCCTATGTTAATCTGTATGTGAAAATCTGATGCCTCACCAGTTTCTGAAAATATTCATGCACATTAAATATCTCTTGAGTGTAGAAATTTTATTAAATATTTGTGAGATTGGTGGAGAGTCTCTATCAGGCCCACATAATTTTTCACTACCTTTCTGACTTTATTCTCTCCTTCTCTCTTACATTCTCATCTCTCCCTGTTTTCCTTTTCTCTACCTTTCTTTCTGTGGAGCATACAAACTCTCTTCAATACTCTAGCACATTGAGGAGTGTTTAGCAGCACACTCAAATTTTACCCATATATGTTTATGTTCTGAACAAAAACATAGCCTCTAAGTTCTAGAAGTGTAAACTTAGCAGTTTTTTAAGAATGCAGTTTTTTTCCATCTCATAATCAACAAATGCAGACAAACTTAGAAGAAAATTATAAATTGGTAAAAATGAAATGGGGCATTATGTAGGTCAGCACTTTATAAAAATCACAAATGGTGAGCTTGAAACTTTAGTGAGAGAATAAAAGTACTGATTACTTATATGATGTGTTGATTTCAATTGAATCATAGTATTTGATTTTAACTGGAGCTGGATGGCAATGTAAACTTAAGTAAAAAATCATGGACTTTGTTTTCTGCTCCCTCAAAAATTAAACTTTATTTTGGGAAAAATATTCCTAAAGGAAAACATGTATAATTTTCTTTGTTTTCCCCTGGTCAGGAAATACAGTTTCTAATATGGACTCTTCATGTTTCAGTGTGAATTTTTTATTGGCTTTTTGAGGTTGAATGGATAGAGCTACAAATATCACTGTAGTGATTTCTGGGGGTGTGCTAAATGCTGCTAGAAAAAGAGAAAACATGAATGCGATACTAAATATTGAGACTAATGGTATATATTACCCTAGGCAAGGAAAAAGCAAAGGAGGAATTTGCTTTTTGTTTCTGGTACAGAACTTGAATTGAATTTAAATCATGTTGTGGTGGAGAATATATGATGAATACCTTAATGACAATGCCTGTAATGTTATTTTGTTTGTGTTTATTTGTTGAGTTGATAAGCCTGTGAGAGCACTTTATTGGTATTTAGAATTCATTAGAAATACATTTTGCAATTTCTGGGTTGTAAATTATTAAAAATAATTTGACATAGTAAATGGGATTTATGTAGAGAGATTTAGGATCCAATCTAATACCTGTTGGATAAATAGTTCTGTGGTTTAAAAATTATTTTAGACTATTGCTACTTTTGGTTTCATACAATTAATTTGATAAACATTGAACCAAATTAGCTGTATAATTGAATTTCATTATATTTTTCTGAACTATGCCATGCTGTATAAATCACATAGAAAGTTAATAGATTGGATATGTTTCCTATTTTGTGGTTCTTATTTCTATTTCTTGACAGTCAAAACTTCTATTGTGAAAGTAACTGAAATAATAGCATTTTAATAAAGATGGTTATGATTTATAGCTATTACTTTCATTTGGAAATTTTTTAAGTAATGTTTACAAATATAAAATTGATTCCTGTGACAATGACTCTTTTTGTTATTTCCTGGTATGTCTGAGTTTTGTCAAGTTATTTCCTAGTATGTCTTGACTCTTTTTGTCAGGTTATTTCCTGGTGTGTCTGAGTTTTCAAATCCTAAGTAAATATGGTCTACTTTCGTCATCATTCAAGACTATTGGTTTGTTTGGGGTAAATATTAAGATTATATTCTTTAGGAAAGATTATTTCTCTCAACTCATTAGAGAGCAGTTTGGAAAGTGTTGCATAACTTCCTGTCTCCTATACCTACACTCCTAGTTCATTATTTTTTTTTTCTCTAGGATATAGATATCTCAGTCATGTGCTATCATCCCAGTTTATGAGAAATTAGATTCTAATTTAATTTGTTGGTCTGTCTTCTTCAGAAGTTTCATATTGATGAACTATCAATTCTGAGCAATGAGAACAGGGCAAATTTACTCTGCACATCTTTAGCTTATGTTTGAGTTCATCTCCACATTCAAATTGTATAATTTAAGGAGATATTTTTCAAGTTCGGTGATGTTAATTTGCATCTTGGTTTTAGACATTCAGATTGATTTTCCTCCTTCTTACTTTATCTTCTGAATGCTCCGTTGCCTGTTGTATTCAATCTTCTTGATTTTTTTCTCATTTACATTTTCCTGTAACAAGTAACTTGATTTCTTTATATTGTTCTTTTAATTGCCAGAATAGAAAAGGAAAAGGGTATGGCATTGTATTGGAGGTACATTGGGGGCCTACTGCTGATCATACTTGGCTTCTGAACTCCCAGGTATAGGTTCCTTTTGTAGAATTGGTTGATTATACATATCTGGTTATGCCTCTCAACTCACTTGTATTTTACTTTAACTTTTAAGTTACTTGAATTTTTGCAAATAACTTTGAGATTAATGGCTTTCACATAGGTAGTTTCCATGTCTGTTTCTTGCCTGTGAAAATGACCCTTTGAATGGGGAAAAAATGAATTCACTTATTAAATATCAGAAACACCTCAACCAAAAATTTATAAACTAGACTTCACCACTTGAATTTATATTTTGTCCCAGACTTGCTATTTTTATGGTAAATGAAGTACCCTCTGTTTTGTGTTTTGTTATATACTTGACATCCCCATACACCATGAAAATCTTTTCTAAAAATGTTGCATCAAAGCAAAAATTGTACCAAACAAAGTTATACAGGCAAGAAAGACTTTATTCAGTGCTCTATCTATTTGCAATCTCTCTGGGGAGAGATGCCAGAATAAGTCTGAACTCCACTGCAACATAGGGAGTAGAGTTTTTTATGGGCTGGAGTGAGCTAGTGGAAAAGTACTAGAGGACATTAGGCATAAGTCATAGACTGTGTTTTCTAATTGGCTTTATCCAAGGGAAAAGTTAACTTCTCATATCTTTATGATAAGAGGTAATTTTTTAACTTGGAGCAAGGTGCCCTCTAAAGTTAGGCTTCTACCTTTTTGCAGAAACTGGGAAGAAGGGGTGCTATCTCTCTTGATGATTACATTTAAAAGAGATGGTTCCCAGGTCTTTGAGAAAGACATTCCTGGGTTGTAAAGCTGTCAAGAGGCTTTTAAAAAGATTTACATCTCAAAGGGACAGAGAAAGAATTTACAATTACAAGTTTTCTAAAGGAAATGTTCTAAGAAAAGGGAGATCTGGAGCCTAGAGTCAGGAAGGAGCCGAAGCCTGTCTAAAGCTTAGTCAAACTGAGGGGAAGCATTAATGTGTCTTGGCATTATTAATTGAATGTATAACCTTCAAATTTCCTTATGAGTTTATAAACTTTTATAGAAAGAATTTATTTACTACAGGAATTCAGCCATTCTCCCAAACTTTAAGATTTGTGTACACTTAAATATTAGGTATTATTTGGAAGGTAATTCATTTAAATAACATCTAATGTTAAAAGTGGCAGAATAAGCCAGCATGGTAGAAGTCCAGGGTAACATCTTTCAGGGTTTGTTTGAGAAATGAATGATCTCTGTAAGTAGTGAAAGCTGCTGCTGCTATTTCCTGCTGAGTGCCTTTTAGGTCAACACATTAGCTTTTGAGTTTACAGAGCTCTTTTACTCCATTATTTTATTTTATCTTTTCAACAAAACTGCAAGCTAACTTCTGTACTAAGTGTGTAACCTTGGGCAAGTCTCTCAGCATCTTTAAGGCTTCATTTTAGAATTAGATTTGCTGTTTTGAAGTAATATTTGATAAAACATTTATCTAACAATGCTGTCTTGATGCTTAAGTGAGATAATTTATTTATTCAAGAAACATGTACTGAACACCAAAGATGTGAGAGCCACTGCACCAGACCTGAAAAAAGGCATTGTTATTATTTGGGTGGATTGTACTCCAATATTTATTAATATAAATGTATAGCTTCTGCTGGATGCTAATGAGGATGCACTAGAATAGGAACTATAGAAGCAGGAACTTTATCATCTGGTTCACATGTGAATTCTCAATAGTAAACTATAAATAATTATTTAAAATTTTGTGGAAAATTCTGTACAGGGCAGTGGAGGGCAGTGCAGGACAGTGGAGAATACAGCTATAGTCTGTGTGAAACTTTGACTTGATCCTTGTCTTAGTCCATTAGGGCTGCTATAACAAAAGTACAATAAACTGGATGGCTAATAAACAATAGGAATTTTTTTTTTTTCACTGTTCTGGAATCTGGAAGTCTGAAGTAAGGGTGCCAGCATGGTTGGGTAAGGATCCTCTTCAGGGTCTCAGACTTCATTTTATCTTCATATTGACATTCAGGGCCTAGGGATCTCTCTGGAGCCTCTTTTATAAAAACACTAATTCCATTCTTGAGGGCTCCACCCATATAATCTAATCACCCCAAGGCCCTCACTTCTAAATACTATCACATTGGGCTGTAGAATTTAACATAGGAATTTTGGGAGGACACAAACATTCAGACCACAGCAATCTTATGCTTAATAGAACCTTAACTAGTTCTATGCTCAATGATTCATGGTGCTCCATACCCCTGCTGCCCAGGTTTACTGCATTTGTAAATTGTTTATGTTTTTGTCTCTCATCGGAATGTAAATAACTTGAAAACTCCACATATCTTATCTACTTGTCTAGGGATAAAAGAATAAATATTTCCCTAATCATTAGTGTTTGAATATCTTCAAGTGTTTTAAATAATGTATAATATTTTCCAGGGATATCAAATATTTTGAAAGCATCATTTACATATAACAGATCGGTTAACCATTAGATAGTTAACAACTATATTTATTATAGTAGTATCCTTAAGTGCCTCTCACAATACCCAAAATATAGTAGCCACTGAACACATTTTTGTTGAGCAAATGAATACAATTAATGTTGATTACATTTTTTTGTAGTAAGTTATCTACAGGGTAGGATTGAGTTGACCTAATTTCAGATATTGAACATGCAGAAAAGTAGTGAAACTCCATTTTAATAACAATTCATAATTTAAACTTTTCACCAGTATCTTGGAATGGCCCCAGGCTTAGTCTGATCACTGATGAAAACTTACAGTTTTCAGTAGGATTTTTAACATAGCCTACATGGGGTTGATTGAATTGAGACTTGGTGATATTCAGACTTTTGAAACTGAATTGAATCAATATGGGCTTAGTGATTGGAATGGTTAACAGCGTTGTCATTTCTTTTTCTCCTCTTAGTACTAAGGACAGGATGCTTTAGGCTGGAGAATGCTGATGCAAAAAGGTTAAAACTTCTATTCAGCTTGACCATCACGGCTTGACCGTAAGGTACCAAGGGTGTGTGAGATTAGAAGAAGCATATAGGAGGGGCTGGGGAAAGCTGAAATCATTGAGGACGCTGAAGAACAGGAATAGGCTTCAGTAGGAGCCCTGCCAACCACACTGGTTTTCATTGTGTTAGCCCTTGCTGCTAGAACAAGTGTTTTTCATATTCTGCTGCTTGCTTCTGGAATTCAGAGGTGGGGAACAATTTTAGATAAATCATTCTTCATTCAGGTCTATGCATCAGAGAGGACAGTCCCTCAACTTTTACCTCTGGTATATCTTTGTTCTGCTTCAATATTATTTTAAAAAAATTAATCATTTCTTCCATACAAACTTCTTTAACCTCCAGCATATCAGGTCAATAAAGGACTTTAGAACGCATTTCCTTGACTTTTCCAGGCTGTGGCATGTGTAGTATTTAACTTTACATTACCACCAACTAATTCATGCTTAGAGCCAAAACTTTTTGCCCCAAAGTAATAGATAACTGCAGAGCATATTAATAGAACAAATAATAAGGCAAATCTGGATGATAAGTATCGTAAAGGCAGTCCATTCATAATAAACTCACTGCTATTTAGATGAAAAGGGAGTTTTACTCTGCTTTAAAATCTAAAAATCAAATCAAGAGCTCAAAAAAATTCTGCAAGGTGTATGATAACACCAGTACAATTTAGTTTTTCTGTAATATTACTGGTAAAATGGTAATAATATTGTTTGTGTCTTTCTGAAAGGAGGCCATTGCTTAATTACAAGAAAACTAAAACAGAACTATGTTAAATTTATAAATAACTAAAACTGCAATTTCCTGTTAGAATGTGGTATGTGTAGGTATGTGTGTGTGTGTGTGTGTGTGTGTGTGTGTGTGTGTGTGTATGTGAAAGAGAGCGAGAGTGAGCGAGAGAGAGAGAGGAAGAGAGAGAAAGGGAGAGAGAAAGAGAGAGAAAATCTGAGGAAAAATTTGAGGAAGCAGGATAGTAGCTGAACTTGTTTATTTAAATTTTTATTGTCTCTTTCCTCTGCTGGATGATTAGCTTGGATTGGCCCATGACTTTTTTTTTTGGCCACTGAATGTCCAGTAATGCCAACAGTGCTTAGTATAAAATGTATGCTCAATAAATACTTGATATGCATAAGCTCGCTTAATTCTTTCATCTTCCACATCTGGGATCTCAGGCTCAGAGAGAACCTTCCTCCTCATTTGGACCAATGTTTGAGAAAACCCATCTTTTTCTTTGGTAGGGTTGCCAGATAAAATCCAGGACACCTACATAAATTTCCATTTCAGATGCAATGAATGATTTTTTTCACAAGTATTTCTCAAATATTGCAAATACGTTCCATGCAAATGTGGGATCTATTTATTTTTTAAAAAATTATTATTTATCTGAAATTTAAATTTAACTAGGAATCTTGTATTTTTATTTGCCAAATCTGCCAACTATCCCCTTTGGGTAAGAGAGAGAAAGAAAATTGAGCTGATCTTTAACCATGGAACTTCCTACTCAAGGTGGAGTTACAAGTCATCATAACTTGATGCATCCTAATCAACGTGGTATGGAAGGAAAAGAGACAATGGGATAAGAGTAATTCAAGAATATTTAGGGATAGTCTAAGTGTAAGCCAACAGATCATTGATTCTGAAAAGCGAGAGGCATTTAGGGGTTTGGAGTGGATGGAAACAAGGTCAGAGCCAAAGACAATGAGAAAGAGTTGAGTTGGCCATAGAATGAAACTTTTGTGCTTCTGCAGCTCAACTTATTTTTTTGTCCAGCGGAAATATTAGATCTGACTTAAAGGTACAGAGATGAGACAGGGGTTTTAGGGTAATAGCCCCCTCCTTTACAAAAAAACCAAAAAAAACTCCCAGTAAAAGGATTCAATGAAGTAATCCAAATGTTTCATGTTTTCCTGGTTGATTCCTACCAAAAAAGGGAATCTATAGTAGTGGTTAGGATTTTATGTAATAGTAAGATTTTTAAGAGTACGTGATTCTTAAATTACTACACTTGTCATATATCCATTCATTCATTCTTTAACACATGAGTTAGATACTTATTATTTGCCATACTCTATTCTGGGTTTCAGAAATAAAGCAAATGAACTTTTATATTTTAGTTAGAGCAAACAGACAGTAAAAATAATTTCAGATTGTGGTAAATATCTTGATATGAAAGAGTATAACTGAGCTGAGGGGTTGGGGAGGACTTGTTCTTCCCTTGGCTTTTGCATGTCTAGTTCCATCTCATCTTTCAAGTCTCATGGATAGCCTCTCTCAGGAGGTGCTGTTTGAAGTGAGACTTGAAAGATGAGATGGAACTAGCCATGCAAAAGCCAAGGGAAGAACAAGTTCATGCGAAAGGAACAAAGGCATAAGCTCTTCACTTGGAAAAAACTCAGGGTTTTCAAGGAACGAAAGGAAGCATGAGTGGTTGAAGAGTAGAAGATGAAATTGGAGAGGCAGTCCAGGGCCAGAACATGGTTTGACCTTATGAATCTTGGTAAGGAGTTTGAATTCTTTTCACAATGCTTTGGGGAAGAGGATTTTAAGTGGGGAAACAATGTGATTTGATTTGCCTTTTAAAAAGATCATGACTGCTGAGTGGAAAATAAATTGAGTGTGTGAGGAGCAGCAGTTGAAGGAGGGAGACTACTGCAGTTTGGAGGCCGTTATAGAAAAGAATTCCAGTAACAGGGTTGACTTGAACTAGGCGGATAGCAATGAGAATGAGGTAAAGTGACTAGATTTGAGTTTACTTTGGAGGTAGAACTGACAGTTTGTTTATGGATCTTACAGGGATTTATCTGGGAAAGGGAAGAGTGAAGATTAAATCCTGTAGTTTTTGGCTTGAGCAATTTGGTGGTATCATTTACTAAGAAAAGACTAGTTAGGAAACCAAGTTGAGGGTATCACGAGGTTCCTTTGAACATGTTAAGTCATCCAAGTAGAAGAAGTCATGGAACCCATTGGCTATATGGGTAAGGAGCTCAGAAAAATATCAGGGTCATCAATAGGTGATGATAAATGTTTGCAAGTCATTAGTATGTGGATAATAACAAAAAGGAGATAAAAATTGGAAAGTCAGCATGTGGATAATATTTTAACACTTGGAAATGAACTAGATTACTGAGACAAAGAATATTGATAGAGAAGAGGGCTGAGGACTGAATTCTGAAAAACAAATGTGAATAAACAAGGAGGGAATGTTTAGCTGTGTAAAAATCATGAGAATTTTGAGTAAATACAAAAAGAGAAGCATCCATTGGATTTTCAACATGGAAGCCATTAAAGACCTGATCAAGAATGTCTTGGCAATGGTAAGGGAGTCAGAATGGAGTGGATGGAAGAATAAATGGGAGGTGACAGAGTGATGACAGGGACTAGAAATTGGAGGGAACAAGAGAGAGAAATAGCTGGAGTGGTATGTGGGGTAAAGGGAGGTTTTGGAGAAGTTTGAGACACAGGAACTTAATCCAATAGGGAGGAAGAAATTGGTAACAAAAAAGAGAAGAATGTTAATATAGAAGTGGAAGTCCTTGAGAAAATCTGAGGTTGTGTTTCACAGCACAAAACACTTCCACTTTGTTCATTCAGAAAATATTTCTTTAACATCTACAATATGTCAGATACTGGTATAGACACTGAAAATACAAAGTTAAAATCTATAACTTAGAAATGGTTACAATCAAAGAAGAGACATACAATTAAATAAAAAACATGTGCAGAAATGAATTATAGAAGTTACATGGAGCTCTAGGAAGAAAACTCATGATAACTTTCTGAGTGATAAGAGAACCATCTTGACTTTCTTATAGATCTTTAGAATATGGCTGTTCACAACCTTACTTTTCCTGGTATTTTATTGAAGAATAACTAATCAATGACTGACTTGGCTTAGCACGTTGAAATATTACATATTAAAATTTTAATTTCAGAATATGCTCATGAAAGCCACAAAACTGAAATCTCATCCATGGAAGATTTTTGAAGGGAGATAACATGTATCATAGATTAGATTGTCTTTGTAGTTCTGCCAAAACAACTCCTTTCAACTTGAAAACTGCAAGATTCCTTCAGTAAAATGCCTTTGAAATGTCAGTTTATTGCCTTTCTTATGTTTCAACGTTATAAATGTCTGTTTATTGCAAATTGTTTTAATAATTACCCAGTTGTTTAACCACAGGGAACAGCTATCTATTATGATTGTCCAAGAGGAAAGAGGATGAGCTGAAGGGGCACCTAAGCTCATTTTTCAGTGGTGAATGTCATTAGCATTAACCTTTTTAGACTGTCTGCCTTTGTATCTAGAAAAGCTGGAAAAGAGTTTATCCAGGCAGAATGGCAGTTTTGCTCTTTTGCCCTTATCACCCTTGACTCCTGCCTGTATTAATGGTCGGAACATAGACTGACCATCTTTCAGACTTTCAGTCAGCAATTGCAGTTGCTCCTGTTTCTCTGTTCCCTGAGTTTAAAGATCAGAAAGTCATTGGACCAGTTGATGGGATGTGTTCTTTCTTACTTGTTCTCATTTAGCTTCAAAGGAAAGACCATTCATATACACATTTTGAAATTTACCTTCATTCCCTAATTTAAAAAAATACAGTTCTAGAGGCCCTTCCTCAGGACTCTCCAAGAGACACTTTATGGCCACATCAGACATGTGGACTTTCACTCCATGCTGGAGTCTGTAAACTCACCGTGATTAACAGCTGATGGTCAACACATTAGAATACTCTGCCAAGAACGGGTTCCAAAACTGTGGTGGTCAAGGCCCTGGTGTTTCTCTGTCAATATATTCAGAGCACCATCTCCAGTGATTTCTTTTATCTCTGCCCTGCCAGACAGTGACCCTGGATAATAAGAAAGCTGATAAACTCTGCACCATTTTGAGAGAATATGTTAGATTATAGTGGCCTTGGCTCTAAGATAGCCACACTTTTCATTCGGGAGATGAGGAAGAGATGGTTTGTAGTCCTGCTTTCCACAGAAGCCCTGAGAATTAGCACAAAGTGGGTGATTTGAACTGGAGGGGATTAATTACAGGTTAAGTGTAATATAAGGACTAGGAGATTCATTATGGATTATTTGCTTGCCCCAGAGTATTGAATGATTGGTTTTCTTTTCATCAGACTTTGAAAATCATGTGGACTAGTTTTGATACCATAGTATCAAAAGAACAAGGTGTGGTCTACAGTGCCTTATATTATTCCCATCCATGTAATAATTGTTAGCAATCTTCATTGCCTTACACAGGGCAGTATCTAATGGGACAGATAGTTGAGGTCTTGCTAAATATAGAAAGGCTTAACTCTCCCAGCTGTAGCAGAGCTTCTTTCCAGATAATGTTGAGATTTTCACATAATATTGTAGATTTCTTTATTTACATTATTGCTTTCCAGATCTTTTACCTTCTCCTTATCTAATATCTATATCTATTTTCTAGATCTTTGCTATTTATAATTAATCTAATTTTGATATTTAATTTTTAAGTACCTACAATTCTTTTCTAATGACCTTATTATTATTCTTTCTTAATATTTGTACATTTGAATAATAAGCTTGTTATTAATTTTAGATCTTTAATGAAGATACTAAAAAAGGACCCAATTTTAATCTATGTAGACATCTTTCTAGTGTTCTACCATTTCTTTGATTATAACCCCATATTTCTATTGTTAATGAAATTTTCAGTGGATATAAAAGTGCTCATTTCCAAACTAATTTGAGTTAATTTTTCAAAGTGTATGGCATGATATTATAACCCTAAAATTTCACAGCAGTTCCAAGAGTCTTAAACATCACTGTTAGTGATTATATAAATAACCTTCACTTTTGCATATCTGTTCTCCTAGTTAAGCTGTTTTCTTAACTCTGAGAATCAAATGTTCATAAAACAAATGTCAATATGAAATTAATATGTTTAGAAATAAGCAGCATGCTGGAGAAGTGCAGTCATCAGTAGCTAAATTCCACCTAGGAAACAGTTGTTGCATCATGAGTATTTAAAGGCAACTGTGAAATGCTGAGTTCCAATCTTGTTAACTTGTTAACCTTTACCAGTTCAGTGGGTAGGATACTGTCTCACTGGGCCCAGAACAACCCTTTATTTTCTCTAAATTATAAACACAAGGAAATACAACATGTTCAATTTAAAACATGACACATACAAGCTTGATAAGTTATAAGCTTTTTATACTTCTTAGCTCAATGTTTGATGTGCAGAGCTAGTGAGCTCAGGGAGGTCTATCACTTCTCCTGGAGATGCCTAATAAACCCATATTCTTTTGTATGAAATTCCAAGAATAATACAGGAGTAATGTGATAATAATATCGCAGATTTTAACGCTCTTTCTTTGGCTTTTGACTCGATAGGTAGAAATTTGTTATATTTCACTGTTCTATATATAGATCTCAGACTGCATCTAAGCCAAAACAATGTCAGTAAGAACTTCAGTCAGTAATTTCCAAAGTGATTGAAAAGCAAATGCATTTTGGTTCCCCTTCCTGTCTCTTTAATCTTTTCCCACATAATTTAATTCCATGTTCAGATGATCTAGAAGCATTTCCATCTTCAAGAGTAAAGAGTTATCTAGACATCTCATCATGAAGATGGCATGATTTTAGCATCATGACTTAGGAGTGGCTTTAATAAAGAAGTGACTCTGCTATCTCATCCTGCAAGAGAGAAAGCACCTAGATCAACTGCTTTAAAACCAAAGTCATTAACAGTGGTAGGTGTTTTAACTAATTTATAAATAATAACTTCACATATAGCTATCTAGAAGTATGTTTTGGAATAATTTTATATTAGTTTTTAATAGGTAGCTTTTTTACTTGGAACTATAGGTGTTTTACTGAAAATAAAACAAAACAAAACAAAATTGGTGGTTGAGAAGTATACTTTGCTGTAGCTACTTAAATCTCTCTCTAGGTTAAAATTAGACTCGATTTAGGAATAGAATTCTTTATATCTATCTACCTACATACCTACCTACCTACCTACCTACCTATCATCTATCATCCACTTCTTGGTCAGGGACTACCTATGATCATTTTTTAGAAAATGATGGATATGGGCATTTACTTGGCTTTTCTCTTCTATTAAGACAAACATCTTTGATAGGCTCCTTATTTGTCCTAAGAGGACATAAGTCCTCCCTCCACGTTAACTAATTGTTAAAACTAAAATGAACGTTAAAATCAACATTGGGAGTGGATGTACTGTAGATGCTTGTCATAATGTAATCTTGAACTATCTGTTGTTCATTACCTTTCAAAAAGTCAACTGAGAAATAATTATAGAAGGGAGTGCTTGGATGCTATAAACTTCACTAAATCAGTGATTATCAAGAAAGAATGATATTTTCCCTGACTAATGATATTATTAGAATAAGCTTGGCTATGTCACAATAACAAAGGGACTCCTTTCTCAGTGCTTAAAGTCACAAATTTCTCACTCATGCAAGGAACATGTCTATTAGAGGTCATTTGTGAGTTTGCTTCACATTTTCTTTGCCCCAAACCTGATATGACAGAGCAATGTCTATTTTGAACATTTTAAGTTTGGTGGTATAAGTAAAAGAGACATGGAGAACCGCAAACTGTTAAAGTTCATGTCTGCCCCAGAGATAAACCCACACACATGTGGTCACCTTATTTTTGATAAAGGAGGCAAGAATATACAATGGAGAAAAGACAGCCTCTTCAATAAGTGGTGCTGGGAAACCTGGACAGCTACATGTAAAAGAATGAAATTAGAACACTCCCTAACACCATACACAAAAATAAACTCAAAATGGATTAAAGGGCTTCCCTGGTGGTGCAGTGGCTGAGAATCTGCCTGCCAATGCAGGGGACACGGGTTCGAGCCCTGGTCTGGGAAGATCCCACATGCCGCAGAGCAACTAGGCCCGTGAGCCACAACTACCGAGCCTGCGCGTCTGGAGCCTGTGCTCCACAACAAGAGAGGCCGTGACAGTGAGAGGCCCGCGCACTGTGATGAAGAGTGGCCCCCGCTCGCTGCAACTAGAGAAAGCCCACACACAGAAATGAAGACCCAACACAGCCAAAAATAAATAAATAAATAAAATTAAAAAAAAAAAATGGATTAAAGACCTAAATGTAAGGCCAGACACTATAAAACTCTTAGAGGAAAACATAGGCAGAACACTCTATGACATCAATCACAACAAGATCCTTTTTGACCCACCTCCTAGATAAATGGAAATAAAAGCAAAAATAAACAAATGGGACCTAATGAAACTTAAAAGCTTTTGCACAGCAAAGGAAACCATAAACAAGATGAAAAGACAGCCCTCAGAATGGGAGAAAATATTTGCAAATGAAGCAACCGGCAAAGGATTAATCTCCAAAATTTTCAAGCAGCTCAGGAAGCTCAGTATCAAAAAAACAAACAATCCAAAAATGGGCAGAAGACACAAATAGACATTTCTCCAAAGAAGATGTACAGATTGCCAACAAACAGATGAAAGGATGTTCAACATCACTAATCTTTAGAGAAATGCAAACCAAAAGTACAATGAGGTATCACCTCACACCAGTCAGAATGGCCATCATCAAAAAATCTAGAAACAATAAATGCTGGAGAGGGTGTGGAGAAAAGGGAACCCTCTTGCACTGTTGGTGGGAATGTAAATTGGTAAAACCACTATGGAAAACAGTATAGAGGTTCCTTAAAAAACTAAAAATAGAACTACCACATAACCCAGCAGTCCCACTACTGGGCATATAACCTGAGAAGACCATAATTCAAAAAGAGTCATGTACCACAATGTTCACTACAGCTCTATTTACAATAGCCAGGACATGGAAGCAACCTAAGTGTCCATCGACAGATGAATGGATAAAGACGATGTGGCACATATATACAATGGAATATTACTCAGCCATAAAAAGAAACGAAACTGAGTTATTTGTAGTAAGGTGGATGGACCAAGAGTCTGTCATACAGAGTGAAGTAAGTCAGAAAGAGAAAAACAAATACCGTATGCTAACACATATATATGGAATCTAAAAAAAAAATTATTGTGAAGAACCTAGGGGCAGGAATAAAGATGCAGATGTAGAGAATGGACTTGAGGACATGGGGAGTGGGAAGCGTAAGCTGGGACGAAGTGAGAGAGTGGTATGGACATATATACACTACCAAATGTAAAATGGATAGCTAGTGGGAAGCAGCCACATAGAACAGGGAGATCAGCTAGGTGCTTTGTGACCACCTAGAGGGGTGGGATAGGGAGGGTGGGAGGGAGACGCAAGGGGGAGGAGTTATGGGGATATATATATATATGTATAGCTGATTCACTTTGTTATAAAGCAGAAACTAACACACCATTGTAAAGCAATTATACTCCAATAAAGATGTTAAAAAAAAGAGAGAATATATGCTAGAATATATGTTTTTAAATAGTTTTAATATCTTGAGTTCTTGCATGAGAATATTTGTCTTACCTTGTTTCTTCCTAGCTTTGTGTCTTGAGACAAGTCCTTTGATCTTTCTGAAATATATTCTTTATTTTTAATATTAATGTACCTTTCTCAGAAGATTATGAGCTTTGATGGACTAATGCATGGTAAAGTTTAGTTTGTGTGGTATATGAACAAAAGATATGGCTTTTAAAATGTAGAATATTCATATGCTTTTAAATATGTCCTTTTAGAATCATTTAACATCATTTAACATAAGAATCTTTGAAGTATATATTGCCAAGATATACAATGTTCTGTGAGGAATCTTTAATTTTTTTTATCAGTAAATTAAAATTTTTACTCTCTCAAAAAAAAGTTCATGTCTGCAAGTGCTACATGTCACTTCTGTCCACATTTCATTGGCCGAAGCAAGTCACCTGGACATTTCTGAATTCTAGGCTGTAGGGATATATACTCTTTCCCCAGAGAGAGCTGCTCTAAGAAGAAAAATCAGAATATTTGGTAAAGAGTTTACCAAATTTGCTAAGTTTCCATAATAATAATTATGGTAAGTTTCCATACTCACCTTTGGGGGTAGATCTGTTGAGAATAAGAAGATGCTTTTTTCAATACTCAAGCCATCCATTGGAGTCTGCTATGCACCCCAAGAGGAGCATGCCTCCTCACTCGAACATGTGGAGAATCATGGTCTTACTGTGCTACTGTTCTTGATGGATATGTAATTTCCATTTGTTGGTCTTGGGCAGGAAACATAATGAGTACTATTATAGATATATTATTTCAGTCACTTCATTCATCAGACCATGTTAAACCATGAATTTACATTTCAGTTTTATACTTACACATGGTATATGTCATATATATTAGTACTTCTAATTCCTCACAATTAAGCATTCTACAAATATTTGCTAGAAGGCTTAATGCAAATGTAAATCACTCAAATCAAAGTTGGAAGTGGTAAAAATAATTCCTTCTCAAATGGAAGAAACAATCTATAAAGAGACAAAAGAAAACAATGCCTCCTATAATTATGAAGTGAACTTCTGTGGATTTACAGTCTTTATTGGGGGCAGTTTTTTTCCCAGAATTTTTCATATACAAGGAAAAAAAGAGTATGGACTTTGAAGTCAGGCAGATCTGATACTAAATTATAGCCCTACCACTTTTTAGCTTATGACTCTGGCCTCTTTGAGTTTAGTGTTATCATCTGGGAATTGGATGAAATACCTATATCACTGAATTGCTGTTAAGATAAAATGAGGCTATATGTAAGATACCTAGTATAATATTGTAACAAGCACTTAATATATGCTAGATTTTCTTCCCCTTAAAGCTGCACAGGTGAAAGAGTAGATAGAATTGGCTCTCTTTGTGAGGAACATGTTGGGACATCAAATTTTACCAGTATCACCAATCGTGATAAAAACAAAACAAACAAACAAAAACAACTTACAGTATGGAGGTTCCTTAAAAAACTAAAAATAGAATTACCATATGACCCAGCAATCCCAGTACTGGGCATATACCCAGAGAAAACCATAATTTGAAAAGACACATGCACCCCAATGTTCATTGCAGCACTATTTACAATAGCCAGGTCATGGAAGCAACCTAAATGCCCATCGACAGATGAATGGATAAAGAAGATGTGGTACATATATACAATGGAATATTACTCAGCCATAAAAAGGAATGTAATTGGGTCATTTGTAGAGACATGGATGGATCTAGAGACTGTCATACAGAGTGAAGTCAGTCAGAAAGAGAAAGAAATATCGTATATTAACACGTATATGTGGAACCTAGAAAAATGGTACAGATGAACCTGTTTACAGGGCAGAAATAGACAGATGTAGAGAACAAACGTATGGACAGCAAGGGGGGAAAGTGGTGGGGGCTTGTTGGTGGGGGTGTGATGAATTGGGAGATTGGGATTGACATGTATACACTGATGTGTATAAAATGGTTAACTAATAAGAACCTGCTGTATAAAAAAATAATAAAATAAAATTCAAAAATCCAAAAAAATAAAAAACTTGCAATGATTTGGAAGTCTCACACTTCCTCCTTCCTACTACCCAAAATTGATTTATAGAAAATTTAAATCTCCATTAAATTCTCTTCCTGGTATCCCAGAAGATAATTTTTAAAAAAACACTTTAGTTATCTTTTGGCTGCATTGGGTCTTAGTTGCAGTACATGGGATTTTTCGTTGCAGTGCACAGGCTTCTCTCTAGTTGTGGCACTGGGCTTAGTTGCCCCGTGGCATGTGGGATCTTAGTTCCCCAACCAGGGATTAAACTGGCATCCCCCGCATTGCAATACCGACTCTTAACCACTGGACCACCAGGGAAGACCCCCTTGAAGTTAAATTAATTCAGTAGAAAACTGTGATTCTTTCTACAACTTAAAGTGGCAGAGATAAGTGGATGAAGAGATGAATCTTTTGTATTGTGGATCTGTAAAAAAGATGGCAGTAGATAATCTCGAAGGTAACTTTCAATGTCATGATTTCATAGAAAAATATATGTTTTTTTACAAAGTCCTCATTAATTTTGCAATGAATATAAAGTCAGATCATATTAAGCAGAAGCCATTGTCTCTGATACCTTTGATGTGATGATAGTTTCAGTTAATTCTGTGACTGTCAAATAAGAATACTCATCGCCCAGAATTGTCATCTTTGTCTTCTGATGCTACCATTTTTTCGCCACATTAGATGATGATTTAGTGATATCCACATTATTTTGTTATCTGAGGTATATCCTTGAGGAAGAGATAAGTTCTACTCTAATTCTGAGTTCCATCCCTCTATTTCACAATGTCAGGCCTTATTGAACTTTAAAGAAACTCTACTTTCTGTTTCCCCACCAAACTATAGAAATATAGCACATCTACCTCTTAGGCAAGAAATATGAAACAAGGACATTTCCTAAATAAAGAGGGATGTCCTTGTGTGTACTACAGATTTAAATGTAATATTCAAGGTAGCAGTTAGTGTTTGTAGGAAGATACTCAAGTGTTTTCTTTGGAAAACTGCCTGTGTTCTCTTAGCTTCATGATCAAGAGAGCAGATATGGCAGGAATATGATAAATATGGGAAACCTGACTTAATTCCATTGACAGTTTTTGCTTGGGTGAATCTTTTGGCATAATAAAGATTTCTTGACTCTGCCTGTGAAGCTAAAAAAATAAGAGAGCATCATTTTTCTTATACATCTTCAGCAGGCAGACTTGAGAAATTCTGCAACTTCTCAGTGATTTATAGGAACAGCTCAGTTTATTTAGACCAGGAGTGAGAGAGAAAGGACGAAGGAGAAGAGATCTATGTCCTGTATTTCTGAAAAGTTGGGACCATTTATTTGTTCACTTTTTAGTAGAGATTCATTTACTAGTTACTGAGATCTTCTCATGAGCTACCTCTTGAGATGTCAAGACAACTAGACAAAAATCGAACAAGAAAAGGAAGGAGAAAACATATGGCTTTCCACTGCTACAAAGGAGATCAGAACTGCTGCATATAACCCAATCCACAAGGCCAAAGTCCAGATAGCAGGACCTCCTTCTCCCCAGATCAAAGCCTAGAGCAGCAGCTACTGAAACCACTTATTCTGACCGTCAGCTTTTTACTTTGCAAAAGGTCCAGTGGAAAGATGAGCAGAACTGAGGAGGCTGAAAAGGAACTGTGCTGTCCATGACACCTTTAAATATAAAGAATCCCTGAAGGAGATAAAGTTTATAAAATTCTTAAAGTTTAGAAATTTTGGCCTGTAGGATTCTGCCTTTGATGTAAGCCCTCTTTTACCCTCTTTTCTGCCTCTTTTCATTATAAATTCTTCCCGCTTTCTCAGACTTTCATTTTCTTACTGAACTCCCCAGCTCTGAGGTCCCACTACTAACCCTCAAGACTCTAAATCTTAGAATTGATGTTTCTTCCTGAGAAAGTCCAAAATGAAATAATTTTCTTCAAGAGAGTTTGGAGAGCCAAGACAGAAGGCGAATGGCACTTGTATTTCTCTGCTTTGCTTTGAGAGAATCCTCCAGATTTTATGTTTTCGGAACGGAATGTGTTTGTAACAATTGTCATTCCAGGAAGCAGAGTTCTGTTTTCAGTCCCATGGAAAATGTATAGTGGATGCAGTACCCAGGCAATGTGGCATAGAGGAAAATGGTATCCAATAACAGGGCTGTGAAGCATTACCCTTTAGGGAGCCCATTGTGCACTGTACACCTGAGATAATCCTGTCTAGACGTTTGTCAGGAGAGGAACAGCTGGCAACTCTCCTCCCCTTCCACACCTTTAAAGCCTGGTTCTAATCTCCACTTTCCAGGAAACTTTCCCTTTGTGATGCCGTTTCATTATGATAGGAAATTCATCTTACGTTTCTGTTATGTGGTTTTGTTCTCTTTACAATGCGATCATTTGTATCCGTTTATGCATTGGTTTGAAAACATTTCTAGTCATTTTCCCCCTGTCTATGTGCTATGGGTAACCAATTATTTTGTGCCTTTTTGATGGTAAGAATCATGTCTTTTATTTGTTTTTTTCTTTCTCCTAGTGTCTAGCTGAGCATTGCAAAGTTGATGATTGAGTGATAAGAAACACTCAATATCTTATGAAAAATGACAAGGAATCCTTTGGTTTGCATGATCTCATCATAAGTTTATTTGTTGATTAGATTGTCTGAATGTTAGAGTCTGTTTCAAGAGGAGATGTTGGCTGCTGTTTCAATGTTAGACCCAAATAAGAAAGCAAGGGAGTAGGGAGAGTGTGGTGAGAGGGAGGAGGGAGGAAAAGAATCTAAGTGTTTCTAACCAATCTCTTTCCGTGTTTGCACCACCATTTACAATGCCATGGCACGCAACTCTGAACTTTTTTCTTTTTCTTTTTATCCTGATATAAAAAGGTACATAAAGGATTGACCTCTTTATTTTAATCCAGGCTCCATCACTAACTGTAACATTGTACAAGTTACTTAAACTTTCAGTGCCTCAATTTCCCCATTTCTAAACAGAATGAAAATAGCAGCTACTTCATAGTGATATGAGGAGTAAAATAAGAATATATGTAAAACTCTTAGAGCAGTACTTGACATGTAGAAAGTGCTCAGTCGTCATCAGTATCATTATTTGAGTTGGTTAAGAAACAGGAAATAAGTGCTGATCAAAGTGGCAATCATAGGTTATCCCAACAGAAGGGGAAAAGAGGAATCTTCCCCTTCTGTGGGACAAGAATAATATTATCACTCAACATATTCCTGACTTGTCAATGAGATGGTAAGTTTAGTCTTAAAATTATGAGTATCTGGTCATCTTTTAACATAGTAATAACAATGATAATGAAAATTACTTCTCAACATAACATTTACCAAAGGAAGCTCTTGACAATTATTGTCCTGCCTTAGTGATCCATTTTCTCACCATCAACTAGTATTTACTAAAACAGGATTGCTATGAGATCTTATCTCTAGCTTATTATGTAACTGAAGGAGATAAAGTTTGCACCTGGAAAGAATAAAAAAGAATTTAAGAAGGCACACCATTACTCACAGACATTACCAAAGGGACAAGATGTGTTGAGTTGTTTGCTTGAGGTGAAACACTGTCAGCATAGAGAGGTGTACTGCTGTGGTAAAAAATGAATCTTTACTCTGGAATATACTGCAGATTAATAGAAGATATCATAAAGCATATTGATTGTTGTATTTATTGATTTACTCATATTTCTTGAAGATAATATGTTAAAATATTAAGAGAATAACATCATCCATTACATTTTTATCTTGTGTATGAATTAGCAAGGATTTACTAGGTAAGTTTGGTGTCATGTATTAGAATATCATTGTAGTTTTTTTTTAAAAAAACCGTACAGATTCTGGGAAAGACCTGAAGCATCAGACAATAACTGTGCAATATGAAAAATGAGAAGGAAGTGGTAAAACATAAAAGATAATGTCACTTAAGTAAACACTCTCCAGACAGCAGTATTCCATATGACCACAGAATTTTACAGGGGAGAACCTAACTGGGATTGAACCTTGTTTTTATCTATCTATCTACCTACCTATTTATTTATTTAATTTATTTCATCTTGGCTCTGTGGTTAATTTGGTCCAACTGGCCCAGTTAACCCTCTTTGGTAACCTAAAACAAATATTTAATTCAGGACTTTATGATGATAATAAAAGGATTAATTGAAGATGATTAACTCTGAATTGTGGAATAAGAATTGTATGGGTTATTTGATTGAGCCCGAATACCTAAATGTTTGTGAGGTTTTGAGCTAAGTGTAGGATGTCTTTGGGTTTATTCTAAGGTTTCTTAGTTAATTCTTAAATTATACACTTAACTAATTTTTTTCAACCTTTTTATTTTTTCTTTTCTATTACAAATACTTGAAGCTGTACATTTTTCTCTATCACTTTTGCTTTATCCCACAGTATTTCATATGTAGAACTTTAATTAATTAACATTAGTAATTATTATTAAAATTTATACCTTTAAACTATTTCCTTTTCTTCATAACTTATTTACTTTTAATTTTCTAAACATAAGGGCATTGTTAAATTTATCTTCCTGTTACTGACTGCAACCTTAATTGCATGGAGATCAGAGAATGTGGTCTGTATACTTATTGCTCTTCAAAATTTAAGACTACTGTTTCAATTACCTACTGAATTTTGTGGGTCAGACTTTTAGACAGGGTTGTATGAGTGAATATTTTGTTCCATGTGGCATCACTGGATGGACTGGCCTAGAGAGTCCAAGATGGTTTCATTACATGTCTGGGATGTTGGCAAGGATGATTGGAAGATTGGACTCAGCTGGGATGGTTGACTAGAGGGCTAACATGTGATCTCCCCATCTTGGTGGCCTCAGGGTAGCTGGACTTCTCATCTTGAGGCTCAGGGCTCCAAGAGCAAATAAGGAGAAATTGGTGTGTCATTTTACAACTTAGCCTTTAAAGTTGCATAGTATTATTTCCATCAAACTCCATTGGCCAAAGCAGTTAGTTATAACTACTCCCAGATCAAGAAAATGTGACATAGAACTCATATGTCAATGGAAGATGTGTCGAAACATTTGTAGGCATGTTTTGAAACCAGTATACATTCTTCATGGTGTATTACATGGTCATTTTTTACAAATGTGTTTACACCTGACACATATGCACATCCTTTAATTGCTGGGTGAGCAAATTAATAAATGTTCATTAAGTCATACTTAATTAGAATTAAAATATTTTATATTTTTGTTTTTTCTCGGTCTTTTTAACCTACTAGTCTTTGAGAATAGAACACATTTGACAACTGAGTTTTATCAATTTTTGCTTAATGTAGTTTGAGATTATTTTAGTAGGTACATACAAGTTAATTATTATGTCATCCTGGTGAATTGGACCTTTTATCACAATGATGTGATCTTCTTAATCTAAGTATTGCTTTAGTTTTAAAGTCTATAGTTTTTCTGATATTATTATAGATACTGAGCTTTGTTTTTGTTAGAGTTTGTCAGGTAACTCTTATTCCATCTCTTTCAAAATTTCCATGGCTTTATATATAAGTTGTTCCCATTCCTTTATTTTATTTATTTTAGCATTTTTAAAAATTGAGGTATAGTTGATTTACAGTATTATGTTAGCTTCAGGTGTGCAGCAAAGTGATTCAGTTAGAACTGAAATATATATATATATTTATTTTTTCTTTTTCACGTTCTTTTCCATTATAGGTTATTATAAGATTTTTTTTTTTTTTTTTTTTTTTTTTGGTGGTACGCGGGCCTCTCACTGTTGTGGCCTCTCCCGTTGTGGAGCACAGGCTCCGGATGCGCAGGCTCAGTGGCCATGGCTCACGGGCCCAGCCACTCTGCGGCATATGGGATCCTCCCAGACCGGGGCACGAACCCGTATCCCCTGCATCGGCAGGCGGACTCTCAACCACTGCGCCACCAGGGAGGCCCTATAAGATTTTGAATACAGTTCCCTGGGGAATATAGTAAATCCTAGTTGTTTATCTACCCATTCCTTTAAAAAAATTATTTATTTATTTATCTATTTTAATTTTTATGGTGGAGTATAGCTGATTAATAATGTTGTGTTAGTTTCATATGTACAGTGCAGTGATTCAGTTATACATATTCAAGTATCTCTTCTTTTTCAAATTCTTTTCCCATTTAGGTTATTACAGAATATTGAGCAGAGTTCCCTGTGCTATACAATAGGTCCTTGCTGGTTATATATTTTAAATATAGCAGTGTATACATGTCAATCATTCTATGTCCTTATGTTTTGCTTGCCTCTTATAAGAAGTAGATTTATAAGCTAGATATATTTATTGTGGTTAATGATATATTTTGATTTACTTTCATCTTCTTATTTTTGTCTTTTTTGTCTCATTTTTTCTATACTCCTTTTTCTCCTTTCTTGAGTTTTAAAAACTTGATAGCATTTTTGCTTTTCTAAGTTTACTTTTCTTCCTTTAGTGTTTAAAAGTTTTAGCCTCTATTTCTGCTCTTTTAATCATTGACATTTTGAAATTTTAACATACATAGCATACTAAAGAAAGTCTGAAGTTCATAAATACCTTAACCATTCTTCCTGAAGAGTACAAGTTTATTAATTCTCTTATCAGTTATGCCTATTTTGTATTTTACCATCCATTAAGTATTTTTAATTTCAAAAATTAGATTTTTCATTCAAATGTTCTATTTTGTTCTCTCTAACCTGAGCATTTAAAAGTTCACCATTGCTTGCTCATTCTTATGATTCCACCTTTTATTTCTTTAAACCTTTCCCACATAATTAACTTAATACATTCTATACTGATAAGTGCAACATTTGAGAACCTTGGGTTTTCTAAATTTAAAGCTTGTTATTTCTGCAGATTACCTCTCATTCAGGTTTGTTATCTTGCGTATTTGACAGAGCTCTTTTGATTATGATCTCATTTGTGTTTGACCTTATTCTGCAAGAATCCTGAAGGTCTAAATAGGAAATTTCTTCCCAAGAGAGGCTTTGCATTTACTTCTATCAGAAGCTAAAGGTAGTTCTAACCTTTAACTACTTGAGCTTCCTTTAAGAGTTCAGAATTTAAGGCATAAGTCTTTGGTTTAGCAGCCCCTCTGGCTGCTGGGCCAACACTCAGTCTTCAAATAGCAGGCCTGGCATGAGTATTGCCTTCAGAGAATCTTTCTCTTTTGCTTAATATTCACCACTCCACATCAGAATTCACATTTCAAATTTTATTGTTAGCTTATTTTTACTGCTGGAGCTGTAGGAAAGGTTTGGAGATTTCCATTACCTTTCTTAAGCCCAGCAATATATTAAAAAGTATTTCCTTTCCAAGCCACCCTAGGATCTAGTTGGTATGTAGGGAGAGCCTTTAAGTATCTGGTCCAAATTAAGAAGAATTGCCCAGGTTTTCAGAAACAATAACTCTATGTTATTAAACTTTGTCTTGGATAAACATCTTGCGGCTCCACTCCTTTATACCACTTATTTCAAAGAAGTTATGTGTACTGCCTTCCACTGTTTCTGGCAGGGCTTGAAAACTGAGAGAGCCTATTGCTTGAGACCATTAGTTTGAGAGACTTTGGCTTCTCTAGGGAAATATATTGGCCAGTCTTTCAAAGAGTATCTGAAAAAGTCAACCAGGAGTGTGCTAAAAGAGCTGGACATTTTTCCTGCCTATAAGTCTCCAGTTTAAATAGAGTTTAATTAAGGACAGCAGAGCCTGAGAAAAGCCTGTTTCCAGGTGTGCAAATGGTGTGCCACCAAAGACAATCAAGAGAATTATGAGAATGATGAGTAGCCTCAGACAGGATCTGAGTTTGTGTGCTCTGATGGACATGTAGTTGTTAAAAGCACATGCACAAGAAATAGTCTTCTTTGACAGTACAGGTAGGGGCTTCAGAAGATGGAGGTTAAGATTTCCAGTAGGTAGATAAAAATACCAATTCGTTAAGAACCAATAGGGTTTATAGTTGTTAAATTTTTCTCTTTTGGCTCTAACAGAATTAGGCCTATACCTGCTTTATTTGCAGCCTGAATTTGAAAGGTTTTTTTCTTTTGTTTTTTTTTTAATGGAATGATGATTATACAACCTGGACTTGATGAGAAAACTATGTGCAGAAAATAATGCAGTTATCCCAGATATAAGCAAATGGTCAATTTCCAGGTGTGTTGAAAAATTAATGTGAATGATTATTCTACAGCAAGTCACATTCCATTAAAACAAACGCATTAACAATAAAAATCTGTATAATGAAATATATTAGAAAGTTCCAGCTGATATGAGACTTATTTCAAGAAATAATTTATATAATTAGGTACTAATACAGAAAAGTCTTAGCTGTCCCTTGAAAACTTTATTCCTTTATTTGTCAAATATGTATTGAATGCTTATGTGCCAGGCACTGTTATAGGAATTGGGACTATAGCTTTGTGCATATCAGGCAAAATTTCCTCTTTCAGAGCTTACATTGTAATGGCAGGAGACAGACAATAAACATGTATGTATGTATATATGTACATACATATATATTATATCCAGTACTAAGGAGAGCTATAGAGGAAAATAAAGCAGAATAACGAGAATGAGGACTGTTTGGAAGTGTGTGAATGTGTGTGTGTGTGTGTACATGTATGTGTGTGAGCGTGTGCATGTTTACTTTTTAGATAAGTTTGTCTGGCAGAGCCTCTCTTGATAAGGTGACATTGGATCAGAGATATAATTCTGAGGGAAGAGAGCCTTGTAGATATCTGGAGTAAGAATATTACAGGCTGGAGAATCAGCAAGTATGTATTACCTAAAGTAGGGGTATGCTGGATTCATTCAAAGAACAGCTGGAGTACAGACTAAGAGTGTGAGGTAGTCGGGGCCATTTTTCCACGATATTAACGTGATTTTTCTAGAAATTCTAAGCAGTAACAGCGATTACACTCTCTAGAGATTAAAAACATATATTTTGTAGGTTGTGATCATTTCCTGATTATTGATTGATCAGTATCTATCTAGAGAATAGCACTATACTAAGAGTTTTAAGACTTAGTCCCTGTTCATAAAGCTCACGGTGTAATTCTGGAGACAGCTTTTTGGTCTGCTCTTTCTCCCTTTGAACCACATTCCTTTTCTTTTCTAAAATGATCCCACTTGGACTATATGGTTTTTCTTAGGCTGACCAACATCACCATCTTCCCAGTCATTGGTCTTGACAGGTGGATACCTTTATGACTAGAGGCTTTCCTTCCTTCTATCTCTTTTATAACATCTCTTAATGTTAGGGTAAACTTCTAGATGCTCCTCCAATTCTCCATGGCTTGCAGAATAATTAGGAATCTACTTCAATTTTATTTGTCTATATGTTCCCTTTTATCATCTTGATATAAAAGTCCCCTGTGGGTTCTATCATATAGAACCCTGGTTCCCAAGAATTCTGACTCCCAGAAATTACTGTTAGAGGCTAGGGAGCAGGGACATTTCTCCAGCAATTCATTTCTCCTCTTTCAGATCCTCTTTCTCCCCTGATCAAACTCTGGGAGTGGGTTAGCATGAACTTTGTCTTTTTCTTTCTTTCTTTTTAAAATTAAGACTTTATTCTTTTAGAGCAGTTTTAGTTTCACAGCAAATTTGAGGGGAAGGTACAGAGATATCCCATACGTCCCCGCCCATGCATAGCCTCCCCTATTACTAATATACTTCACCAGAGAGGTACATTTGTTACAACTGATGACCCTATATTAACACATTTATTTTTTTTCACTCCGATGCGTACTAAACTTTATAACCCTGTTCCTTCAGAAATTTGCATTTGACATCCCAAGTGAAAGTTTTAGAATGTAAGCCTTATTCTTTCTCCAAAAGTGTAGCTTTTAAGATTAAAAACCTTTAGCTTTCGAAAGTATTGTTTCTTTCATGAATTTCAAAAGTCTACTTAGAAACCCAAAAGCCAACAAATTGGTTTTCTGGTTTTGACTATATAGGTCCTTTCCTGAAGCAATAAGCTTGGAATGCCTTGATCTCAAGGGCAAGTTTTTTTTTTTTTCTCTTTTTTTTGCTGTGTTGGGTCTTCGTTGTTGTGTGTGGGCTTTTCTCTAGTTGTGGCAAGCAGGGGCTACTCTTCGTTGTTGCGGAGCACGGGCTCTAGGCGCACGGGCTTCAGTAGTTGCGGCACGTGGGCTCAGTAGTTGTGGCTCGCGGGCTCTAGAGTGCAGGCTCAGTAGTTGTGGCACACGGGCTTAGTTGCCCTGCGGCATGTGGGATCTTCCCAGACTAGGAATCGAACATGTGTCCCCTGCATTGGCAGGCGGATTCTTAACCACTGCGCCACCAGGAAAGCCCAAGGGGAAGTTTTAATTGGGAAGAAAGAACTTATTTGTTAGTGCATTTAAATCTTATCCCACTATAGGATAAATTAAATGAATAGTTGAATTACATATGTGATGTGATCAATGAGAACTGTTTTCATAAATGCTATACAAATTACTTCCATTTAGAATAGATATCCCTTCAGACCTCTATCTCTGGCACTTCTGGATCCAAAGTTCAACAAATTCTTCTTGTATTTCTTCTCTGTATATGCTACTGCAAGAGAAGAATAAAGATGACTACGAAGAGCTGCTTGAGGGCAGAGTATCTACACTGATTATATGGAATTCTTCGTAAGAATATTTATCTTGTTTGTATGATGTATTTATGTCAGTATTGACTTATAGATATTTATTTTATACTTTGAGTAATAATGTAATACTAATGAATTAATTTTGTTGATTAAATTGAGCACTTTCTTACTCTCTGGAACTATAAGATGCACAAAGTTCATCTTGTATATTTCCTGCTCCACTTCTAGAATCAGCATTTTCTCCAAGGATCCTTGTTCCTTTATAGGAGAATGGTATTAGAAACCAGAATCTGGGTGCTAGGTGTGCCCATTGCTATTGGGGTGTTGTTTCTTTTAGGCCCTCTCAGATGATAGAGTAAAAAATATGTGTTTATATTAATACATGTATGTACACATATCTATAAATATTTCTGTATGTAAACACCTGTATCTATATTAAGCAAGATCTGAGTCCTACTGATGTCTTCAACTCTACTTTATGACCACATGTGTCATTCTCGCCTCTTAGTCTTGCCTGTTTATAAACTCACATTCCAACAGTGAGAAACCTTACTTAATTGTTCCATTCCAGTTTACATGTATAATAGTATCAGAATTGTTAACCCATAATCCCATCAGAAAGAACATTATCAATTGACCTTTTGTTTTAGTCTTACAGACTCTACTCCTTTCCAAACTTACTTAGATCAGCACCTTTTCCCTATCCTCTTCAGTGAGATTGTTTTATACATTTTTAATACAGGTAGATTCCTTATCACAGTGTACATTCCTTCCTGAGATACCCTGATTTCCTAAACGATTCTTTAAAAATATTTGCATACATTAAGTTTCACTCTTTGTGCTGTAAAGTTCTATGGGTTTTGATAAATGCGTAATGTCTTGCATCCGTGATTACAGTATCATACAGAATAATTCTACTGCCCTAAACCCCCCTGTGCTTTACCTATTCCTTTCAAGAACTGGTCATTATGTCCATAGTTACTTTGTTTTTCCTGCCTTTACTCTCCACTCCCATGTACTTTTTAACGGCATGTATCTTTAAATCCTTTCTAGAGATTCCCCTCTTCTCCTCTGTACTCTCTGCCCTAAATTGCTCTATGGATAACTCATCTGCCTGGTGATTAGCAGGATGTAGACATCTAACCCTGTTTCACTGTGGTTTCAAAATGGACTAGAAAAGGAGAACACATCATACATGTCTAGCACTTTTTATTTAGCACCTCAGAACCCTTTACCAATTAAACAAACCTCCAAAGATGAGTCAGTGAAATTTGTATAGATGGTTATGTTGAGAAAGAAAACCTTTCCCAAGGTCACAGCAAACTGTCCAAATCATAACCACCGGAAGAGTATTTCATTTCCTTGTGCCATCTACTCCGGCAAGGTTGCCTCCTCAGTAATGAACGAAGAAAAAGAAAATCATATTTCCCATCTTCCCCCTTCCTTACTCCTGGGAATCAGGTACATTTGGGAAGCAAGAATCCTGGATAGCAACTAGCTACATTTGGGAGTCTTTCAATGGCAAAGTTTTAATCCAATCTTGCTTCTGGTATTTAGGAAACCAGACATATAATCTCTGTCTCTGTAGGGGATCCAAGCATTCACATGCTCTTCTCGCCAGTGCTGTCTGCGTATTTTTGCCCAGAGACATAATAACTATTTTAGGTAACTTCATACTGTGACAGGACTTGTGTTATGTAAATGAAATGAAGTTGTTTTAGGCTAAATTAACAGATGATTTTTATGGCAAGACAATTTAGGGGAGAATGTCTCAGCAATTTTGGCAGAATTTAAAACTTCCTTTACAGTATTGACTTTAGCACCCACTTGAGAAGCTATTTTTTCCCTTTCTTAATCAGTCTAATACTTAGTTATTTACACAGTGCTAATTATCTGAGCAAAGTGTGGTTCTGCTGATTTGAAACTTCCTTTCAAGGAGAATTAGTTTGGATAAATTATGACAAGTATTTGCTTTGACACATTTTAAAGGTACTTTCTAATACATAGAAGGTAAAACTATGAGATATGTCCTGCGTAATGGGAAATATAATGAGTATTTTATTAACTTATAAAACATGTTTTAATAGCATTAGATTTCTCATAGAAAGTTAAAAATCATGAAACTTTTATATTCTGGAAACATAAAATTTCTTGGAAGTATTGTCCTTACACCGATTATGTACATATAGTGTTCTTTTTAAAAGAAGTGGAATGTGAAATTCACTATGTCAAAAAATCTGCTTTAATCCACTTTTAAACATCTACCTCCAAATATTTTTCTGATTTCCTGACTGTTACTAACATCAGGATTCTCCCAGGAACCAGGCTTAAGAACTCAGTATCAACTTTGACTTATAATCTACCTCTTTCATCCTATCATATGCCATTTTCTGTAGATTTTACCTCATTGTTTCTTGAATCTCATTTTTATCATTACTGCCACTTCTCTATTTCTCTGTATGGTTTTTATTTAGGGTACTGTGGAACTATGGAACCTGCTCTTCTGATTCCTTTTTCTCCCTGTCCTCGTGTATCTTACATAATGCTGACAAACGGTTCCATGTCAAGCATTGTTTAATTATAATATCTGCTTCCTCTGTTGATTGTTTTCCCATTGCTACTGAATTAAATATATATATATATATATATATATATATATATACACTTTTTAACTCCAGGAAAACAGAGCTATTTGCAGTTCCATGACCTTGCCCCTCCCTGACTCTACTCCAACTTTCTTACCTCTCTCCACTCCAGTGTTAACTAGAATGTGTTTGGTAGCGGCAAGTCCAGTGAGATACTCTAACTTTTCGGAGGGCATTGTCCCACATTACGTAAGTTCAGGAAGGGTGCATATTGTGTGTCCTTCTTGGAAGACAATGCATATTTACAAATGAAAGGCTGCAATGGCCTGCAATAAAGAAAATTGTTTAGTTTTGACTAGCTTTCCCAAACTTATTGGACCATAGAATGCTTTTCAGTGCAAACAGTTCCTTTAAAGGTCAAATGCTTTTATTCAGGCTGTTCCTTCTGTCTGGCATGACATGTCACTGCTTCTATGTGCAACTGACAAAATTGGCTCACTTCTTCAAAGTTACAAACCAATACAGATGCCACCTCTTCCACAAATCTTTTCTTGAATCACTGTCAAACACAGGTCTCCTTATTGAAAATTTTGTAGCACTTATTTGGGTACCTTTCTTATGGCACATACCTTACTCTGACTTTTGTTCAGTTATTTGCATTATTGGTTTTAACAACCTGACCAAACTGTAAACTCCTGCAAATAATGATGATGTCTTATTATTCTCAATATCATTTCCAGGGACTAGTACTATTTCTTGTACATAGTGAGTTCAATAAATAGTTATTGTATTGTGTTTTGTAATATTAGTAACATGCCTTTCTATAACTTTTGAAACACATTATCTGATTTGATTATCACTCTGCAAACTGGGCGGGGATTATCACCCTCATATTTGAGGACTGAAACCAATACAGTTTCTTATCCTTGTGTTAAAAAATACTGGATACAGGCATACTTTACTTTCCCAATATTGAGAACAAGTGAAACATAACTTAGCTGTTTATTCCAGGGTATGCTTAATGTAAGAAGATAAAACTGTGAACCAGCTAAAACAGTATATTTTTATCAAGACTATCAGTCTGCTCATCAAGAATACCTTCAAAACTTTCACCTCAGTGGGCCAACCAATCCAAAAGTATTATGTCTTAAATTCTGCCCATCTCAGTTCTTGAAAGACTTGCTCTAAAACTGCCCAGACCTTAAAAACCCTATAAATGTTCTCTCTTCTCTCACTTTTCAGATCTGGGACATTTTGTTGTGGTCTCTTCTACTGCAGTTAAATCTAATAAAGTTAGCTTTGCTTTACCAATAGGTTTTACTGCTGGTCTTCTGGAGGAATGAGTAGTTGACACTTACAAATGAAAAACTTGATGCATAGAGGATTAAGAATTTACCCAAGTTGTAGAGCTAGGAAATGGCAGAGCTAGGATGAATAGCCAAGCCTTTGAAATTTTTATTTCTCTTGAACAGTTAAAAACTTCAGGTAGCTGTAAAAAGTGGTGTGAGATTAATTTGTCCATAGCCTGTCCTTCAAATAAGTATGCTTCATTCATTCATACACACAAACAAACAGTATTTTGAGTCCCTACAATGTACCAGGCATTGGGAATATATCCACGACAAAACAGAACAAAGTTTCTGCTTTCAAAAATGTCACATTCTAGTTGGGGTGAGGTGGGGAGCAAAGACAGTAAGTAAATAAATAAGTAATAGTTAAAGTAGAAAAAGTGATAGAGGGATTGCAATTTTATACAGGATTGTCAGAGAAAGCCCACCTGAGAGGTGACATGAGATAATATCTCAAGGAAGTGAGTAAGGGAGCTAGTCAGATATCTGTGGGAAAACTCTTATAGGTGCTTATTGAATAAAGCCTAAACTTAAGAGACCATGACATTTATGTTTAAAGAAAACTACAGTGATTGAGCAATCATTTTGTTGAATAAAATATTTGTGGATTTAATCAATGCTTAAGTGGTTTAAGGCTATGTCAGTGGTATTTGCCACTTTATATTCTGGTGCTGATTTGATTATAAACAATGTCCCCTGTTTGCTCTTGCATATCTAAGTCATCTTAATTCCTGATGGGTGATGGGTGACACTCTCCTCTGATTAATTTTCTTCAATAGTCCTATGTAAATTTCTTGTGTTATACAAAGTGCTTAAAGATCCTCTTTCCTTCTGAAAGACTGAGGAATCATAGTACTTATTCCCAAAGCCATCAAGGCCAACTGGAGGGAGAAAAACCAAATAGGATGTATTTAGCCATTCATTTGGTATATTTTGAAATGACTCCTTTTAGATGATTGACTACAAAGAAATTGCAGTCACTGTGGAAAGTCTAAGTCCTGATAGTAAACTCTTTAAACTCTGTATAATCCAACCAAAACATATCCTTTGCTTTAAGAGTAATTTCTCCCAATGTTTCTGAAGGATTTTAATGAGACGACACATAGAAGTCCTTTGCCAAAAATATTTTTATTGCACAAAGATGAAAAATGCTGAAAGCCAAGGTGGTAGCCTTCACTTTTTAATCATTAAAAATACTGCTTCTTTGAAACCTGGCCCTAATCCATTTAGCCCAAACTGTGGTTTTTGTTTTTGTTTTTTTATCGTAGAGCCTTCAGGGCTCCCACTATACACTCTAGTCTCCCTAGCAAGTTGCACAAAACCTCCTGGTCCTGGCCCTCTCCAGCATTGCCTCTGTCACTCTGCCTAACAACATTTCCTTCCCAGCAAACTTCAAACAAGTGTTTAGAGTTGTCTGTTCACTCTGTGTGGCCCCTCACCTCTCTTCCTTTACTCCTCTCTCCCCTTGCTGTGGAATTCTCCCATCCGGGCTCTACTTTTATGTTGGGATTCTTAAGGCTTCCACTAGATGCTCCTCTCTGTTCTCACTGTGTACTCTCTCCCTTAGAGATCTGATCTATCTTGTGTGATTTCGATGATCATCTCTCTGTAGATGACAGTCAGACTTACATCTACATCTCAGTTTATCTTCTTGGCTCTAGACATATGTATCTAGTGCTTATCTGGGTGTCCCAAAGACACTTTAACATTCAAACTCAACTATCCAGCACCAAATCAATTATTTTTAATCCAAACATATTCTTTCTGGAGTCTTACTGAGTTCCTTTAATGTCAGTATTATTCAACTGGTTGTATAAGATATAAACTCATTGATTGATTGAGGATCGATTCATTTATTCATTCAGTGATTATCATATGCCAGACAGTTTTTAGGCATTTGAAATACAACATTATATACAACAAAGTCTGTCCTCATGAAGTTGAAGTTTATTTGGAAGAGGTGAGAACTAATAAATAAATATGTAGTATGCTAAATAGTGGTAAGTGCTAAGGAGAAAAACATAAAGTAGGGTAAAGGAAATATGGAGCCTCATGAATAAGAGGCTTTTTGGTCAGTATAAAGGCCCTTAGGTGGGACTGAAGAACATCATGCAGACCAGTGTGGTCATAGTGGAGTAGGTAGTTAAGTACTGAGACGGAGCATGGGGCAGGATCATATGCAGCTTTTGAGGCCATTGTAAGGGCCTTGGCTTGTGCTCTGAGTGGAGTACTCTGAATATCAAACCATTGGAGGGTTTTGGACAGATAAGGTGATTTAACTTACAACTTAATGTAGTCATTCTGGCTGCTGTATTGAAAAGTAACTTTAAAGAGGGTGAGTAGAATCAGTGAGACCAGTAGTTAGACTAATGAGATATGTAGGATGAGAGAGAACCACCTTAGACTAAGATTTAGACTGAGACTAAGGTATTAATGGAAATGGTGAGAAACTGTAAGATTCTAGATGTAATTTGAAGGTAGAACTGAAAATTTGCTGATAGAGTTGGCTGTAGGTATAAGGGGAAAGAAATAAGTAAAACTCCCAGTTATTTTTCCTAAGCATCTGGAAGGATGGAATTGTTATTTGCTGAAATAGGAAAGACTCTGGGAAGATAAGTTTTCTGGGGAAAAATCAGAATTTTAGACTTGAAAAAGTCAAGTGGATGCCTAATAATACTACATAGTATTTATTGAATGTTACAGTATGCTGGACATTGTTTTAAGCACTTTACATATTTATTCACTCATTGAGTCTTCACAGTATCCCTGTGAGCTCAAAAATTTTAGTTCCATTTTACAGATGAAGAGATTGAGGCACAGAGTATTAACTTGCTCAATGCCACATTATTAGTAAATGGCAGAGTGGGGTCTTGAATCCAAGAAACTTGCTTCTGGAGCATGTGATTTTTACCCACTACACTATACCACATCTAAAATGACACAGATTTTGGTTGAAGTATAGTGATACCTGAAAGCATACATTATAGTGGTATTAAACCATGAGCAAGATAAGATCATTTGAACAGTGAGATTAGATATAGGAGAAGATACCTATGAACTGGGCCCTAGAATCCTCCACTGTTTGAGCTTAGAAAGATGAGGATGGCCCAGCAATGAAAACTGAGAGTCATAGCCATAAAGTTGGAGGAGATGCCTAAGAGAGAGTGGTGTCCTGGGAGCCAAGGAAAGAAAGTGATCAAGAAGGAAGGAAGTGATCAACTACCCCAAATTTTGCTGATAGGTTAATTACAGAGAAGGTTCTGCTGACATCTTGATTTTAGCTAGTGTGACCCATTTTACATTGAATTGTGAAGATATTATAAGATAATAAACATGTATTGTTTTAAACCACCATGTTTGTGCTAATTTGTTACAGCAGCAACAGGAAACTAATATTAGTGGAAGAAATGAGTTGGAAATGTTAGGAGGTGATGACCAGAGAGTGAGATGCTTAAAACTGAGATTATGAAGGGAGGGCAGTGGTCGTTGAGGTAGCAAAGATGAGAAGATCACTGGAGAAGAGAGTCAAGGGAATGAATGGCCAGGGTATTGGAAGTGTCATCTATGTGGATAGTGAAATCAAAGGGATAGTGTTAAAGACATGTTAAGCCAAGCACACCGTGCTTGCCCCTCTCCAAACCATTCTGCATGCCCTTTGAAATCCAAGTCCTATCACATCTTTCTCTTGCTTAAAATTCTTTAATATCTTGTCTTTGATCTTAGAATAAAACTCAAAATCTATAATATGGTCATTATAAGTATCTTCATCTTATGTATCCTCTTCATTATAATATCTTATTTTTTTATTTTATGTAGGTTCAAATACTCTGACTTTAGTGAAGCCTTCCCTAACCTCTTAGACTAGATTAGATTTTCGTTACGTTTTTCAGAGCAACTTACTTTTTCTTTCAAAGGATTTCGTACATTTTAAAATTCATGTATCTTTCACATTTTGTGCATATGTGTGATGCACGTGCATGTGTATGATTGTTTAACTTTCCCAGTAAATTATAAGCTCATTAAGGGCAGGCACATTGTCAGTCTGTTTGATATTGAAGTCTTTCTCTTGAAGCTACAGTGAGAAACATTCTTTAGTTGAAGCTTCATCTATTCAAGAGTAATAAGAACAAGAGGTAAATTTTAAATTGTCTCTGTAGTAATTTTGCTATAAAGAAATCAAACATTTGATTGTGTAGCCCTCACATTTCATTTAAATCTAAAATGGTGTTTTTATGACTAATAATTTATTTTCTGCTATATTTATGCCAGACCAGTTTGAGTTACAACTCTAGGGAAGTGTACTTGCTCAGGACACCTGGACTTTCCTCCCAGAGAGCTGTTTTTAGGTCTAGATAGGAGTAGCAGGAAACATTGGCAAGCCCATTGTCTTCACACCATGTCAGGGTCTTCAATATCAGCTTTATCAATAACAAAAGTGGAAAATGGCAAAGAAAAAAATTGAGGGAAAAGGAATCTAGTGATAAGAAGACTTAAATCTTCTTATCAGAATGGCCATCATCAAAAAATCTACAAACAATAAATGCTGGAGAGGGTGTGGAGAAAAGGGAACCCTCTTGCATTGTTGATGGGAATGTAAATTGATACAGCCACTATGGAGAACAGTATAGAGGTTCCTTAAAAAACTAAAAATAGCACTACCATACCACCCAGCAATCCCAGTACTGGGATTTTCTGAGTACCTGAGAAAGCCATAATTCAAAAAGAGTCATGTACCACAATGTTTTTTGCAGCTCTATTTACAATAGCCAGGACATGGAAGCAACCTAAGTGTCCATCGACAGATGAATGGATAAAGAAGATGTGGCACATATATACAATGGAATATTACTCAGCTGTAAAAAGAAATGAAATTGAGTTATTTGTAGTGAGGTGGATGGACCTAGAGACTCTCATGCAGAGTGAAGTAAGTCAGAAAGAGAAAAGCAAATACCGTATGCTAACACATATATATGGAATCTAGAAAAAAAAAAGGTTCTGAAGAAAAAACAAAAGAAGACTTAAATCACATATAACTGAATGCAATGTGAAGATCTTGTTTGGGTCCTGATTCAAATAAACTGTCTATAAAAATCATAATAAGACAATGAGAGAATTTGAACACTGATTGAATATTTAATGATATTATATTAGTTATCTATGGCCATGTAAAAAATTACCCCAGGATTTAGTGGCTTAAAATAACAAACATTTATTATCTCATGATTTCTGTGGGTCAGGAATCTGAACATGGCTTATCCAGGTGCCTCCACCTCAAGGTCTCTCATAGGCTACAATCTAGGTGTTCTCTGGGGCTTCAGTTGTTTCAAGGCTTGACTAGGAAGAATCTGCTTCCAGGTTCTCTCATGTTGCTGTTGGCAGGCCTCAGGTCCAATCTGGCTGATGGCCAGAGTCATCAGTTCCTTGCTACACTGTTCTGTCCATAGGACTATTCACAACAAGGGAACTTACTTTCTACAGATTGGGGCTCAGAAAGAGATAGACAAAGTGAGAGAGAGAGAAAGAGAGAGAGTTGAGAAATGGTAAGAGAGAGAAAAAAGATTTGCAAGATGAAATCTCCAGTGTCTTTGTATCTCAGAGTGAGGTTCCATCAGTTTTGCCATATTCTATTCATCAGTACATTCAACTCACACCAACAAAGGCTTGCATACCAGGAGATGAGCATCACTGGGGTCATCTTAGAAGACTCCCTACCACAGATATTAAGGAATTATTATTAATTTTTCTTTATGTATGGTAAAGATATTATGGTTTTTTGTAAATATTTCTTATAGTTTATTGATATATACTTAAATATTTATGGATGAAATGATATTAAGTCGTGACTTGCTTCAAAATAATCCAGTCAGGGGTAGGAAAGTGGATGGAGGTATATAAATGAAACAAATGAGTCCAAGAATTGATGAATGTCGAAGCTGGATGATCAGGTATGGAAGTTTATTATATTATTACCTTTAATTTTGTGCTTGTTTGTAGTTTAGGAAATTTTTTTAAAATAAAACTATTTTCGTATGCATCTACCTGATTCTTGTGTTTATCACATAATAGGTCTTATATGGGTCAAAGAAAAATAAATTTATTTAATGTATCCTTTAAACCCCAATAGTAATAAAGTAAACATGGCATCCTTTTATAATTGATATTCACGTGAAATTGCTTTATAGCTCTTCAGTCAATGCTAAGTCCAGAAATTTCTGATATTCCAACCAATTCACATTGGAGTATAATCTGTTTTAATAAAATTTCTACAGCTAACTGTCATAGCAACTTGAGATGACTACCCTCTATTAAAAGCCCCCTGAGGTTGAATACTCAGGGTGATGTCATCTGAGAAGAAAATGCACCAAGTGGTGGTATAATTATTCCCCAGGCCCACTCCAAAGTAATTATAAAGCTCTGGTCTACTAAATTTAAATACTAGCACTAAAATGTCTGTATCCTTTAGTCTAAAGAAGTTGAGCGATAACATGTAAAGAATGCTTATTTTAAAAGCATTTATATGGTCAGGGTGGAAACAGAACCATATATTTTTATTCTTCAATTCACTTTAGTTAGTAGATAGTGAGGATGCAGTGTTTTTTTTTATTCCCTTGTTTTCCACCAGAATATATAAAGTGACCTTTTTCATAACCCAGAGGCACTAATACCAGAAATATTAGATTAATAAATGAAAATAAATATAAGGCATAAAAAATATGAAACATGGTATCTGCTCTCAAGATATATTAAAATTTGGCTAAGAATATAATATTCATAAACAGAGAAAGGGCAAAATAAGTTCAAACAGAATTGCCAAATAGGAGGTAGAAATAGCAAATGACACCGATTCTGGGAGGAAGGAAGAAATTATGAGTTGGACTGTCAAGGGAAGGTTTCCTTGAGGATGCAGGACTTGTGACAGTAAGATTCAGAAATCTGAAGAGAGTTAGAGAATAGTCTAGATGTCTCTTCTACTTTGTGTTCTGCTATTTAATTCTGGGGTAAGTGTGCATGTGTGTAGAAGAAGGATTTTTCTTAAGATACTAAACATTCGCCATTTTAATTGAAAAGAGCAAGCGGTGATATACAAGACTGTCTTATTTTTTACTTAAACCCTCCACAAAGTACTTAAACCTTTCCTCTGAATAATTCTTTTACATGAATTTTCCACTTAACTAGACACATGAACTCACCGCATACTTGCTTCTATCTCTTTGAACAGACATTGTTTGTCAAGGAATACGTGTCATGTTTTGTATCACAATTTTGGAATTGACTTGCCTTTATGATATTCCTCAAATTCTCTGTGAAGATTTTCCTTATTTCTCAACCAATGGGAATAACTTTTCTACAGTCTTTCATTGAACTCCTTGCCTCTGTCAAACATTTATTTGGCAGCATATTCAATATTTTGAGTTTGTGTCCTTTTGCTATGAGTATTTTTGAAAGCTCCTTGGGTCAAGTGTAAGCTCATTGGAAGCCTGGGCCATGTCTCTTACCTTTTGTATCCCCAAAAGACCTTGCAAATAATTGATTCTTAGTACACGCATGTTGAGGGAATCATGAAATAAAATGATTTGCAAAGGTTTGAGATTTATTGACTGAGTTTTATTCTGCTGCTGAGTGTGTTCATGTGTAACCTGCTCAGTGATGTGTATTGAACTTTTTGTATGGGCTCTGTTCAGTTTCTCAGGGAGGATGCATTAGTCATTAGCTCATTTACTTGAAGAGCTATTTCCTAAGAAGCCTCACAGGCTTTTAGGAACAACATACAATTGAAACATTTTTAGGTTTCTCTTTTCCCTCATTACTTTATAGGTACTTATTGCTGTGTCTCAGTCTAATCGTGGTGATGCTGTCTTTTGAGATGACATGAGAATGAATAATCCGAGGTGTATGAGTGAAAATGGTGCACTCCAGTGGGACAGAGGTGATGCTAGAAGCATGTTATCAAATTGACCTTTAAGTGTTCTTACAGAATCTTGTGAAGTGCAATCAATTGAGATAATTTAGTAATAAGTTAAGTCCATATGAATAGTTTGTTAATTCTTTTTTAAAAGATTACTGTTTGGAGAGCATATGCTGATATAGCATTTCTACATCGACTTTATAATATACTTGACATTATTTCTGATCATTTTTCTTATAAGAAGACATTAAAGCATGCTCAGTGGACAAGAAGAAAGTTGTCAGGCAGTTACTGAGATTCTGAATAGAAAAAAAAAGCAAAACAACAACAACTAAACAAAATGATAACAACAATGAAGCAAAAACCAACCGGAATATAGAAAGATGTATAAAATGAAAGTAATATATATTATTAAGATTAATTTTAAAAAATTACTATATCCTAGAAGGAATTTTTGCTAACAAAGCTCAGAGATACCACTGCGAGGTAATACAGGAAGAGGGTAGCTTTCTATCTATTCCTACTACAAACTGTTGCTTCTAAGATGCTGAATCAATTTATTAACTAGAAATAAAGCTATCCTCTGACTATAAACAAGTTACTTTCTTAGGAATGTAGAGCAGTTTTATTGCTTCCTGGCTATTCGTTCATATCTCTCCTTTTAATGCAGTTTGTCCATAGGTGAGAGGTGATATAGTCCTACCATGTTGAAAAACCAGCTGTAAGAAAAAGTGGGAACTGGAAGTGCCAAAGCAAGCATACTGAGAGTTGTGGTTTTTATGCTTATGCTGGCAAGATAGGTAACATTTATCCAGAATTTATAATGAGTCAGGCAATCTGCTAAACACTTCACATATACTATTCTATTTAATTCTCGTAACACTGTAAGAAAGATATTATCATATCTATCTTACAAATGATGGGAATGAGTTTCAGAGATTAAATCATATGCTTATGATTGCACAGCCTGAAAATGGTAGAATTTGTAGACCCCACTTCTGCCCAATTTCAGTGTCGCTATTCCTAATTACTTTTAGAATAGTTCAAATGTTTAAGGCATAAATTCATCTCTGTAGAGCCAGATAATTATGTACTAGAAGCAGGAGGTAAAAGACTGTTAAAGATACTGGAAATTTGTCCAGAGACTCTGAGAAGAACTGTCCTAGAATATTCTAATAGCAATCAGGTTTGCGATGAGGGGCACCTAGGAAAATCTACCCACATGTTTATGGGCAAAAGTCAATGTCTGAATACACAGCTATTTCTTCAGAAATAAGTAAACAAAAAACAAAATAAAATAAATTAGAGGAAAACATTGAGCTCAAGCTGTTTGAGAAGTAGAGAAGCTTTACTCTTACCACTTGGCTCATGGTTATAAGAGTCTTGGAGAATGGCCAGAAGCTTCCATATGGTTGGAAGAACTTCAGGAAGCCTTTTTAGGCTGAGGCACTGAAGCAACCCTGCTGAGAAGACCTGAACTGGTTGTCCATTGCCATTCTTGACAATGAGCCTCTCATTGAGTAATCACTCAAGGAAGCTGTGCAGCCTGGTCAGGTGGTCACCCATCTTCTTGAAAATGTCCACATCCTCACACATCTAGGAAGTGACTCCCCAGGAATTCACACAGAAGAGTTTATACAAGCATAGCAAAGCTTGATTCAGATTCTTCTCAAAGACCATGGAGGCTCCTATGGCATCCACGTTATCCCTCTCACCATGGGATGGCATATGAATCTCTTGGAAGGTGGTGCAGCATCCATGCATATTTTGGAGATCCAGGAAACACTGTAACTTCACTTTTTCCTGCTCACAAGTGTCCCCAGCACTCCAGGCATGAGGTTGAACTATAATAGAAGCTTAGGGAGAAAAAGATATAGGAGGCCCTCAGGCTTTCAGGCAAGCATGTTGCATGAGAGTTTCACTCCCAGGTGAATCTAACAGTATTCTGAAGGCAAGCTCAGTCAATTTTTTGGTCTGGATTTAGAATCAGAGTCCTTCATGAAGTAAGGATGCATAGACCTAAATGGAGCTACTAACCTAAAGTGCTATTTCAAATAGGGTACTGGGATAACAGGGATTCAGGATTCTTATATATTTATTGAAACAAGAGAGTGTTGTAAAATCTTTCTGGCTAATCACACATCTTGAACACATTTATTTTATCAATGAAAATTATTACTAACTTACCTTATGCTAATTAGTGGATGTTCTGAAGGTAGATTTTGATGAATTTGGAGCATTTGCATAGCTACCCCTGAGAGCAGATTCTGAGTGAGGATACTTCCAAAGATAAGTAACCCTCCTTTCCTTTCCCAGTGTAATTTATATACTATATTTAAACATTTAAAAATAAAGTAACAGGCTGACAGTAATACATTGGGTATATGATACACAGAGGACATTCAGCCAAATAAAGTTTATTCTGAGCTAGGTCTTTGATCCTGAACCTCTCTCCAGTCTCCTGATCTGGATTAAATGTCTTTTTCCTCACTAACTTAAGTACTTAAGTAGAGATGCTATCCAATTTGCAATGGTTCAACTTATGATTTTCTGACTTTATGATGGTGTGAAAGCGATATTCATTCAGTAGAAATGTACCTCGAATTTTGAATTTTGATCTTTTCTTGGGCTAGTGATATGTGATACAGTACCCTCTTGTGATACTTGGGCAGCTGCAGTAAGCCTCAATTTCCAGTCAGCCATGCGATCATAAGGGCAAACAACCAATACACTTAAAACCATTCTGTTTTTTACTTTCAGTATAGTATTCAAAACATTTACATGGGCTTTGTGTTAGGTGATTTTGCCCTACTATAGGCTAATGTAAGTGTTCTGAATGCGTTTTAAGGTAGGCTAGGCTAAGGTCTGATATCTGGTAGGCTAGGTGTATTAAATGCATTCAACTTATGATATTTTCAACTTAATGATGGGTTTATCAGGAGGTAACTTCATTGAATGTGGAGGAAGATCTTTAGTTACAGATCTAGTGACCTCTTTGACTCTTCTCCCTTAGGTTCATGCTTTGACTCCTATCAGCCCCCTGAAATTGGTCTTAACAAGGTTAAAAAAGATCACTGCATTGCTAACTCTGTCAACTAATTCTTGACTCTCATTTTACCTAACTTATTAGCACAGTGAGATTTTTATTCAAATGTCACTTTTTGAGGATTTCCCCGACCACTCGACCTAGAATTTTAAGTCCTACCCTCATTACTCTCCTTCCCACTTCTTTGCTTCTTCTCCCTAGCTGTTGTGTACATCTATATATTTTACTTATCTATCCTGTTTATTCTCTCTCTCCTCCCAACTAGATCATGAGCTGCATGAGGGCTGCAATTTCTGACTGCTTTGTTCATTGTTGTATCTCTAGTGCCTAGACAATGCCTGGCACAGAGTAAGTGATCAGTATGTGTTTGCTGAATGAAAAATATCATTTGTGGGAAACTAAATCAACATGATCGTGGTGGAAAGCAATTTGAGAATGTACATAAAGTTTGTTTTTACTATTCATAAATTTTTGCCCCAATACATTCACTTTTAATCTCTCCGAAGTAAATAATCAGTGACAAAAAATGCATATCCTCAGTTTCTTAAGTAGTATCACCACAGGATACTGGAAAGTGTCTGTTAGCCACGTAAAAGTGTTTATTACCAATCTGAGATCTGACTACAAACTGATGTGTATTCATCATCTCTATAGATGCTGCTATGCACTGTTTTGTGTTGCTCAATGTGTGTGTGCATGTGTGTGTGTGAGCGTGTGATAGGACGTTTAATTCTGGTGGTGACATAAGATAGGGAGCTTCATTCATAGCTTGTGGCGTGTAAATTAACACCGTTTATGAAAGCCATTTTTCAATCTGTAACAAAAGTTTTAAAAATATTCAAAATGTTTAACCTGGAAATCGCACTTCTAGGAACCAATCATAAAACAGTACTCAAAAACTAGTCAACAATTTACATATAAAGATGGTTATCGTTTAATTATTGATGGTGGTATAAATTTGAAAGAAACCTCAGTTTGTTCAAAAATTAAATGTTACATTACTCTTGAAATAGTGGGTTTTTATGTAAAGATTTCACGTTTCCACAGAAAATCTGCATAAAATTCTTGATAAGTGAAAAAATAAACCTCAAAAAATGAGTCTAATTTTATATTAACAATATACATTTATTTATAAATGTGTGCAAAGAAATGGCATGGAAATGAATAAATTAAAATGTTACCGTGGAATTTGTCATGGGTAATTTTCCCCACTATTTTATATATTATTCCAAAAATTTCTTCAAGAGCATGTATAGCTTGTAAAATCAAAACCAAAACAATCTAAATAAACCAAAAACTCACAACACTTTATTTGAGAAAAATAAAAACCTTGCTGGAAAGCTTAATAAATTTTTAAGACAATTCTTGCAAAAATTCTCATTTTCCTACATTATAGAATGTTAAAATTTAAAAATTGGATAGAAAAGTAAAAATCAGCTACTTGATTGAAAATCTCTAGGTTTCCTTGCCTGCCCCTTATATTTACATAACATTTTGCATCCACCTTTTGTCAAATGATTCTCTCCTAATTGCCCTGTGAGGTTGGCACGTCAAGTATTACTATCTCCAGATTTTACATATGATATAATTGAGGCCCAGAGAGGTTAAGTGACTTGCCCAAGGTAACCCAGTTAGAAAGAAATAAAACCAAGATAAAAACTCACATCTTCTCTTCTAGTCACACACTCCCCCCACCCCGCACTGCTCTAAACTATTGTGCTAAAAAATTAGAAAAGAGAAGACAGTGGTTGTGTTCTTCTGAAAGCTATTTGAGTGCACTTCTATTAGTGCCAGACAGCTTTGAAGTCATTGATTGCCCCTGAGAGATGATGAGATTGCGTTACACAGAACTTGGCCATCGTTACCATGTGATTTTCAATTAAGAAGAAAATCAAAAGTATCCCAGTGTCATGGTCATAACCTGAAGGGTTCAGAGAAGCTACCCGCTGCGTACAAATCACGGAACACTTATCACTTATCTGTGTATGCAGACAGCAGACTTCCGAAAGAAATAGTCTTTTACACTTGTAGCCTAGCTATTTTATTTTTCATCCATGGATGTTGTCATTTGTGAATTAGGTCTTTAATTTGTTTTTGACTCTTGGGAAAACATTCCAGTATCTTCACTGAACAATCACTACAGTGACACAGAATGTGAAAGTGTATTGTGAAAACTGGACAACTCTGAAAAGTTCAACAGGAAGGCAGCTGTGGAAAAAAAAAAAAGCTCCAGCCTCAAAGATCTGGGATCAGTACAGCCAAGCTGATGGAGCAGCTCTCTAACCTTCAGCAAGTCATGACTCCTCAGCTTCATAATTCATAAAACAGGGCTATTAATCGCTATCTCGCAGAGTAGTGAAGATTAAAATGAAATGACACATGCCAAAGGGTCTACCTCTGTCATAGGTATAGATTTGCTGAATATATATATATTTCTTGTTTGTTCTTTTGGTGTACGCGGGCCTCTCACTGTTGTGGCCTCTCCCGCTGCGGAGCACAGGCTCCAGACGCGCAGGCTCAGCGGCCATGGCTCACGGGCCCAGCCGCTCCGCGGCATGTGGGATCTTCCCGGACCAGGGCACGAACCCGTGTCCCCTGCATCGGCAGGTGGACTCTCAACCACTGCGCCACCAGGGAAGCCCTGCTGAATATATTTTTGTTTTATTTTGTTTCAATAGAGTGATACAGAAAGAGTTTCCTAGGATAACATTGGCTAGGTAGTCTAAGAGACCCCCTAAGCACTTTACTGTGAGAAAAGGTGACTTAATGAAGGACACGAGAGTGGCACCAAGTCATATGTCCTTATGAACTGACCACTGAGAAGGACATGAAGGAGCCACATGAAAAATGTTGGGAACATGCCTGCTAATGGCAGTTGCTTAGGTGTTGTAGTTGATCTTAATGTAAAGCATAAGAAGTAATCTTCCTCAAGTATGTTGAATAGAAGATGAGGACATATCCACATCATTCCATTTTTAGTATTTTAACCATAAAGCAAGCTGCAGCTTGCTTGTCAGAAAACAAAATTGTCTTGATTGTTAATTTTATTGACAATAATAGGTTTATTTGTTAGTACAAATAACACAAAGTAATACATGAACTGTCTCCTTGAAGTCAAGCAAGATTTGGATTGATTTTATTAAGCATTTTCATCTTGCTTCTCTCTTGCTATACTTTTTGTTGACCTGTTTAAGAAAGAACTTATTTTTAGTATTACACTTACTACAAGATATCGTTCTTATTCTCCAATTTTGTTTTAACCTCACAATCAATTGGATATAAATTCTGGTGCCCGTATATGAAGGCCGCAGTTTCACCTTTTAAAATTCTTCACCAATTCAGTCATTATTTCACAAGCTCTGTATTTTTATTCTGTTAGTGATGTCTCCAGGTCCCAGGCACTCTGCCTTTTATTTTCAAGTGATGCACTTGACATAATTTAGTTTTAGTGGCTCTCTGGGTGTTGTGAATAAAATGATTCGATGACTATGATGTCATGCTCAGCAATATTTCATGAATTCTTCCCTTAGGACATCTAGAAACTCTTAGCCAAAAATCAAAGGCAACAAGTGATTACCAATTTCCAGGGATGGATTAAGTTTTAATATTAATGCTAATGTTACAGTGTTTCAAGATGCTTCTTGTGGTTAAGGTGTGAAAATACAGAAATCTTTGCCAAGTTACCAAGCCAGTGATGTGCTATGACCATTTGCTTATTTATCTTTATTCTAAGCACCATGCCTACTAGATACTTGGACGCCTGTAACTCAGGTCTTCCTTTGCAGAGTGTATGGCCTGTGTTCTAGTTGCACTCACTCATTCATTCAATAAATATCTCTTGGGTGCTTCCTATGTCTTAGGCAGAGTTCTATGCTTTGGGGATGCATAAAATCTTATATTCTAGTGAGGGTGACAGAAAATAAATGAGTAAAATGCAAAGCATGTTAGGAGAGGTGTCCAAGTTAATGTTGTCAAACCCTAAATGCGGCCACATAATGAAACACCTCAAAAAGTTATTTAATTGATGGTGATATATTTTAAAATCCTTAAGTAAAACACATAATTTCATGTCGAAGACATGTTGAAACGTCTCTGTCCTAGTTAGTATCCAGTTAGCATGGTTTAGAACTGGTCACTAAATGCAGTGTGTCAAGTATTTGTGTTGATAACCTTGGTTTTGGTCACTATCACTTTATATGTGGTATATAATAAAACATTTTTCCCCCTGTGGATTCTAATTGACCCTGATTTCTCTAGAGTTGTTACAAAAATATTTAAACACTGGAAGCCTCATTAGAAGAGTGTAGCATAATCTTGAAAGCTGACCACTTTCCAGGACAATTTGTATTTGGATTTTTTAAAAAACAACAAAAATAACAAAATTATCTTGTGACGTTATTATCATTGAATGAGCTTAGTCAGACATCAGGTTCATGACAGCAGCCCAATCTAATAGATTGTAACCCTGGGGGATTGGTGTGCCTGGACTCATTGTCAACAATGTAAATGTCATCAATATTCCAAAGGCTTGGGAAGATCAGGTTTAGGTGAGGCTGAGGAAGCATAGGCTGAATCATGAAAATACCTTGTTTATAACAAGGCCGATAACAGGACCTGCCTTGACTTTCTTGGAAGGGATGAATCGGTGGATATCAGAACAAATTGAACTATTAGGATTTGATAAAAAGCCTCATTTGCTGCTTAAGTTTGGACAATGTCCAGATGACTAGAATAGGATGTGCACACATACTCAGTTCTCTCTTTTTTGCAGTATCTCCCACTGGATGTCATAATGGCTGGGTGAACATTTGAGAAACAAATACCGGCAGTTAGAAATACTGTGTCCCATAAGTCATTTGGGCTGTTTGTGGGAGGTGTGAATACCTAAAAAAAATTCAGGTTTTGGTAAGAAGGAGGAAGGGTTAACAGATGGAAGGTAAACAACAGAACCAGCTGCATACTCCAAATTAAAATTTAAGCCATTGCACATTTGTTTGCATATGTTACTAATAGTTGCCTTGAAATACAGTAGATTGTCCTGCAGGGTCAGCAACGATCTAGTTGGCACAATTTGGACTTGTTTCTATTCATTATATGTTTGCTGGTGTTGTGAATAGGTCTCTGCTATTATTGGATAAACACTAGTCGCTGAGTCTTTTCTTCGTAGCATATACATACACCAGCAAAAGAGCTAATGCAAGGATGTGTATGGCAAAATAATATAGCAGCTGCACTATTTAGGAAACATGAGAGGAAAGGTAATCACCTAGCTCAGAACTCACAAAAAGCCTTCTTTTATTATACAATTTTATTTGTCCTTTATTATTTAGATTTTTAAAAAATGTTGAACCTTTGAAAAGTCTAAGGGAACACTTGAAACAATGTATTCTGGCTTCAGCTTGTTAAAAACATGTTGTATTCCCTTGATTATACTCACCAATACCATTCTTGTTTTGTTGCTATTTGTTATATAACAATGAAATATATGGCTTAGCCACTGTATGTTTCTAATTTAAAAGACTGTACATTTGTATCATTTAAAATTAAAAAAAATTATTATGATACAAATGAACTTATTTACAAAACAGAAGTAGACTGATAGACATAGAAAACAAACTTATGGTTACCAAAGGGGAAAGGATAGGAAGGGATAAATTGGGAATTTGGTATTAACAGATACACACTACTATATATAAAATACATAAACAACAAGGACCTGCTATATAGCACAGGGAACTGTATTCAATATCTTGTAATAACCTATAATGGAAAAGAATCTGAAAAATAATATGTATAGACTGCCCAAAGCCAAGTTATGGCGATTTGCTCTTTTGAGTGTTGAGAATGTTCTGCTGTTCTCTCTCCTCTTCCTCTCTTTCTCAGTCTTTCTGGGCACTAAATTGGTGAGAACATGTTACTGAGAACAGTCTTCAGTTATTTGTTCTTATTATGTCTTTCACAACCAAGGCCATGATAAGTAGTTTGAGGTTATAGTTGTGTCTCTGTGAGAATTATATTTTCAGAGCCAAGACAAAGCCTTGAGAACTGTTAAATTCCGGCACAAAGAACCAGTACTAATAAAGATATCCCCTTGAAAAATTACTATTTTTTTTCCTAAATAGACTACAGTTGTTTTCCTTTTCTTCAACTGCTGCTCCTAACGATGATCCTTGCACATTTTTCTAAGGCTTAGAATGAACCTTTTACTCATTGCCAGGGAAAGCCAGGTGAGTGTGTTGAATTGCTGACTGCTACACCTGTTGTAATTTCCTCTGGAAATGGTAGCTTCCTGGTTGCACAAACTGACATACTGCAAAACACAATAATTATAATGTCTTCCCCCTCTGCCCGACTTCATGCTTGTCACCTCTATAACTGTTACAATCATATTTATGGAGGGTATTCAGTTTTACTTCTTTGTAATGTGTCTCAAATGTATAGAACTGTAAAACAAGGTCCCAGTGTATTCATTGGTAATTTTTATTTGCCATTTGAAGCCATTTGAAGAAGCTGATGGTCTCTTACTAGCTCAAATTCAGAGCCCAGAAAATAATAGTTTAAAACATTCCCATGGTGCTTTCTATAGTCATTTCTTTCCCTGATACTTAATTTTTTTCCTTCTCTGGGCGATAGTTTTTTGTTTTTGTTTTTTTAAATTTACTTCAGCATAGAGCTGTAGGTATTTGCCTGTCTCTTTTTTGATTTAATGCCACATACTGCATTCTAATGCAACAACACGTGTGGATGATAAATTTTCTTGTAAACTGAGGGCTTCAAGTCTAGGAATCTGTCAAGCTTATATTTTCAAAGCTCTTGAAATATTTTCCACCTATCAACTTCTTTGCGTTACTTGCAAAGCTTTTACGGGGTATGCCAGTCAAAAGAATGACTCTAACCAAAGAAAGAACAATTCAGAAGCTGATTTTTAAAATTAGTATAAGCTTTGTAGGTGATTCAGTGGCTCTAACAGTTTGCATTTCAGATAGTATGAGAAGGGCAAATATTCTGCTTCCATTTACATAGTGTATATTAAGGGAGATAACTGCATATCAGATTTTGTCTATCTTGTATAATTATAAGTTATAGTTTCCATTTTTAATTGTCCAGTTTTGAGCTGAAGTTTATAGGAACAGAATATGAGACATGGATTAGTGACGACATTCAGGTGGATAAGCACAGGTGTATGTGTATATACCCAAGTCTGGCATTGGGTAATTATGTTTCCTTGTCTGACAAAAAGACCAAGGTGAGAGCAGTGTTTTCAAAGATGAGCATATCTTTGTGTCTGTGTTTCAGAATTGCTTGGGTTACCTTCTATGTTGACATTGGCCTGCCATCCACAGAATCAAGAACACATACCTCTGATTCTTTCAGTAGCGATACGAGCAGCATTAACTTACAAAGACTTTCTAGGTGACCCTTGTGTACTCTCTGCCCAATGAAGAACCATACCTACCAGAAGATCAATAAGAAGTGTGATTAGGAAAAGAGAACCGAGGAAAGTTGGTAGAGGGCCTCAAACACCGAACGTTGTTGAAAAAAGGTCAGGGCTAGATTTAGTGAAACAGGAAGTGAACAGCAAGTCTAGTTCCTTTTTGTCTACCTCCAGCCTCTACTTTCTTCATCCTCAGACATCTCCCAATTATGGCCTCTGTTCTGCCCTAGTTCCTGCTCAAGTCCTGCCTGAGGCAGGTATTTCTCTCATCTTAGGAAGCCTAGAAGTTAAAATGGACATATTACTAGGCCTGTTGAAGGTGACCTAGCTGCTAAGGTGAAGTGCAGGCTCAGATGCAGGTCTTGTTCAGCTCCATGCTGTGCACTGTACTCATGCCTCTCACTGAAGAAACAAATTGATGAATGCAGGCTCTAAATATACTAAATATACCTTCAGGAGAGAGACAGAGAGAGAGAGGGAGATAGAGAGACAGAGAATGTGCAGCATTATTGGCACCCTTAGCTAGGTTGACCAGGGTCATGGTGGTGCCACAAGGAGCACTGAGGCCTGACATTAAACCTGAGATGCTTGGCTGTGAATTAGAACTAGGACATTGTCCAGTGTTGTTTGCTGAATATCTAAACCGCATCCTGGTTTTCCTCTTGGCCTCCATTCTGATGAAGAGGTTCCTACAACATAAGTTCCCAGTTATTTAATATAAGTAGCTTTCTGCTTCATCCTGATCCCTAACTACTATCCTGGAAACATGTTAATGATGATAATAGCTAATATTTACTAAACATCTTTTGAGTGATAGGGATGGTTCTAGTTAATTTATATGCATTATTTCTTTTAATTGTCTCGATAGTCTTGTGAGTTTCCCACGTTACGTTTCCAAAGATCTCAGAGCTAGGAAGAGGCAGAAAATAGAATTAAATTCAGGACTCTGTTAACTTTTTATTTAACAGCCAAACACGCTAATCAGTTGTGCCAAAGAGACTCTGATTATACAACAGTACATAATCCCTAGTTTTCTAGGATGTGAAACCTATTTTAATTTTAACCAGTTTCTGTTATATCAGACTGAAATCTTGCTGCTGAGCCTCTATTGACTAGATGAATATTCTCTATCCATAGACAGAGTTGGACCAGTTATTGGCCTGAAATTTTGTGTATTAATCATTGCCTACCCATGTCTTGGGCTCCCAACACCTTATCTGTGATCTCAAGTCTGTCTTAATAGGTGCCACTCCATGATTTGCCTTCCCTGATCATGATTATTGACCCCCAAAGTCATATTTCCATATTTATGCTCACACGCAGGTGAGAGTCTACACGTCATTTGTATAATATGATTTATTCAGCATTCCAAATGAAAAACCCATGGATGTACCTTTGTTATTGTTTGTATTCTAATTCAAAAGACATTTAGTGTAATCTTTTTTGTATGTAAGTTACTCCACAGGAAATTCTAAGACAGAATTTTAGATGAGGCGGTGCATGCTCCACCTCCCTAATTCTGACTCCAAGTCTTCTATTTCTGTTTTAACTAATACAGATATTTGCTTTATCTGCAATTGCTTCCATTTTTTTTCATTTGGACAAACAATTTAAATGTGATCAAGAAAAATAACATCTGACTATTCACATATATGCAACTTTCTTATTTGGGGGGTACATTTTACTTTGGTGAGATGGTGCAGTACCAGTTGTGGTCATTCCCTTGTCTGTCTTGTCATACTGAGAATGGACTGCCATGATATTCTTGAAATATCTCACATTCCTTACATCCTTCTTTTGGGTGATAGAGCAGAATTTCTCAAAGTGTATTTCATAGACCACTAGTACATGGAGAGGTGCCCCAGAAAAAATGGGTCATGGTCATATATGCAGTAATTCTTGTATAATATATCCACATATATTAAGATATGAAATTTTCTTAATCTGTAATGTATTAAAGGCTCTGAGGAGTCCTGGTGAGAGACAACATTTTACTGTTTACTGATTTGATCACAGAATCCTCTTTTCATATAATAAATATTAACACCCTGTGGAATTGAGGTTGCATGCAGTACACTTTAGTAAATGCTATTCTATTCTAGGGGCTTGATATTAACCGAAGAGAGCTAGAAAGCTTAACTAGGCTCTGGGCTTTTCTAATCGGTTGGTACATGAGTAGGGTAAAGGATTATGGGGGAACCTATTGAGATATATTAGACTGCTCACAGAGGAAAATATGTCATATATGACATATGGGATTAACAGATACAAACTAAGATATATAAAATAGGTAAGTAGCAAGGATATACTATATAGCACAGGGAATTATACCCATTATCTTGTAGTAACTTATAATGGAGTATAATCTGCAAAACTACTGAATCACCATGATATACACCTAAAACTAACACAATATTGTAAATAAACTATACTTCAATTAAAGAAGACACAATCTCTGCCCTGCTGTCCTGAAACACATAGTCCTCTAGGAAAACAAATGCATGTGTCAATAATCCCTGTGTTAATGTGGTACCCATGTACAAGGTATGGGCAGCCCAGAAGAGGTGTAATCAACTCTATTCGGAATTTGGAAAATTTAAAAAAACTTAATTTTAAAGGATGAGTAGGAATAATTCAGAGAAAGGAACATGTTATGTAGGCAAAACGACATACACAGAGGCATTGCTGTATGGAAAAGCAAGGTGTTGTGTTAAGGGATCAGCAAGTACCATTGCCGAAGCCTCAGGAGTACCAATAGGAGTAGAAATAGACGAAGCTGGAGCCTGATTATGGAAGGCCTTGCCTACTAAGTAAAGCAGTTTCCCCATTATTCTGTAGGTGATGGTGGAGCCTCTGACGGGTTTTTTAAATGTAAGGGTTTGTCTTTTAGGAAGAACACTGATAGTAGGGTGGGCTGGGTTGGAGCGTGGCATGGCTATCACAATCCCCAGAATACTCAACGTGAAGCCAGTCCTGATCTTTGATACTCAGTTAGCCTCACCAAAAATTGTAATTTTCTTTCTTTTTTTTTTTTTTTTTTTTTTTTTTTGCGGAACGCGGGCCTCTCACTGTTGTGGCCTCTCCTGTTGCGGAGCACAGGCTCCGGACGTGCAGGCTCAGCGGCCATGGCTCACGGGCCCAGCCGCTCCGTGGCATGTGGAATCTTCCCGGAGCAGGGGCATGAACCCGTGTCCCCTGCATCGACAGGCGGACTCTCAACCACTGCGCCACCAGGGAAGCCCCAAAAATTGTAATTTAAAAGGCTACTTTCTTACTTATCTATACTCCTAATATAAAATGGTCTTCTATTTTATTCCCTGACTCCCAACCAATGGAATGTCTGTAGCACAAGAGAGATGATTTTTCTACTCCTTTAATCAAACTTTCAAGTCTGTAATACCAACATTGCCTTCTTTCTATTATGGTCTATCCACTTGCCCTTCTATTAAATTGAGTCGTTAGTGTAATCGAGATGGCTGTTTGACACATAAGTGATAAACAAGAGGTGACAAAATACTTTCCACAGGATTTAGGGTCCTTTTCCCACATGTCCTCAGTTTCACTTTCAGAATCTTATTAAACTTGGATGCTACACCATGCATGAAGGATAATATGCCTTGCTGTTAGTAAAATGAGTGCTGTTCCGTGGTAATCACCTTAGATTGGCTCAGAACAGCGTACCCACTTCTATGGCTGCATGGAGAGAACACTGTTGCTTAGTATGACAATGTCGATGGAATATGCCATTCTATTAATCTCCAGCCATGGGATACAGAATTTCCTACATAATGTGGTGATCAGCCATTTCTGTTATGATTTTATGGAAAAGGCCAACTGGCTAATGCTTTAATTATTGAGGAGATATTTTCATAGTTATAGCACAGAATTCACTTAGGATGATGTCTGCATATCTCAAGGACAGCTGGACTACCTTGGAGGGCACTGGAATGTTTGCCTGGGATTTTGTAAGATAACTTAAAAAAATTTTTTTTTCCAGATTTAAATTCTTATTGATTACAAAAATCTTTATTGAAGAAATGTAGAAAGCATAAAGTATTTATACAATTGTGCATAATCCCACTGCCCAGGGAAAACCATTGTTAAAGTGTTTAGTGCTTTCTTATATCTATATTCATATTCACTCCTGTATCAATATCCATATCTTTATGGACATATTTGATAAAATAATAACAATACAGCTAACTTTTATTGAGCCCACAATATGTCTAAAGTATTGCTCTAAATACTTTAGAACAATTTTTCCTTGTATTGTCTCATAGATTCCTCACAAAACTCTTTTCATTAGATATTATTATTATTACATTTTATAGAAGAGGAACTCAGGAACCAAAAGATTAAATGACTTACCCACAGTCACGCAGCTTGTAAGTGGTGGAGCCCCGCTGAAATGCAAGCCTCAAAGCTCAAGCCATTAAGGAACGCACTATATTTCCATACATACACACACACACACACACACACACACACACACACACATACGTAATATTCATATACATATATACATATAGTAGAGCATTTAAAAGATATATTTAAATCTGATGGCAATCTTACTCTATTTAGTTTCATTCAGCTTTTCCATTTAATTCCTCATTTCTAGTAGTGAAAAGTTGCATCTCCCTGGAAATTCTGTATAATGATTTACAGTCATGGAAATCTGCTTGGCTTACACAACAGGGACAAAATTATATTGTGTAACATAATATTCTTAGTATTGAAATTTGTTCAAAATAAGTTTTCATTGCTGTATAACATTTTTATTACTATATAAACCTGAGGAGAATTCTTGAGTTCTTTTAAAGGGAATTTAATTAAAATCCTTATGACAGAGTGTAGTTACATAATACATAGAACACTAATTATAAACACTAGATATTAGTATCTGTATCAATTTTTATATGTGCTAGTTTTCAGTTTCGATTTTTTTTTTTTTTTACTGAGCTTTGAAAAATGTTAGCACCCTTTTACCCACATGCCTATCAGACATAAAGTTTCCACCATCCAAGAAAATTCCTTTGTGCCCTTTCCCAGACAGTCCCTTGAACAACCCCCAAAAGCAATGATTGTATTGGTGTTATTTACTGTGGATTAGTTTTGTCTATTCTAACATGGAATCATATAGCAGGCACTCTTTTGAGTAGAGTATAGCTTGGTGGTATGTTAAGGGATCAGTTAGTACTATAGCAAGAGTCACAAACTATGGGTTGTTGGCCAAATGCAGACAGTTGCCTGTTTTTGTAAATAAAGTTTTATTGAAACACATTATCTTTTACTTATTGTCAATGGCACCTTGTGCACTTTAGTGGCAGAGTTGAGTATTTGTGATAGAGATCATACAGCCTGAAATGTCTAAAATATTTACTATCTTTACAGAAGGGTTTACAAACTCCTGAAATATATGTAGTATTGCTGAAACCTCAGGAGTGCTAAGAGAAGTGGTGATAGATAAAGCTGGAACCTGATAATGGAGGCCTTTGCCTGTTATGCAAAGCGGTTTTCACTTTATCCCATAGGTGACTGGAAGCTTCTGATGGATTTTAAGTTGAAAGATTTAACTTCTTTCACTAAGCATAATTTTTTTGAGATTCATTCATGTTGTTTCTTATATCAGTAGTTTATTCCTCTTTATAGCTTAGTAATGTTCTATGATATGAATATATTATTCATTGTTGATAGATATTTGGATTGCTTCTATCTTTTTACTATTATAAATAACCCTACATGAACATTCTTGTACAAGTTGTTTCATGGACATATATTTTCATTTACCTTGGGAAATAATCAAGAACTGAATTGCTGGATCATAGGTTAAGTATATGTTTAACTTTATAAGTAATTTCCAAATCATTTTCTAAAGTGTTTTTATCATTTTACACTCCTATCAACAATGCATGAAAGTTCTACATTTTCTCTAAAATGTCATGGTTCTCTTGGTCTATAATTTTATCCATTCTGGTGGGTGTGTAGTGGTACTTTATTAGAGGTTTTTTTAAAAAACATTTCCTTGATCTCTAATGATGTTGAACATTTTTTTAATGAGTTCATTGGCCATTTGTACATACTCTTTTGTGAAGTGTCTGCTTATATCTTTTACTCATTTTAAATTAAGTTGTTTGCCTTTTTATTATTGAGTTATAAAATTTCTTTATATATTCTGGATACAAATCCTTTGTCAGATGTATGTGTTACAAATTTTCTTCCTAGCCTGTTGCTTAACAATTTTGTTTTTAATGGTGTCTTTTGAAGAGGAACTGTTGCATCTCTGAAAGTCTAATTTATCAATATTTTCCTTTATTGTTATTGCTTTCTTGCTTCTAAGAAGTCCTTGCTTACCTCCAGGTCATGAAAATATTCTTCTAAGTATCTTTAAAGGAGTTCTATAGTTTTAGCTTTATATTGAGGACTATAGTCCATATTGAACTAATTTTTGTACAGGGTATGAGTTATAGGCCTAGGTTTATCTTTCTCCAGTTTATATAGTTCTGTTGATATTTATTGAAAAGATTTTTCTTTCCCCATTAAGCTACCTCGGTGTATGTTGAAAAGACCATGTAGGCATGTGGCTACTTCTTTTCTACTAAAATCTTTGTCCTATGTCAGCATTATACTGTCTTGATTGATGTGGTCAATTGTTAAGTCTTTAAGTCGAGTATTGTAAATCTTCCAACTTTGTTATATTTCAAGATTATTTTTGCCACTGTGGGGCTTCTTCATTGCCATATAAATTTAAAATTCAACTTGGCAATATCTAAAAACAAGTCTACTGGGAATTTTATTGGACAACATTGATTCTACTTATTAGTTTGAGGATAATGGATATGTTAATAATATTGAGTCTTCTGTTTCATAAACAAGGGATATATCTCCATTTAATTAAGGTCTTCATCAGTTTCTCTTAGCAATGTTTTATCATTGTTAGGGCAGTAGTTTTACACATTTTTACTAAATGTATCCCTAGTTATTTTATGTTTTTAATTCTATTGATTTTAAGTTTCATTTTAAATTGTCTTTATGATATATAGAAATACAGCTTATTTTTATTTGTTGACCTTTTATAATTCAACCTTGTTAAATTTACTTATTAGTTCTAGCAGATTTTTAAGATTTCTTAATATTCTGTGTATAAAATTATGTCATCTCTGAATAACGTTTTCATTTTTCCTTTGACTCTGGATAAATTTATTTATTTATTTTTTGCATTATTACACTGGCTTGTGCTTCCAGTACAATGCTGGATAGAAATGATTAGACTGGATAATCTTGACTTGTTTCCAACTTTAGGGGGAAGAGGAAGTTCAGTTTCTTATCAATAAATATATATATTATATATTATATATATATATGTATTTTTTTGAGTACCACACTGGAGTTTAATTGTATAAGTTTCATACACCAGTATAGCAACATCCATAAGCGAAAGTCTTTTAATAGAATTACAGCAAATATCTTCATAAGGGCCATACCTATAATCCATTTAAAGTATTAAAAGGTGCAGTTGAACTCAACAGCAAAATATAAAAGCTATATCCTGTTAACACGCTTAATCTGAATTAACTTGAATCTTTCTATGATTTACCATTCAAGAAATTAGGATAGAATAAACTCCTTGTCAAAAGCAGTTTGTTTATTTATAAAACTATAAGTTAATTAGGATCACTACCTGCTCAATCAGATAGCAGAGGGCCCTTCTTCTATAATGTTTATGCTGCCCCTGATATTTATAATGTCACCTTAAAAAAAAAAGAACACCTTGTAAGGGCAAAGCTGAAAATTACTATTTTCTCTACTAGATAAATGCAATGTATGAAGAGCTTCTGGAAAGTACCATTTGTAGCTTATTTATTGTTTATTATTTTTTATTGAAGTGTAGTTGATTTATAATATTAGTTTCAGATTTACAACATAGGATTTAGTATTTATATAGATTATACACCATTTAAAGTTATTACAAAATAATGGCTATATTTTCCTAGGCTATACAATATATCTTTGCTGCTTTTCTATTTTATACATAGTAGTTTGTATCGCTTAATCCCATACCCTTATCTTGCTCTTCCCCCCTTCCCTCTCCCCACTGGTAGTCACTGGTGTGTTCTCTGTATCTGTAAGTTTGTTTCAAATTGGTCATATACATTCATTTGTTTTAACTTTAGATTCCATATATAAGTGATAACAAGAATTTGTCTTTCTCTGTCTGACTTATTTCACTAAGCATAACACTCTCTAGGTCCACCCTCATTGCAAATGGCAGAATTTCACTCTTTTATATGGCTGAGTAATATTCCATTATATATATATACCACATCTTCTTTATTTGATTCATCTGTTGATGGACACTTAGGTTGCTTCCATATCTTAGTTATTGTAAATAATGCTACTATGAACATTGGGGTGCATGTATCTTTTAAAGTTAGTGTTTTCATTTTCTTTGGGTATATACTAAGGAGTGAAATTGATGCATCATATGGTAGTTCTGTTTTTAGTTTTTAGAGGAACCTTCATACTGTTTTCCATAGGGGCTGCACCAATTTTACATTCCAACCAACAATGTTAGGGTTCTTTTCTTCCACATCCTCACCAACATTTGTTATTTGTGGTCTTCTTTTTTATATATATTTTTTAATTGAAATATAGTTGATATACAATATTATATAAGTTATAGGTATACAATATAGTGATTCACAATTTTTAAAGGTTATGTTCCATTTATAGTTATTATAAAATATTTGCTATATTCTCTGTGTTGTACAGTATATCTTTGTAGCTTATTTTATACGTAATAGTTTGTACTTCCTAGTCCTCTACCCCTATTTTGCCCCCTCCCCTTCCCTCTCCCCACTGGTAACCACTAGTTTGTTATTCATATCTGTGATCTCTCTCTTATTTCTTGTATTAGTTCCTTGATCTATTGAAAAACTTAACATCAGCCTGATACATTCTTCCATTGTTTTTCTTTGTGATAGGTTCAGTACTATCACTTATACTACTTTTGCCAATCATCAAAGATTAAAATTTTTCACTAGAACACAAAATACCTAACAGAAAGAGTGCAAGTGGAGTGAACAATTCAGGTTTCAGAACACTCAAAACTCAAAGTAGAATGTCCATTTACTGAGAGAAATCAATATGATACTCTTTGAACTTGTTGCCTTGGTGAATATGATGGCATTCAGAGTTTGGGGAAAATATACATTAACAATGTTCTGTAATTGCTGTTTTATATGCATACATACAAACAACATACATATGTACATATATACACAAAAGTTTGTGATTATTCACTTTCTAGGAAAATATTACATATGCTAAGTGAAGCCTTCTGTGCTTCCATCATAAGTTTTCCAAATCTGAAGCACGGATTATTTGGGAAAATGGTATAATTCAGAGAATAATAAACAGACCTTACCTACAAAGTCTAAAGGTTTTTGAACTGTTACCTTGACATCCCATTTGAAATATCTTTTAAATTAAATTGTGGAATTTATCACCAGGTTTTCTGGTAAATATTAAAAGCTGATTCCTCTCTGACTGAAAATGAGAGGTGGAAGGTCAGTAGGAGTATTTTGGCCTTCAGTCTGTAGGGCTAGTTGGCTTCATTGGGTATAGTATGATGCTAATGAGGGCAAGTTCAGGGGTTAGGGTCCATGTGTGGCTTCATTAGCTTCACACTGAGGAAAACCTCTGCTCCAGAGCCTGAGATAGTTCTCTAACTCTTGCCAGCTGTATCACCAATGCATGCAAATTAAAAGGGGTGTTCATCATTATCAGCAAAAATCCATCACAATTTATGAATAACCTGCCAGTTATGACTGGATATTATTTGATCTTGAAATCGCTATTCTCCAGAACACAGGTCCATGAAGAATTTCTTCTGTAGTTAAATAGACAAAGATATGTAGTACCTAAAAAAACAAAACAAAACAAAACAAAACTTCACTTGAATTCTCTGTTAACTTCCAATGCCTTGGGAAGATTCCAATAAAAATACCCCCAATAGTCATCAGGGAATGTGTAGTCACCAAAACACATACTTAGATGTGTTCTGCTTGGTCTTAGGATTCTTTACCCATATGAATGCTATCTTTCTTTAACTTGAAAATGCTTAAGATCTCTTTGTTTTTATTTTTATAAGCATGAAAGTTATCAAAAACTATGAGAGTTTTAACATTTTACCCACATCTTTACCAATTAGTCATTAATTTAAATTTGCTAAACATTGGAGTTACTTTGGTGAACTACTGGAGATATGGTTTCTTCACTCCAGGAGGTTATATTTAGGGTGGGGAGAAAGGCTAAGCCATAAGCAGTAAACAACCAAATCAAAGAAATATAGATGGTGACAGGTTGGTGACTTAAACAACTGGATCTGCAAGTGCAACATGTGGGCTTGGGGAGGGTGGGATACAGAGAACCCATTTTAGCTAGAGATGAAAGGGAAAGTCTTTCTGAGAAGAAGTTTCAGCTGAGTTATGACCAATGAGCAGAACGTGCCATGAAGAGAAAAGAAGGAAGGGCATTCCTGACAGAGAAAACCACATGTGCAAATGTTAGGAAGCCTAAGAGGAAATGTGCTTAACAGGAGTAAGGAAGAGGTCAACAAGATTGCAGATGTCTGTAATGACAGGGCCATGACAATTCTTTGTAAAAAATTTTTTTCCAAATGCAATTAAAAAAAAAGAAAAACCTTTGAGGGTTTTTAGTCAGATGGATACAGGATTCAAGAAACATTTCAAAGAATCACTCCTGCTGCTATGTGGAAAGCAGACTGCAGAGGATCAAGAACAAAAGCCAGAAGTATATTTTGAAGCTATTTTTTAAATAATGGGAGCATAGATTAGGGTTTATGTCTGTTTTGGATAACTGATAACATTTGCTGGTGGACTGTGGGAAAGTGAAGGGAATCCAGGTGGTTCCTAGCTATGAACACATGGATGTTTTGTGGTTGCATTTAGGGAAGTGGGGAATACTGGAGACAAAGTAGATTAGAGGAAACAGGGCAGAAAAGCAGGGGTTTAGTTTTGAACCAGTATTTTTCAAATTGGAATCTTTATTACAGTATGGAAGTTGAACTTTTAAAAAATAATTTGACATACCAAGGTTATTGTTTATTGAATAAAATGATTATTTTTAGGATTTCTTAATAGATATGGTAATGTTTTAACATTTATATTGACTTTTATAATGACTTTTGAGTAACCTTAAGTTGTCTTGTATTGAAAACTCTGCTTTTTAAAAAAAAGCACCAACTCTATGCTGCTAGCAAAACTTTCCTTTGTAAATGTAGACTTTATTTTTTGCAGCCTAATGAGATGAAAAGTTTTTAAGGTAAATACCTTTGCATAATGATTAACATGAGGACAGGAGAGTGGGAAGCTGCCAGATACTGCAGCTAGATATAAAGATGAATTATTCAAATGAGGAAGCAAACTTTATTGAGTAGTTGAATTTCTTAGATTACCCTCTTGGGCTAAATTTCATATAAGCAAATTAAGAAATCAGTATTACCTTCATGCACAGAGTATTTGAACTTATTTATTGCAGATAACACTTTAAAGAGAGAAGTTCTGTATTCTCACATACTATTTACCACACCATATTTATCACACATAGCTCCAATATGGACACAAAATCAATAGTAAGATATCAGTAATTTTGAGATACTAATCATTTTAACTGGCGATGAGTTAAACATGATATATTTGTTTTGTTTTTGATGAAATCACTTGTAATAGTTTTTTTTTTCCTCTACATTTTTAAAACAACAATTTAGCAGTGGTTCTTTTACTATAGCTTTAATTTCTGGCACCGACACGTGTCTCTCTTAAGTCTTTCCAAACTTAAACCCCATTCACTAAAAAGTAAAAGTAATTACTAATACAATTTTGTTTGATTACTTTGCTCACATTTTAATCTAATGCTAAATAGGTAAATAGCACACCTTTAATAATTTTTCAAATCTAGGCTTTTTTATATTTTGAAGTCAATCTTTCTTTCTTAGGGTCGCTGATGGGGTTTTGCTGTGTGTGTTGAGTTGTAACGGAGGAAGAACACGGGGACCAAGAGTTGGAGAAACTTCGTTCTAGCTCTGACCTGTGGTTACAGAACTCTCTGACCTTGGGTAAGTCATGGAACTTCTTTCAGCTCTAGTCTCCTTATCTGAAAAAAGGGAGTGCCCCTAAGGATACATTAAACTTCAAAATTATACACATTCATGCTACTATATCCTATACCTTGTTACAAGGGGCCAAACGTATCAAATTAGAATACTAAATGTCTTTGCATGTATGCAAGGGAATCTTAATAACTGGAAAGTGAGCCTTTATGTGAAACGAGATATTGGTTGAAGTGGATTTTACCTTGATATCAAAGAATAATGACAATGTAATGTTATGTATAAAGAATCAAAAAAATCTATAACATAAAAGAGATCTGTGGTAATTTTCATTGAATTTCTGGTTTATTGATTTATATTGGGAATGCATTAAAATAGCTTCTAAGCAACAAAGTTTATATAGTAATTCTAGTTAGGTAAGAAACTCATAAAATAATGAATGCCTTATTGCACTTTTTGTCTCTGTCGTTATTAGCAGGTGACATTTTAACATTAAAGGTAAAGTAACCCTCAAATGCACGGCCAGTTATCCTCACTTGTATCTTTTGATAGTCTTAGTTGAATCAGTGAAGAAAGTATGTTAATTTAGCTTCAAGGGTATAGGCTTGCTAAAAAGGGAGAAAAGGAAGTAAAATTATAGTCTGTCTTGAAAGGCTAGACGAAAAGAACAGTCAAAGTTATTTAATTTTCGTAACTGTTTTCAGATGATTAGCTTGGCAGCATTGGCATGTATTTTTTCCAGGGGAAGAGTTTATTCACTCCATAAATAATTATTTACTAGACACATTCTAAGATATGACTCGACTAGGCTGTTAGGATAAAATGTATAAACGTGTGCTCATCCGTATTGAACACCACAGATTTATTTTGGCACTCTCATAAGAAGTCAGGGCTTCTAGCATTCTATGAGAAACAAGGGGGCAGTGCTGGTCTGTGTAACTGGACTTGGCAGCACAGATCAGCTCTTGTCATAGCTCCAAGGAAAGAATATGCAATCACTGAGCGCTGCTCCCCAGACTGGTTTTGCCTCCTGGCAAGAGAGTACAGGGTTCTTGTCAGTTACAGTGATAGCTTCAATATCAGACACTGAGAAAAGTAGGGCAGAATACCTCTCTGGCTTCTAACTAGCAGCTCCACACACATTTAATAATGGCTACAAGTCTTGTCTGATTTGGTATGAAAAAAAAGCTTGAGAGGGTGGCAACAATTTCAGCACTGTTTCATTTACCCAATGTGCTGTAAGTTTGTAAAGAAAACAAAAAAGTTTCTACTCTCCTTAGCTCTCTCGACTTACCTCTTCTGGTGGTTCACATGTGTGACACGGGGACTTACCCATTTACCTGTGAAATATACAGGCGAGGTGCACCAGCATTTATTACATGCTGATTCTAGAATCTAGCCACATTAACATGCAATATAGATGAGGATGGCCACAGTGCTGTAATCTACTGGATGGTTTGCAGGCAGCAATTGACTTTGAAAGTATCTGCTTTCTGTTTTAATCCAATATCTAGACCCAAGCCAAATCTCATTCTTGTTCATTATATTTCCATGTTGAAAGTGGGGTCAAAAATTGTATTTAAAAAGTGCCTTAAAATACTTAATATTTTAAAAAGTCTTGCTCTGGAAACAGCATCCTTTCCATCATTTAAATGGAATTCTTTGGAGGGAGAACACAAGTGTGATCCTCAGACTGATCTAAAGTCTGGGCATGCTGAGAGTTACTTCTGAAAACTGAGCTCTATTCATCAAGTTTTGCAATAAAAATAGAGCAAAGTATGTTTGGGTGTGGGCTGTGTGAGTGTCGGTTTGCACCTGTTATTAGGATCTGGTGAGCAAACAGGCCTGTAGCAGTGTTTCCAAAGAGTTGGTGAAGAGTGTGGGAGGAAAAGGACATGTAGCCTTCTCCCCATGAAAATGGTCAAGATGAGCTTCTCATGGCTGGTGGAATCCTCTTTCTGTGCAGGTGGCATCTAGAACAGCTGTGCTTCTTCCAGAGGATCTTTGGAGTCTTGGGAAGGGCCTTACTAGTCTGAGAGTACATTGTACTGTCTTCTACTTTGAATATTCACCTTCAAACTGATATAATTCCTTATTCTTGGCCAGGGTGGATCCAAGTTTTATGGGGCCCGAAGTTTATATAATATTGGGACCCCTTTCTTAAGAAAAATAATGTAAAATTATGGATACAAAAATATCGAATTAGATAAATTATGGTAAATATATTTTAAAAGCTGATAAATACTACAAGCATCACAAATCTCAGAGAAATAACACATTTACCACCTTTTCCCCCTATGTCTTTGGCTATTTGCTCTCTGATCATCTCTTTGTGTGGCAATGATTTTAAAGTAGTTTCTATAAAGAGAATAGAAAGTTAATTTTTCCTATAACATGGTTGATTGACTTTATTATTGATAATTTTTAAAAAGTTTATTTTGGCTTTATGACTTGTTATTGATGAAGCCATGTACATTTTTTTAAGGATTTTTTTTTTTTCAAATTTGGGAAAACCTCTATCAAGTTCTTTCACGTATGCAGCATAAGATTTAGAAGACCTTCCTGCAAATATACTGTTCTGGCTATGTCATTTCAAACTTTGTTTCTTCTCCACTAGATTCTGTATTCCTCAAACCTTGTTTCTTGCCTGCTTCTCACATATTCCAGCTCCAGGTACGAGAGCATCACTTTGTGATGCGACCCCCGGCCCTGCCCTTTGTGTCACCTCAATGAGTGAGTCAGTATAGGGAGCAGAGGGAGGGTTCCTAAACACAATTTCTATACCAGAATTGTCAATACCAATTAAACTATACCTGGAAGTGACTGCAAGCCATATAGATACATATTCCACTAAATAAAAAAGAAATTTTATCCCCACATCAACCATCTGTTAGATTTATGTGGCCATTCCAGTGTCATCTTATTTGAGGGGAATTGTGATAGGGAGGGAGGAGGTCAGAGTTCGTGACCTCAGAGTTGCTCTTAGATCTGGGGCAAGGAGTCTGATGGAGCATGAAAATGGTTGTCCTCCCCAAGCCTGTGCTGAACCTCGCTCTTATCCCCTTTATCCCTTATAACCGTGATCAAGATACCTGGAACCCTGGAACTCCCTGCTCCCCAGAGCCTCAAGCCTGCTTCCAAGGCATGAATTTCCCCCAGGGGCATCTTCTTTTTCAGCACTCCAGTTATATGAGTCCCAAGGCCTTGGTGGGGGAGGTGATGTTTTCAGGATTGGAGGTAGGGAGAGTGTAGATGGAGCTCAAATGTGTGGGTTGGGGTGAGGTGCAAGCTGAGGACCCTTGACCTATTAGATAGAGTCTGGAGTAGAACTGGGGTTTGGCTGCAGGATGGGACCACCATTTGTATTCTTGCCCAGGCTGCACACATTTTAGGGCCTAGTCTTGTTGGAGAGGAAAGTAACAGTGATCTGTTCAACTTGTGGTTAAAATAGCTTGTTTTTGCATTTTATACAAAAACATGACCATGTGAATGCAGTGCTTGCACCTCCCAGGGCCTTAGAAGGGGCCTATGCAAGTATGGGATCCTGAAGATTAAGCTTCATTAACTTCTCAGTAAATCTCCTTTGTTCCTTAAGATTAACGAAACTGTACATCAAAACTTTGTACCTCTTGGCATCTTTCTGTCAATCACGTCAACATCCCATTGGAAAAAAAAGCCATTCAAGGGCCTTATATATTAATCTTGAAAAATTATTAATACTAATTATTGTTATATTTCACTTATCCCAAGTGCTCTTATCTAGTAAAATTAACCACATTATAAAAAATCAAGAAATCAAAATCAAAGAGAAGAAGAGTTTCTAGTTAAAGATAAACTTGAATTCATTCAGGCTTTTATGTTTTAATTACTGTAGAGTCCTCCAGCCATTAACTTAATGACTACATATTTTTTTTCTCAAGATTTTAACACTATTATCCATTTATCTGTTTCATAGTATATTAGAAGTAACATATTGGAAAGGAATAGGCTCAAAATATAGTAGCCACTCAGAAAGTGGAAACAAATGACAGTTAAATACTCACTGGAAAGAAAATTATTCATTCAACAAATATTTGCTGAGTACTCTGCACTAGAAATTGTTCTTGGTACTAGGGATACAGCTGTGAACAAAGCACACAAATCCTTGCCATCATAATGCTTACGTCTCAAGTAGGAGGTAATGGCTTATAGTGTCAACTTCTGTAGTAGATTAAGTGATGTGAAACCTACTGGATTTAGCAACATGAAGTTTACTGATAACTTTGATATGAGTGCAGTTCAAAGGAGCAAAAGTCTGAGTATAGTGCATTTAAGAGAAAATGGGAATTATAAACAGTATTTATGGAGAACTCTTCAAAGAGTTTGGTATAGAGGGACGGACAATAATGGGGCAGGAGCTGGAGGGGGAAGTAGGGTCGCTTACTTTATTAATGGAAGAAATGTTTTTACATTTTATGCTAATGGGGAACATCCAGGAAAAAGAGAACATTTAATGATTAGGCAGAGAGAGTGGAGAATTGCTTGAATGGTGTTTTTAATTTTAAGAGGTGATGGGATCTAACAGATAAGTACAGGCTTTGTCCTTAAGAGGAGCATTGATAGCTCATCAGTGGGAGCTGGAAGGAAAGCATAGGAATGAGTCAGATGCAATTGGTTGGGCTAGTGTGATGGCAGGAACTTTTGAAAGCTTTTCTTCCCCTGTGGAAATATAGTTACAAAGCAAAGTCATCAGCTGAAGAGGGAGAATAAAAAGAAGATATTGGATGTTTTAGAAAAGATGAGATGAAATGAAATAGTTATTTATTAAAATGGGGGAATGAATGAACAGGGGAGATTTAGTAGGGTTGTTGGTCTGAATAGTATTCAAAGCTTGCTTAGGGTTAGTGATTTTGAATTTAATGTAAGTCCAACCTTGGGGAGTGAGTGGGTGTGTGTGTGTGCATATGTAAGTGTGTGTGTGTTTCCTGAAATTTTCAGCTACCAGGACAAGTATGAAATGGGTAAAGAGCTGAATTTCACCATGGTTAGAGCAAGGACAAGAAAGAAAATAAAAGGAACAAGGGAGTTGAAGGTGTGTACAAGCTAATGCTAATACATGACAGGGTTCAATGTGTGCAAGGAAGACATGAAGGTCAGAAGAGCAGCAAAAACTTATGGGATCAATTGTATATTAGTCTGTGGTGAAAAAATTGTAGGAGTTATACATACGCCAAAAAGGATAGAGCTGGAATTATAGGAGGTTATTGGAGTGCCTAAAATGAGAGTAGAATAAGGCTCTAGCTTTCAGTAATGACACGATCAAGGGCTCTGCTGAGAAACAGTGAAGAGGTTTTTCTTATGTATAAAGAAGGAGCTCAAGGAACTAAGAGTGCTGGGTGTGAAAAGCATCGCATATGTGATTACTGATATCTCCAAGAGTTATGACAGCAGTTATATTGAAGAGAGTTGACAGTAAGACAGGAACGAAAACTTCAAGGAATGAGATGGACTGACATGGGGGGTTGGTAGATGAATTCCGGAGGCAGTTACTGAGTGCTGCAGACTGAAGGCATGAGATTCAGACCTGGGGAAAGGGGAAGAAAGACGATTTTAAAATATTGGCACTATCTAGCATAGCTTATTAAGTATTAGTTGATTATCCCGAATGACTAAGAGACACTGTCATAACTTTTAGCATATATTATTTTAGAAGACAGAAATATCGAATATGTTTTAGAAAGATTTTATTCAGTAACTATATTTGTATATGCATTTTTACTATTTGGTGCTTAAAAGTATAATCAATGTAAGCTAAAATATAATTATGCTGATACATTGAAAAAATAATCTACATTTACCTTTAAAGTTGCTTTACATTAGAAACTAGTCAATCAATGGATAGAAAAATTCTTTAACAAAATTCAACAACTATTTATGATAAAACTCTTATTAAAGTAGAATTGAAGAAATCTGCTTTGTAAAAGATGTCTAACAAAAACTCACGGGAGTTATACTTAATAATACAATTTTAGAAATAATTTCTTCAAAGTAAAGAAGCAATTTTAAGTGCCTGCTATTATTATTTTTATTCAATATTGTATTTGAAGTTCCAGCCAGCACAGTAAGAAAAATAAAAGAAATGTACAAGAATTGGAAAGGAAGAAACAAAAGCTCTCTTTATTTGAAGATAATAAAACCATCTACCTTGAAAATTCAAAAGAATTTACATAAAAACTATTAGAACTAATAAGGGAGAGCAACAAATTCCTGTAAAGCAACTTACTACACAAAAGTATTTGCATCCTGTATAACAGCTTAAAACAATTGGGAAATAATATACAGAAAAGATAACTTCAAGGTAGGGAAAAATTTCGTGAGTCACCAAAACTATAAACCAGAAGGTGATAACTTTGGCTATATTAAAGCAACAACAGCATTGAGAACAGCACTTCTGAATTACAGACACCAAAGGAAAGGAAAAAGAGAAGTCAGAGGCTTAGAGATGTTATTTGAAATATATGTTATTTACAAATTATTAGAAACCTGAAAATACAAAGAGGTTTGGCAAATCTTATGAAAAGATTCTCCCGCAGAACCCCTTGAAGGAATGCAGCCCTGCTTACCCCTTGATTTGAGACCCATTTTGGACGTCTGACCTCCAGAACTGGAAGATAATAAACTTGTGTTGTTATTAAGCCACTACATTTATGATAATGTGTTACAGCAGTAATAGAAAATGAATACGAGCCCTGGTGAAACGCATTACATTCCACCAAGATGGCAAACATTTGAAAGTCTGACAATATCATGTGTTATGAATGTGGAAAATGGGAAGTGTCATACAATGTTGGTGATAGGTGATAAATTAGTACATCTTCTTTGGGGAGCAATTTTACAATGTCTAATATATTTATACTCTTAGGATCAGCTATTTTATTTCTAGGTATAGTTTAGAGAAATTGTGACACATATGGACAAAAAAAAAAACAAATACAAGAATTGCTTAAGAGAACTGCTGTCTTTGTTTTATTTTCAAAATCTCTCCAGTGAAAATTTAGAATCAACATATATTTCCATCAATCAGGTAATGGATAAATAATGTGTATTTAATGGATGGAATAACATATAGCAGGTGAATGGACTAGAGTTATTTATATTAGCATGTCTAATTTGCAAAAATATATATTTAAGCAAAAAAACAAGTTTCAGAAATGGTATATGTATGTATTATAAGATCATTTATATAAATTTTTAAAACATGTAAAACAATTCTTTCTATTGTTTTTGATACATAATTGTGTGGTACAGCTATTAAAAATATCAATAGAAATCTAAATGCCAAAATCAAAAATTTGATGACATCTGAGTGTGGGAATTAGAGAATTTCAACTCTGCAATGAGTGTATGAATGTTTCCCATCTTATTCGCCATGCTTTTTAATATGCCTAAAATAATCCATAATTAAAAAACAAAAATATGCCTAATTATTTAAATTATTTTCTGGTGGTCAATACCTTCTATTATATATATATATGTATGTGTATATATATACATATATATGTATAATTTTAGTTTATAGAAAACCAACAGGCTATACATGAGATGACAGCCTTAGCTACGATTAACAAAAATCATAATAATTACCTTTGTTGAATTCACAAATACTTCCTATTATAACTTGAGGGTTGGAAAAAGAGACAGTCCTTACTAAAGTAGCAATCATTTTCTTTCTATTGAACTTCAGATGAGGCAGACTGTAAATAAATAAATTCAAACTGTTATGAGATATTATTGGTATAGTATAATTTTTACCCTACCTTGTGGGTATATGAATTACTATATTTGAATTTTAAAAAAAATCAAATGATGTCTGCCCAAGACCCACTCAGCAGGTTGGAAAGAAATTCAATTTCTGCCTTATTTTTTAACGTCTATTCTTTCAAGAGTCATTCCAGAGCACTTGAGATGGGTCCCCTGTTTTCCTCCCACATTAATTACGTCTAGGTGCTCATTGTCCAGGCCCAGTGGTCTGGCTTTACTGCTTCCATATCAAGTGTGGGCATGAGGGGCTTGGTCCAGGCTGGGAGCTGAGGACCTGGTGTCTGGCTTCCTAGGTTTAACATGCATGGTTTTCTTCCTTACATCCTATAAATTCCCAGGGGCATGTCAATGGAACAAGGTAGTGCTTTTCACCGTTGGAATATTTCCCTTTGGTCCTGGGGAATAATGCTTTTCTCTGGGTCTTTTGCTTTTACCTCAACCTACTCCCTTAATAGTTCCCCCCAGTCCCTCCAGTGCAGTTCAGTAAATCTCTAAAAACAGTTATTGGACTTTCATTTTTGAGGCTATGGGATGCTGACATCAGTCAAGTTCATGTTTTTTTTTTTTTTAAACCACATGGAGAAAAAGACAATGCATAATTTATTTGGCAGGACGTTTGGTCCAGTCCTTAAAGAAAAGTGTGGTGAACTATACTTTTCAGAAGTTTAATCTTTCTGAATTTTGCCTACATCCATACAGATTTGTCTAAGCAATTTTAACATTGTACGTACAACTAAAATATGTCAAACCTAGTGACAGAGAGCTTTTCTGGTCCCATCAAGAGCACTCCTAACATGATTGAGGTATGAAAAATCAGTCTTGCTTTGGATCCATCTCAAAGGGAAGGAGGACTGAGCTCACTAATCATGCAGGGGTCATTTCCACTGTCCAAAGACTCTTCTGGTGAATGCAGGCTCCCGAGAATTACAAGGATGGTCTAAATAATGTTGGACTAGTCAAATGACAGCTCACATTGTTGAATCTTACCTAGTTCCCTGGAATCTCTAGCATGCCTGTGTCTTTAAGATTGGAGTGGAGTTGAGTAAACCAATGTGCCTGCCTCAGTGGCAGCTTTACAAAATCTGCTGGGTGCTTGGGCTAAAATCTCAGGCTTCATCTTGAGTTGCTAAAACTATTGAGGAACATACATTTCCTTAAATGGTTACATATCCTCAGTATTTGCATCCTAATGACTCTATCACTTTGATAAGAAAAGTGCACTAGGACACCAAGGGCAAATTAATAAATGTCTTAAAATTAGACAAGTGGCCATTTCATATAATAGTGACATTCATGTTATTCGAAGAAATTACACACACAGGACGGTAGCAGATGTTTTCCACTCCCACTACTGACAGATCAGGATACAGAAGCCTTAAACTGTATTGGGAAGAATTTAGGTCAGTGTGAGAAAATCAGCGTGCATTTAAAAACTCTTTTTGTATGTTTGAAATACGTTGTAATGCTTTAAGAAACAGCCCTTCCTTTTGAAATTCTGCTAGAAAGCTTCCGTGGAGAGCTGCAGCTGTCTGGGTGCATTCAATGGAGATGATTCAGCTGGGAGGAATGCCATCATAAGGGGAACAAAAGTTCAGAGCAGGGTGGGTATATGGTAAAGGAGAAATTTTTACAACCAAGATTTATATTCTAGAACAGCAGTCTCGAAAATGGGGTGCCTTTCCCAAGGATTGGACAGGAGTTTCCACTGGTATTCAGTAATAAGAGATTAGAACTACCACCTACTGTTTGTTTCTTAATTTGTGTTTCACGTTATATTATTATTATATTGATATTTTGGTATTATACTTTGTGTTTTACATTATACATAATAGATTAGTTCATTAGAACATGAATATAACTTACAAAAAATGCCACTGTATATGTCTACAGTGCTGATAAATTTTTATTTATGATTTTATTGATAAGGGTACAGCTTAGAAATAATTCAGAGACTCCTCTAAATCTGTTAAGCCAGATCTTACATGGGAGCAGAAAGGCCAGTGCCACCTTGATGATGACAAATAGCTTCTAAGGCCAAGGCTGCAGCTGGCTTATGCAGGGCCCTGGTGAGAGTTTGAAAAAAGGCACCTTTCTAAGTGGACATAGCCTTGCGGTGTCCCTGGCCTGGCAATCCATGTAGGGACTGAATGTCAGCCCATTCCCACACATCCTAACATGGTAGCCTGTCTAAGGCAGACTGAGGACACCAGGGAGGGAGGAGGTGAGAGACCATTGTCGTTTTTCTGCTTCCCTTCCCCAGATGAAAATCAGTACTTAAAACATATAAAGCTAAATCTTCAGGCGATGAGATGGTTAGCTTTGATACAAACTTGAGTACCAGGGGGAGAAAGAAGACTTGTTTCTTCTCTTATTTCTTAAACGTGGCACTTTTTATTCCCTCCTCATATCCATTCTCTTCTTCTTCCTGAATATTTGCAGCAAAGTGTAGACATAGGATTTGATTTTGGCCAGTGAGCAGTAGTTTTAGGAGTAAATTCAAGGAAGTCTTTAAAGGGAGAGGCTGAACTTTTCTTTATTCCTTTCTCCTTTCATACTGCTTCCTGGAATATAGATGGGATGTCTAGAACTTGGCAGCAATACTGAATCTCGAAGAAGGATATGTCTAAGGATGGCAAATTAGTAGTATGGAAGGAGTCCATGTCTCTGAGAACTTCATGCAGCATCTACATTAATGCTAGACTTTTTGCAGATTTTCTTTACTTGAGAGAAATAAATTTCTACCATTACTAGGAGATTTTCTCCTATTTCAGCTGAACTTAATCTTACCTCAGTATATGAAATTCCTTCCTAATTCCATGATTCTAAGTATACTTGACTATTCTCATTCCTGTGAACCTAAATGTGATAATGGAGCAAATAATCAGTGAATATTCTGATAATTTCTAGCCATTTACATCATCATTGCAAACGATTTAGCTGAATTATATAATAGAGTTTTCAATAGCTTTGGGTCCTATAGACCCAGAATCAAATTTCAACTTTACCACCTACTAGATGTACAGACTCATGTGAGACAGAGATCTGTCATACATGTTCTTTCCTCTCTGTCTTATAAAACCAGCTTATAGGATTGCTGTGTTTACTAAATGAGATGATATGTATAAAGTGCCTGCCACTCAAAAGTGCTCTATACATGTTAAGTACTCTCTGAAATTCATTTTCAAGTAACCTGTTTCTTTATTTTATATCATTACTGCTTAGCACATTGTCTTTCATGGAGTACACACCAAATAAATGATTCTTTAATAAAAATAAGGTAAAGATTCTCAAGGACCTTATAAGCCATATATCTTATTCTCTTCATTTGAATTCACTTTAAATTTTGTGAAATGTTATTCTAATGTTCAGAAAGATTCATGTGCCACTTGAGTGTTCACTTTACAACCAGGGAGTTTAGTTTGGAATTGGGTAGAACCTGGCTCTTTATTCCCTAGTATGTAAAAAAAAAAAAAAAAAAAAAAAATATATATATATATATATATATATATAGAATTACTCAATGCACAGAATTGTGTTGGAGATTAAAATGAGCATTCTACTGTTTTGAATGCATTAAGCATGATTTGTCTTAATGGCATGTATAATTTGGAGTCAACATATAATGAGAAAAATTATCTCTGTATAATATATTCAGTAACTTTAACTCAGAAACATACTGCATTGGACACTTTTTTAGAAATCAGGCAATTTTATTCTCTCCAAATACATACTACTGTCTCTATGCATTTGCATTTTTGTCTCTCTCAGCAAGAAAATCATGTAGCTGGGAAGAGTTTATAGAGATCCTGTGGCACAGTGGCACATCCCTCTGTGTTGATGTAGGAGTTTGCCCAAACCAACCTGAAGACATAGCAAAGGGAATTTTCCCTGTTTAATGACCTGCATGATGTATCATAATTCTTTCATGTACAAGTGGTTTTATTAATTGTGCTCTTTCTGTTCTTTTCTCAGTAGTGTCTAGCAAAACAATCTGGTGTCATCAAAAAAGTTGTATGCTCTTTTCTTCATATCCTGTGGCTCAGAGATCATGTTTCAGATGTTAGAGAGGGAGGGTTAGAAAGAATAAAAGCGTGGCAAAAGAGGTTAAAGGGAAGTGAAAAACTTTCTTCTTCACTTCCATAAACTCTGAGAAATACTAGACCTCTTCACCCAGTAGATAGATACCATTTGAGTTATAACTGCTTTAATCCATCTTTAATCTAAAGGAAAAGTAAACTTACTGAAAGAGTGACATAATATTGGAGACTATGAGAATCCATTACCACCAAAATGACAAATCTCTCTGTGTGTGTCCTCTTGTATCCCACTAACATGTACTGCAAAGAAGGAAACTCCAAAGCACTGTGCTATATGATATATGTTGACATTATTAGGATATTTGCAGAGTCTTAAGAAATAAAAAATTGAGAAAATCAGGGAGAAATAAGTGTTCTCAAGGCTTAGGAATGAATTAAGAAAGGGGTGCATTTTTCAACATGCAAGTGCCAACTTTTAAGTTGAGCGTCTGACTGAGTAGGATCTAGTGAAATGCTACTGAAAGAGTCCCACAAGCTTTTTGATAGCTTCTATGCTGACACACACACATCCAAGTGTATTTGAGTGAAATCCAGGTATTGTTTCTATTTTAAGTGAAATTAGTTGAGCCTTCAACGGCTTTATGGTGTTTCAGACAGGCATTTGTCTGGACTTTATCAACAAATAGTGCCCTCAGGGGAGATTTAAAGAGCAGGCTGTCATGGAAAATGAGGACAAGAGACCTGGGCAGCAGACCCAGGTGAAACGTGCACGGGAAGATGCCTGTCTGAGGATGTGCACTCAGTCAGCACCTGTGCTGTTCTGCCAATCCCTGCATCTTTTTTTAAAAAAAATTATTTATTTTTATTTATTTATTTTTGGCCACATTGGGTTTTCATTGCTGCACACAGGCTTTCTCTAGTTGCGGCGAGTGGGGGCTACTCTTCGTTGAGGTGCATGGGCTTCTCATTGTGGTGGCTTCTCATTGCAGAGCACGGGCTCTAGGTGCACAGACTTTAGTAGTTGTGGCACGAGGGCTCAGTAGTTGGGGCTCACAGGCTCTAGAGCATAGGCTCAGTAGTTGTGGCGCACGGGCTTAGTTGCTTCACAGCATGTGAGATCTTCCCAGATCAGGGCTCGAACCTGTGTCCCCTGCATTGGCAGGCAGATTCTTAACCACTGTGCCACCAGGGAGCTCCCAATCCCCGCATCTTCTTGCTGTCAATGGTGAAGAAATCCCTGAGTATCAAAGGGCCTGAGTGAGAGTACAAAGGCTGCCCCTGAGAACAAGTTTTGTGGGCCATTTGTTCACACTGACAGATTTATTTACTTTGTCGACACATGTGCTATAAGGTCCTGGGAGAAATTTCTTCCCAAATGTACTTTGACATGTACTAGTGTCCATGGTATTAGGAAATGATGCTGTTTTTTTGGAGTGATTGGGACTGTAAGTGCAAACATGCACTCTATCTAAATTACCTCATGGGTGAAGCATTTCTCTTATAAAAACTTTGGATCTCCTAGTTTACTTTAAACTCAAAATTTAAATGTTGAAATACTGGAAGAAAGCTAAATAGTGGATGCATTTGTAAAGCTGTTTCTTTAAAACTCCCCTATTGCTTTAATTTTTTCACCATGGGGGCAAGAAATAGCTTTAATTTCCATTTCTTTTTTCTCTAATTAAAAAAAAATGTTTAAGTTAGGAACTTTGATGCCTCATTTTTCTCTGGTGGGCTTTTGTGTTCAAGGAACTGTGCACTAGAGCAGGCAGTATGCAAAAATTAGTCAACTGAAGAGAAAGATGTCTTTCGCTTTTAACATTTAATATTTACATTTGTTTTTCTGTCAAATTCTTTGCATTAGAATTAAAGGAGCTTATTTTTGATAGTTCATAAAATCAGCAAAAATCTAATCAGTTTTTTTTTTTTTTTTTTTTTGTGGTACGCGGACCTCTCACTGTTGTGGCCTCTCCCATTGCGGAGCACAGGCTCCGGACGTGCAGGCTCAGCGGCCGTGGCTCACGAGCCCAGCCGCTCTGTGGCATGTGGGATCTTCCCGGACCGGGGCACGAATCCGTGTCCCCCACATCGGCAGGCGGACTCTCAACCACTGCGCCACCAGGGGAGCCCTCTAATCAGTTTTGACATTTGTATTTTTCAGATTCTCAAGGAATATATTTTTCTTCTCAAAGCATTTTAGATTTGTTTAGTTATGAAGGCTTTCTCTCTCTTAGGTGGCTTAGCATGTAAGGAATGATTTTGACCCTACAAGGTAATCACCAAAAGTGTTTCTCGTAAGATTTAGTTAAATACTTTGCTTTAAAACCACTAATAGGATATACATATGTATTTCTAACTGAACTATCTGTGGAAAATAATAGCAATTTAATATGGATTTCTAAATGTTACATGATATAAAAGCCTAAAAGTTTATATTTTTCCATATTTTAATGTACTAGTACTAGAAGATTTTTCACGTGCAACTTTTGAAAGTTGTTGGAAAATTTAAAAGCTATTAGGGCTTCATAATTATTATTTGTGTGTGTGTGTGAGCGTGCACTTGTCTGCATGCCTGAGTGTGTATGTGTGTATCTTTCCTCCACCAAATCATAAGCTTCTTGATGTAGGGACAATGTCTTTTATCCCTGTGTGCCCACTTCATTTTTATCCTTAGGTACTAGTACCTTCCCTGCCACATTGAAGGTGCTCAATATACATTTGTTTAACGAGTGAATGAATAAACAAACAAACAAATAAATAAAGCAAAAATAAAAATATAACCCTAAGAGAGAAGAAACATTTATAAATATTATCATGAAAGGGTGATTGCTTCTTTTGCATTATAATTTTTTAAACATCTCTGTAGAAATAAATAATTTTCAGCATCAGCGTTGTATTGTAATAGATTGCATTATAGAGCCTATAAACTAAAGTATTGAGCATTTCAAAAGGCAAGGAAAAGACTTCCACTGGAACTCATGCCAGTGGTGTTCAGTGGTTAGAATAGCATTCTGAAGCCTTCAAGTTAATTATATCTTAAAGATCGTTGTGGTTAAATATTTCTCCAAATACATGACACTAGTTTAACATAGGTGTAGTCTCAGTCATGCTAAGTTAAGTATCAGAACTATTTTTCATGTGTGTATTCCAGGCACGTATCATTCATTCCTCAAATTATTCCCCATGTACTCCGTCAGGATGCATTTACTGGCTTTATCTCCAGTATTTTGGATCTGATTACTATTTACCATCTCCATCTCAACAACTTTATTCTTAGTCACCAGCAGTTCTGTTGTCTCACTGGTTTCCTTGATCACCCTCTTTCCCCTTATTCTCCCCTTAGCAGCAACAGTGATTTTTTTTTTTTCGGTACATGGGCCTCTCACTGTTGTGGCCTCTCCCATTGCAGAGCACAGGCTCCGGATGCGCAGGCTCAGCGGCCATGACTCACGGACCCAGCCGCTCCGTGGCATGTGGGATCTTCCCAGACCGGGGCACGAACCCATGTCTCCTGCATTGGCAGGCGGACTCTCAACCACTGCGCCACCAGGGAAGCCCAACAGTGATCTTTTTAAGCTTAAATCACATCATACTGATTCCCTGATTCAGATGCTCTGGTGGCTTCATTGCGATTAGGATACAGTTCACACTGTCTCACCCCTCTCCACCCTTTTTCCGTGCCTCTGCAGCATTGACCCTCCTCCTTCTGCGATCTTATCTCCTGTGCGCTACCCTTTCCACTATGCCACAACCACAGTGACTGTATTCTGAGCCTCCTCCCATTGGAGAGTCTTTGCATTTGCTGTTTTCCCTGCTGCAGAGGCTCCTTCCTCACATTTTCCAAAGCCACCTCCTCAAAAGTATGTGTTTGCCTAACTGTCATTGTCTCAACGCTTCCATTTCTAATTACCCTAGCTAAGTTCATCTTCCATCTATGTCACTCCAATCACATTTCCCTATTTTGTTTTCTTCATGGCATTTCCTACTATCTGGAGTTAAGTGACAGATTTGCCGTTTGTTTTCTTATTTGGCTACTGTTGGTTAGAATGTAAACTTATTAGTGACCTGGACATCCTTGATTTTTTTTTTTTCTGCTGTAGTTCCAGGGCTTAAAACTGTGCCTAGAGAATCTCCTCTGTGAAGAAAATCTACATTTGAGACATTGACCTTTTGAGGTTTATGTCCTAAAGTCAGTCTCACATACCTTGTTGTTTAGTCATCAATGGGAAAAGACATGACTATTTAAAGATCTGAGCTCCTATCCATACTTGTTCATCACCTTTTCATGTAAGATGACCACACACGTCAGAGAAATAACTAGGGAACTGAGGCAAAACTGAGGATCAAAGAGTCAAGTAACTGGTTTGAGGTTTTAAGTCAAGGTGGTAGACCTGTTTTAGAAGCCTGGGAAAGCTGTATTCTAGGAGTTCCAGGAGTCTCTCTCTGTCTCTACACTGTAACTGGTAGCAGAAGTTAAGTCCCACAATCTCCTGGAGCACGTTGCAGCTCTGATTCCAACATGGTACATTATGGGGAATAGAACTGATCATGTAGATAAAAGAAGAACAGTGTTTTTCCAAGGTTCTGGTTATGGACAGTTTGGGACACAGTGTTTACCTGGTGCTGGAATCCTTCAGGTCAACTTCCCGGGTGGCACAGGCATTACTGAGGGAAATGACTGTGTATGTCTATAAGCAGTGGTGCCCAGGCTTATGAAAGAGGGGGCAGGCATGGGATGAAAGGCAGGTTGTTTGAGAATAACTGGGAGGGGGAGAGACTTCTTCATCCCTGCACCTGAAAAAATTATGCAAACAAATAGCAACAATGTTTAGAGAGGGCTATTAGGTATATGAAGTATATATGTATTGTTTCTGCCTCCCCCGTTTACTTCTGGATCCATGAGGCAACTTACGGGAAATATTACCATATTCTGGTTGCTTGTACATATATTCCATTCTGCAGGATAGAACTCTATACTTAAAAGATGTTATCTTTCAGCTCATATGATAGCCAGCTCCTCCATAGACTATTTCACCATTTATAAAGCTGTCACTTCTGGGTGATGGACTACATGGTAAGACCAGTAATCTAGGCTTCAATCTATTGCCTTACTTCCTTAGCACTGAAGTGAGTTCCTTGGTGAGAGGTAGTAGTGAGTATGAGAGGTTTATCTGTTATAAGCTGAATGTTTGTGTCCACCCCCAAATTCATACATTGCTCACTCCCAGTGTGATGGTATTTGGAGCTGGAACCTTTGGGAGGTATTAGGTTTAGATTAAGATGGGAGGGCAGGACCCTCACGATGGGATTCATGCCCTTTTGTGAGGAAGAAGACAGGGAGATGTCTCTCTTTCCATATGCACACAAAGAAGTTGTGTAACCACACAGTGAGATGGTGGTTGTCTGCAAGCAAGGAAGTAGGCCATCACCAAGAACCAAATCTGTTGGTACCTTTATCTTGGAAGTTCAGTGTCCAGAACTGTGAGAAATAAATGTTGTTTAAGCCACATTTTGTTATAGCAGACTGAACTAAGACACTGTCCATATTTCCTTTTCTCAAAATTGTCATCAGCAGTGCTCCAATATTGTTGCTTTAATGTTGTTGACTAGCTGGTTGGACAATTAGCCCCTGATATCGATGCAAATCCTTACTTATGGCTGTATCTTCTTATAAGCACAGTAAGATATACTGCTCGATAGTCTGCCCTCTAGGAAGATTGTCTTGTTCACTTAGTGCCACATCTGAGAGAGTCTGTGTTGGCCCCCATAATTCAGCTTTAAGTTACTGCCAGACTATCATGTGGAATCATTTGCTAACTGACTCTAAATTATTTTATGTTCACTCAGCTCCTGATTGTAAACTCTGAGTCCACAGGGGCTTGCTGAAGGAGCAGCAGTAGAGTGGCTGGAACAGGGACCCTGAGTGTACTCAAGGAACCCAGGAACTCCATTTTGATTCCCATGTTAGGACTTTCCAGGGGCAACATAAAGCACTCTGATCTGCCACTGACCCTCAGATGCCCACTGGATCTGCTGAGTTGTGAGGGTTACATGTCCTATCCTTGGATCAATTGGAAAGGCTTTTCCTTCTTTGATATCCAGTTAAGACTTTTGGGTCGGAACAGGAGGCCCAAATGTAGTGTATGCATCAAACATAATGCTTGCTTGTTAAAAAAAGGGGATGCAAGATTTAGCATCTTGTAGTCACTCCTTTTACAATGAATATTCTTGAAGTCCACTAATTTTAACACTATATATCTTGATGTTAATCATTGTGTATCAACTTTTTCCTGGGTGGTTTTAATATGAAGATTTAAAACTTTTTCCAGGAACATATACTTCTATTATACACTTGAATATTTGTTTCTCGTTTACTTATTCTGGTTTCTTATTAATGGAATGCTAATGATAAAGTTGAAATCTTTAATATCTGTCATCTTCTTCCCGATCATGTTTATTTCATTCCACAGTACATTTATTACCATATATTTTGTTTTGTGTGATATTTTTAAAAACTTCTATTTTCTGTCCTTAACTGTTTCCATTTCTTTTTATTTTTTTCATTGCTTCTAATAATATGATAGAGTTTTCTACATCATTTATTTCTGTGCACATTCTTAGTCATGTTTTAAGACATTCAAAACTCATGTTGAGTGCTTCCTTCCTTTTGCAAACCTTCTCCGACCTCTTCCTCACTCACCATAAGACTGGGTTAGGTGGTTCTTATGTTTATTTCTGATGAATTCTCCTATCATTGCCCAGTATTATTATTTGTTTCTGTTTGACCTCTGCACTAGGTGCTACTTGTAGGCAAGAACCATCTCTTATGCATCTTTATTTCCACACTATGTGATTCTAAGTATTAGAGAATACTAGTTGGAAGGAGAAAAATACATCAGTATAAATGACTTGGAGCTATGCTTTCCAAAATGACAGAGCCACAGCAAATCTAATGAATCAGTAGCCCTACATAGACTACCTCCTGACAATGGCTAAATTTAAGGGAGTTGTTAGATTTATTGAGAGTGTGACAAGGTTAATAATCATTGTTTTTTAAATATGAAGGTATTACTGAGGCTTGTTCTGAACAGTGGAATGTTACAGTTGAAAAGGAACTTAAATATCATTGAGTCTAATCTTTCTTCTTGTAATGCTCTTGTGTTGAATGAAGGGAGAAAACAGTCCTCAAAAGCTAAGAGACTTGAAAAGATTACTCAGCTTATAAGTGGTTAAGTCATTTATAAGAGCCAGGTCTATCATGATTATTTCACACCATTCACTACTCTGCCTCTCTGGACAATTCCATTCCTTTCTGTAGCCTTCAACCATAGCGAGGCAACTCCAGTGTTTTCACAATTCTTCCAGTTGCTACTTATTTTATCGAAAAAGCCAAAGTGGTTTTATCAAAACCACCAGTAATTAAAATGGAGTGGCATAAAGATAAGTAGTGAGCTTTTCATATTTTATGCCTTAAGAAAGAATCTGGTACCTAACAGAGCACCTACCTAGCACATACAGTATTTGCTTAAAAATAGTTATTGGATAAAATAATTGTATAAGCTTAAATGTCACATTGTGATAATGGTTGATATAATCTCACAGTTGAGCTTCCCTAAACTTCAGCAAATTTCTCCTGTTTTAGTTCAGAGGTAGAAACATATCCAAAGAGATGTTTGACCTTTAGTATCTTTATGTTCCTCTTATAAGGGGTCCTATTCTGGCATCTTGTCAGTTTTGAAGTAACACACTAAAATGTTTATTCTATTATTTGCATATAAAGGGTCTTCTTCTGTAATAACGTAGGTCTACACCCTTGTTTAGTGATAAAGTTGTCTTTTTAATCTTTTAACCTTATATCTCTTTCCACAGCTATGTTGTTAGTGTAACAGCAATTTCCTACATTGAAACAGTAGTATCATCTTATGGGGGTTAGCGAGATCAGCTTTGTAGAAACCATTATTGAATATCCAAGGCCTGTTATAGAGATACTCTGTGACGCACTATACTACTCTTTTTGAAACTAGCTAATCTCAAACAAGGTTTGACTCTGTTTCAAAATCATAATCGATTTTAGAGCAACTTCTTAGTTGTTAAATCACATGACAAGTGTGCAATAATACACACCATAAGTTAATAAAGTGTGATTAAACTGCAAGTGATAAAAATTAATTCGTAAATACTGATAAATGCTAATGGCCATAGTAAACTTCCTAACGTATGTACAGAATCTCTAGCAGCTGGAGCCTTGATCTTATGTATTGTAACCTATGACCAACAGGTGGCAGCAGTTCCCAGAAGGTTCTCACTGGAGAGCACGTAAAATCATACAATAGTTACAACTCTTATGCTTTATTCTTCACTAGGGTTGTGTAAAATACAGTGTATTTAAACTGAATGATAGAGGCCTCTGCTGCCTTAGAAGCAAAATTGTTCAATTACATTTAGAATTATATGTATAACGTATATTTACTATACTGTGTTGAAATGTGTACAGTACACCAATAACTGCTTTCCTTTTTGTTGAAGGAGGTTGGGAAGTAGGGATGCATTGAGTACATTAACTTTTCTAACTCTTCATCCCTGGGGATGTTTTAAAGAAATGACTCTACTGATTTCTTACAGATTTTCGTTTGGCTGTAGCACAGGACTAGATTTTGTTATTTGGAAATAAGGCACATCACAACTACAGGAGTCTGTAGAATTTAGAATAAGATATACTGACAATACCATGTTTGATAGTTCTGCAGTATACTCTCCTTTATTAAAGAGAGTGTCTTGTTGTGTCCTTGAAAAAGTATGACCACATTTATTTTAAACATGGACTCTTTTTTCTCTCCTCCAGTTTTATTGAGATATAGTTGACATACAGCACTGTATAAGTTTAAGGTGTACAGCATATTGATTTGACTTACATACATCATGAAATGATGACCACAATAAGTTTAGTGAACATCTATCATCTCCTACAGATACAACATTAAAGAAAAGGAAAAAAATATTTTTTCCTCATGATGAGAACATGGAATTTACTCTAACAACTTTCATATATAACATATAGCACTTTTAATTGTATTTATTGTGTTGTAAATTACATCCCTACTACTTATTTATCTTATAACTGGAGTATGACCATATATTAAGTGATTAGTTGACTTGTTTGGAATGTATCTTTCATTACAAGGGCACACTGGCACAATTAAAACAAATCATTATATATAAGAGAGAAGTTATAAACCAAATCAGGGTTATTTGCAGATGTATTGGAACTACTTAGTGTTCTAACAGTGGCACACCTCCGACTCCATCCAATGTTACACAGTTAATCAGTGTTAAGAACAGTCTTCCAGTTCATGCTTCAATTCATGATTGAGTAGACATTTTTTGGTAATATCTGGAGACCATTTTGCTTGTCATAATTGGCGGGGGTGCTGCTACTGGCATCTAATGGGTAGAGGACAGGTATGCTGATTAACAGTGTACACTCACAGGACAGTCCTCCACAAAAATAATGTCAAGAGTGCCAAAGTTGAAAAACTCTGTTCTTTACTAGATTGTCAGCTAGAAAAATCAATTGTATCTACATCTTAGGAATACATACACAGAAAGGCCAACAAAATTAGAATCCAGGTTCATAAGCTAAAAGGTAAAAACTTTGAGGTGATGATAGCAGGTTTTCTAAGAAAAAAATTATCCATCCGTTGAATCAAAAGCTCATAGTGTTAAAAGCTCTTCCCTGAGAATTATAAATGTGAGTTGTTCTACTGAAGGAACCCCAAGGGGCAAGTTTATGTTTTTAAACTTGCACAAGAAATTCTTCAAAGAGCCTCATTAGCTACCCAGCAAAACTGAAAGACACAGTACATCAAACTTTTATTTGCTAAACAAATTGAGTGCTGAATATACTATTGAAATATTGTCATGTATCTAGTTGCTTTCGAATTCTTAAATTTGTATTCCAGAGAATAGATGAAGAGCGACCACTCTTTCCATATCCACCTTGCCCCCTAAACTTGCAAACACTGCTTCTCCACATTGGGAATTGAGGGAATATAGGAAAATTTCATGAGGTTGCTTTTGCTCTTTCGGTCTCATTTGCTCATAACAATGTGTGCATGAGTGCGTGTGTGCCTACATGTTCCATATGGAGACATTCCAAATACTGGAATCTTTCCATGTTCTAGAAGACTCTAGTAAAAAGTATTTTGTGAGGTTTATGACTACATAGACACTTAGAAGAGAATATTTAGAATATTATCTATGTCTAGTACAAAAAAATTCTTTAGGTCCAATAAATACAAAATATCGCAGCACATTTTTAATGATAATTGTTAGGCACCGAGGATAGTGTTCTTCTCATAAATATGTACTACACCAGGGCCTTAAAAATCTAACTTCTCATAAATTTTATATTATTGCATCAAAATGTACTATTCGAATTTTGAACCATTGCTTTGATTCCTAAGAAGGTCAAATGTGACATCCAGTAAATTCATTTCTGATTCATTTGCTCTTTGTAAAAGGAAAAGAAAAAAACCCCAGAAAACAGGAAGTGGGGTGATTATGCTGATACAATAAACAAGTGTAGTGTAATGATCCAAAGTTCAGTATATCTGGGAGAATTGCTCTGTAATCAGGCTCCTCAGATGTCTAGCAACTACATAGGCAGAGACTCAACTTCTCTGTGATGTAAAGGCTTGACTTCCTCTGTTTTATAATGAAAAGAAATGTGGCTCTGACTTTGTAGATCAAGGTTTGTGCTTTGGTTAAACTGATAAGCATTTTTCAATTTTCTGTACAGGGCTTATTTGCTTCATGAGGGCTATGTTATATAAAGAACAAAAATGAGATTGGAAATACAACTTTGGCCAAAAGACATTTTCACATATTTTAGGATAATGTAAAAATGAAAGAAAAATCAGACAATGTCTATGATGCTTTTATATTTAAATGCATTGCACCAAAAAGAGTGTGACGTAAATTGTTAACAGCAACAATTTGCATGTTTTTGAGGAGTGCTTTGGGTAGAATAATATATAAAATTATTCTAAAAAGAGGTATTTGTCCTCACAGGGTTTATTTTTTCTCCACGTGAGATTTCTACAATTAAAAACAGTTCTTTATTCTGTTTAAAGTCGTTATAATGAAGCTTGCATAAAGAAAATATATAGGATATTTACAGGAGGTCATGATTACCCTCTCAGGTTGAATCAAACCTAATTTGTCTAATAATTTTGCCATTATTACTAATAAGGTGGTATAGCTTATGTTGGTCATGTCAGATTGCTTGTTCATTTATTTAATGACTGTTTATTGGGCATTTGCTTTACCTGAGGTACTCTCCTGGGAGCTGGGAGTGAAAGATTGAATGCGATGGTCATTGTCCCTGCCCTCATTTCTAATGAAACCATCAGAATAATGGAATCCATCCTGTGCTCTACTCTTTTCAGTTATATGGACCCTATATATAGAAAAGTTGAATAGATACTTGTGCTAATTAGAAATATTAAAGTAAAATATGATACTTTAAGAATCTATTTTAAATCCTAATAATATTCTAGCAACAGCAGTAACAGTGTATTAATGTGCCTATTTAAACATTACTATATCCTCTTCATGACTGAATATGTTGATGGCTTTCAGTAAAGTTACCTTAATTATTATTATGGTTCTCAAAGTATACATCTTCTCGCTCTCTCTCTCCTGCCCACCTCTCTCTTTTCGTATGTATATATATATACACACACACACAGGCATACACTAATGAGAACTGTTATACTTGGTTATTGGACATAAAAATTTAGAAACACTGTAAAACTCTGACACCCAGAATTCCCAGGAACAGAGAAAATCCTGGGTAACTCAAAGTTCTCTTTCATAAATGAGATTTCTCAAGTGCTTTCCAATTCATTTTGTGTAACATTGATTTGCAAATAATCTTAGACAAATGAAAGCTTAGGTACTTGAGGTGAGTTCCGTGTTTACCGTTCAGAGCATTAAGCAACTATCCATTTCAGAATTTAGTATAACCTCAAATAAGTTGAGCATGATCTGGATTGGAGGAGGGGGGAGAATTCAAGGTATCAATAGAGTTCTTTTCAAACCCACTTTCTTAGTATAACTAAAAGCTGTGGTGTGGATAGTAATCTCTTGCTTAAACACAGTATGAAAGATCACTCTAGGTCACCCATTTGGAACGTAGAAATTAGGAAGCCTGCTTTGCTTGATCAACCAGTGCCAAGGTGGGGAAAGAAGCAAAGTACAACTGCCATCTGTTGGGAAAAACTAAACTAAATCTCACAATGCATGAAAAAAAAAACAACACAAAATGGGAGAACAAACCATTAATAGGTTATCTCAGTAAAGCATGTCTCTTCTTTTTTCTTACATATACACTTAATGTTCAATGTTGCTGCAGTAAAATATATCATTGCATTTATTAAGATTAAACCTAAGGTCCCAAATCTGATTTCCTAGGTTTACCGTCCTTGAGGATCTACTGTTGAATATAACTGCCACCATTGGGATGACCTCCCACTAATGTCTAGGCCTAGTGGATTGGTCCTGGTCATCACTTGTAAGGACTTGGCTGCCTTCCTTATTAAAAGAAAAGAAAAATTTTCTAAGTTTTAAGGGAGAGGGTTTGGTCTTGTCAGAAGTAGGCAAGGGGAAAGGAGAAGTTCAGGACACAGGACTGCAAATCACCTGCCTGTTGCCATGTGAACAATCTCCCTCCATCTCATCATCTAGAGTAGATTCCCCTGCTTGAGTCATTTCTTTTCCTCTTGAGGCTTTGGGTAAACTTTTACCTATATGAAAGTCACAACTGGGAGATGAGTTGGTGGTAGGGGCAGAGGGTCCAAATCTTTATGTACAGTTGAAACTTGAACAACACAGGGGTTAGGGCCACTGACCTTTTGCATAGTGGAAAATCGGTGTATAACTTTACAGTTCCTCCGTATTTGAGGTTCTACACCTGCAGATTCAACCAACCACAGATCACAGGGTACTGTAGTATGTATTTAGTGAAGAAAATCCACCTATAAGTTGACCCAAGCACTTCAAACCTATATTGTTCAAGGGTCAACTTTAGGGACAGGATTTACCTCTTCTTTTTGATTAGGAAAGTAGGCCTGTGGTCAAAAGATATTTATAGAATATACAAAAGGGTATTCAATGTACTAGATATGGTTGGTAGATACCATTGTGGCCATTTTATGTGACCTTATAACAGAAGTATATATAAAGTCTTCCTAGAAGAGCACAAAAGGAAGATTTAACAAATACATTTATTCTTGTCAATAAAATCTTTCTCATGCTCTTTGTCACTATGAATTATTTACATTTAGAAAGTAAATAGTTACGACTTATAATGAACACACTAAAATATATGCTGTTTAATTTCTAAAATTTAATACCAAGACCCTCTCCCCCGATAGGAAGGGGCTTGTTTGTTTCCAAATCACCTCTTGGGGTAATGCACTAGGATTTAGGGGGTGCAGTTCCCTATATTGAAGAAAGATTTCCAGAGATTACATCTCCTAGAAGAGATTATTTTTATTTATACAGTAATTTTTTTCAAAAGAGATAAAGTATAATTATGAGAGAAAACCAACTGAAAAAAACTGCTAAAATTCATATTTAATATCTCAAGATTTCTAAAATTAGATAAGTAAATTATAGCAAGATACTGTACTTCAGTTTTTGTAAATATTCAATTGGAAATAAAATTACATAGCTGTTTATTTAAGAGAGAATATAAATTATTTAAGAGATGAAAATACATGAAAAAATCTAACGAAAGTTAAAAATCCTGGTTTTTAAAGTAACATGATTATGAGCATGTCCTCAAAAGAAGTAGATTAGGTGCAATGACACTTAAAAATTATTTTCTTTTCATGTAGACTATTTGGTATTTGTGCATATCAATTTAAAATTTATATGGGGGGAGCTTCAAGATGGCGGAAGAGTAAGATGTGGAGATCACCTTCCTCCCCACAAATATATCAGAAATACATCTATGTGTGGAACAACTCCTACAGAACACTACTGAACGCTGGCAGAAGACTTCAGACCTGCCAAAAGGCAAGAAACTCCCCACGTACCTGGGTAGGGCAAAAGAAAAAAGAAAAAAACAGAGACAAAAGAATAGGGACAGGACCTGCACCAGTGGGAGGGAAGCTGTGAAGGAGGAAAGGTTTCCACACACTAGGAAGTCCCTTTACGGGCGGAGACTGTGGGTGGCGGAGGGGGGAAGCTTCGGAGCCATGGAGGAGAGTGGAGCCACAGGGGTGCGGAGGGCAAAGTGGAGAGATTCTTGCAGAGAGGATCGGTGCCGACCAGCAGTAACCAGCCCGAGTGGCTTGTCTGCTCACCTGCTGGGGTGGGTGGGGGCTGGGAGCTGAGGCTCGGGCTTCCAGCAGATCCCAGGGAGAGGACTGGGGTTGGCTGCCTGAACACAGCCTGAACGAGGCGAGTGCACCACAGCTACACGGGAGGGAGTCTGGGAAAATGTGTGGAGCTGCTGAAGGGGCAAGAGACTTTTTCTTACCTTTTTGTTTCCTGGTGCACGAGGAGAGGAGATTAAGAGCGCTGCTTAAAGGAGCTCCAGAGATGGGCACGAGCCGTGGCTATCAGCGTGGACCCCAGAGATGGGCATGGGACACTAAGGCTGCTGCTGCAGCCACTAAGAAGCCTGTGTGCAAGCACAGGTCACTATCCACGCCTCCCCTCCCAGGAGCCTGTGCAGCCTGCCACTGCCAGGGTTCCGTGATCCAGGGACAACTTCTCCTGGAGAACATACAGGGCACTTCAGGCTGCTGCAATGTCATGCCGGCCTCTGCTGCTGTAGGCTTGCCCCCCTTCCGTACCCCTCCCTCCCCCGGCCTGAGTGAGTCAGAGCCCCTGAAGCAGCTGCTCCTTTAACCCCGTCCTGTCTGAGTGAACAACACATAAAATAGTGGAAATAACTACTGCAGAGCAGAATAAAGAAAAAAGAATGAAAAGAATTGAGGACAGTCCCTGAGACCTATGGGACAACATTAAATGCACCAACATTCGAATTATAGGCATCCCAGAAGAAGAAGAGAAAAAGAAAGGGACTGAGAAAATATTTGAAGAGATTATAGTTGAAAACTTCCCTAATATGGGAAAGGAAATAGTTAATCAAGCCCAGGAAGCACAGAGAGTCCCATACAGGATAATTCCAAGGAGAAACATGCCAAGGCACATGTTAATCAAACTATCAAAAATTAAATACAAAGAAAACATATGAAAAGCAGCAAGGGAAAAGCAACAAATAACATACAAGGGAATCCCCATAAGGTTAACAGCTGATCTTTCAGCAGAAACTCCACAAGCCAGAAGGGAGTGGCAGGACATATTTAAAGTGATGAAGGAGTAAAACTTAACAACCAACATTACTCTACCCAGCAAGAATCTCATTCATATGCGATGGAGGAATTAAAACCTTTACAGACAAGCAAAAGCTAAGAGAGTTCAGCACCACCAAACCAGCTTTACAACAAATGCTAAAGGAACTTCTCTAGGCAGGAAACACAAGAGGAGGAAAAGACATACAATAACAAACTGAACACAATTAAGAAAATGGGAATAGGCACGTACATATTGATAATTACCTTAAATGTAAATGGATTAAATGCTCCAACCAAAAGACATAGACTGGCTGAATGGATACAAAAACAAGACCTGTATATATGCTGTCTACAAGAGAACCACATGAGACCTATGGACACACACAGACTGAAAGTGAGGGGATGGAAAAAGATATCCCATGCAAATGGAAATCAAAAGAAAGCTGGAGTAGCAATTCTCATATCAGACAAAATAGACTTTAAAATAAAGACTATTACAAGAGACAAAGAAGGACACTACATAATGATCAAGGGATCGATCCAAGAAGAAGATATAACTATTGTAAATATTTATGCATCCAACACAGGAGTACCTCAATACATAAGGCAAATACTAACAGTTATAAAAGGGTAAATCAACAGTAACACGATCATAGTACAGGACTTTAACACCCCACATTGACGAATGGACAGATCATCCAAAATGAAAATAAATAAGGAAACACAAGCTTTAAATTATACATTAAACAAGATACACATAATTGATATTTATAGGACATTTCATCCAAAAACAACAGAATACACTTTCTTCTCAAGTGCTCATGGAACATTCTCCCGGATAGATCATATCTTGGGTAACAAATCAAGCCTTGGTAAATTTAAGAAAACGGAAATCGTATCAAGTATCTTTTCTGACCACAATGCTATGAGGCTAGATATCAATTACAGGAAAAAATCTGCAAAAAATACAAACACATGGAGGCTAAACAGTACATTAATTGATAACCAAGAGATCACTGAAGAAATCAAAGAGAAAATGAAAGAAACCTAGAAACAATGACAATGAAAGTATGACGACCCAAAACCTATGGGATGCAGCAAAAGCAGTTCTAAGAGGGAAGTTTACAGCAATACAATCCTACCTTAAGAAACAAGAAACATCTCAAATAAACTACCTAACCTTACACCTAAAGCAATTAGAGAAAGAAGAACAAAAAAACCCCAAAGTTAGCAGAAGGATAGAAATCAAAAGGATCAGATCAGAAATAAATGAAAAACAAATGAAGGAAACAATAGTAAAGATTAATAAAACTAAAAGCTGCTTCTTTGGGAAGGTAAACAAAATTGATAAACCATTAGCCAGACTCATTAAGAAAAAAGGGAGAAGACTCAATTCAGTAGAATTAGAAATGAAAAAGGAGAAGTAACAACTGACACTCCAGAAATACAAAGGATCATGAGAGATTACTACAAGCAACTATATGCCAATAAAATGGACAACCTGGAAGAAATGGACAAATTCTTACAAATGCACAATCTTCTGAGACTGAACCAGGAGGGAAGAGAAAATATGAACAGACCAATCACAAAAACTGAAATTGAAACTGTGATTAAAAATCTTCCAACAAACAAAAGCCCAGGACCAGATGGCTTCACAGGCGAATTCTGTCAAACATTTAGAGAAGAGCTAACACCTGTCCCTCTCAAACTCTTCCAGAATATAGAAGAGGGAGGAATACTCCTAAACTCATTCTAGGAGGCCACCATCACCCTGATACCAAAACCAGACAAAGACGTCACAAAGAAAGAAAACTACAGGCCAATATCACTGATGAACAGAGATGCAAAAACCCTCAACAAAATAGTAGCAAACAGAATCCAACAGCACGTTAAAAGGATCATACACCATGATCAAGTGCTGTTTATCCCAGGAGTGCAAGGATTCTTCACTATACGCAAATCAGTGAATGTGATACACCGTATTAACAAACTGAAGGAAAACCATATGATCTTCTCAATCAATGCAGAGAAAACTTTCGACAAAATTCAACACTCATTTTTGATAAAAGCCCTGGAGAAAGTAGGCATAGAGGGAACTTACCTCGACATAATAAAGGCCATATATGACAAACCCACAGCCAACATCGTCCTCAGTGGTGAAAAACTGAAACCATTTTCACTAAGATCAGGAACAAGACATGGTTGCCCACTCTCACCACTCTTATTCAACAGAGTTTTGCAAGTTTTAGCCACAGCATTCAGAGAAGAAAAAGAAATAAAATGAATCCAAATCAGAAACGAAGAAGCAAAGCTGTCACTGTTTGCAGATGACATGATACTCTACATAGAGAATCCTAAAGATGCTACCAGAAAACTACTAGAGCTAATCAATGAATTTGGTAAAGTATCAGGATACAAAATTAATGCACAGGAATCTCCTGCATTCCTATACACTAATGATGGAAAATCTGAAAGTGAAATTAAGAAAACACTCTCATTTACCATTGCAACAAAAAGAATAAAATACCTAGGAATAAACCTACCTAAGGAGACAAAAGACCTGTATGCAGAAAATTATGACACTGATGAAAGAAATTAAAGATGATACAAATAGATGGAGAGATATACCATGTTCTTGGATTGGAAGAATCAACATTGTGAAAATGACTATACTACCCAAAGCAATCTGCAGATTCAATGCAATCTGTATCAAATTTCCAATGGCATTTGTCACAGAACTAGAACAAAAAAATTCACAATTTGTATGGAAACACAAAAGACCCTAATAGCCAAAGCAATCTTGATAAAGAAAAATGTAGCTGGAGGAATCAGTCTCCCTGATTTCAGACTATACTACAAAGCTACAGTAATGAAGACAGTGTGGTAGTGACATGAAAACAGAAATATCGATCAATGGAACAGGATAGAAAGCTCAGAGATAAACCCACGCACGTATGCTCACCTTATCTGTGATAAAGGAGGCAAGAATATACAATGGAGAAAAGACAGTCTCTTCAATAAGTGGTGCTGGGAAACCTGGACAGCTACACATAAAAGAATGAAATTAGAACGCTTCCTAACACCATACACAAAAATAAACTCAAAATGGATTAAAGATCTAAATGTAAGGCCAGACACTATCAAACTCTGAGAGGAAAACAGAGGCAGAACACTCTATGACATAAATCACAGCCTGACTCTTTTTGACCCACCTCCTATAGAAATGGGATTAAAAACAAAAATAAAGAAATGGGACCTAATGAGACTTAAAAGCTTTTGCACAGCATAGGAAACCATAAACAAGATGAAAAGGCAACTCTCAGAATGGGAGAAAATATTTGCAAATGAAGCAACTGGCAAAGGATTAATCTCCAAAATTTTCAAGCAGGGCATGCAGCTCAATAGCAAAAAAACAAACAGCCCAATCCAAAAATGGGCAGAAGACCTAAATAGACATTTCTCCAAAGAAGATATACAGATAGCCAACAAACACATGAAAGAATGCTCCACATCATTAATCATTAGAAAAATGCAAATCAAAACTACAATGAGATATCATCTCACACAAGTCAGACTGGCCATCATCAAAAAATCTACAAACAATAAATGCTGGAGAGGGTGTGGAGAAAAGGGAACCCTCTTGCACTGTTGGTGGGAATATAAATTGATACAGCCACTATGGAGAACCATATGGAGGTTCCTTAAAAAACTAAAAATAGAACTACCATATGACCCAGCAATCCCACTACTGGGCATATACCCTGAGAAAACCATTATTCAAAAAGAGTCATGTACCACAGTGTTCATTGCAGCTCTATTTACAGTAGCCAGGACATGGAAGCAACCTAAGTGTCCATCGACAGATGAATGGATAAAGAAGTTGTGGTACATATATACAATGGAATATTACTCAGCCATAAAAAGAAATGAAATTGAGTTATTTGCAGTGAGGTGATGAACCTAGAGTTTGTCATACAGAGTGAAGGACGTCCGAAAGAGAAAAACAAATACCCTATGTTAACACATATATATGAAATCTAAAAAAAGAAACAAAGAAAAAAAATGGTCATTAAGAACCTAGGGGCAAGACGGGAATAAAGGTAGAGACCTACTGGAGAATGGGCTTGAGGACACTGGGAGGGGGAAGGATAAACTGGGACAAAGCGAGAGCGTGGCATGGACATATATACACTACCAAATGTAAAATAGATAGCTAGTGGGAAGCAGCCGCATAGCACAGGGAGATCAGCTAGGTGGTTTGTAACCACCTAGAGGGGTGGGATAGGGAGGGAGGGAGATGTAAGAGGGAAGTGATATGGGGATATATGTATATGTATAACTGATTCACTTTGTTGTAAAGCAGAAAGTAAGACACCATTGTAAAGCAATTATACTCCAGTAAATATGTAAAAAAAAATATGACACATACACACAGAAACACATGCTCATATATGAGCACACATGCGTGTACACACACACGTGCACACATATTCCAAATCCATATTTCCAACAGTTTACTGGATGGGGGTTAGCCAGTTGTTTACATTAAAATAATGTTAAGCTGTTTATTTATGTTTCATGCATTTTTCTGTATGTATGCTATATTTCACACATGAAGTTTTTTAAAAGTTCTGTTGTTTCCAGTTGACAAAGTGAAGTATGTTCTTGTGGAGATTGAAGTATTAAAATGTAGTAAGTGATTATAACACAGTGGTTCTGAAATATATAAGAAAAAAATAAAATATATAAAAAAAATAAAAATATATAAAATTTCTATGTATCAGTTTATCAAAAGCAAGGTTAAAAGTATGGTATTATGGTTAAAGAAACTATAATCAGGAAATTGGATCACAATACACATTGTTCTCTTGTGTGATGATCCCTTTCAACAAAAGCACAAATATCAAATTTTGCAGGTACTGAAATTCCCAGCCTTATTCTGACATAAACACCGAACCTTCTTATGAGATAGTAAATAAAAAGAAGAACAAAAGAGGCATCAGCGATGTAATAACTTACACAGGGTTAAACAGTTCTTTTTCAAAGAAATGTAGAACTAAAATATTCCTAAAGGTCACATGCCATCTCTTCAGCCCATTTAAGGCTTCTGAAATGCCACTCTGAAGTAAAATAACTACCTCTCCAGAAGAGTCATTCCATTAGAGAGCCAACTAACATCAGTACACAGATAAATGGGAGAACAGAAAATTGATTTTACACTTGTGCTGTAAGTCTGGTCAAATGTTATAGGCCAGCACATCAAATAGGATTCCAAAGAATTGCTGTGCCTGAAAAATAACAACATAATGGGATGTGGTTAAATACACCTTAATAATAGGTCTGATGTGCTCAGTGTATAGTAAAATATTTATTTACTCTTTTATTTGTAGTATGACACATTCATATATCACTTTTCTTTTTGTTAATAAGTTAATTTTTTCAGTGTTCCTATAACTATTACCTGTTATCCCAACTCATGCTATGACATGTACCTGGAGGTATGCAGGCATGTAGCAGTAATGATTTATATTTTGTTTCATTAAAACATATAGAATCATGCCTAATAAAGATGTTTTAATTAAATTTTATTTTATATGATGCAAGTCCATATGCAAATGCTAGCCTGATTAAAATTTTAAAAATACTATTTATCAAAACTATTGAAGTTCATTAGGTTCACTGGAAGCACAAAGTGAACGTTCGCCTTTCATCTTTCTGTGTGTTTCCTTGTCTTCTCCGTGACACTTATGTTGCTCTGATGCTCAGCTGGGACCCGCCATTTCTTTTCAGGTGTTTTCGACTTCACTGTGGTTGAATAGAGTCAGGTATGATGAATGTGATGCAGCGTATTCCTTCCTCACTGCACTGAAAAGTCTCAGGGGATAGGTAGAAAGCCAGGCAATGACATTTTTAAAAGCCCTGGTGTGCACTTGGCAGCTTAACAAGAAAGTGATAGCTAATATTTTTTCCCTCTTATAGACATTTAGGGCTGACTATTCAAGACCAAGATAGCCTCTCTCCACATATTGCTGAGCAAGTGATCAATTCCAGTGTAGACTGAAGGGTGAGTGAATTTTCGACAAAGTAAGGAAAGGTGATTTGAGCATTTTAGTTCTTTCTTAAAGATGGTGCTATAGAGCAGCCCTTGAAATCTACTCCATCTCTTCCTTATCCTTTCCTTCACTCCTTGTCCTCCCTGTTTCTACAGAGTTTATAATCTCACATCACTCCTTATTACAAGTTTATTTCCTTTAATTCTTCCTTGGAAGGGACGAGAGATTTTGAGCCATACATTATCCTCAGATATGGGCTGCTTCATGCAATTCAACTCTATTCTCGAAGGAAAAAAATCACTTTGTCCCAACTTCAGATGTAATCTTGAGAGGCAAAATGATAGAGTTGTATTCTGAACACTTTCTTACTGGAAATCCCACTTTAAATGCAATACTTTCCACCTTGCTTCTTGAAATCAAGATTGAGTCTAAGAATTTAAAACACAGCTTTATTTTTTTGGTTAAGGAAACATGATGATGTAAAGGGTTAACACATAAATAGAATGTCTTTCCAGGCAGATACAATTGATAGTAATGGTAAGATTATGGAACTTGGTAAATACTTAAAGTCTTACCTTTTAATACTTGGGCTCCATGGTTAGATCAGGCACCTGAGGAATCAAGGGCCATCAAGTTATGTAAAGATTGACTCCCCACTAAATCTTGTCAGTTTCTGTTACCGTTCTACTGTGTTACGCACTTTTTTCCCCTTTGCAGCTTTAACCTTGGCATATAGTTTTGAAAGGTCAATATAATTTTTGATATCCATTTCCTTTGAGGAAAACAGTGTTGTTTCCCATTGTAAAAATATTTAGATGAAAAACTGTATTTTTGTCATGTACCTATGTTTTGGAGCTTCTAGGCTATCTTCAAATCTACAAATATGAACAGAGAGGTTATTTCCTTCAATTTTATTTACTTGTATACATGACTCAGACCTTATTAATTAGGGAACACAATGAAAGTTCTTTTTACCTTTTCTTTTTCTTTCTTTTTTAAAAAAATCTATGCTGCTTTCTTTCTTTCTGTTCAGCTTTGTTCATTTCAGTATAGTTACAGTTGAGTCAGTAAAAGAACTTTTGAACTGAATCATCAAATCTAATCTTAGATACAAGGAAGTCAAGCTCAGAGTGGGGAGTGGGCTGACCAAGGTCACACAGCTGGCGGGTGACAGATTTGGCATACTAAGGGTACTTTTCTGAGTCCCAGTTGAGGGCTCTTTTCACTGCACACCTTTGCTTTTCAGAAATCACAGACAGTGCATTCGTTTTCAGGTGTATTCTTCCCAATGATGAAATATGATATGTTTTCACTGCTGTCTTACCTGTATGCTACATCTAAGGGAACACCAACCGCTAGTCATTCATTGCTCTTCCCCTAGCATGTTATAATTGATGCAGTGGTTTTGTTTTTAGTGCAAGAAAGTACAATCATAAGATAGAAAGCAGCTAAGCAGTGTGATCCCTTTTTAAAAATATAGAGTGCAGTAATACAGTTATTTTTTTGTAGTGAAAGCAACAAATCATGTATTTATTAATCATCTATTACTTTCAAGGCACTTAATTCTGTTTTGTAGGCAAAACCATGAGAAGTGGTCTCTACCTCTGTGTTAATCAGGGTTCTCCAGGGAAACAGAGCAAATAGGATATATTGATCTACCAATTTATTGATCAATCAGTCGATAAATTGAACGATTTATTATGAGGAATTGGCTCACACAATTATTCCGGCTGAGAAGTTCCACAATCTGCTGCCTGCAAGTTAGAGGCTAGGGAAGCTAGTGGTGTAGACCCAGTCCCAACTTTAAGGCCTGAGAGCCAATGGAGTTTATGGTATAAGCCCCAATATGTGGCCAAAGGCCTGAGAAGCAGGAGTTCTAGTCCAAGGGTAGGAGAAGATGGATGTCACAGCTCAAGCCGGTGAGCAAATTCACCCTATCTCTGCCTTTTTAATTGTATTTAGACCCTCAATAGATTGGATACTGCCCACCCACATTGGTGAGGGCCGTCTTCTGTACTCAGTCTGTCAGTTCAAATGCTAATCTCTTCTGCAAGCAACCGTACAGACACATTCAGAAATAATGTTTTACCAACTATCTGGGTATCCCTTAGCCCAGTGAAATCAACACATAAAATTAACCATCACAGCATCCCAGGAATGTATATACCTTTTGGAAGTAGGGTGGGGTGAGGATGTAGTTATATTAATAATACAGCCTTACATTTGTGTAGCTCTTGATTATTTAAAATAAATTTGTATATACATTCTTTTACTTGGGCTTTACAAAAATTCTGAAAGATAACCGAATCAGCTGTTGTTGTCCACCTTAAAATAAAAAAAATTGAGGTACAGATAGATACTTGAAAAGTTAACTACTTGCCTGATTAGCATATGGTAAGTATCCTTTCCAGTCTAGTTATTTTAAATCACCACATTTGTAACTGCAACATGTTCCAAATCCTGAATAAATGGGGAACCACAACATACATTCATACTGTCAGGCCTTGGTTATAAAACAAGACCATTTACGTTACTTGAATGGAAAACTAGTGGTCTATAAGCAAACTGTGACCTAGAGTCACATTTTTTTTGGCTCGTACAACATTGACTCTTGAAACATTTCTTAAATTAGTCTCTGATACACAAAATCTGTAGGTCACACAAAAATCTTTATATACAGGTTCTTTTGCATAATTAGAATGTCTGACGACACTGGACCTGCTTCCTGATTAGCAACAAGGACTTGGAGTTAAAACGGCAGCCACGTTCCCTTTGCCACGGTTTCTCTTTACTGGCAGCTTCTCTCATTTACATGTACTGGCTGACCCCTTAAGGGAGTTCAAGTTCACAGCTTCTGAAGAAAGCACTTGAAAAGTTAACAAATCATTTCAGCTTTTAGTCTGCCTGGTGGCTAACACCACTTTAAATAATATGCCTATACTTCACTTTTAAAATTTATCAAATTTAAATAATATTGAGCCCTGATTGTGAAAGAGCAACTTACATTACTTATACCACTTCCGTTTACCCTCATCTCATTTTAAAAAATGTATAATGCACATTATATTTAGCTCTTTTTCCTGCAGTTCTTTCCAATAACGCCAGGTATCTCTTGATAATCACCTGTGTGAGCAGACTCCCAAGCACTTCTCTTCCCCACCACAAGTCCCAACTATACTATTGCCTTCTATACTATTACTCTTACAGTGTCAGAATTGATCACATCGGTAGTCTATTTTGTAATAATAATTTTCTTTTATACATTGCTTATAGGTTTATTCTGGAGATTTAAAAAAATTAGTGTTAAGTGTATGGAAATATAATTCACTACAGAACCAATAGCATAACTGAACCTTTAGAGGAAGAAATGTAATCAGTCCTACTGCAGGAAATATCTGCCATTCTACAGATACTGCTTCAATTTGTACAAACAGATTCTTATTTCTTTCGTCCTATCAATGGCTCAAAGTGAAGCTATATTTTAGGAGGTTGAATATGTGGGCTATGGTTTGCTTCTGTGCATTTTTATTGTTCCTAGAGTTTCTAACTTCCTTGTAAAATATATGAGAAGATCACCCCCACTTCATCCTCACCACTCCTTATCAAATGGTAAGTTTTTATTCCTCAAGATGTTCTGCTAACTGCTATTACTCATTGAAATCAACTGCTTTGTAGACTCTTATTCAGTTGTCTTTTGGGAACCTGTTTTCCTTGAAATCCTGGTTCAGTATCACCATTTTCCAGTACAATTGTATTCTTTCTTTTGTTGCTCTTTTGTTTTTTCTGGGCTAGATAGATCTTTAAGTTTGTTTGGTTTCTTTTTTTTTTCCCAAAAAGAAGTATGAGGGAAATAAACTTCACTGAGTCTTTGTTTCCTGAAACTAACTTTATTTTCCATCTATTTACTTATAGTTAGCTGTCAAAATATGTTTTCAAAATCACTTTACCTCACAGCTTTGGAGATATTACTCCATTTTCTCCTCATATTCCATGTAGCTGATGAGTATGATGTCAATCTGATTCATACTACTCTTTGGGTAACTTGTTTCTGAACCCTGGATTTTTTTGAGACATTATTTTTATTTTAGTTATTCTCAATATTTTGAGGAGATGTCTATGTATGGGTTTTCTGTCATTCATTGTGTTGGTTACCTGTGAACCTTTACATGAAAACTTTTATCTCTCTTTATCTCTGAGAACTATCCCTTGAATATACTTGTAGGATGAAGATGTATCCTGAAAAATATCTTCTTTATTATATCTCTTCTTGATTTTTCCCCCTGTACCCTCTTTCTGAAATGCCTATTAGAAAGGTGGGATAGAGAGAATGAAACCTCAACATCTTCTATGTTTTCATTTGTCCAGATTCACTACACATTTATAACAGGATCTTTTGGCAACCTAGGAATAGAAAAGGAATTATTCAATCTAACATCTATAAAAAACTTACAGCCTGCATCACTGATACTTAATGAAAGTCTGAATGCTTTCTCTTTAGTATCTGGAACAAGCAAAGATATCCTCTCTTACCACTTCTATTAAATATCATACTGAATTTCCTATCATGTGCAGTAAGGCAAGAAAAAGAAATAAATGACATCCAGATTAATAAGGAAGAATTAAGCTGTCTTTATTCACAGATGTCATGATTGTCTATGTAGAAAATCCTAAGAAATCTACAAAAAAGCTTCTAGAGCTAATAGAGTTTTGTAAGGTTGTAGGATATGAGACCAATATGCAAAAATCTATTGTTCTTATACACTAGAGATGAACAATTGCAAATTGAAATTTTAAAAATACCATTTCTACAGCAAAGAAAATTATGAAATATTTTGGAAGAATTCACCAAGAATTCTCTACTTTGAAAACCAAGAACATTGCAGTGCAACATTGAGGAAAATTTTAATGAATTGAGAAATATCAAATGGTCATGAATCAGAGGACTTAATATTATTAAGGTGTAAATTCTCTTTAAATTTATCTATGGATTCAAAATAATCCCAGTCCAATTCCAGAAAGCTATTTGTTTTTAATAGAAGCTGAAAAGCTGCTTCTAAAATTTAATGGAAATGCAAAAGACTTGAAATAGGCAACACTGTTTTACAAGAGAGGAACAAGGTTGGAGGAATTATTCTATCTGACTTCAAGACTTATAAAACTACAGTAATCAAGGCAGTGTGCTTTTGGTGTAAAGACTATACACAGGCAATGAAATATAACATTCAGAAAAATTTATGGCCATTGATTTTGACAAAAATTCTAAGACCATTAAAAATGGAATACATAATCTGTTCAACCAGTGGTGCTGTAGCAATTATTATCCATACCTACATGCAGACACGCCCCAACACTAAGCAGTTCTTGCTTCAGCCATGTGCAAAAATTAACTTGGATCATTCAGATAAGAGCAAGAAAACCTGAAAAACTTCTAGAAGCAAACATAGAGAAAAATCTTTGTGACCTTGAGTTAGGCAAAAATTTCTTTAACAGAACACTCACCTAAAAACAAAATCTATATAAAAATAATAAATTGAAATTCTTGAAAATTAAAACCTCTTCTTTTTCAAAAGACAGTTAAGAAAATGAAATGTCAAACCATAGAATGGGTGAAAAGATTTGCAAATCTTATATCCAGACTATACAAAGAACACTTACAATTCAATAATAAAATAACCAGCAAAATTGGGCTAAATATTTGAACAGATACTCTATTAGAGTTTATTTACTACTGCCAAATAAACACATTTGTCATTAGGGAAATGCATATGAAACCCACAATGTGATACCAAAACACACCACTGGAATGGCTAAAATGAAGATAATATGACCATAACAATTGTTAACAAGGATGTGCAGCAACTGGAACTCTCATGAATTGCTACTGAGAATGCAAAATGCTACAGCCACTTTGGAAACAGATGGACTATTTCTTATGAAGTTAAACATACACTTACCATACTGCCCAGCAATTCCACTACTGGGTATTTACCCAAGATAAATGAAGACTTACATGTGAATTTTCCTACCAACTATATTCATAATAGTCAGAATTTGGAAAAAACCCAAATGTCCATCAGTTAATGAATAGATAAATAAATGGTGGTACATGCATGCAATGGAATCCTACGTTGATACATGCAGCATGCCTGAATCTTAAAAGCATTGTGTTAAATGCAAGAAACCATACAAAAAAGATTACATACTGTATCATTCCATTCACACGAAATTCTGAAAAGGCAAAACTTTAGTGAGCAGATTCACAGTTGCTAGAGGGTAGAGGATGGAAAGATGTTATTAATTGCAAAGGGTAGGAGGGAAATTTTGGTATGATAGGATGTTCTATATCCTCATTTTTTAAAGCTCATTAAATTGTACACCTAAAATTAATATATTTTATTGTGTATACATTATACCTCAAAAGTTGGCATAACCCCAAAGAATATGATCTTTGCTTTGGACCAGTTGAGTTTGAAGTATCTGTCAGACATCCGCGTATTGTTGTTTAGTATGAAATCCGAGAGAGGAGAAGCATCCAAACTCAAGTTCCTGATCTGTGAGTCATCAGCGTATAGATGGTAAAGGTGTCTTGAGTTGCATGAGAGAGAATATTTAAAATGAAAACATAAAAATGGTCAAGGATGGGCCTTGTGTAATGTTCACATTCTGCAGATGTTTTATTACTTAATTTGACTGAACCAAATGGTTAGACCTGATTATTACCAAGTCAATTTAGTCAAATTAGCAATTATAGAGAAGTTAATGATTTTTCACTATGTTAAAATGCTGAAATTGGTGGAATGTGCATTGACCAATGACTATAAATGGCTTTCATAAGTTTATACTAAAAGACATAGATAACTACCTTGAAACTATATCAGTTATTCCCAGGAATGAGAATAAACATTCAGAGAAGATAAAATAATTAAGGATAAATATCAAACAAGTAACAGAGATCTTTTACCTTCTAGTGCTGATTGTATATTAAGGTTTGGCTGTTCCTTATTTACTACTTTTCATATTCTTTTGCCAAAAAGATTCCTGGCAATTACCAAAGATAAAACATGCTATATGTTGGCTAACTCTTTTCCAAATTTCATTTGTTTTACTTATGTATTTATGCTTCTTCAGTTTTAAAACACATAAAAATCCAGTATCATACATGTAAATTCAGCTAAAGTTAAGGTCTTCTATTTTATGTCTTTAAATATAAATATTAAATAAGGCTACTTCAAATCATCATTCTCTTTGGACTCCAATTTCTGACTCCATTCAAGTTGACAAACTGCAACTATATAATGTTTTATTTATGTTCTTTAATAGAATTTTCAGTTCACTTACATTGCTCGTTCAATTTAATTTTACAAGTAAATTTCCTGAAGATCTGAACTAAGTGTCTTATATGGAAGCTAACAACTCAGCATTTGTTGTATTCATTTTCTATGTTAATCTCTAATCTATTAAAAGCAAAAAATTTAAAAGTCTGCTTTTTATCAGAACATAATTTACATATGTTACATGTAAATTTTTTCTCCTCTACTGTCCTAAAAAAAATATATGCTTTACCTGATTATAGTAACAGCAGACTTGCTAGAAAATCATATTGAGGACCTCTTTCCTTACTTCTGAAACATGTTACTCTTTAAACATGCTACTCTTTCTCAGAGGTCAGTACAGTGTATTTTATTGCATCACTGAATTTCTGGGTATCTCCTATTTCTGAGTATATTCAGGAGGCTGAAAGATGAGCTCATAAAACCCCAAGAGATGACACACACACAACTACTCTTTTTTTATATATAAATTTATTTATTTATTCATTTATTTAATTTTTGGCTGCATTGGGTCTTCGCTGCTGCGCGTGGGCGTTTCTCTAGTTGCTGAGAGTTGGGGCTACTCTTTGTTGCGGTGCGCAGTCTTCTCATTGCAGTGGCTTCTCTTGTTGTGGAGCACAGGCTCTAGGCACGAGGGCTTCAGTAGTTGTGGCACACAGGCTCAGTAGTTGTGACGCGTGGGCTCTAGAGCGCAGGCTCAGTAGTTGTGGTGCACGGGCTTAGTTGCTCCTCAGCATGTGGGATCTTCCTGGACCAGGGCTCAAATCCGTGTCCCCTGCACGGGCAGGCGGATTGTTAACCACTGTGCCACCAGGGAAGCCCCTTACAGCTACTCTTTAAGGGAGTGGCCCTGCCACTGTCTCTCCTTAAAGTACTGTAAATCATGAAGCAGGTGAAAGGAATGCTACAACTCTACAGCTAATTGAAAAGGGAGCTGAAGCACATGTGGGGAGGAGTTACCATACATAGGCTACCTGTGAGGGATATGTCGAACCTCAGCAGGCATTGGCATCAAATATGCCAATAGGGGGTGCTCCATACCAGACAGCAGGCTATTGGTCCATAGCCAGTTATTTTCCAGTGAGGGCAAGAAATCAGGTCACCTGTGCTCAAGTCATTGCTTCACCCAAGGAGTTACTTTTCCAGTTCTCTATGAAGCCAATTGCATATCCTCGTGTTGGAAGAGCTAGGAACTAGTGTTACTTATGAGGTAACTTCCTGTATGCATTTAGCATATCCTCCCAAGAAATCTTCATTACCCACAGTAAATTGTGGAAGTCTCCTCCTTAAAGCCCCAAGGAAGCTGACTCGTGGAGAGAATGATTAAAAACAAGATGCAACTAAACAAGTAACAAAAACTGAAATATCAAAATGGTATTACTTGTAACTAGGTTTCTTGACATAACAAAATTCTCAAGAAGGTATTTAAATATTGACATTTTTAGGTTATATCTTCACATGTTTAGACCTGCTATTTTTCTTAAATTGTAATTCATCAAGTACATAACAAAAAATAACAATTTTGAATAAACCTCATGAGGAAAAGACGTCTGATTCAATCCAGTTCAACGTCAGAGAATGTAATTGAAAATTTACATTGATTTATCAAAGATATATTTAACATTCCTAATTTTGTATAGTCTTCAATAGGAATTTTATATAGTAAGTTATTCCTGGAAAATAATGACTCTAAAAAACTCCAATAAAATTACATCAATTTCATCTCTTTTATTTTTTTATGTCCAAGAGACAGTGTTTCTCTAAGAAGTTAAGCTAATTGTGCAAAGTATTTTTTTCCTATGGCTATACCCTTTTAACAAAGCCAAGATTATTTGAGAGTTCTGAATGCTAGATTGTGTCAAAATCAACAATTATAAAAAGGGGTAGAATAATGCAATCAGAAAATTCGGAAAGTTATGACACTATGAGGTAATAGTAAGATAAGTTACAGCATTTATTCAGATGTAAAATTCAAAAATTTTATAATTAGGCTTATAATGTAAAGATTGGCAGGTACACATTTTATATGAAACTCATTACACCCTAAATATTTAGCACTATGCTTGTTATGGGCTGAATTATGTCCCCACAGAAGTTCACATATTGAAGTCCTAACCTCCAGTCCCTCAGAATGTAGCTATATTTGTAGAGTTTTTTGAGAGTTAATTAAATTAAAATGAAGTCATTGTGTTGGGACCTAATGCAATATGACTGGTATCCTCCTAAGAAGAGAAAATTTGGATACAAAGACAGAGGGAAGACAATGTAAAGACAGAAGAATATAGCCATCCACAAGCCAAGTAAAGAGGGTGGGTACATACCTTCCTCTCATGGCCTTCAAAAGGAACCAACACTGCCAACCCCTTGATCTTGTACTTCTATCCTCCAGAATTGAGAAAAAATAAATTTCTGTTGTTTAAGCCACAGTCTTATGGCAGCCCTAGCTGAGAAAATGCTTTTGTTAAAATCACCTATAATATAAAAAACAAGAACTATGTGGGAAACTTTATACTGAAAAAGATAAGTATCCAATTTGAATTGACTTTTAAGAGAAAACTATGTTCTCACTCATAATATTTGGAAACTATATGCAAAAAGGATTAACATTTAACCACAAGAAAATAATTGTCATGTGAAGAACATTCTTAGTACAGTTAAGTTTATAACAATTTAAAAAAATCTACACACAGCACTTGTGAGTTTACCCTTGAATTATAAGAGATTTGTTAGATACTCAAAGTCTTCTCTTCAGTGTTCCTAATTCAGAAGTGAATAAAAGAAAACTGTCTTAAATGAGTAAAGTATTGGCACTTAGTTTTAGATGGCATTTTAATACATGTGAGATTCATTTATTGAATTTTGAAGGACTTTTGTAGTATACTATCTTTATGCAGTAGATAAAGAAAATTAAATTTATCTATGAGAAAAAGTGAAAAGATAATTCTTGTAGTAAGTAGATTTAAAACAAATTTTTTGTTATTAATGAAGTATAATGGAGCAGTTTGGCTAAGTTTTTATGTAAAGGATCAGATAGTAAGTATTTTAGGCTTTGAGGATCATAGGGTCTCTACTGAAACTAACTCTGAAGGAACTATTGATGTTATGTAAATAGTGGTATTGCTGTGCACCAATAAAACTTTATTTACAAAAATCAGTGGTGGCCAGATTCAACTTGTAGGATGTAGTTTGTCAACCCTGTAATAGACAAGAGGTATACAAAATAGAGGACTTAAGAAAAACAGCTTTTTTAATGCTGGATTTGATATGGGGAAAGTTTCTTTTTTCCAAGTTGGGATTTTCTTTTCCTAATATTTAACAATCAGAATTTCTTCTATCTAGCCCCATTTTAAAATAGAAACAATAAAGCAGGCTTCATTGAAATCCATCTTTCATGAGGTAAATTTATAACACTATTTGTCTAAGACTTGGGAAAGTAGGAAACATCATTTTATACTTTTTAAAGAATTAGTATGCAGCCTCTTAGGGTATTTTTTAAATATGATTTTCCCTAACTATGTTTTATACTCAGAAGGGAAGTTATTTAATAAGACCAACAGCCTGAGGTTTTTGGGTAACATTTACTATGCTTAGTTACTGGTCAGTCAGGACTCCATGTAGCTTTGCATAATATGCCCATAGTATATTTCTAACAGTTAAAAAGCAAAAATGCTGTTTTTTCCTTAAATGCAAGTTTTCATGTACAGAATTTGAGGAGCTGTATTATCATAAGACTACTGGCAAATTACATTAGTTTTTATTAGATGTCTCTTTTCTTTACTGATGGTGAAAACAGAAAAATACCAAATCATAATTTTTTACAATCCTCTTGCCCTTCTAGAAGGCAGGAAGATGAAAATTGGAGAAAAGCCTAAATTTACTTGCATTGTGGACAAATGTGTAGTGGAGGAGAAAGGTTTAGTTCGTGTAACTGGTAGGGAGAGAGGATTAGAAAAGAGAGATGAGGCAGCTTCACCAGAGAATGGCAGTTGGGGAAAAAGATGTTTAAAGAGGATTTGTACACAGGTAACTGTGCTCAGTATTTTGTAATAACCTATAAGGGAAAAGAATCTGAAAAAGAAGAGCTATATATATATATATGTATAACTGAATCACTGTGCTGTACACCAGAAACTAACATGACATAAATCAACTACAATAAAAAAAAAAGATTTCTAGGACGTTATCCTATATAATATGATGTAACCCCTTTTCTGTGTCTCCAAGAAAAAAAAGCTTGAAAACTCTACATTACTTGTATGCTTATGGAGGAATCCTAATTCTCTTTTCACGTTGCAAAAGCATTTTGAATTTGGCATCATCTTTAGAACAGTGCAGCTCAGTTCTCTTACCTTTGGATTTTTTTAGTGGTGATGATTTCGTGAATGAAAGTTTCTCTAAGTTCTGAATCTCAAGGATCTTAGAGACTTATTTGTTCTATAATGGGCAAAACTACCAGTGATCAAAGGGTACTCTAAAAGGGATTACATTCCTTGTTTTTCCCCCTCAAAGAAGGAGGTGCACTTCACATAAGATGAGGCAGGAAAGCACTTGGGAACAAGATCTGCCCTTTTTTTATGATGCAAAATATAACAGAAAAGTCTTTTGTCCTAAGGGAAACAAACGTAAGGGGACTTTTTCATTACTGAACAAGACCAGTCCCTTCTAATGGTTTTCAGAGCTGTAATTTGCAAATAAAGTTAGAGGGCTCCTGGGAGTGAAGGACATGATGATCCCTGAGCCAGTCCTCCCAGTATTTACTGTTGGGGATACCAGAAGACCTTTGCCAGGCCCAGGGACAGGAAAGGGCAATATGATCTTTGACATAAAATTAGCGGTGGATTCGCATTTGATCAAAAGGGGCAAAGGGGACAGATACTGTAACCTCCTCTCACCTGTCTCATGTAGAAAGTGGCAATGATTTTGAATGGAAAAACTTGGTTACCAGGAGCTGTGATGTTTGAAACTCAGATTTACTGTGGCAAGCTCATCTGTCCTCAACCTTCAGTGATAGCTTTAGTTGAAGTCAGTGAACAAATTCGTAGTTGAAATACAGAGTTGTCAGAAATGCAAATGCCTTATAAGGAAAAAACAAAAAAGAGAGTACATGTACCATTAATGGCTTTTTTTTTTTTTTTTTTTTTTTTTTTTTGCGGTGTGTGGGCCTCTCACTGTTGTGGCCTCTCCCATTGCGGAGCACAGGCTCCGGACATGCAGGCTCAGTGGTCATGGCTCACGGGCCCAGCCGCTCCGTGGCATGTGGGATCTTCCCGGACTGGGCCACGAACCCGTGTCCCCTGCATCGGCAGGTGGACTCTCAACCACTGCGCCACCAGGGAAGCCTCATTTAATGGCTATTTTTACAAAGACGGGAGTAAAGAATTTTCTTAGAGTTTAGTATAACTTGAAAGTAAATTTCAAGAGAAGTGCATGGTGGTCCTTTAGCCTCATTCTTCCAGAATTATTTTTACAGAAGAGAGGCACTTAACATGAGTTTAATAAATATATTTCTCTGTGAATTTGTTCTATCAGATAGGACTAGACTGCTATTGCTGTCAGTCAGCCAACCAAATGATTGTTTTAATTGTCTATAAAGGTAAAAACTTCTTTTAAATCTATTTTCCTTAAAACACCTTAATGGTTTTTAATATCATGTAAAATATTTTAAAATTGAGTCATCCTGTTTGTGCTTGTGTTGGTTCAAAGGACGTGTAACTTTTAACAATTTGGGAAACAGTTTGGTACAGGAGACATTTATTACAAAACCATTTCTCATGGGACAAGAAATTGTAGTTTCATGGTACACAGCTGCTTGATGATTCCCAGGTTTCAATGTCCCAGGTAGATAAAGGGAACCTCAGGAAGGTCAGAAGAGAGAACAGATTTATACTCACGTAGGAAAGATAACCATGTCTCAAGTGTACAGAAGGGGAAGAACTGAAGTATTTCTGGTGACCTGACTTTTCTTAAAATGAGATTTCAGTAAAAAGAAAACATTAACCATTTAGGAGAAGTTTTGGGGGCATTGATTCATGTCAGAAATATAGGTTCAGAAGTCAGCTCTTACCCAGAAATGCTAAAGGGACCCTAATAAGAATGGTTGACTCTGGGCTTCCCTGGTGGCACAGTGGTTAAGAATCCACCTGCCAATGCAGGGAACATGAGTTCAAGCCCTGGTCCAAGAAGATCCCACATGCTGTGGAGCAACTAAGTCCGAGCGCCACAGCTACTGAAGCCTACGTGCCTAGAGCCTGTGCTCCAGAGCAATGAGAAGCCCGCACACTGCAACGAAGAGTAGCCCCTGCTCACCACAACTATGAAAGCCCACGTGCAGCAACGGAGACCCAACGCCACCAAAAATAAATAAATAAAATAAATAAATTTATATAAAAAAAAGAATGGTTGACTCTACAAAACACAGGAAGAACATCAAGAATTTATTACATTAGAAATATAAATGGTATATGTGCTATGAGGTAGAATTTCTCTAGCCAAAGGTTGAAAGTTCCTTTAATTCTCTCTGGTTGTTTGACAATGCTAAATGAATTCTTGTACCTAGAAACACATTCTGTAAATAAGTTATGAAATCCTCTTGTAGTCATTTTGCTATGGTATTAGCATGACATTTGTCACTAATATGATGCAAATATATTGTTTATACACTTAGAATGCCAGTAAATTTGATATGACATTAAAATATGTAGCTGAATGCCTCTGGTGTCAGTTATGGCTCATTTAGACACTGTCTTTGAATAAATAAATAGCTGAATTGATGGCACCTTTTAATTTCTTTTCTTCGACTTGATTTTAATAGATTATTGCCTCTCTCCATGCTATTTGAAATGTTTTTCTTCATTCATTTACAAAATAAATTAACATGTCATTTTTTTCATGAATTTTTGAGAGCAGATAGGATAGTGACAGTACTTGAACAATGCATATCTGTATACACATTTCAAGGCTTTAAATAAGTCATTTGAAGAATAAGCCTGTAAGAGCATCTGTCACTGCTATGCTAACATTGCAATGTCACCATGAGAAAGTGAAACAATGCCAGAGTCGTAGTAAAATAAAAGTCAATCCTTGAAATCGCAACTTCTGGCTGTTATTTACTTTGCGTATTCTGAGGTTATCATTTGACCTTGACAGGAAATGTTTCTGTGAGTATTGATCAGTATGATTCCCAATAAATTTTCACATTTATAAAATACATTGATTTCTTTTGTTTATGACACGAATAAAATAGAGATAATAAAATAAAAAGTAAATATAGCTTTTCAACTGTTGGAGAGTAATATAATCTTTTATTTGTACACAATATGATGATTATGCTCCATATGTTAGTATATCGTATCTTGACATTCATTACAATATTTTGAAAATAATTCATCTTATTTTTCTCTTAATATTTATGAATTCTATTATTATATATTTTTACTGATTACTGTTTCATTTAACTAAATGATAACTTCATTGTTATGTCCATTTTCTTTGATGATCTGTTTATTATGAAGCAGTTCAGTTTTCCCCAGGGTTCATGTAATAATTAATCTAGAATAAACCAATATTTTCTATGTTTTAACTTGTGTTCATTATGCTCAAGATATTTTGGTAACCACTATACCTAGACAACTGTACCTAATGATCATTTCTCCAGAAATGGATTTCATTGCCAGTTCTAGATGACAAGACGTACCCAACCCAACCAATGAACTTAATTTAACTAAATCTGCAGACATTTCTCAGAGCTGCTCTTCTCTCTAGAATATTGTCATGCAGGCCTTCTCTGACTAGGTAGCACCCCCATTCTTTCAAGCAGGTTTAAAAATATATGTATCTTTCTAGTTGTTCTCTGTGATATAATTATTCTGAAACAGTCTGCCATTTGGAAGCCAAATTCTACCTTTAATCAGAGAAATATTTTTATATTGTCTTTTACTAGTGCTTCTATTTTGATTGTTTTCATTTATTCCTTAGGAATATGTCCAATCCTTACATTGGAGCTTTGTTGTTTATTCCCATATCTTTTATCTTCTCTTGAATCATTTTAAGGTCTTTGACTTTTTCTCTGAATTCTGAGAAAATTTCTATTTTTTTTCTCTACTTCACTAAACTGATTTCTTGGAAGTCAATTCTGTTTTAACTGACGGTAGTTGACAATGTTATTTTTTTTAATTTTAATTTTCTTTAGTCATTTTAACCTGATTTATCTCATTGTCTTTACATTTATCCTGATGTTTAAAAATTTTACCTGTTCTCCCCTTTAGGATGTCTGTCTCCTGCTACTTCAAATAGCCATGTCTTGTCAATTTTTGTGATTACAAATAGTTTTCTGAATAGTTATGTTTTTGTAACTTATATCTAGAGGGAAGTTATTTCCCTGAATGTTCACTAAAGAGGTCCAATTTAAAAAATTTTCAATCTTATTTCATGAACTTTGTGTTTAGCTTTCTCATTTTTCCTTCTTACACATAAACTCTTGACCAATGAAAGTTAATGGCTATAAAACCATTGTTTTTACACTTTGTTCAACTGGATACTTGTCAAATATATTCTCTGTTGCATAGATTGAGGTTATTGTGGTACCCACAACACTCACTCCAATTCCTAGTGTCTGACAAGAATTCACCTAAGGTCCAGCAGATATTCATTTGGGCTCTGCTCCACTCTTGGGGGTAGCATCACCTACCTACATGGCCTGGTTCTCTCTCATTTTTGTCCAGGTGTTTTATGAAAAACTCTAATCCTATAATTCACTGCCTCCAGGATTTATTTTTACCTTTCCAATACTATATTTTATTTTAGGGCGCTATATTTTCTAAAGAAAATGTTTATTTGAGAGTCCTGAATTTCCCAATAAATCACTACCATTTATTCCCTTGTATATTCTATTTTGGGAATTTCATTCTCTGAGTGCAAGTTATAGGTCTCTGTGTTTCTTCCCCCAGCATTGCTTCCCATCTCTTTGTTCTTATTATCTCAGATTCTCACTCATATTTTTCTGTTACCAAGAACACAATTTATCTTGCATTTTTTAACATTGTAACTTGGTTGGCCATATATGTCTGTCTTAGGTCTCAGTTTTCTTAGAATTGACTCATTTGTACCTGGGGTCCCAGAAAAATAATTATGCTGCCCCTTTCCCTTGGTAGTGGTTAGATATAGATGATAAATTTTTGATCACTCTAGTTTTTGTCTAACCAATAAATTTTACTTTTAAGAAATGGCCTTATATACACATTGTGGTATGACTCTAACCTAACATTTTATTGCTTTACATTTTTATGTAACAACAAAAAAAGTGAATGAGAATCATAATATTAAAAGTCTTTTTTAGGGCTCTCCTTTTATTCTTATAAATATTTGTATGCCTCAGGACAAAAACCTTATTTTAGTATAACCTGAAACGAACAAATTACAGAGAAAGCAAAAGAGCTGAGTTTGTGAAATGTTCAGTCAAATTTGCTTGAAGAATTGGTTTAGAGAAATTTCAGATTAACCTTCAAACCCTATAAGGCTTATCTGCACAAAGAAACTAGACATTTAAGTGGTGTCCATCACTAATAACAATGCTTTATAGTAAAATACACATAGAAATGTCTTCTAGCTATCATTATTAGATTTTTATTTTTAATCCTTAGAAAATGTTAATAAGCATGTCAGAAATGCCATTCTTTTCATGTGCTACTCTATCTGTTAAACTAAAGTGAACTTAAAGCAATCATAGGAATAGATTTATCTCTCTACAAAGAAATCCAAAGTCATAGATATGTTCTTTTTTGGTGGATTAAGTAATGAATCAGTGTTTAACTATTTCTTTTTAAAATAGTGAACAATGCAACAGATACTGCCAAATCCATATAATAAGTATTATTCTTTTATGATGTTTTTAAAGGCTTTCGATACATATTTCAAATGAATAGATGTAAAATTAAAACTTACTAATAGAGCATATACCAGTTCCAGCAGCAGCATTAAAAAAATATGATTGATGAAATAGTAGTATGTCTTATAAGAAAACTGCCAGCCTTTTTGGCATCTAAAGTGTACATTTTAAAATATGACTATATTTGAGCAATAGATATCCAGGTTCTGAAAACTAAATGTTCTTGAATCTGGAGTCAGTATTTAAACCACTTTCATCATTTGAAACGGAAGTCATTTCATACACTGTGTACAAATGTGGGATCTGTTTTAAACGATGCATGCCATTCTACCTATAGATTTGATTAAGAAATAAGAAATTAGTTACTCTCAAATTTCTAATGGGAAAGTTCTTAAAATATTTGTTTCTAGTCAAAGGGATAAAAAGAGGAAGATTCTAAGGAATTACTTCAGTGGTTCTCAGTGGTTCACAATGGTAAGCTTCCAGGAGAAATTCTCAGTGACTTTCATTTTCCAGCCTTTATCCAGGATGATATCTCAAGGGCCTGTATCATAGATCTTTCAGGAAAAAAACAGAAGTCTTATGTGGGGGAACAATTCAGATACTATTTATCTGATAACCTTGAAAAAACAGAACACAGACAAGTAATAAGCAGACAATTATCTTACAATGTCAAAAATAAACCCAACATATCCTTTATCATTGGGCCAGAGCCACTTGTCCATCTAACACAAATTACTTAATGTTTATAAACAATTATACCTGGCTTGAATATACAATACACCCACTCCTGTGTGTCTTTAATAAAGTTTTAGAAAGTGCAAGAGGATATTCTTAGAGGCAGGCAAATTAGCAATAACAAAAAGGAAAATGAAGCAAGACAAACATGTTAAAAAACAGAGAGAAGGGCTTCCCTGGTGGCGCAGTGGTTGAGGGTCCGCCTGCCGATGCAGGGGACGTGGGTTCATGCCCCAGTCCGGGAGGATCCCACATGCCGCGGAGCGGCTGGGCCCGTGGGCCGTGGCCGCTGAGCCTGCACGTCCGGAGCCTGTGCTCCGCAACGGGAGAGGCCACAGCGGTGAGAGGCCCGCGTACCACAAACAAAACAAAAACAAAAACAAACAAAAAAAACCAGAGAAGACTGTGCCATACTGTAAAAGAAAAATTACGCTTTCTTCCTGACACTATAGGCTATTTTAGCCTGGATCTTATATATCTTTACTGATATATCACCTAACTATCCTCATACTATCTTAACTATCCATAGAGATTTGTTTTACTGAGGTCAAGATTATCTAGATTGTTGCTAGATTCAATGATATTCAATTCTATTATCTTCAGTCTCTCAGATGCATTTCACACAGAAAGTCACTCTTGTGCTCACTTGGCTTCTGTGGTATCTCAGAATCTTGGTGTCGGACCCATCTCACTTTTCTCTTTCTTTGATTTCAATAATCCCTCCCTTTTTTTTCTCCCACAGCCCTCCTCCACTATTCTGTAACTATTGCTTACAACATGAATCAATCAATCTCTTCCCTATTTTTTTCCCTCTTTGCCTACTCCTTCAGGAAATTCACTCATTCCTCTGGCTTCAGCTATTGCCATACTAATGATAGCCCCTAAATAGGAAGCATAGTGATTGAAAGAGAAAGAATGGACACAAATCTAAAGGTTTTCACTGAAGGAAATCAAGCAACCAGTATCTGATTTGTTCTGCTATTGAGGTTGGTATAGGATGAAGATCAAGTTTATATGTTTGTTTGCCTTTTTGTTATTGTTTTTAATTTTTTTTAAAGAAAATCTTTTTGCCTTTTTAGTTTGCCATAAAAAATAGCAAACAGATTAATATCAGAATATTGAAGCAAGTGGTATGAAAAAGTGTAAATTGAAAATGCATTAGTATTTTCCATTTGTAACTCAAAACTTGTTTTTTTATTCATACTTTATAGGTCTTATAATAATATCCTAAATATTTAAAATATCACTCACAAGCGTATTTTTGAAGGGGCTTTTCACTGAAAGTCAAAGTATTCAGTTTAGGGTATTTTAATCAACTTCTTTGAGCTAAAGTTTGCTTATTATATGTGGTTCTTGGCCTAGGAGTCACTTCCCATTTCTTTTAAGGGATGGCAAATTGTTAATATGTCTGAAAGCTTTGAGCAAAGCTGAATTCTTCTAATGTTCTCCACATTGTAGTTGGTACTATGCCCGAAGAATATCAGTCATGAAATTTTCATTGAGCAAAATGATATAGCAGGTATGAGGAAGAAATATGATACTCTTCATTCCTTTTATAATTTATTACATAGTTATAAGACAGATTCTCATTAGAACAGAACAAATAGATGAGGCCCTTTCTTCTTTTTTTGTAACATTTCAGAGGAAAGTGATGTTTTTATTTTTCTCTCCTGAGGATAATAAGTGTAGTGAGCTCCTTTTTAAGATTTGCTGTGTTCTCCCGTATTTGAATTAATGCTTTTGCTGACAACCTCTGTGACATCGAAGACGCAACCCAAGAAATGAGTACATAATTTTCTATGGTACTCCAAAATAGAGCAACATACTATTGAAAACATTTTACAAGCAATTTCTAGGAACTATAGACTGTCCTTTGGCATTATACCTTTTCTGGTCATAAGATAGTAGCTAGGACACCAGGCATCGGTCAGGAAAAAAGAAAGGGCAAGGGTAAAATGTGCCAGCCATTCAGCACGTTTTTTAAAAATGCATTCTCACAAACCCCAATGCTTACATATCAGTGATCAGAATATAATCAAATGGTCGCCCTTATTTGCAATGAAGGGGGTGGTCTTCAACTATATACATATCCCCATATAAGAGGGAAATGGTTATTGGGTAGGTAACTAGCAGCCTGCTCAACAACGCTGAACACTTATCTCGCAGCCAAATTTGTGTGCATTTTCCTATTCATGTCTTACAAGGTAGATATTATTAACACTCTCATCTTATAGATGAGGACATGGAGGTTTAGACAGGCTAAATAACTCACCTGCAGTCACACAGGTAGCAGGGTAGATCCAGGAATTGAACTTATTGTTACTTGAAACAGCTGCCAAGCTCTTAACCACTCTACCTCATTGCTTCTGAGCTGGTGCTCCTGGTCTCTTGTTGGCTTTATTTCAGGAAACCAGCACTGGATTCCAATGATGAATTAATTCCTCTGAGGACATACAGCAAACCTGGGCTTATGTACGAATACAGTAACCTTTTAAAAAATTCATAGGCCCAAGATATCTGCAAAGACTTATGAATCTGCTTGCTTTGCTCTTTCTTGATTTATTAAGGAGACAGGACACCATGACTTGGCTTAATACTGGGAAAGGTATTTAAAGATAGAAAGAACCTCTTTCCATGAAATGAAATTTTAAATATGATGCTTTTGATAGTTGAGGAATTTTACAAGTCTGCTTAGCTTCTTTGTTTAAAAAAAATTCTGGATCAATTGGTAGATAATTGGAGTAGCAGATATTATTGGTAAATTAACCCCAAACTTGTTCCCTATCTCCTTCTCCCTTCCTTGCCTCTACCATAATGGACTGGGAAAGCTGCATGCTTGCTTTCACAGTCTCTCTTTACATGATGAATGGCCAAGTGATACAGTTCTGGTTAATCATACGTAAAAAGAAGTCTCTTGGGGATATTTCTGGGAAATCTTCCACTTTCTTGTTAATGAGGACAGATACAGTAGACACCTTCCTTCCTTCTTTCTGCTTGGATTTAGACCCAATGACTGGAGCTTCACCAGTCATTTTGAAATCATAGATATTCATAGAGATACTGACTTTGATATCACTGAGTTGCCGAATCATGCCTACTTTCAGATTTATTTTCTTTATCTATCTACTCTTAGTTATGTTATCTTTTACTTCACCCAAAGTAATTTCTAACTAACATAAATGGTCATTTCCTTTCAACAATGGATATAACAATTAGTGAATTTTTTATTTCAAAAATAAATAAAAATTTGGGGTGGATTGGCTCAGGAGATCCAATTCCTATAAGCCCTTTTAGACCTGGAAAGTAAATAAATTACATGTTAAATTTAGATAGCCAGAAAGGAATTGCAAATATGGCTTGCTGCCAAATAATTGTTTTGTTCAACAGAATTTTCCTACAGAGATAAAACAAGAATGAGATGTTAACAAAAAGTGGATTGCCTTCATAGCACATAACTAGCCAATTATGGCCATCCAAAATTGAATAAATCTGTTCTCTTAATTCAGGCTACTGTAACAAAATACCATAGACTGGATAGCTTAACAACAGAGATTTATTTCTTATGTTTCTGGAGACTTGGAAGTACAAGATTAAGGTGTTGCCCAATTCAGTTCCTGGTGAGAGCTCTCTTCTTGGCTTGTGGATGGCCTTGTTTTTGCTGTATCCTCACATGGCAGAAAGAGAGAGTTCTGGTGTCTCTTTCCCTTTTCGTCAGTATAAGGGTAGTAAATGCCATCATGAGAGTTCCACCTTCATGACATCATTTGGACTTAATTACTTCCCAAAGCCCACACATCAAATACCATCACTTTGGAAATGAGGATTTCAATATATGAACTTTGGGAGGACACAAGCATTCAGTCTGTAGCACTTGTTTTTTAATACACAAAGCATTAACAGAGGTTCTCAGCTCAGCCCATCTTGGAAAGAAGTCTAATCTATTCTTTCTTCATGGGAGGCCTAAGATTAATGATGATCCATCATTCTACTTTTTCTCTTTTCAATCTGGCTACATGGGTAATAGTATTTTCTATATAACATTCTCTTACTCAAAATTTCCTTTGTCAAGACCAAAAAAAAAAAAAGTAAGCAGAAAGCAAAGAATATACTTTAATCTTTATTTATTGGTTTTTCTCTCCAGAACAATCTTTTAATTCTTTCTCCATTTCAGTGTTATTTGAGAACCTTAGGTCATGTCTAAATTTCTTCTCAGCTGTAAAATTATGATATACATAAATAAGAGTGTGTGTCCTTTTATTTTACAAATGTAATTGTTGTTCATTTATGCTGTGTTTGTTTTCATTTTCTATCTTATGTAGTTCATGAGAATTGTGGCTGAGAACTTAGCATTTAGAAATTAAATTTAGACTGTACATTGATCTAGGTGAGAGAATCATGAAATTTGAATAAAGGCACAGGGGATGGTTCAGATGGTGAATGTGATGATATTTAAGAGGCAGCACTGACAGGGCTTGGAACCTATTTTCTGTGGTGATGATGGTGGAGAAAATGTGGGAGTAATTTTGGATGGTTTTCAGATTTTGGTTTTGCCTGATTATGAATGGCCTTGGCACTACTTCACCTAGATTTGAGTTGGTTTCTGTCAATGAGTCAGTTTGTAGACAATACTGAGTTTGAAGTATATGTGAAGTTATTAGATAAAGACGTCCAGTAAGAAATTCATATGGATTTAAACTGGTAGCTTAGAAAAAAAAGCTAAGCTACACATCTCAGTTTGAGAATCAGAGCAAAAGGTGATTGATTAAAGCCATTGGTGTGGATGAGTCTCTTCAGAGCTAGTATATAGATTCAGAAGTAGACAAGAAGTATGCTTGTTAAGGATCCTGAGTAATTTGATCATTTAAAAGACAGATGCAGAAAGAACCCCCCCCCCAATTCCACACACAATTAAACTGAGTAAGTTGAGGGCAAGGAGAGTCATATAATGAAAGACAAATGGTTAGAGTTTTTTTTTAACAGTAAAATATTATTGTCTATATTAATTATTCTTTGCATTTGCTCTCTATGGCTTGTTTACTACTTATTATGAGTTTGTACCCTTAAACACCATGATTCTTCCCTTCTCCCCCACCTCTGATAACTACCATTTTACTCTCTGTTTTTTACAGGTTTATGAATGATATCATGTAGGACTTGTCTTTCTCTGTCTGATTTACCTCACTTAGCATAATGTCCATCCATGTTGTCAGAAATGGGAACATATCTTCCTTTCCCATGACTGAGTAGTATTCCACTGTGTATATGTACCACATTTTTTAAATCCACTCATCTATTGATGGACATTTGGGTTGTATCCATATCTGGGCTATTGTGAATAATCCTGTGATAAACATGGGAGTGCACGTATTTTGTCAAAATCCTGTTTTCATTTCCTTTGGGTATATACCCAGAAGTAGAATTCCTGGATTGTATGGTAGGTCTATTTTCAATTTTTTCAGTTTCCATATTGTTTTCCATAATTTTTGGACCAATTTACATTCCTACCAACAGTGTATGAAGCTTCCCTTTGTGCTGGATTTTTTAAGGAGAAAGAGACCAACAATATCAAATCCTGCTGAGTATTCATAAAAGTTCAGTACTAAATAATGCCAACCTAATTTGTTCATTAGAAGAACGTTATTTAACATAACTGGTGGCAGAGCAGATAGAAGACTAAATGAAGAGGAACTACTAGCTAAAGAGGGACATAGAGATGAAGGAAATACTTACATTTTTAATTTAAAGCATTATGATAAGCATATATCTATGTTCATGAGAAGAGCTAATAAAAAAGACATGGAAAATACAAAAAGGCATGGGAATAATACATGGAACATTCCTGAAGAGGCAAAAGAGGTTATGTGTGCTCTGTACGTGTGGGTAGGATAGGGAAGGGGCTGCAGTAAGAATTTGGAGTGCACTGGTATACCATGGTTAAGCTGAGTTATTATAGCCTGCATGCAATAGGGAAATAATGAGTATTTTAAATTAAAAGATCAAAGAACTTTTCTGTATATTTTTTCAAGATCATTTTAGCTAATGATGGGAAGAATGAATTAGAGAAAGTAAGACTTGGGGCAAGAACAATTGAGGAAAGTAAGGCAGAGGGAGATGGACAGAGGGAATAATTGTAGAAACATTAACTTGGGAAGATCAGTAGTGTTTAGTACTCACTGGGGATGGGGGAATTAAAGGCAAAGTAGGTGGAAGATTTGAGAAGGATTCAAAGTTCCTATTTAGGCACCTGGTAAAAGCATGATAAAATTAACTAGGAGTAGTTAGATGTGTGAGTCCCATTTTAGGCATTCTTTATTGTGACTGCCTTTGGAATATCCAAGTACATAAATATCATTTAGATAGTTGAAAAGTAGAAAAGGTAGGTAATAGGAAGGTATATGGGCAGCAAATGCTGGAACAAGACAATCGGGGGCATTTTTGAGACATGGATGAGAGCTGAAAGCACAGGAGTAGAGGAGTTTGCCTGGTGAGAATAGGTACAGAGAGAGATGTCCTTGCATGGAAACTTGAGGCACACTAACATTTAGAGGCAAACAGCAAAAGGGAAATCAGTCAAAATGGTGAAAAGAATACCCTGAGGGATAAAAGTTGAAACAGAAGAGAAAAGAATCACGGAAATTACATCCAGTCAAATTATATTCAAATATGGGAGTACGATCAAGTTATATAATTTAAAAGTGCCTATTGAATTTGCCACTGGAAGGCCATTCTGATTTGAAGTGAGGTAATTTTTAGTTAATGATGAAGGAAAACATCAGATTACAAAAGGCTAAGGCACTAATAGCAGTTGAGGAAGTGCAGGCAGAGTGCAAACCACTCTTTCAAGACGTTAGTCAATGAAGGGAATGAAGGAGACATAGGAACAGAAGAGGAGTTACTTTCTTCTTGCCTGAGGTCATTTTTTAGAGGAGTGTTTGATGACTGTAAAAGCCTATGTTTACTGTTTCCCATTGAAGTAGCACATGCATCAATATTAGCGTCAATGATACTGCATATTTGTGCTTTCCTCTTAGCATCTATCCTTCAAGAATTTGATGATATGGGATAACAGATGTTAATGCGCTAGTGAGCATCTGGTCAAATGAGGAAACAAGCCCAAATCCTTTAAATGTTATGTCTTAAGACACATTCTAGTTTGTTAGTTATAGATATTTGTAACTTTCTTCAGGGCTTTGTTTGTAGTCCTATAGATAACTTAATTTGTGCACTCTAAACAAGATTGAGTATTTTAATAAAGTCTTGACTAGTGCTAACTACCTTGTGATGATAACATTTAAGAAATATCAATTTTATCATGGAAAATGATGAGTGTCCCATAATTACTTGTTTTCATCAGTACCTATTGTTTCTTCTTATTGCTTATTTTCATCTGCATCTTATTATTTCTACCTATATTAGTGACTGTTTTAGTTTAATTTTTCTTTTACTGGGTTTCAAGTTAAGTTTCAAAGTTTTATTCCCACCCAAGAATAAAAACTAGAAAATCTTTTCTTCTTTAAATATGCTAGCTGAAGATTTCATCCTTGGTCATGAACCTAACTCTTACCTACTAAATTGTATCTTGAGATATTTGATACCCATATTAGAGTCCCTTTATATTCCAGAAATTAATCATAGTCAAAATATTATGCTATTCCCTTTTCTAGAAGTATTATTTGCATATTTATTTTATATTATTACTTGAAAACTGGTGATGTCTTTAAATGAGGTTTAAAGCAGCTAAAAAATATATCCCTGGGTTTTTTTACCTATTAAAAAAATTTTAGGGGCTTCCCTGGTGGCGCAGTGGTTGAGAGTCCGCCTGCCGATGCAGGGGACACGAGTTCGTGCCCCGGTCTGGGAAGATCCCACATGCCGTGTAGTGGCTGGGCCTGTGAGCCATGGCCACTGAGCCTGTGCGTCCGGAGCCTGTGCTCCGCAGGGGGAGAGGCCACAACAGTGAGAGGCCCACGTAACAAAAAAAAAAAAAAATTTTATTTATTTATTTTTTTTTTTTTGCGGTATGCGGGCCTCTCACTGCTGTGGCCTCTCCCGTTGCGGAGCACAGGCTCCGGACGCGCAGGCTCAGCGGCCATGGCCCACGGGCCCAGCTGCTCCGTGGCATGCGGGATCCTCCCGGACCGGGGCACGAACCCGCGTCCCCTGCATCGGCAGGCGGACTCCCAACCACTGCGCCACCAGGGAAGCCCAAAAAAAAATTTTAGATGTGTGTGTGTATATATATATATATACACACACACACGTATATATACACATGTACATACACTAATACTTAAATATAACATATGCTATCAATTATATATGAAAATATACTATATGTGAAAATGCAGATATTTATATGTGATAAAAAGTATGTAGCTGCATGTCAAGAGTATAAAAAAAATCTTATATTCTCTTAATTAAAATGTAAATAAGAAAGAAAAGACCACAGGATCAGTTTATTCTATCTTGTCTTCTATTCTTTTTTTTTTTTTTTTTTTACATCTTTATTGGAGTATAATTGCTTTACAATGGTGTGTTAGTTTCTGCTTTATAACAAAGTGAATCAGTTATACATATATATATGTTCCCATATCCTTTCCCTCTTGCATCTCCCTCCCTCCCACCCTCCCTATTCCACCCCTCTAGGTGATCACAAAGCACCGAACTGATCTCCCTGTGCTATGCGGCTGCTTCCCACTAGCTATCTATTTTACGTTTGGTAGTGTATATATGTCCATGCCACGCTCTCGCTTTGTCACAGCTTACCCTTCCCCCTCCCCATATCCTCAAGTCTATTCTCTAGTAGGTCTGTGTCTTTATTCCCCTCTTGCCCCTAGGTTCTTCTTGACCTTTTTTTTTAGATTCCATATATATGTGTTAGCATACGGTATTTCTTTTTCTCTTTCTGACTTACTTCACTCTGTATGACAGACTCTAGGTCCATCCACCTCACTACAAATAGCTCAATTTCATTTCTTTTTATGGCTGAGTAATATTCCATTGTATATATGTGCCACATCTTTATCCATTCATCTGTCGATGGACACTTAGGTTGCTTCCATGTCCTGGCTATTGTAAATAGAGCTGCAATGAACACTTTGGTACATGACTCTTTTGTTTTGGTTTTTTTTTTTTTTTTTGGTGGTACGCGGGCCTCTCACTGCTGTGGGCCTCTCCCGTTGTAGAGCACAGGCTCCAGACACGCAGGCTCAGCAGCCATGGCTCACGGGCCCAGCTGCTCCGCGGCATGTGGGATCTTCCCTGACCGGGGCACGAACCCGTGTCTCCTGCATCGGCAGGCGGACTCTCAACCACTGCGCCACCAGGGAAGCCCTGGAACATGCATTTCAATGGAAGATACAGAAATCAGTATAAGTAAACACACACATCTAAACATAATTCAAATAATAATCAGTGCTAGAAAGAAAATTGAGAAGAATAGAAAATTGGAGTGATTGTGTATTTATTCCAAGTGGCAAAGGTAGGGAAGTTAGGGTAGTGAATTTCTTCCTATCCTGTCAGTAAAAGAGAACATTTTATTCAAAAAACTACAGTAGAAATTCATTCAACAATCCCTTGATCTTCAGACAAGGTGCTTTTCCTTACCTCTTTCCTATCCCGTACATCCAGGAAAACTTGAAGTACCATCTGTTTCTTTTTAAGAATCTCAGGCCCAATTTAAACAGACTTCTCAACTATGTAATGTGAATTGCATCTGAAGAAATAGCATCTAAAGGACTTCGTTGAGGCCATTCTGGGTCCTGCAACCTTAAATGGTGAATACAATATTAATCTTCCAAAAATGACCTGAATTGGACAGACTGTGGAATGAGCTACTCTGTGAAAGGTGAATATTCAATCACAGGCTACAGTTGCTGCTTTTAAATGTGATTCTTTAATGCTGGGTTAAAGAGGATGGCCAGCCATAGTCTTACAGGAAAAGGGCTATCTTGTCAAGGGGACAGACCCTAAGCTGTGTCCCTTTCATCCATCTTTAAAATTAAAGTGAGGTTCAGCAGATACCTTGAGGAAAGATATTAAATTGCAGATTTTGCACTTTTGTTGTGCCTGCAATTTCCCAATGTTGCTAGTGAGAAGCCGAGAAGGCCGTTAAAAGGCTTTGTGCTTGGCACCTGCAGAAATCTAATTTCTGATGAATAGGACCCTAATTGGGTCAATTATTCTATTATACTATACAAGAGTACTTCAAACTGCTGCTTCAGTAAAGAGAGCGCTTTAGTCTTGCCATTGGTGTTCTCCAATTTGAACAGAACTCAGAATCCTGCATTTAACTTTTCCTTTTCCAGTGTCAATTTTCTCCTTCCAGTCTCAGTTTATCACATGTGAGTCAGCTGCTGAGTAAAAGTGAAACTAATTTTTCACCTTCTGAGACCATGAGCAAGATTACAAAGGAGATTCTTTGACTCCTTTAAAAATTGTGTCTCATACATTTGCAAATACATGAGGCAATTGCTTCAGTGCTCCTTATTCCATGGGAATATCCTTTTTAAAAACTTTAATTTTTTATTTGTTTAAAACATTATATAACTTTTACATGTATAATATTATATTTAGACATATATAAAGAAGACATACACATGGTCAACAGGCATATAAAAACTTGTTCAACATCACTGCTTATTAGCGAGTATTCTTTTGATTTTTATATATATATATTTTTTTTTATTAGTTTCTGCTTTATAACAAAGTGAATCAGTTATACATATACATCTGTTCCCATATCCCTTCCCTCTTGCATTTCCCTCCCTCCCACCCTCCCTATCCCACCCATCCAGGTGGTCACAAAGCACCGAGCCGATCCCCCTGTGCTACGTGGCCGCTTCCCACCATCTATCTACCTTACGTTTGGTAGTGTATATATGTCCATGCCTCTCTCTCGCTTTGTCACAGCTTATCCTTCCCCCTCCCCATATCCTCAAGTCCATTCTCAAGTAGGTCTGTGTCTTTATTCCCGTTTTACCCCTAGGTTCTTCATGACAATTTTTTTCTTAAATTCCATATATATGTGTGAGCATACGGTATTTGTCTTTCTCTTTCTGACTTAATTCACTCTGTATGACAGACTCTAGGTCTATCCACCTCATTACAAATAGCTCAATTTCGTTTCTTTTTATGGCTGAGTAATATTCCATTGTATATATGTGGCACATCTTCTTTATCCATTCATCGGATGATGGACACTTAGGTTGTTTCCATCTCCGGGCTATTGTGAATAGAGCTGCAATGAACATTTTGGTACATGTCTATTTCTGAATTATGGTTTTCTCAGGGTATATGCCTAGTAGTGGGATTGCTGGGTCCTATGGTAGTTCTACTTGTAGTATTTTAAGGAACCTCCATACTGTTCTCCATAGTGGCTGTACCAATTCACATTCCCACCGGCAGTGCAAGAGTGTTCCCTTTTCTCCACACCCTCTACAGCATTTATTGTTTCTAGATTTTTTGATGATGGCCACTCTGACTGGTGTGAGATGATATCTCATTGTAGTTTTGATTTGCATTTCTCTAATGATTAATGATGTTGAGCATTCTTTCATGTGTTTGTTGGCTATCTATATATCTTCTTTGGAGAAATGTCTATTTAGGTCTTCTGCCCATTTTTGGATTGGGTTGTTTGTTTTTTTGATATTGAGCTGCATGAGCTACTTATAAATTTTGGAGATTAATCCTTTGTCAGTTGCTTCATTTGCAAATATTTTCTCCCATTCTGAGGGTTGTCTTTTGGTCTTGTTTATGGTTTCCTTTTCAGTGAAAATGCTTTGAAGTTTCATTAGGTCCCATTTGTTTATTTTTGTTTTTATTTCCATTTCTCTAGGAGGTGGGTCCAAAAGGATCTTGCTGTGATTTATGTCATAGAGTGTTCTGCCTATGTTTTCCTCTAAGAGTTTGATAGTTTCTGGCCTTATATTTAGGTCTTTAATCCATTTTCAGCTTCTTTTTGTGTATGGTGATAGGGAGTGACCTAATCTCATACTTTTATATGTCCCTGTCCAGTTTTCCCAGCACTACTTATTGAAGAGGCTGTCCTTTCTCCACTGTACATTCCTGCCTCCTTTATCAAAGATAAGGTGACCATATGTGTGTGGGTTTATCTCTGGGCTTTCTATCCTGTTGCATTGATCTATCTTTCTGTTTTTGTGCCAGTACCATACTGTCTTGATTACTGTAGCTTTGTAGTATAGTCTGAAGTCAGGGAGCCTGATTTCTCCAGGTCCATTTTTCGTTCTCAAGATTGGTTTGGCTATTCGGGGTCTTTTGTTTTTCCAAACAAATTTTGAAATTTTTTGTTCTAGTTCTGTGAAAAATGCCAGTGGTAGTTTGATAGGGATTGCATTGAATCTGTAGATTGCTTTGGGTAGTAGAGTGATTTTCACAATGTTGATTCTTCCAATCCAAGATCATGGTATACCTCTCCATCTCTTTGTATCATCTTTAATTTCTTTCATCAGTGTCTTATAATTTTCTGCATACAGGTCTTTTGTCTCCTTAGGTAGGTTTATTCCTAGATGTTTTATTCTTTTTGTTGCAATGGTAAATGGGAGTGTTTTCTTGATTTCACTTTCAGATTTTTCATCATTAGTGTACAGGAATGCCAGAGATTTCTGTGCATTAATTTTGTATCCTGCTACTTTACCAGATTCATTGTTTAGCTCTAGTAGTTTTCTGGTAGCATCTTTAGGATTCTCTATGTATAGTATCATGTCATCTGCAAACAGTGACAGCTTTACTTCTTCTTTTCCAATTTGGATTCCTTTTATTTCCTTTTCTTCTCTGATTGCTGTCGCTAAAACTTCCAAAACTATGTTGAATAGGAGTGGTGAGAGTGGGCAGCCTTGTCTTGTTCCTGATCTTAGTGGAAATGGTTTCAGTTTTTCACCATTGAGGACAGTGTTGGCTGTGGGTTTGTCATATATGGCCTTTATTATGTTGAGGAAAATTCCCTCTATGCCTACTTTCTCTACAGGGTTTTTATCATAAATGGGTGTTGTATTTTGTCCAAAGCTTTCTCTGCATCTATTGAGATGATCATATGGTTTTTCTCCTTCAATTTTTTAATATGGTGTATCATGTTGATTGATTTGCGTATATTGAAGAATCCTTGCATTCCTGGAATAAACCCCACTTGATCATGGTGTATGATCCTTTTAATGTGCTGTTGGATTCTGTTTGCTAGTATTTTGTTGAGGATTTTTGCATCTCTGTTCATCAGTTATATTGGCCTGTAGTTTTCTTTCTTTGTGACATCCTTGTCTGGTTTTGGTATCAGGGTGATGGTGGCCTCATAGAATGAGTTTGGGAGTGTTCCTCCCTCTGCTATATTTTGGAAGAGTTTGAGAAGGATAGGTGTTAGCTCTTTTCTAAATGTTTGATAGAATTCACCTGTGAAGCCATCTGATCCTGGGCTTTTGTTTGTTGGAAGATTTTTAATCACAGTTTCAATTTCAGTGCTTGTGATTGGTCTATTCATATTTTCTATTTCTTCCTGATTCAGTCTTGGCAGGTTGTGCATTTCTAAGAATTTGTCCATTTCTTCTAGGTTGTCCATTTTATTGGCATAGAGTTGCTTGTAGTAATCTCTCATGATCTTTTGTATTTCTGCAGTGTCAGTTGTTACTTCTCCTTTTTCATTTCTAATTCTATTGATGTGAGTCTTCTTTTTTTTCTTGATGAGTCTGGCTAATGGTTTATCAATTTTCTTTATCTTCTCAAAGAACCAGCTTTTATTATTTTTTATTTTTTTGGCAGTACGCGGGCCTCTCACTGCTGTGGCCTCTCCCATTGCAGAGCAGAGGCTCCGGCCGTGCAGGCTCAGTGGCCATGGCTCATGGGCCTAGCCAGTCCGTGGCATGTGTGATCTTCCCAGACCGGGGCACAAACCCATGTCCCCTGCATCGGCAGTCTGACTCTCAACCACTGCGCCACCAGGAAAGCCCCCAAAGAACCAGCTTTTAGTTTTATTGATCTTTGCTATCGTTTCCTTTCTTTGTTTTTCATTTTTTTCTGATCTGATCTTTATGATTTCTTTCCTTCTGCAAACATTGGGGTTTTTTTGCTCTTCTTTCTCTAATTGCTTTAGGTGCAGGGTCAGGTTGTTTACTCGAGATGTTTCCTGTTTCTTAAGGTGGGATTGTATTGCTATAAACTTCCCCCTTAGAACTGCTTTTGCTGCGTCCCATAGGTTTTGAGTCATCGTGCCTCCATTGTCGTTTGTTTCTAGGTATTTTTTGATTTCCTCTTTGATTTCTTCAGTGATCACTTCGTTATTAAGTAATGTATTGTTTAGCCTCCATGTGTTTGTATTTTTTACAGATCTTTTCCTCTAATTGATATCTAGTCTCATAGCATTGTGGTCGGAAAAGATACTTGATACAATTTCAATTTTCTTAAATTTACCGAGGCTTGATTTGTGACCCAAGATATGATCTGTCCTGGAAAATGTTCCATGTGCACTTGAGAAATATGTGTATTCTGTTGTTTTTGGATGGAATGTCCTATAAATATCAATTAAGTCCATCTTGTTTAATGTATCATTTAAAGCTTGTGTTTCCTTATTTATTTTCATTTTGGATGATCTGTCCATTGGTGAAAGTGGGGTGTTGAAGTCCCCTACTATGATTGTGTTACTGTCGATTTCCCCTTTTATGGCTGTTAGTATTTGCCTTATGTATCGAGGTGCTCCTATGATGGGTGCGTAAATATTTACAATTGTTATATCTTCTTCTTGGATCGATCCCTTAATCACTATGTAGTGTCCTTTTTTGTCTCTTGTAATAGTCTTTATTTTAAAGTCTATTTTGTCTGATATGAGAATTGCTACTCCAGCTTTCTTTTGATTTCCATTTGCATGGAATATCTTTTTCCATCCCCTCACTTTCAGTCTGTATGTGTCTCTAGGTCTGAAGTGGGTGTCTTGTAGACAGCATATATATGGGTCTTGTTGTTGTATCCATTCAGCCAGTCTGTGTCTTTTGGTGGGAGCATTTATTCCATTTACATTTAAGGTAATTATCGATATGTATGTTCCTATTCCCATTTTCTTAATTGTTTTGGGTTCATTATTGTAGGTCTTTTCCTTCTATTGTGTTTCTTGCCTAGAGAAGTTCCTTTAGCATTTGTTGTAAAGCTGGTTTGGTGGTGCTGAACTCTCTCAGCTTTTGCTTGTCTGTAAACGTTTTAATTTCTCCATCAAATCTGAATGAGATCCTTGCTGGGTAGAGTAATCTTGGTTGCAGTTTTTTCTCCTTCATCACTTTAAATATGTCTTGCCACTCCCTTGTGGCTTGTAGAGTTTCTGCTGAAAGATCTGCTGTTAACCTGATGGGGATTATCTTGTGTGTTATTTGTTGTTTTTCCCTTGCTGCTTTTAATATGTTTTCTTTGTATTTAATTTTTGACAGTTTGATTAATATGTGTCTTGGCGTATTTCTCCTTGGATTTATTCTTTATGGGACTCTCTGTGCCTCCTGGACTTGATTAACTATTTCCTTTCCCATATTAGGAACGTTTTCAACTATAATCTCTTCAAATATTTGCTCAGTCCCTTTCTTTTTCTCTTCTTCTTCTGGGATGCCTATAATTCAAATGTTGGTGCATTTAATGTTGTCCCTGAGGTCTCTGAGAGTGTCCTCAGTTCTTTTCATTCTTTTTTCTTTATTCTGCTCTGCGGCAGTTATTTCCACTATTTTATCTTCTTTATCCATTCTTCTGCCTGTTATTCTGCTATTGATTCCATGTAGAGTATTTTTAATTTCATTTATTGTGTTTCTAATCATTGCTTGATTCATCTTTAGTTCTTCTAGGTCCTTGTTAACTGTTTCTTGCATTTTGTCTATTCTATTTCCAAGATTTTGGATCTTGGAAATAGAATCTTGGATCATCTTTACTATCATTATTCTGAATTGTTTTTCAGGTAGACTGCCTATTTTCTCTTCATTTGTTAGGTCTGGTGGGTTTTTATCTTGCTCCTTCACCTGCTGTGTGTTTTTCTGTCTTCTCATTTTGCTTATCTTACTGTGTTTGGGGTCTCCTTTTTTAGCAGGCTGCAGGTTCGTAGTTCCCGTTGTTTTTGGTGTCTGTCCCCAGTGGCTAAGGTTGTTTCAGTGGGTTGTGTAGGCTTCCTGGTGGAGGGGACTAGTGCCTGTGTTCTGGTGGATGAAGCTTGATTTTGTCTTTCTGCTGGACAGGTCCATGTCTGGTGGTGTGTTTTGGGGTGTCGGTGGCCTTATTATGTTTTTAGGCAGCCTCTCTGCTAATGGGTGGGGTTGTGTTCCTGTCTTGCTAGTTGTTTTGCATAGGGTGTCCAGCACTGTAGCTTGCTGGTCGTTGAGTGAAGCTGGGTGCTGGTGTTGAGATGGAGATCTCTGGGAGGTTTTCGCCATTTGATATTATGTGGAGCTGGGAGGCCTCTTGTGGACCAGTGTCCTGAACTTGGCTCTCCCACCTCTGAGGCACAGCACTGACTCCTGGCTGCAGCACCAAGAGCCTTTCATCCACCCGGCTCAGAGTAAAAGGGAGAAAAAGTAGAAAGAAAGAATTAGTAGAAGTAGAAAGAAAGAAAGAAGGAAAGAAAGGAGGGAGGGAGGAAGGACGGAAGTTAGGAAAAAGAGAAAGAGAGAAGATGAGTAAAACAGAATAAAGTATGATAAAATATAATAGTGTTATTAAAATAAAAAAATAATTATTAAAAAAAATGGACAGAACCCTGGGACAAATGGTAGAAGCAAAGCTATACAGACAAAATCTGACACAGAAGCATACACATACACATTCATAAAAAGAGGAAAAGGGGAAAAAATCGTAAATCTTGCTCTCAAAGTCCACCTCCTCACTTTGGGATAATTAATTGTAAAAAGAGGAAAGGGGAAAAAAATCATAAATCTTGTTCTCAAAGTCCACCTCCTCAGTTTGGGATGATTCGTTGTCTATTCATGTATTCCGGAGATGCAGGGTACATCAAGTTGATTGTGGAGCTTTAATCCGTTGCTTCTGAGACTGCTGGGAGAGACTTCCCTTTCTCCTCTTTATTCTCACAGCTCCCAGGTCTCAGCTTTGGATTTGGCCCCGCCTCTGCGTGTAGGTCGCCGGAGGGCGTCTGTTCTTCGCTCAGACAGGACGGGGTTAAAGGAGCAGCTGCTTCTGGGACTCTGGCTCACTCAGGCCAGGGGGAGGGAGGGGTACGGAGTGCGGGGCGAGCCTGCGGCGTCAGAGGCTGGCGTGACGTTGCACCAGCCTGAGGTACGCCGTGCGTTCTCCCGGGTAAGTTGTACCTGAGTCACGGGACCCTGGCAGTGGCGGGCTGCACAGGCTCCCCGGAAGGGGGGCGTGGACAGTGACCTGCGCTCGCACATAGGCCTCTTGGCGGCGGCAGCTGCAGTAGCCCCAGCGTCGCACGCCCGTCTCTGGGGTCCGCGTTTTAGCCGCGGCTCGCGCCCGTCTCTGGAGCTCGTTTAAGCAGCGCTCTTAATCCCCTCTCCTTGCGCACCAGGAAACAAAAAGGCAAGAAAAAGTCTCTTGCCTCTTCGGCAGCTCCAGACTTTTTCCCGGACTCCCTACAGGCCAGCCGTGGTGCACTAACCCTTTCAGGCTGTGTTCACGCCGCCAACCCCAGCCCTCTCCCTGCGCTCCAACCGAAACCCGAAACCGGAGCCTCAGCTCCTAGCCCCGCCCACCCCGGCGGCCGAGCAGACAAGCCTCTTGGGCTGGTGAGTGCCGGTCGGCACCGATCCTCTGTGCGGTTATCTCTCTGCTTTGCCCTCCGCACCCCTGTTGCTGCGCTCTCCTCCGCTACTCCGGAGCTTTCCCCCTCTGCCACCCGTAGTCTCCGCCCGCGCAGGGGCTCCTAGTGTGTGGAAACCTTTCCTCCTTCATGGCTCCCTCCCACTGGCGCAGGTCCCCTCCCCATCCTTTGGTCTCTGTTTATTCTTTTTTCTTTTGCCCTACCCAGGTACGTGGGGAGTTTCTTGCCTTTTAGGAGGTCTGAGGTTTTCTGCAAGCGTTCAGTAGGTGTTCTGTAGGAGTTGTTCCACGTGTAGATGTATTTCTGGCGTATTTGTGGGGAGGAAGGTGATCTCCGCGTCTTACTCTTCCGCCATCTTCTGGAGAACCCCCCTTGATTAATTATTATCTTTGGAGGAGGAAGAATAGAGAGAGGTCTGCATTTTATATGTGGATTATATTGCACTTTTGCACATTTGTAAGCCTCTAATTTCAATTTTATTTCCTGATTATTTCAAAGAATTGTACCAGTTTCCTTTTCCACAATCACATATAACCTGTGAGTTAGAAAGGAAAATAATATTTGGAAGCTGACACATGATGATTCTTATTGACTCATTTTTTAAATGAGATTTATTTCTTACACATTTCTTTTATACTAAATGTTCAGATTTGTAACTTGAAAGAGAAACTTCTTTAATTAGAATGAATACTTTCGCTAATGAGTTGGTCTGTAGTTCAGACTTTACTTGGGAGAAGATGGAATTATGTGGCTGACGGCTGTGCATTTAAACTACTACTATGTGATAACTTGTTGCCTTTGAAGAAGGCTGTTGCTTTGGGTAAAGCAGAGAGGGAATATCTTGGCTTTTGTAAGAGGCCGCTGAGACTCGCATCATACCAAAAAATTGAATTCAATAATATACTCAAAGAAGTATTTTTTTAAAAACTCCGAGCTTAGTGTCTGGCACATATTAAACACTCACAAAATTGATTTTCTTTATTTTCTTGACCTGTATAAGGGGCTGATTCCTGATGTTGGCATTACAGGAAATAGAATAGTGAAAAATAAGTGAGGCCTAGTTTTTATTTTCAAGTAGTTTGTAGTGTAACATAGAGATGAAAAACTGCATGCTTGGTTGAAATATAAAGTATTCTTTAATGAGTGTCCTCATTAAAAGGTTACAGAGTGCTATGAGAGCTTAAAATGTGTATGTGGGCATGTGTGTCTTTGTGTTTCTATTTTGTAGCATCCTAGCATATTCATTTTGTAATTTTTGAGTAGATGCATGCATGTCTGGACTTACAGGTACCAATTCTGTGTCTTTTCTTAGGTGTACTTAATACTTACCACATACTATACTGGAACTGATAAGTCTCTGCTTGATCTGAAAACCACAAATCTAGCAAGGAAGAAGGTTTGATTGATTTTATGGCGAGTCAGAGAGAGGAGAAATTAGTATGCCACTTTTCCTGGTTTCTTACAAGAGGAGCTTGGAAGAAGTTATATGATTAGTGCTTTCTGGGAATTCTTCATGGATTAATTTCCCTCATAGAGGCAGTACTATTTTGGTTAACTCTTTTCCTTCTTCAAAGAAAATTTGAAAGTTGAAAGTTTTTATTTTTAAGCCTTTTCCATTGATTTAAATTTAAAATTTGGCAAAGCGTCTATAATAATATAGTTTTGGCATTTTCTCATAAGCATATTGTCCTCTTTATTCTTCAAGTAAAAGAATGTTTTAACTATATTTCGTCCTTTTTTCCCATTATTATGTATGGTTCCTTGCTATGTCTATTATTATTTAGTTTTGCAAATGCTATAAAACATTAGTTTTTCAAAGATCTTCCATTACCTAGTTGGTCATGAATTTGAACAGGGACACTTGACAAGTATTTGTCATATCTTCCTTTGAAATGAATATGCATCATTTGTGACAACTGTGTTATAGTATATGAGGTACTCCGCATGAATTATCTCCATTAATCCTTATAAATCTTTTAAAAAGGTATTAATATCCCCATTTTAAAGATGAAACTGAGGTCCTGAGTGATTAACTTACTTGTTCAAATTCATACAGTTAATAAATGACTATTCATTCCGAGTCTCTAAAGCCCTTGTCCTTTTCACGATCTTATTCAGCTTCAGTCCTTGGGCTACTCCCTAATATTATAATTGCTTATAGAATCACACAGTTTTGGAAAGTTCAAAATGCTCTGTTGAAGAATATCCCTTTGAATATTCATTCCCATAAACTTAGAAGCAGTGGCCTAAAGATGAACTTTTCCCCCATCATTTTTAAAGCTCAAACTTCAATGCTGTTCCCCGAATAAGTGTAACACATATGGCTTTGATCATTAAGTATGCTGCTTTGAAGATATAAAGTAAGAGGAGGGATGACTCCTTCAGGCAAAGAACCTTCTCCCACAGTTCTGCCTGTAGCTGAGCAGATTAGGTCAAACATACTGTAGACTTGAAATGCTCAGATCTAGACTTCCACTGGACACTTTAAATGAGACCCTCACTCACTCATCTCTGCTGCCTCAGTCCATCAGTCAGAGTCAGTCAGCCAGGACTCGTGTGGGAAAAAGAAATGGTCTGTGCCCTCAGGGAGTTCTTACTCTGTTAGGTGAAGCCAAGCATGCCCACAAGGAGTTATAAGGCAGAATGTAAAAGATGACTCAAGAGGCAAACAAGACTGATATGTGATGTGAGAAGCAGAAAAAGGAATCGTAGACGGGGTATTCACTAATCTTTTTTGACTATAAATGCAATGAAAGCATGGACCATGTTTGTTTATTCACTACAGTGTCACCAGCATATAGTACAACACCTGGCACATAGGACATGCATTATAAAAAATAAGTTACGTGCATGGGTAACACACTCTGTGTGCCCATGATGTCTAGGAAAGTGAGGAGAGATAATTTCCTAGGCAGTAATTCATGCACATAGAGTCCAGGGTCAGCTGCAAATGTATCTTTCCCTCCCCTATCAAGTCCCCAGTAATTATGTAGAGTCCATCTTGGATAAGCATCCACGAGTTCCCTTCACACTTTGTGATCTCTTCTTCTTCTTCCCTAAACTCACCTGGGTCTTTTCTGCCCTCTCTCCAGTACCCTCTTCTATATTGGAAGGACAAGAGCATCACATGTTTGTGGCCTGGCCTTTACCCTAAGGAGGCTTTAAAACTTTCCACTTCTCCTGAATGAAACATCCTAAAAGGTAAATAAAATTTTCTCTTGCCTATTACTGACCACCTTTCAAAGCATAACTCAGATATGATATTATAGGAATAGTCTTTATTATTTTACATTAGTGAGATCTCCCCACTGGGGTGGAAGAAAAAACAAAAGGCCTTGGGGAGTGTGTGTGGCATGGAGGGTAAGGGTGCGGGGAAGAAAGCTTCTCAATCTCCCTGAATGAATGAGCAATGGTAGAGGTTCACTTGGCAGAGTAGAAGGGAAGGGATTCTTGGTGGAAAGGGGTTTGTAGCACATGGAAGATGTTTGTTGAAGAGCACTATCATTCAGCTGAAATCTAGGGTCCACATAGTAATGTACTTCAGCTGCCTGTAAGGAGAGCATCACCTTTTCCATCTGCAGTAGGGCTTGATGTCCTGCCCCAAATCCTCTCCACCCAACTCTGAGTTCCCCTGCTGCTTCAACAGACCATTCTGAAAGGAGCTGACAGCTTTCACTTGAAGCACCCTCTACCTGGAGGCTTCTCAGGGGCCAGAGAGGCTTCTCCAATGCAAATTCAGACAGAAATGGGGGAAGGAATTACTTAATCCTCTTGAGATCAACCCTCAGCCAATACAAGACAGAATTTGATGGCTAAAGGCTCCATCTTCTACCTGTAGTGAAGCAGTTCTAAAGGGGGATTTACATGACTTTACAGGGTTGAATTCTGTAACATGATCATAAACACATCCTCCATTCCTGTTTTACCTCCCCATCACTCACCGTGTTCTCTGCAGCTAAATTCTTCCTCCAGGCCTGCTTTGGGAGGAACCTAAACTAAGGCACCATCTTAAAACTTATTTCTATATTCACCCAGTCTTTACTTTCCTTTTTCTTCTATCTGGTCACATTTCTTTTTTCAAGAAAAGGTCTACTTGTTTTTTTAACATCTTTATCGGAGTTTAATTGCTTTATAATGGTGTGTTAGTTTCTGCTGTATAACAAAGTGAATCAGCTGTATGTATACAGATATCCCCATATCTCCTCCCTCTTGCGCCTCCCTCCCACCCTCCCTATCCCACCCCTCTAGGTGGACACAAAGCACCGAGCTGATCTCCCTGTGCTATGCGGCTGCTTCCCACTAGCTATGTATCTATTTTACATTTGGTAGTGTGTATATGTCCCATCACATTTTTTGCTCTCCGTTTCCTACACCACTTCTCTGGTTTAGACTCCTAATAAATTTTTTCCTGATTCCAGTCTCTTCCGTCTCCATTCATTTTCCATGGTATGCTAGAGATTATTAATGTTAGTAAAGCTAATGCATGAGGATGATCAGCTTGTAGTTAGATTTATCAAATCTACTATCACTTATCATAGTTCTATGCCTTGTTTTACCCATATTTTTGTCTCTTTCTGTAAGATAATGAGTTTTGACTCACAGATACTGCATTTAAAATACTTCTCTCATTACAGACTATTTCTAAATGATCTTGAGCTTTGAAATGATCATTACTAGAAAATAAAAGCTTTGGGGTGTTTGATTTCCTAATGTTAGAGGTAGTTTTCTAATTTTCTCATGTTCAAACTTTTTCTGCCCATAGGTAGAAAATGATAAGCTTTAACGATGATATTTTGGTTATCATAATATAGTGAATATTTTGGTGTCTCGTAATATCACTTTAGCACCTGCAGAGTCCTTCCTGACCATAATCTAATATGTGCCCAAAATTCTATGCATCCAGGTAAAGAATCTTCTACTTTTTATTACAGCTTATAGATATTAGTAACTGTAAAATCAACCTAGTACTTTTTTTTCACCATTCTTGTAATTTCATTCTTATTTTTGGTTTTTTTTTCTGTCTCAGATTTTTGTGTGCCTCTTAATAAAATACAGTTTTAACTACAACATGGTTATTTATTTAATTACCGGTTTAATTCATTATTATTTTATACTTTCCAATAATTTATTGATTATATTACCTATAAATGGCTGTATAATTGACATTCCACATAGTAAAGAGATATACATACCAAAGGGTTTTTTAATTAAACAACTTAGAGATTTGCAACCACACTTTAATAATACAATTTTGTTAATAGTACAAAAATTATTTCAGAGTCAATAGATTTTGCAAGGGCATAGCATGAAAAAGGTGTAAATGGAAGATGTAAATATGCATGGTATATTGCTCTTAGTATCTTACATCTAGACTTCTTTTTATCTTATGTTAGAAAGCTAACTGAAGGGTTTACAAAAAGAAAAAGATTAACCCAGCAAATACCAAGGAGACCAAGATAAATGGACGAGCAAGACATGTTTAATCAAGAAGAGTAGTGTTTTTCAAGAAGGGTTTATTTAATTTCCATCATCCTATTACCTCTATCACAGTTTTGGTTAGAGATGGTTTAATTCAGTAGTGGAATAAGAATCGGATTTAGAGAAAGTTATTTTTCTGTCAAATGGCTTATAGCTGCCCTGATTATACATACAAAACATCATATACTCAAACGTGAATATTTTAATCTATTCAGCTATATAGTAGGTCAACTTTGTAGAGTCTTAATATTTTGGGTTCCCAGGGACACTCCTTAAACAAGGAAGTGTAAAATGCTGTTGAGGTACATCAAAGCTAACAAAAGCCAGAATTTCTCAGCTTCACATATTATATAAATAATAAAATCACTTGAAAACATGCTTTCCAATGAGACATTTTAATAAGAATTCCAGAGAAAATGAGTTACTATTATTCATTAATTCATAAGAACAGTACATTTTCCTTTATATAAATTATTGTTTAGATAAAATTGCATTTTTAAAAACATTTTATACTATCTTACATTCCTCAGCAATTCTAAGCAGTACACTGAAACTTAAATTTTTGGGGGGGAGAAATCAAAGTCAGTTTCCAACAGAGAAAATACTAGATTTGTGTTAAGGAAGCAAATGGACATTTTTGATCTTTAAATTTTCCCCTGCAGGTAATTACGGTTCAAACCATGGTCTAAGCCTCTGGAAACTATATTAAAATGAGGATTCTCATTTCAGCTGCTAAAGCGAATATTTTGCATAACATACACTGCCCCAGGTGTCAATACTGTTTTTTGTAAAAAGAAAGTGTTGGTACTTTTGCTATCTGAACAAAGTTTTTTCAAAACAGGAATTTTCAAATGAACAAAAAATGTTTACTTTGATATAAGGAAAGTTTCTTAAATGTACAAATAAATGAAAAAAGCTTTGTGTTTCCTGCATTGGGCAACACCTTAAATCTCAATTACTTTTGAACTTTGTCTGTGCTGCTTGGGGACTGCCTTATGCATGTGTGGTTCAGGGAGCAGCCATTTGGACCAAGTTTACATGTAGAATTGGGACTGCACCTCAATGACTCTCTCCTTTGTTAGATTTGCCTCTGGTTCTTCAAAACAGTAGGTTATAGGTTTTCTAATCAACATTTTAGCTGCTTCACATAGGGCTGACAGGGTAAAATTCAGGTTAAAATTCTTTAAAGTAAATTTTAAAAAAGTTTTACCCACTGCTATTTCCTTCTTTTTGTTTAAATCACCTCCAGAATCTGCCTGTTTTTAGTCACTCCCTAATGTTTTCAGATAGTTGTTTCTTTTCTGATTAGAATTCATATTTTATGGGTCTGTTGGTCCAATAGGATCATATTTGAAGCAGCAACATTAGGATGACAAAATTTTAGAAAAAAATATAGTTGATTTTGGAATATCTTGAGAAATTACCAATTTCATTTCCCATACAAGGTATCATATTTACTGATTTACACTTAGAGTTAACAGAAAATGAAATAAACCAAGCAGAGTTGACTGGTGAAAAGAGAGAAGCATCCTAGTATAAAAAATTCTATACTTAAATAAGAAAATTTAAGACTTCAAAGAATTACTAAGCCTACTTTTGTTCTATAAACTCCCTAATAATGACAATCACTAATATGTAAATAGAATACACATCTACACTGTAGTAGAAATTTCATATTATAATAGTTAGGACTATATGTAACTATAGCCTTATGTAAATGTAAATATATCCAATTAATACAATATAATTTTATTGCCTATTTTCTCTGTTTTATTTCCTAGCTATGAAAGAAGGGAAATTCATGATTAGCTGGTCATTATGCCTATTTATGTTAGCCAACAAAAGTCCTATTCATGAGCAGCATTGCCTTAGAAATGCTCAGAAGTTAAGTTTGTGGCTCCCTTGCCAGATGCATTCAAGTAGACATTGTCAAGACTGTTTTTTCTTTTTATAATAGAATCCAGCCTTTATTAATGAAAGTGCATTCTTCTAAAATACTTATTTAAATTTACAAACTTTGTCTAAGTGAAGGAAAGATCAGCTCGCTCTTCACAAAAAAAATCAGGCTAAAATTTTACCAAGTTAATTTTATATGATTGACAATAATATAGCTTTTAAAATGAAATTCAGTTTTGTTAAGACTGAATTTGGCCAATACTGTTTCTTATATATTATCATGAAATAATTGATTAGATTGTATATTTACTTTATTTTCCTGTTAATATCAATATCAATAATAGTGGGAAATTGTTTCCTTTATTTTGCAAGATGCATTTTTTGTCTGCTCGTTATCATTATGTATAACTTTTCTTGAAATAATACTGACACTAACCATTTGCATTGTGCTTTATATTTTTCACATTTAATTGCAGTAATTCATATGATATTTGTGGCTCTTTTTAATGAATGAATCACACGCGATACGTTTACATTATAGTGTTTTCCCTCTTTCATGTGATTGAAAGCCTGTGATAGAGAGGCTGAGTAGCTTGTACACTTAACATTTTTTGAGGCGTTTGCGAGAACAGTTTCTATATTTTGCCCTTGAAACTGCTGTTTATGAGTTCTTAGTCTGTGCATTTACCAATTCTATAGTAATGAACATTAGAGAAAGTAATAAAATAACAGGTTTAGTAACTCATGGTTTTTTAACTCAAAATTTCCTAATTTTTCTTTAAGGGCTCCAACTTTTCAAGTTAAATCCTGCTTAAAGTTACGTTTCTGGTGACTTTTTGTTTTCTTATTTAAAGAAGACTTTGTAAATAAGAAAACAGGGTGTGGTTTAATGATACGCACTGTCTAGGTTTGCATTCCAGTTCTATCATTTATTAATTATGCGTACATAACCTCAGCTTTCTTGTCTCTTAAATGGAGCGAATATCAGTACTTGCTACATGGGATTTGTAAAGAGGATTAAAGGATTAAGTGAGATATCCCTTGTAGATATCTCAGAGGGAATACTGCATAGCATACATGCCATAGAATTATACACTGATTCTGTATATTATGGACTTTTACAATGATGCAACAACATGACGTTAGGTAACATTAGATATGTTAGCATTTATATAGAGTTAAAAACAAAAAACCTCTATTTTACTTTATCTGAAATGTTGTAATATTTCTATGTATGTTTTTTCCAATATTAGTGTCCATTATGACACATGATTATTCCCCAGTGATCTCTAATAGAGAACTGAAATCTAAATGCACAGAGAGTATCCTTTTTTTAAAAACTTGTGAATAGTCCCTCTTTATGGTAAGAGGAATTATTTATAAATAAGAGAATAGTGCCTTCAGTGTAGATTTCTCTTTCTCCTCTCACATGTTACAATATTTCTGATGTTTAGCACTAGCAATATATTTCCAAACTCTACTTTGCAACATACCAAGTAATTTCTCTGTCCCTCTTAGCACCGGGTAATTTTTTAAACTCTTCTGAGCAGCATTGCTCCCACCTAGACACAATCCACTCTGCTTCTTCCATAAAATAGTGATAAATGAATAGAGCAGTGACCTTTTATAATGAGAAATATCACGACTGCCTTTCTCACAGTATTTCAAGTGCATTTTGTCCTGAAAGATTATAAAAACTGCCTTTTATGCTCTTCTCTCTGTAAAATTGGGCAGCTCTTGAATTTTGTGCTGATTCTTTCATGTGTAGAACCAGATGGGATAAAATTCACCATATTCTATTAAAATAATCAAAGGCTTTGGAAGCCTGTTCATGTATTTATTTAAATGAACAGAATCATAAAAATAATGTGGATATATTTGTTTAATCATATTTTTGAAACTCAGTCAATATTTCCTTATATATTTAGATTTCTGAGTTGTAAAAGTCCATCCTAAACAACCTAAGGGTTTTAAGAACAATAAGAAGAATATTATAATGAATTGAGCATTTGATAAAATAGACTTTTGTTCTCACATGCATAAAAACAGCACTTATGTTAAATTATAGTTTTATCTTCTTGACCATCCCAGGCAGAGCAGAAGCATCTGGATTAAGTCAGGTTGTGAGAAATGATCAATTTTTTTTTTTTTTTTTTTTTTTTGTGGACCAACCAATGCTACTCCAGATATTTTAGACCAATAGATGTCAATTTAATGCTTTCAGGGAAGAAATTATTCCTGTAATTTTCTTTAGTTATTATTTGTAATATTGAGAATAAACTGTACTTAAGCTTTTGTGATAGATGGGGTGGTGATATGTACAAATTTAGGAAAGACAGTAAATTCATACCAGCGTTTCTGGATCTGGTTAGAAAAAAACAACAGCACAATACCATCACCATAATAATAAGAAACAATGTGGGAAAAGTGCTTAATGCTTTGGAATTCAACACAGAAAAACTCCTTCTGATTAAAGAACAAAGGACATGGAGTAAGTAAGTTTTTGGAATGGAGTAAAACAAAGCAGAACTTTGATTAGAAGAGCCACACATAAGCTTGTGGACATTATAGAAGCAAAAGTAGGTGTGTGTGGAGAGATGGGTGAGGGCAAAGCTCACAGTATTGTGGTATATAAACTGAGAAACTACTAATTGGTGGGGGCAAATGTCCCAGGGGGATGCATGTGGCCCCCTAATCTCTTGGCATCATTTTGAAAGGGATGTGTGTCAAACACTGGTGAATGCACCGTGACTGTGCTTCAGGGAAGAGCTCCTGTCCCCTCTCCTGTTCTCCTTTCTTTTAGCACAAGTATGAGAATAAGCTTATGAGTAGAAAAATAAATATTTAGAACTCAGCCCTCAGAGTCAGAGATTCGATGCCAGCAATTTTTGTGAGTAATGGGAAAGCCATCTGTGCAAACTTTGAGATTTGAGGGTCTTAGGATATTGCAGTTCTTCCTACTGGTGGGAGGAAGTGACTGCATCATAGGAAGCTGATGCTTGGGTGCTGTCTCTCTTACTGGAAGAAGAGAAAACTTCAATTTCTGTCAGTCCATTACTAAGCAAACGAGAGAGAGAGAGATCCTGAGGCACTGGTTATATAAGGTATGTTCATAGGATAGTGATAATTTATAGGATAGTTTAATTTGCATGAAACTTAGCACATGAGCAAGAAAGTGTTAGAAAACTAAGCAGTAGTTTCAGGATGGATTGTGAATGGTAAGGGAACTTTCTCGTTTTGAAATGACATTCAGAAGATAGTGAAAAGTTTTAAGCCCTAGAGAGTGTAAGTGTTATGATCAAAATGTTGCTCAGGAAATTAATCTAGCAGTGATTTACAGGATGATTATATATGAAAGAATGCCTGGAGCCAGGATACCTACTTGGAAGCTATTAAATGTGATCCACTAATAAGGGTTTATACAAAAAAGTGACCGTGGAAATTGGGAAAGAGATTAATGTGTGGGAGGTTATAAATAATAAAATTATAGACGATTGATATGAGAGTAAACATTTCTGAGTTTTCAAGCTTGAATTGTAATCCAATGGAAAACATTCTGAAGAAAGTACATTAGGGAGAGGTGAGGGGCCTCAGTTAGCTAGGTAATGTAATGAAGCAGATGGCACATGTACAAGACAGTACCCAGAAAACTGAATATGTTGTGGTAGATCTTGGAGATAGATTGGAACTGAAGGTACACTTGAAGAGTTATCTACCTATAGACGATGCCTTCAGTCTAGAGAGTCTACCTAAATCGAAAGTTTTTACATTCACAAACAAATTACTTAGCAATTGACGAGCCAAGATTGACCATAGGTTTGAGATTGAGAGTGGGAAAAAGGTCTTTAAAAAATCTCCTAGATTGAAGGTCAAATAATTCTGGAGGCTTTTTATCTAAATTCTCTGGGTAGAGACATGGATATTCGGGGAGTGTTTAAAGGAAAGGATAGTGAATGGACAATTTTTGATAGCTGCTTTCGTTGATATGAATGCCTTGGACAGTGATTTTTTTTAAACATCTTTATTGGAGTATAATTGCTTTACAGTGGTGTGTTAGTTTCTGCTTTATGACAAAATGAATCAGTTATACATATACATATGTCCCCATATCTCTACCCTCTTGCGTCTCCCTCCCTCCCACCCTCCCTATCCCACCCCTCTAGGTGGTTACAAACCACCTAGCTGATCTCCCTGTGCTATGCGGCTGCTTCCCACTAGCTATCTATTTTACGTTTGGTAGTGTATATATGTCCATGCCACTCTCTCACTTTGTTCCAGCTTACCCTTCCCCCCCCCATATCCTCGTCCATTCTCTAGTAGGTCTGCATCTTTATTCCCATCTTACCCCTAGGTTATTCATGACCTTTTTTTTTTTTTTTTTTTTTTTTTAGATTCCATATATATGTGTTAGCATACGGTTGGGCAGTGATTTTTTTTTTTTTTTTTTTTTTTTTTTTTTTTTTGGTGGTACGCGGGCCTCTCACTGTCGTGGCCTCTCCCGCTGCGGAGCACAGGCTCCGGACGCGCAGGCTCAGCAGCCATGGCTCACGGGCCCAGCCGCTCCGCGGCACATGGGATCCTCCCAGACCGGGGCACGAACCCGTATCCCCTGCATCGGCAGGCGGACTCTCAACCACTGCGCCACCAGGGAGGCCCCCTGGGCAGTGATTTTTAATGTTACTAGTTCTTCTCTAAAAGTTTCAATTCTGTCCCTCTTTAAAGGATGAGTAGAAATTTCTCTAAGTCACTGTATCATGTGTTCACAACTTATACCTGGATGATTACCAAATCATCACCTGGGTGATTACCAAAATGCAAAGAAATGTAATGTGACTCTAACTTTGGAAAAGGAAATTTAACTCAGCACTCACATGAGAGAACCTGGCTTGAGTTTCATATTTTTCTCAGCATGGTTTAAGACTACCACTTATGACGTTCTTGCATCCTGAATGAGGCAGTATTGTAGAGGCTGAAAGCAAATATTAAACAAGTCTGGCTTTCAGTCATCATTTTGTCATGTCACAGTTGTGTGACTTGAAGAGAGTTAGTTTCCTGTGTGCCTAAAATAGAGCTGGTAATATTTTTCTCACACAGTTTTGAGGAAGAAAAGAGTTTGTAAGGAGCACAGCATAGAGACTAGTACATGTTGAGCACTAAGTTAGTACTTGTTTTCCTTGTAACTAATTAAGCTAATTATTCTATGCTATAGCCCTAGGACTCTAATGACCTGTGAATAACTAAGGCCACCCAAGGACAAGTTATCTAATGTGCTGTTTTCTTGAGTTTGTGATGATGAATTATCAACTTTATGTTTCTCAGGAGGCTCCCCCTGTTTGGAAAGTAACAGCTCCCATGATGTAGCTGGTGTTGGTTAGTAGGAATTGATAGCTTATATTATGGATAGTATTGAATTAGAAGTAGAATCTTTTATTACTGTGACATGAAAAATGCAGTCTCAACGTCAAGAACTTTCTGTTTTATTTTTTAAAAGAATTTAAACTTGGAGATTTAAGGTCTGGAGGACAAATCTGGTTTTTAAAAAAATCTTGACAAAGTAAAAATGCCACTACTGCTAATGATTCTCAATCCCTCTTAGCAGATTTACACTGCGTTCTGTTAACCATTTTTCTTGGTGATTATGATTCCTTCCTTGTCCACAGAAGGCAAAGAGGAGAATGTGGCATCTTCCTGCCTTAGAATCCCGAAATCCTGTGCCTTCTTTTGAAACCCAATCTCCAAATTTATTTTGCAAAATACCTTCACTTAGTATTTACTTTCATACTCAATGTATAATAAAATATTGTGTTAGTTTTTTATTGCCGAGTAAAAACAAATTACCACAATCTTAGCAGCTCAAAAGACCAAACATGTCTTTCTTATCTTGCTTTTTCCATGGGTCAGGAGTAAGGCACAGCTTATCTGAGTCTCCTGCTCAGAGTTCACAAAGCTGCATTCAAGATGTCAGCCAGTCTGAGTTCCTTACTGAAGCTCAGAATCCTTTTGCAAGTTCATGTTGCCAGAATTCAGTTCCTTGTAGCTGTAGATTTCATGGTGTCTTGCTTCTTCAAGGCTAGCAGGAAAGAGTTTTTATTGATTTCATTCAGTTCTGACATCTAGACCCTCTTAAAAGAATTCACTGATTAGGTCAAACCCACTTAAGAGAATCTCCTCATAGATATACTTAAAATCAATTGATTAGGGACTTTAATTGCACCTGCAGAATCCTTTGAACTTTGTCTTATAATGTAATCATAGCAGTGATATTACAACATATTTTCCATATTCTGTTGCTTAGAAGCAAGTTACATTTGAATTAGCTTAGGCCTGAAAGGGTACTTATTAACTCATAACCAAACTAACGAAATGGGAAGAGTTTGGATGAGGAGAGAAACAGAGACTCCAATTTCATCAAGGTTCTATTCTCTTTCTCCTGTTTCCAGCTCCTGTGTCTCTACGTCAGCTTTGGGCTCTCAAAACAGCTATTATGCTAAAACCATGACAGGGAAGATTTGCAGGTCATGTGATCAGAGGCTTAGAAACTGAAACTAAAGAACGCTTCATTTTTCTTTCAGTTTGGAAAAATGCCATAGTGATACTATGATTTGCTCCATCATGGATCACAGCCCCATCTCTTTAGAGGTAGGGTATGGTGATTGAAGACTCTACCAGTATCATTTAGATAAAAGGGAGAGAATAATTTTCCAAAAGGAGGGTAGGTAGCACTGGCATGTCCACTATGGGAATTGTTGTAAATTGAGAGAAATATCTCTAACTTTTTTTTTTTTTAACACATCTAAGAGTACACATGAAGTATTTTTTTAAAATCTTTATTGGAGTGTAACTGCTTTACAGTGTTGTGTTAGTTTCTGTGGTATAACAAAGTGAATCAGCTATATGCATACATATATCCCCATATCCCCCTCCCTCTTGCAAACCCCTCCCACCCTCCCTATCCCACCCATCTAGGTGGTCACAAAGCATGGAAGTGATCTCCCTGTGCTATGCAGTTGCTTCCCACTAGCTAGCTATTTTACATTTGATAGTGTATATATGTCAGTGCTACTCTCGTCATTCATCCCAGCTTACCCTTCCTGCTCCTTGTGTCCTCAAGTCCATTCTCTAACTCTGCTTCTTTATTCCTGTCCTGACCCTAGGTTCTTCAGAACCACTTTTTGTTTTTAGATTCCATATATATGTGTTAGCATATGGTATTTCTTTTCTCTTTCTGACTTACTTCACTCTGTATGACAGACTCTAGGTCCATGCACTTCACTACAGATAAATCAACTTCATTTACTTTTATGGCTGAGTAATATTCCATTGTATATATGCGCCACATCTTTATCTATTCATCTGTCAATGGACACATAGATTGCTTCCATGCCTGGGCTATTGTAAATAGAGCTGCAGTGAACATTGTGGTACATGTATCTTTTTGATTTATGGTTTTCTCAGGGTATATACCCAGTAGTGGGATTGCTGGGTCATATGGTAGCTCTATTTTGAGTTTTTTAAGGAACCTCCATACTGTTCTCCATAGTGGCTCTATAAGTTTACATTCCCACTAACAGTGCAAGAGAGTTCCCTTTTCTACAGACCCTCTTCAGCATTTATTATTTGTAGAATTTTTGATGGTGGCCATTCGAACTGGTGTGAGGTGATACTTTGTTGTAGTTTTGATTTGCATTTCTCTAATGATTAGTGATGTTGAGCATCCTTTCATGTATTTGCTGGCAATCTGTATATCTTCTTTGGAGAAAACTCTATTTAGCTCTTCTGCCCATTTTTGGAATGGGTTGTTTTTTTGATATTGAGCTGCATGTATACTTTAGAGATTTTTGTCAGTTTGCTTCATTTGCAAATATTTGCTCCCATTCTGAGAGTTGTCTTTTTGTCTTATTTAAGGTTTCCTTTGTTGTGCAAAAGCTTTTAAGTTTCATTAGGTCCCATTTGTTTATTTTTGTTTTTATTTCCATTTCTCTAGGAGGTGGGTCAAAAAGGATGTTGCTGTGATTTATGTCATAGAGTGTTCTGCCTATGTTTTCCTCTAAGAGTTTTATAGTGTCTGGCCTTACACTTATGTCTTTAATCCATTTTGAGTTTATTTTTGTGTATGGTGTTAGGGAGTGTTCTAATTTCATTCTTTTACATGTAGCTGTCCAGTTTTCCCAGCACCACTTATTGAAGGGGCTATCTTTTCTCCATTGTATATTCTTGCCTCCTTTATCAAAGATAAGGTGACTATATGTGTGTGGGTTTATATCTGGGTTTCTATCCTGTTCCACTGATCTATATTTCTGTTTTTGTGCCACTACCGTACTGTCTTGATTACTATAGCTTTGTAGTATAGTCTGAAGTAAGGGAGCCTGATTCCTCCAGCTCTGTTTTTCTTTCTCAAGATTGCTTTGGCTAAGATACACCAGAAATACAGCTACACGTGGAAAAACTCCTACAGAACACCTACTGTACGCTGGCAGAAGACCTCAGACCTCCGAAAAGGCAAGAAACTCCCCACGTACCTGGGTAGGGCAAAGCGGAGAGATTCCCACACAGAGGATCAGTGCCAACCGGCACTCACCAGCCCGAGAGGCTTGTCTGCTCGCCTGCCGGGGCGGGCGGTGCTGGGAGCTGAGGCTCGGGCTTCAGTTGGAGCACAGGGAGAGGACAGGGGTTGGCGGTGTGAACACAGCCTCAAGGGGCTAATGCGCCACAGCTAGCCGGGAGGGAGTCCGGGAAAAAGTTTGGACCTGCCGAAAAGGCAAGAGACTTTTTCTTCCCTCTTTGTTTCCTGGTGCGCGAGGAGAGGGGATTAAGAGCGCTGCTTAGAGGAACTCCAGAGACAGGCACGAGCCGCGGCTGAAAGCGAGGACCCCAGAGACGGGCGTGGGACGCTGGGGCTGCTGCCGCCGCCACGAGTCCTGTGTACAAGCGCAGGTCACTGTCGATGCCCCCATTCCGGGGAGCCTGTGCAGCCCGTCACTGCCAGGGTCCCGGGATCCAGGGACGGCTTCCCTGGGAGAACGCACGGAGCGCCTCGGGCTGGTGCAACGTCATGCCGGCCTCTGTGCTGCAGGCTCCAACCGCACTCCGTGCCCCTCCCTGCCCCCTGGCCTGAGTGAGCCAGAGTCCCTGAAGCAGCTGCTCCTTTAACCCTGTCCTGTCTGAGCGAAGAACAGACGCCCACCGGCGACCTACACAGAGAGGTGGGGCCAAATCCAAAGCTGAGACCCTGGAGCTGTGAGAACAAAGAAGAGAAAGGGAAATCTCTCCCAGCAGCCTCAGAGGCAGCGGATTAAAGCTCCACAATCAACTTGATGTACCCTGCATCTGTGGAATACATGAATAGACAACGAATCATCCCAAATTGAGGAGCCAGGAGTCAGTGCTGTGCCTCTGAGGTGCGAGAGCCAACTTCAGGACACGGGTCCAAAAGAGACCTCCCAGCTCCACATAATATCAAACGGCGAAAATCTTCCAGAGATCTCCATCTCAACACCAGCACCCAGCTTCACTCAACGACCAGCAAGCTACAGTGCTGGAAACCCTATGCCAAACAACTAGCAAGACAGGAACACAATGCCACCCATTAGCAGAGAGGCAGCCTAAAATCATAAAAAATCCACAGACACCCCAAAATACACCACCAGATGTGGACCTGTCCACCAGAAAGACAAGATCCAGCCGCATCCACCAGAACACAGGCACTAGTCCCCTCCACCAGGAAGCCTACACAACCCACCGAACCAACCTTAGCCACTGGGGACAGACACCAAAAACAACGGGAACTACGAATCTGCCGCCTGCTAAAAGGAGACCCCAAACACAGTAAGATAAGCAAAATGAGAAGACAGAAAAACACACAGCAGGAGAAGGAGCAAGATTAAAACCCACCAGACCTAACAAATGAATAGGAAATAGGCAGCCTACCTGAAAAAGAATTGAGAATAATGATAGTAAAGATGATCCAGGATTCTATTTCCAAGATCCAAAATCTTGGAAATAGAAGAGACAAAATGCAAGAAACAGTTAACAAGGACCTAGAAGAACTAAAGATGAATCAAGCATCAATTAAAAACACAATAAATGAATGAAAAATACTCTAGATGGGATCAATAGCAGAATAACTGAGGCAGAAGAACGGATAGGTGAGGTGGAAGATAAAATAGTGGAAATAACTGATGCAGAGCAAAATAAAGAAAAAAGAATGAAAAGAACAGAGGACAGTCTCAGAGACCTCTGGGACAACATTAAACATGCACCAACATTCGAATTATAGGGGTTCCAGAAGAACAAGAGAAAAAGAAAGGGACTGAGAAAATATTTGAAGAGATTATAGTTGAAAACATCCCTAATATGGGAAAGGAAATAGTTAATCAAGTCCAGGAGGCACAGAGAGTCCCATACAGAATAAATCCAAGGAGAAAAACGCCAAGACACATATTAATCAAACTGTCAAAAATTAAATACAAAGAAAACATATTAAAAGCAGCAAGGGGAAAACAACAAATAACACACAAGATAATCCCCATCAGGTTAACAGCAGATCTTTCAGCAGAAGCTCTACAAGCCACAAGGGAGTGGCAAGACATATTTAAAGTGATGAAGGAGAAAAAACTGCAACCAAGATTACTCTACCAGCAAGGATCTCATTCAGATTTGATGGAGAAATTAAAACCTTTACAAACAAGCAAAAGCTGAGAGAGTTCAGCACCACCAAACCAGCTTTACAACAAATGCTAAAGGAACTTCTCTAGGCAAGAAACACAACAGAAGGAAAAGACCTACAAGAACGAACCCAAAACAATTAAGAAAATGGGAATAGGAACATACATATCGATAATTACCTTAAATGTAAATGGACTAAATGCTCCCACGAAAAGACACAGATTGGCTGAATGGATACAAAAACAAGACCCATATATATGCTGTCTACAAGACACCCACTTCAGACCTAGAGACACATACAGATTGAAAGTAAGGGGACAGAAAAAGATATTCCATGCAAATGGAAATCAAAAGAAAGCTGGAGTAGCAATTCATATCAGACAAAATAGACTTTAAAATAAAGACTATTACAAGAGACAAAAAAGGACACTGCATAATGATTAAGGGATCAATCCAAGAAGAAGATATAACAATTGTAAATATTTATGCACCCAACATAGGAGCACCTCAATACATAAGGCAGATGGCTTCACAGGCGAATACTATCAAACATTTAGAGAAGAGCCAACACCTAGCCTTCTCAAACTCTTCCAAAATATACCAGAGGGAGGAACACTTCCAAACTCATTCTACGAGGCCATCATCACCTTGATACCAAAACCAGACAAGGATGTCACAAAGAAAGAAAACTACAGGCCAATATAACTGATGAACAGAGATGCAAAAATCCTCAACAAAATACTAGCAAACAGAATCCAACAGCACATTAAAAGGATCATACACCATGATCAAGTGGGGTTTATTCCAGGAATGCAAGGATTCTTCAATATATGCAAATCAATCAATGTGATACACCATATTAACAAATTGAAGGAGAAAAACCATATGATCATCTCAATAGATGCAGAGAAAGCTTTGGACAAAATTCAACACCCATTTATGATAAAAACCCTGCAGAATGTAGGCATAGAGGGAACTTTCCTCAACATAATAAAGGCCATATATGACAAACCCACAGCAAACATCGTCCTCAGTGGTGAAAAACTGAAACCATTTCCACTAAGATCAGGAACAAGACAAGGCTGCCCACTCTCACCACTCTTATTCAACTTAGTTTTGGAAGTTTTAGCCACAGCAATCAGAGAAGAAAAGGAAATAAAAGGAATCCAAATTGGAAAAGAAGAAGTAAAGCTGTCACTCTTTGCGGATGACATGATACTCTACATAGAGAATCCTAAAGATGCTACCAGAAAACTACTAGAGCTAATCAATGAATTTGGTAAAGTAGCAGGATACAAAATTAATGCACAGAAATCTCTGGCATTCCTGTACACTAATGATGAAAAATCTGAAAGTGAAATCAAGAAAACACTCCCATTTACCATTGCAACAAAAAGAATAAAATATCTAGGAATAAACCTACCTAAGGAGACAAAAGACCTGTGTGCAGAAAATTATAAGACACTGATGAAAGAAATTAAAGATGATACAAATAGATGGAGAGATATACCATGCTCCTGGATTGGAAGAATCAATATTGTGAAAATGACTCTACTACCCAAAGCAATCTACAGATTCAATGCAATCCCTATCAAACTACCACTGGCATTTTTCACAGAAGTAGAACAAAAAATTTCAAAATTTGTTTGGGCAAAAAAAAAAGACCCCGAATAGCCAAAGCAATCTTGAGAACGGAAAACGGAGTTGGAGGAATCAGGCTCCCTGACTTCAGACTATACTACAAAGCTACAGTAATCTAGACAGTGTGGTACTGGCACAAAAACAGAAAGATAGATCAATGGAACAGGATAGAAAGCCCAGAGATAAACCCATGCACATATGATGAACTTATCTTTGATAAAGGAGGCAGGAATGTACAGTGGAGAAAGGACAGCCTCTTCAATAAGTGGTGCTGGGAAAACTGGACAGGGACATGTAAAAGTATGAGATTAGATCATTCCCTAACACCATACACAAAAGTAAGCTGAAAATTGATTAAAGACCTAAATGTAAGGCCAGACACTATCAAACTCTTAGAGGAAAACATAGGTAGAACACTCTATGACATAAATCACAGCAAGATCCTTTTGGACCCACCTCCTAGAGAAATGGAAATAAAACAAAGATAAACAAATGGGACCTAATGAAACTTCAAAGCTTTTGCACAGCAAAGGAAACCATAAACAAGACCAAAAGACAACCCTCAGAATGGGAAAAAATATTTGCAAATGAAGCAACTGACAAAGGATTAATCTCCAAAATTTATAAGCAGGTCATGCAACTCAATAGCAAAAAAACAAACAACCCAATCCAAACATGGGCATAAGACTTAAATAGGCATTTCTCCAAAGAAGATATACAGACTGCCAACAAACACATGAAAGAATGCTCAACATCATTAATCATTAGGGAAATGCAAATTAAAACTACAATGAGATATCATCTCACACCAGTCAGAATGGCCGTCATCAAGAAATCTAGAAACAATAAATGCTGGAGAGGGTGTGGATAAAAGGGAACCCTCTTGCACTGCTGGTGGGAATGTGAATTGGTACAGCCACTATGGAGAACAGTATGGAGGTTCCTTAAAAAACTACAAATAGAACTACCATATGACCCAGCAATCCCACTACTAGGCATATACCCTGAGAAAACCATAATTCAAAAAGAGACATGTACCAAAATATTCATTGCAGCTCTATTCACAATAGCCCGGAGATGGAAACAACCTAAGTGTCCATCATCAGATGAATGGATAAAGAATATGTGGCACATATATACAATGGAATATTACTCAGCCATAAAAAGAAACGAAACTGAGCTATTTGTAATGAGGTGGATAGACCTAGAGTCTGTCATACAGAGTGAAGTAACTCAGAGAAAGACAAATACCGTATGCTAACACATATATATGGAATTTATGGAAAAAAAATGTCATGAAGAACCTAGAGGTGAAACAGGAATAAAGACACAGACCTACTTGAGAATGGACTTGAGGATATGGGGAGGGGGAAGGGTAAGCTGTGACAAAGCGAGAGAGAGGCATGGACATATATACACTACCAAACGTAAGGTAGATAGATAGTGGGAAGCAGCCGCATAGCACAGGGAGATCAGCTCGGTGCTTTGTGACCGCCTGGAGGGGTGGGATGGGGAGGGTGGGAGGGAGGGAGACGCAAGAGAGAAGGGATGGGGGAAAGATGTATATGTATGACTGACTCACTTTGTTATAAAGCAGAAACTAATAAAAAAAATTTTTTAAAAAAGATTGCTTTGGCTATTCAGGGTCTTTTGTGTTTCCACACAAATTATGAAATTTTTTGTTCTAGTTCTGTGAAAAATGCCATTGGTAGTTTGATAGGGATTGCATTGCATCTGTAGATTGCTTTGGGCAGTATCGTCATTTTCACAATGTTGATTCTTCAAATCCAAGAACATGGTGTATCTCTCCATCTGTTTGTGTCATCGTTAATTTCGTTCATCAGTGTGTTATATTTTTCTGCATACAGGTCTTTTGTCTCCTTAGGTAGATTTATTCCTGGGTATTTTATTCTTTTTGTTGCAGTGGTAAATGGGAGTGTTTCCTTAATTTCACTTTCAGATTTTTCATCATTAGTGTATAGGAATGCAAGAGATTCCTGTGCATTAATTTTGTATCCTGCTACTCTACCAAATTCATTCGTTAGCTCTAGTAGTTTTCTCGTAGCATATTTAGGATTTTCTATGTATAGTGTCATATCATCTACAAACATTGAAAAGTTTTACTTCTTCTTTTCCAATTTGGATTCCTTTTATTTCTTTTTCTTCTCTGATTGCTGTGGCTAAAACTTCCAAAACTATGTTGAATAATAGTGGTGAGAGTGGGCAACCTTGTCTTGTTCCTGATCTTAGAGGAAGTGGTTTCAGTTTTTCACTATTGACAATGATGTTGGCTGTAGGTTTGTCATATATGGCCTTTATTATATTCAGGTAGGTTCCCTCTGTGCCCACTTTCTGGACAGTTTTTATCACAAATAGGTGTTGAATTCTGTCAGAAGCTTTTTCTGCATCTATTGAGATGATCATATGGTTTGTATTTTTCAATTTGTTCATATGGTGTATCACATTGATTGATTTGCATATATTGAAGAATCATTGCATTCCTCTTGATCCCGGTATATGATCCTTTTAATGTGCTTTTGGATTCTGTTTGCTTGTATTTTGTTGAGGATGTTTTGCATCTATGTTCATCACTGATATTGGCCTGTAGTTTTCTTTTCTGGTGACATGTTTGTCTGGTTTTGGTATCAGGGTGATGGTGGCCTCATAGAAAGAGTTTGGGAATGTTCCTTCCTCTGCTATATTTTTGGAAGTATTTGAGAAGGATAGGTGTTAGGTCTTTTCTAAATGTTTGATAAAATTCGCATGTGAAGCTATCTGGTCTTGGGCTTTTGTTTGTTGGAAAATTTTTAATCACAGTTTCAATTTCAGTGCTTGTGATTGTTCTCTTTATATTTTCTATTTCTTCCTAGTTCAGTCTCGGAAGGTTGTGGTTTTCTATGAATTTGTCCATTTCTTCCATGTTGTCCATTTCATTGGCATATAGTTGCTTGTAGTAATCTTTCATGATCCTTTATATTTCTGCTATGTCAGTTGTTACTTCTCCTTACTCATTTTTAATTCTCTTGATTTGAGTCTTCTCCCTTTTTTTCTTGATGAGTCTGGTTAATGGTTTATTAATTTTGTTTATCTTCTCTAACAACCACAGCTTTTGGTTTTATTGATCTTTGCTATTGTTTCCTTCATTTCTTTTTCATTTTTTCTGATCTGATCTTTGTGATTTCTTTCCTTCTGCTAAATTTGGGGGTTTTGTGTTCTTCTTTCTCTAATTGCTTTAGGTGTAAGGTTAGGTTGTTTGAGATTTTTCTTGTTTCTTGAGGTAGGATTGTATTGCTGTGTACTTCTGTCTTACAACTGCTTTTGCTGCATCCCATAGGTTTGGGGTCATCATGTTTTCATTGTCATTTGTTTCTAGATATTTTTGGATTTCCTCTTTGACATCTTCAATGATCTCTTGGTTATTTAGTAGCATATTGTTTAGCCTCCATATGTTTGTATTTTTTACAGAATTTTTACCTGTAATTGATATCTAGTCTCATAGCATTGTGGTCAGAAAAGACACTTGGTATGATTTCAATATTCTTAAATTTACCAAGGCTTGATTTGTGATCTAAGATATCTGTCCTGGAGAATGTTCCATGAGCACTTGAGAAGAAAGGGTATTCTGTTGTTTTTGGATGCAATGTCCTGTAAATATCAATTAAATCCATCTTGTTTAATGTGTCATTTGAAGCTTGTCTTTCCTTATTTATTTTCATTTTAGATGATCTGTCCATTGGTGAAAGTGGGGTGTTAAAGTCCCCTACTATGATTGTGTTACTGTCGATTTCCCCTTTTATTCCTGTTAGCATTTGCCTTATGTATTGAGGTGCTCCTATGTTGGGTGCATAAATATTTACAATTGTTATATCTTCTTCTTGGATTGATCCCTTTATCATTATGTAGTGTCCTTCGTTGTCTCTTGTAATAGTCTTTATTTTAAAGTCTATTTTCTCTGATATGAGAACTGCCACTCCAGCTTTCTTTGCATTTCCATTTGCATGGAATATCTTTTTCTCTCCTCACTTTCAGTCTGTGTGTGTCCCTAGGTCTGAAGTGGGTCTCCTGTAGACAACATGTATACAGGTTCTTTTTTTGTATCCATTCAGCCAGTTTATGTCTTTTGGTTGGAGCATTTAATCTCTTTAAGGTAATTATCGATATGTATGTTCCTATTACCTTTTTCTTAATTGTTTTGGGTTTGGTATTGTAGGTCTTTTCCTTCTATTGTGTTTCCTGCCTAGAGAAGTTCCTTTAGCATTTGTTGTAAAGCTGGTTTGGTGGTGCTGGATTCTCTTAACCTGTGCTTGTCTGTAAGGTTTTAATTTCTCCATCGAATCTGAATGAGATCCTTGCTGGGTAGAATAATTTTGGTTGTAGGTTTTTCCCTTTCATCACTTTAAATATGTCCTGCCCCTCCCTTCTGGCTTGCAGAGTTTCTGCTGAAAGATCAGCTGGTAACCTTATGGGCATTCCCTTATATGTTATTTGTTGCTTTTCCCTTGCTGCTTTTAATATTTTTTTTTGTATTTAATTTTTGATAGTTTGATTAATATGTGCCTTGGCATGTTTCTCCTTGGATTTATCCTGTATGGAACTCTCTGCACTTCCTGGACTTGATTGACTATTTCCTTTCCCATGTTGGGGAAGTTTTCAACTATATGCTCTTCCAATATTTTCTCAGTCCCTTTTTTTTCTCTTCTTCTCCTGGGACCGCTGTAATTTGCATATTGGTGCATTTAATGTTGTCCCAGAAGTCTCTGAGACTGTCCTCAATTATTTTCATTCTTTTTTCTTTATTCTGCTCTGCAGTAGTTATTTCCACTATTTTATCTTCCAGGTCGCTTATCCATTCTTCTGCCTCAGTTATTCTGCAATTGATTCCTTCTAGAGAATTATTAATTTCATTTATTGTGCTGTTCTTCTTTGTTTGCACTTTCATTCTTCTAGGTCCTTGTTATACGTTTATTGTATTTACTCCATTCTGTTTCCAAGATTTTGGATCATCTTTACTATCATTACTCTGAATTGTTTTTCAGTTAGACTGCCCATTCCTCTTCATTTGTTTGGTCTGGTGGGTTTTTACCTTGCTCCTTCATATGCTACATATTTCTCTGTCTTCTCATTTTGTTTAACTTCCTGTGTTTGGGGTCTTCTTTTCACGGGTTGCAGGTTCTTATTTGCCATTGTTTTGGTATCTTCCCCCCAGTGGGTGAGGTTGGTTCAGTGGATTGTGTAGGCTTCCTGCTGGAGGGGACTGGTGCCTCTGTTCTGGTTGGTGGGGCTGGATCTTGTCTTTTTGGTAGGTAGGGCCACGTCCAGTGGTGTTTTTTGGAGTGTTTGTGAACTTAATATGATTTTAGGCAACCTCTCTTCTAATGGGTAAGGTAGTGTTCCTGTCTCTCTAGTTGTTTGGCATGGGACATCCGGCACTGGAGCTTGCTGGCCGTTGGGTGGAGCTGGGTCTTAGCATTGAGATGGAAATCTCTGGGAGAGCTCTCGCCGATTGATATTACGTGGGGCTGGGAGGTCTCTGATGGTCCAGTGTCCTGAACTCGGCTCTCCCACCTCAGAAGCTCAGGCCTGGCACTGGGCTGGATCACCAAGACCCTGTCAGCCACACGGCTCAGTAGAAAAGGGATAAATAAATAAATAAATAATAATAGTGTATTTTAAATAATTATTAAAAGAAAAAAATAAGAAGAGAGCAACCAAACCAATAAACAATTCCTCCAATGATAATGAGCACTAAAAACTAAACTAAGATAAAAATAAAAATCAGAAACAAATCAGTGACAGACAGCAAATCCCAAGTCTACAGTGCTTCCAATGTCCACTGCCTCAATTTTGGGATGATTCATTTTCTATTCTGGTATTCCTCAGATGCAGGGTACATCAAAGTTGACTCTGGGTATTGAATCTGCTATTCCTGAGGCTGCACAGAGAAATTTCCCTTTCTCTTCTTTGTTCGCACAGCTCCTGGGTTTCAGTTTTGGTTTTGTCCCCGCCTCTGCATGTAGGTCGCCCTCAGGCATCTCTTCCCGCCCAGACAGGGCGGGGTTAAAGCAGTGGCTGATTAGGGGTCCCTGGCTCACTCAGGCCAGGGGGAGGGAGAGGTACGGTAGTTATAATTGGAATGCGGGGCGAGCCTCGGCGGCAGAGGCCTGCATAATATTGCAACAGCCTGAGGCGTGCCATGTGTTCTCCTGGGGAGGTTGTCCCTGGATCACGGGACCCTGGCAGTGGCAGGCTGCACAGGCTCCCGGGAAGGGAGGTGTGGATAGTGACCTGTGCTTGCACACAGGCTTCTTGGTGGATGCAGCAGCAGCCTTAGCATTTCATGCCTGTCTCTGGTGTCCACACTGATAGCCTCAGCTCACGCCTGTCTCTGGAGCTCGTTTAGGCAGTGCTCTGAATCCCCTCTCCTTGTGCACCCCGAAACAATGGTCTCTTGCCTCTTAGGCAGGTCCAGACTTTTTCCCAGACTCCCTCCTGGCTATCTGTCATGCACTAGCCCCCTGAAGCTGTCTTCACACAGCCAACCCCAGTCCTCTCCCTGGTGTCTGACCTCCAAAGCCTGAGCCTCAGCTCCCAGCCCCTACCCACCCCGGCAGGTGAGCAGACAATCCTCTCAGGCTGGTGGGTGCTGATGGCACCGATTCTCTGTGTGGGAGTCTCTGTGCTTTGCCCTCTGTACCCCTGTTGCTGTGCTCTCCTTCGTGGCTACAAATATTACCCCCCACCCACACCCTGTCCCCACCAGTGAAGGGACTTCCTAGTGTGTGGAAACTTTCCTTTTTTCACAGCTCGCTCCTAGAGGTGCAGGTCCCATCCTTATTCTTTTGTTTCTGTTTGTTTTTTTCTCTTTTGCCCTTCCCAATATGTGGGGATTTTCTTGCCTTTTGGGGAGTCTGAAGTCTTCTGCCAGAGTTCAGTAGGTGTTCTGTAGGAGTTGTTCTACATGTGTATGTATTTTTGATGTATTTGTGGGGAGGAAGGTGATCTCCATTTCTCACTCCTCTGCCATCTTGAAGGTCTCCCCCTATCTCCAACTTTTTAAGTGAGTGCCTGAGCCATATTTTTTTCCTCTGAGATGGAGAGGAAATATTTAGCGTCACAGAGCTTGGGAAAGGTATAAAGGGATTTGTGTGTATAAGGGGTGATTTATTTGTGTCTTCTTCAATTTCTTCATCAATATCTTATAATTTTCAGTGTATAAATTGCTTTTCTTTATGTAGGTGTTTTTTGCTATAAATTTCCCTTTTAGAACTACTTTTGCTGAATCCAGTAAGTTTTGGCATATTGTGTTTCCCTTTAATTTGTCTTAAGATACTTTTTAATTTCCCTTTTGATTTCTTCTTTGACCCATAGTTGTTGTGGAGTGTATTGCTTAATTTTCACATATTTGTAAAATTTCTAGCTTTCTTCTCATTATTGGTTTCTAGTTTAATATGACTGTAGTTGGAAAAGATACTTAATGTAATTTCTATCTTCTTGAATTTGTTGAGACTTGTTTTATGCCCTAATATATGATCTATCCCAGAAAATGTTCCATGTGTGCTTGAGAAAATGTGTATTTGGCTGCTGTTGGATGGAATGCTTTGTATATGTTTGTTAGATCCATTTGGCTTATGGTGTTTTTTTAAATCCACTCTTTTCTTAATAACTGTTTCTCTGAATGATCTATCCATTTTTGAGAGTGGGATATTGAAGTTTCCAACTATTATTGCATTATTGTTTATTTCTCCTTTTAGTTCCATTAGCATTTGCTTTATATATTTAAGTGTTCCTATGTTGACTTCTAAGTTCATTAACTTCTAAGTTCTTTGTTCTTGCTGTTTAAATATGTCTATGAAGCAGTCAGAGTACTGGTATTATCATTTCTGTTTTATAGGTGGGAAAGTTTAAATATGTTTCCTACAATGGTATTACTGTTTGAATTAGAACCCAAACCTTGGTTGATCCCAGTCTGGAGCTAAATTTGAGTGGAGCTTCTTTGTGTCAGTACTTCTGACCCAGCCCTCTCCTTGCCTCATGCCCTCCTCTGGCCACTTTACTCAGCTCGGCAGTGGGACTTTGGCATGTTAATTCCTGCCATCTCTCCACGCCTATAAAGGCTCGGTTTTCCATGATTAGAGTGGTTCATTCATTCTAGTTTGCACTTCATGTTACCTTTTCTCCAAAAACTTTTCCCGCAGATATTCCCACGAATTGCTACAATTTTTCCTTTAGGGCTCTTCTCAAATCTCATTTCTGGGAGGGAGATCTTCTCTGACCACCCTGTCAAAGAACACACCTAGTTCATTCTATATCCCCTTACTTTGGTTTGTTTTTTTGTCACTGCTCTCATCTTTTCTTGATCTTATACTCTATATATTTATCTGTATACCTCCCCACTATAATATACACTCCATAAGACGAGGGACTTTTTTTGTTGCCACTCTGTTTATAGCATATAAAACTTGAGGTTTGGGGTAGGATTGATTGTATAAATTGTGTAAGTTAATGGACATCAAAGAGAGGATATTAGAATTGGAATGTTTCTCAAGGTTCATAAGGGAGAGGGAAAACTTCATTCATGACCAATTACTAAACTAACATGTTTCTTGCTTAATGTCTTATAAGAACAAGAGAGAATTCATATATACTAATTAGTCATAAAATCAAGTGTACAAGTCTCAGTCTTTGGTTTTGAGTGATTCCAAATAATCATGACTAATTGAAGAAGTTAATTGATGGGTATTAATAGATGCATACAATAACAGAAAAATAGAAAATGTGGAGAAAGCAAGTTGAGATTTAAAGGCAACTTAACTGTATTTCCCCTCTAATTTTATTGGTATCTTGTCAAACTCCCAAAACTATGTACTTGAATGTTTCATGAATGGTCCTACAATATTTCTCGAACTTCTTTTTTTATCCTTTACATTTTCTTTATTTTTTTAGTTGGAGAAGTAATGCATACTTATTGCAATGAGTAAATTAATTTTAAGATGTATAAAGAAAAAATGAATACTTTCATCCATTTATATCCCTATATCATTCTATAATGTAACCCAGTGTACTTCTCTTTATTCTCCATATCCTTAAACAATTACCTCCACATATATTTATAAAAACCAGAATTATACTGCATACTACTGTATAATTTGCTTTTTTCAGTTAATGAGATAGCATGGTCACTCTTCAAATCCAGGGATATAAAACTTCCTCTTATTAAAAGCTACATGTTATTTCTCATGGACATACTGTCATTTATTAAGCCATTCTTTTATTGATGGGTATTATAGTTGATTCCAGATTTTTGCCATCATAAAAATGCTTCAGTAAATACATTTTGTAAATATATATTTTGTGTTTAGGAGATTCCCAAAGGGAGGATTACCAGATGAAAAGCTTTGTGTACTTCTAATTTTAAAAGATAATGAGGGATTATTTTCCAAAAGATTGTAAAATAAAATATTTATCTTGCTTTAAATTCACAAAGATTGTTGAGAGACCCCTGGGCTTCCTGCTGTTTTATTATAAATTCCAGATGATTCAGCTGTAATTTACAGATCTAAAAAAAATTTCCTAACATCAATAATCATGAGCATTACATGGATATATTCATATATCCATAAAAATACATGTTTTTCAAATTCTACTGAATTGCCTAAAGCCAAGTTATTATATTAAAAGTATGTTGAAATTTAAATTGAATATGTTTGCATAAACCAGAATCTTCAGTTTCTCTCTATGGAAAATATTCAGGAGCACAAAGAAGAATAAAAAAATCAAACAAGTAAACAGACAAAATTCCTTATCTGTAAGGGTTATCAGAAGCAGCATACATAGAACATAAACAGTACATTAATGAACAACTTGCTAAGAGAATTCTCAGGAGTGTAGCAGCAATTTTTCAAAAATTCATGCAAATTTCTCTCCTCAGCAAGACAACTGTGCTACTTCTTGTGATATATCCCTACTTCCCACAGTATTATAATTAAGATAATTCATAGCATAACTGAGTCAGAAGCAGGGATAAAAAAGAAGAAGTGAGTAAAAGGCCTCTACCACAAAGAAACTACAAGGATTACATGAGGGACTGGATCCTGAGGATGCTTTATGAAAGGGGTCAGGACACAAATCAAATAAGGGGGAGCTTATTGATTTGGGGGGCAGTCTCCTGAAATTTGGGATTTAATATTCTGCCAAAGATCACAAGAGATGTTAGCAAGCATGCTGTAGCCATGTTAAGTGAGGTTAAAGTGCTAAATTTGTTATGTCGGACAACAGAAGAAGGATGAAAGAACTCGGAGAAGTGTGCATGCTAGAGTGAATATGCTACATAATGTTGGAAGACCTACCAGATTACTGTGTTTTATGGAAATGTCCAGGGGATACACCATTTATCAATGTCATAAGGCTATCTCTGATAAGAAAGGCATCAAAATCACTAAGAAGTTCAATGGTTATTCTCCTCTGTTGCTCAGGTATGATGGTAGGAGAGTCCATTACCTAACTAGGTAAAAAGCTATCATCTCTGTCCAGTTTCCAGACTTCAGCCAATTTCCAGACTTGTAGTCTGTTAATTGAAGAAAAGGCTAGATCCCCAGGAAAAGGACTCTACAATACATGACAAGCATACATGGTAATAAATCACCAAGGGACCTACAATGATTCACTTGATTAACTGTATACTGGGGAAAAAGGGGTATGTTGAGGACTCAAATAATAGTTGTCATGGTCTTTTGTTAAAATTGGAGCATGTGGAGGCTAGGTAATTGATAGGGTCTTGGCCATGGTCCAATTCACAGTGGGACTATTGTAAACTTATTCTGTGATTATTTCCCTAGTATCCAAATATATAATTGGGACAGACATACAAGATACTTGGTGCAAACCCCACAGTGGGCCTTTGGCTTGTATGGTAAGAGCTATCACAGTGTGGAAGGCCAAGTAAAAGCCTCTGGTACTTAGCCATCTCTGGCCAAGGTGTAGTAAGTCAAAAGGAGATTGCATCTGGGGTTAGGCATGAAAATCAGTGCCACGCTCAAAGACTTAAAGGATAAGTGGGTGGTCATCCCTATATAGCTCCATTCAATAGTCTTGTCCCTCCAGAAACCAAACAGATCTTGGATAATACTTCAAAGAAGAATTACAAGATAATGAAATAGAACAAACATTAAATACAATGTTAAACACATTGTTCAAGAAAAGACTGTCCTGAAATAAAGAGCTAAATTTACACATTGAGAAAGGATAAGGCTAGGGAAAATTGACCCAGGTTAGCAGCATGACATATCCTAGTAATATTATGGGACACTAGGATAAGAGAAAACTCTAAGCTTCCAGGGAGAAATACCAAATCTCATATAAGGGCAGAATGTCAAATTGACTTCACATTTCTTTTCACTGAGATTCAACATCAGCAGACAGTGAAGAACATACACATATGTTCTGAGAGTATAAATAAGTGAAATTGCTCTTCAGCTGTACAGATCGCAGTCATGCCACTTTGAACATGCAAGATGTAGGGAAATTTTTTACATGAGCCTACCTTAAGAAAGTGCTAGAAGACAGACTTTCCATGGCTAAGAGATGAGTGGGGAAACCAAGACTAAAGGATTGGCAATGAGAATTGAAAATATTTAACTATAGAATTACAACTATATATAATGGGCAGATTAGGAGAACAGAATAGGATGTAAATGTATAGAAAAAGTAGAGAGGACATATCTAATCACATGGTGAGGAGAAGGGTGTTAAAAGATAAACCAAGGCATATTAAGTATTTTAATTTATTTGAGCAAAAATAGATTCAAGTGGGGCAGTGCCAAACAAGAACTGGTTAAAAGCACTCTACTGACAGAAGCTATGGGAAAGACTTATATAGGGAAGATGTGGCAGTAAAGACAGGAAATTATTTTATTGGCTATAGCTTCAAACCTGGTTGGCTGTTTGTAATTGGTTGTCCTTAGGTTTCAATTTTGTAACCATGAGGCATTTATAGGCTTAGATTCTGGTTTACTTATTTATTTATTTATTTATTTATTTATTATTATTTTTTTAATTTATGGCTGTGTTGGGTCTTCGTTTCTGTGCGAGGGCTTTCGCTAGTTGTGGCAAGCTGTGGCCACTCTTCATCGCAGTGCGTGGGCCTCTCACTATCGTGGCCTCTCTTGTTGTGGAGCACAGGCTCCAGCCGCGCAGGCTCAGTACTTGTGGCTCACGGGCCCAGCCGCTCGGCAGCATGTGGGATCTTCCCAGACCAGGGCTCGAACCCGTGTCCGCTGCATTGGCAGGCAGACTCTCAACCACTGCGCCACCAGGGAAGCCCCTGGTTTACTTATTTAGACCTCCATGGCATTGGAGCCACGGCAGTGTAATAGCCCCCTTGTTTAATTAATTTAACAGGGTAAACAACTTAGGGATTAAGTAGTTTCTCAGATTGCCTCTTTTCTAATAGCTAGAATTCAAAGTATATTATTTTAGTCTAACAGATCAAATGTAAGTATAAGCATCTTTGACATTTCAAAGGTTCTATATTAGAAAGAAAATCTTAGTAATACACAGTAGTGAAGAAGAGAGTGTGGAGGAAGAAAGAGAGAAGAAGTAAGGTAATTTTAATATTGCTTACAGTACAAAATTAATATTCTATAAATAGAGGAATAACAGCATAATGTAAAACTATAAAGCTAGCCAAGCTAGAACAACAGCAACAATACTTTATAAATATAAGAATCACACACACACACACACACACACACACACATCAAGATGCAAAGAAGCAGATCAACATAAAAAAATTATTTAAAAAAAAACTATGCAGGGCTTCCCTGGTGGCGCAGTGGTTGAGAGTCTGCCTGCTGGTGCAGGGGACACGACTTCGTGCCCCAGTCTGGGAGGATCCCACGTGCCGAGGAATGGCTAGGCCCGTGAGCCATGGCCGCTGGGCCTGCGCATCCGGAGCCTGTGCTCCGCAATGGGAGAGGCCACAACAGTGAGAGGCCTGCGTACCGCAAAAAAAAAAACAAAAAAAAAAACTATGCAAACAAAACTAAATAAAACCAGTTTGGTAAAATCAAATATATTTGTCATTTTAATAAATGTAAATTGTCTCAATTCATCTATTAAAAGGCAAACAATTTCAGGATAGATCACAATGAAAAAGGCAACTGTGGGCTGTATACCAGAGAACTATCTAAGACAAAAGTGAAAGCAGGGTTAATAATCTTAATACCATACAAAATAGAAGTCAGGTCTAAAAGCAAAAAGTGAATTTCAGCTTCTGCCCATGAAGGATTAATTGCCATAGCAATTGCTATCCACTGGAAACATTTAGAAAACTGGAAAATTAAGTGAAATGATTGTTTTCAGGCAGGGGACAGTAGGAGGAAGGAAAAGAATGTGGTCTCTGAGAGAAAAGAAACAAATGAAATGGGCCATAAGGTTGACCTGATTTCTGACTGTAGGTGATTTCCTGATTACAATGCAAGGTGAGGAACCAAGAAAAAGCCTAGCTGAATTGAAAAGACAGAGATCAAAATTCCCTGATTTTGATCAGAGAGGCTGAGGGGGCTAGAATTTGAAACTTTGAATAAGAGTGACAGAAAAGAGGGAACTGAGGAAAGAGAGGGAGAGGGAGAGAGTGAGAGCAAAAGAGAGAGCAAGAATAAGAAGTTCCAAGAATGGTAATTATGTGAAAAATATAAAATAATTTTTTTCTAATTTTAGTTTCTTTAAAAGATAATTGAAGTAACAGAAATGTATAGCTAAAAAATAGATAAAATTGTAATGGAATTATAAAGAATATTCAAATAATCCAAAAGAAGGCAAGAAAGGGAAACAAAAAATAGTGGATCTCGGAACAGGATACAAAGCCCAGAGATAAACCCATGCACATATGGTCACCTTATTTCTGAAAAAGGAGGCAAGAATACACAATGGAGAAAAGACAGCCTCTTCAATAAGTGGTGCTAGGAAAACTGGACAGGTACATGTAAAAGAATGAAATTAGAACACTCCCTAACACCATACACAAAAATAAACTCAATGGATTAAGGACCTAAATGTAAGACCAGATACTATAAAACATAGGCAGAACACTCTATGACCTAAATCACAGCAAGATCCTTTTTGACCCACCTCCTAGAGTAATGGAAATAAAGACAAAAATAAGCGCATGGGACCTAATGAAACTTAAAAGCTTTTGCACAGCAAAGGAAACCATAAACAAGACCAAAAGACAACCCTCACAATGGGAGAAAATAGTTGCCAATGAAGCAACTGACAAAGGATTAATCTCCAAAATTTACAAGCAGCTCAATAGCAAAAAAACAACCCAATCCAAAAATGGGCAGAAGGCCTAAATAGACATTTCTCCAAAGAAGATATACAGATTGCCAGCAAATACATGAAAGGATGCTCAACATCATTAATCATTAGAGAAATGCAAATCAAAACTACAATGAGGTATCACCTCACACCAGTCAGAATGGCCATCATCAAAAAAATCTACAAACAATAAATGCTGGAGAGGGTGTAGAGAAAAGGAAATCCTCTTGCACTCTTGGTGGAAATGTAAATTGGTACAGCCACTATGGAGAACAGTATGGAGGTTCCTTAAAAAACCAAACATAGAACTACCATATGACCCAGCAATCCCACTACTGGGCATATACCCTGAGAAAACCATAATCCAAAAAGAGTCATGTACCACAATGTTCATTGCAGCTCTATTTACAATAGCCAGGACATGGAAGCAACCTAAGTGTCCATCGACAGATGAATGGATAAAGACGATGTGGCACATATATACAATGGAATATTGCTCAGCCATAAAAAGAAACGAAATTGAGTTATTTGTAGTGAGGTGGATGGACCTAGTGTCTGTCATACAGAGTGAAGTAAGTCAGAAAGAGGAAAACAAATACTGTATGCTAACACATATATATGGAAACTAAGGGAAAAAAAAGGTTATGAAGAACCTACGGACAAGACATGAATAAAGGTGCAGACCTACTAGAGAATGGGCTTGAGGACATGGGGAGGGGTAGGGGTAAGCTGGGACAAAGTGAGAGAGTGGCATGGTCATATATATACTACCAAATATAAAATCAGTAGCTATTGGGAGCAGCCACATAGCACAGGGAGATCAGCTCGGTGCTTTGTGACCACCTAGAGGGGTGGGATAGGGAAGGTGGGAGGAAGGGAGATGCAAGAGGGAAGAGAGATGGGGAAAAATGGGTATGTATAGCTGATTCACTTTGTTATAAAGCAGAAACTAACACACCATTGTAAAGCAATTTTATTCCAATAAAGATGTTAAAAAAAATAGTAGGTCTCAATAAAACCTTAGCAAAGTAAGAATAGAAGGAAATTTACTCAATCTAGCAAAGAGCCACTATGAAATATTTACAGCTAATATTATACTTTAATGATAAAAACAATGTTTTTTTCTCTAATATTAGGCCTTAGACAAGGACAACTCATCACCTATACCCAAAATTGTATGGGATATTCCAGCTAGTGGAATAAGGCAAGGAAAAGAAATAAAAGGCATAAAACTGAATATAAAGAAGTGAAACTATTTTTATTACCAGAAAATGTTTGCAGAAACTCAAAGGATAAGATACAAAAAGCAGTTAAGCTAGTGAGTCAGTTTAAAATGACTGCAGAATATAAGGTCAGTATAAGAAAGCAACTGAATTTTTATATAACAGCAACAAAAATTTGGAAGTTGAAATAAAAATAACCTTTACAACAACATAAAAACATATGATATACAGACTGTCCTCATTTTGCATGGTGTCATCTTCACTGAAACTCATACAAATAGGAAGCATATTCTTGTTTTGCACAACCCTATGGTACCTGAGATTGCAATTAGGATACATTTAACAAAAGCTGTGCACTGAATGCTGCTGAAATAAATGTAAAAATTTCTAACAAATATACTGACAATTCATGTTCATTTAATGAAAGACTCAATATTGTTAAACTGGTAATTCTCCCCAGACTGGTCTATAAATCCAGTACAACTTCTTTAACATTCCTAGCAGGCTATTTTTGTTGATGTTGTTGTAAAACTTACAGGTTGATTCTAAAATTCTATGGAAATGTAAATGACCTAAAGAAACAAAAAATTTTGAAAAAAAAGTTGAAATACTTATATTACCAGATATTAAGACTTACTATAAAGCTACAGTAATCAAAACAATGTGGTATTGGAGTAAATATCAGTATAGTTCAGTGCATCAGGCAAGTTAGTCCAAAAATCAGCTTACAAATACATGGTCAATTGATTTTTGAAAAAATTACTATTATAATTGAATGGGGAAGGAAATGTTTTCAGTATTGCTGAAACAATTCATGTCTGTGGGAAAATTATCCTTGATCCTCATCCCACACCATATATAAAAATTAACTCAAAGTATATCACATACAAAAACAAATGAGCGGGCTTCCCTGGTGGCGCAGTGGTTGGGAGTCTGCCTGCCGATGCAGGGGACGTGGGTTCGTGCCCCGGTCCGGGAGGATCCCACATGCCGCAGAGCGGCTGGGCCCATGAGCCATGGCCGCTGGGCCTGCGTGTCCAGAGCCTGTGCTCCGCAGCGGGTGGGGCCGCTACGGTGAGGGGCCCCTGTATCGCAAAAAAAAACACAAAAAAAACCTGAGCTAAAACTGTAAAACTTTTTGCAGAAAATATAGGAAAATATCTCTACCACTTTTGATTATTTGAGATTTCTTAGTGAAGAAGACATGGAAGGCATAAATCATAGAAAGAAAAAGTTTATAAACTGTAATTGTAGTTAAAATCCTCTGTTTTTTGAAAGCTTCTTTTTTTGAAACAGTTAAGAAACTGAAAAGGCAAGCCACAGACTGGGAGAAAATACTCTCAAAAAATAGATCTAATCAAGGACTGGAACATAAATAACTTCTACACCTAAATAACATGAAAATTAACAGCTCAGTTTTTTGAAAAAAAAAAAAAAGGCAAACGTTTTGAACAGAAACTTTTCCAAAGAGGATAAAGGAGTGTCAAATAAGCACAAGAAAATGTGCTCAATATCAGTACTCATTAGAGGAATGCAAACTAATAACACATCAAGTTACTACCATAAATCCACTGGAATGGCTAAAATGAAAAAGACTGACAATACCAAGCGCTGACCATAGTGTGGAGTGACTCAAAATGTCATATACTGCTGTTGCTTGTGGGAGTTCAAGATGGTGCAGCACTTTGGAAAACAGTTTGGCAGTTTTTAATCAAGTTATGTATATACACTTATCTTTTCAGGAATTTCACTCCAGTGTATTAACAGTGAAGATGTTTGTCCACACAAACATGTATATGTGAATGTTCATTGTAGATTTACTAATAATTGCCCCAAACTGGAAACTACTCAAATTTCCATCAATTAGTGAATCAATAAACAAATCATGGTATTTTCATACAATGGAATAGCATTCAGCAGTAGAAGAGAATGAAGTACTGATGCATAAAACAACAAAGAAGCATTTCAAAAACATTATGACAGATGAAAGCAGCCAGATACAAAAGACTCTGTACCATGTGATTCCATTAATGTGAATTTCAGGGGGAAACCCCCCCCCCCACAAATTACTGTGATAGAAAGCAGATCAATGGTTACCATGGGGTTATAGGTTAAGGGATAAACTTCAAATGAGCACAAGTTCACTTGTAGGGGCGATAGAAACATTTTATAAATTAAAAAAAATTTATTATGCATTTATTTATTTTGGCTGCACCAGGTCTTAGTTGAGGCATGTGGTCTCTCAGTTGCGGCATGTGGGCTTCTTAGTTGTGGCATGCATGAGAGATTCAACCCAGGCCCCCTGCATTGGGAGCATGGAGTCTTACCCACTGGACCACCAGGGAAGTCCCTAAATTGGTTTTTATTTTGGTGACATAACATATATTTGTTAAATCACATTGAAATGTACTTAAGTGTTAGTGTACCAAAATTTAATAATTTCTGACAATCTATTGTTTACTTATCATTTTTATTCTATGTATTATAACTATAAACATTCCAAGACAGCACTGTCCAATAGAATTTTCTGCCATAACAAAAATGCTTTATATCTCTACTGTACAATATGATGGCCACTAGCTTCATGTGGCTGTTGAACACTTGAGATATAACTGTTGTGACTGAAGAACCAAATTTTCAATTGTATTTTTTTTTACAACTTTATTGGAGTATAATTACTTCACAATGGTGTATCAGTTTCCGCTCCACAACAAAGTGAATCAGCTATACATATACATCTGTTCCCACATCCCTTCCCTCTTGCGTCTCCCTCTCTCCCACCCTTCCCATTCAATTGTATTTAATTTTAACCTATTTTAATTTAAATAGCAGAGACACAAATAATAATTTATATTCCGTGTCAGACAGGTATACTTAGGATCTAAATCGACTGTTTACTTTTTTTTTTTCTCCTGACTTTTAGTCATGCTGACTTGCCTCCTAATGTGTTAGATTATCTTTGGTTGTGAGATCAGTACTTGATTTTCATCAAGTACTGTGGAGGTTATTTTGTGGGGGTTATTTTGGTCTACTTCTGCTGAGATCTAGGATTTACCTCTGATTTAGGCCAACTTCAGCCAACCTTGAAGGTCCTGGCTTAAATTAAGAGTTACAGTTAAAGCAACAACAACTCTTTGATACTAGCTTAAGATTCTTTATCCCTATTATAGTGTTACTTGAACCAACTCTTCTAAAATCTTTGAATGTAGATGTTTCCTCTTACCTATATCTCCAAGAGTTACTCTGTCTGCTGAGATTTTTCTCTCATTGAAAAGAATCAGTGAGGCATTTCTAACTGTCCTGTTTTATACCTTTTCCCATTTCTTTCTATGGGGACTCCCAGCCTTCTGAGTAAGAGATTATGAATATTAGTTCATTCTGTTTGCCTATGCCACAGACCACTGGATCATTCTGTTGTCATAGCAACTCATTTAGAGACCTGTTCATGTCATTTCTAATTTTAAAAAAGTGTCATCTTTCATAGACTAAAATTGTTCTAAAGCATCAAGAGTGGAGGCTATAATCTGTGTTTTGTATTACATTGCTCTGTATTTCATTTGATCCTTTATAAACAATGGTTCACTATAGTAATGGGAACATCACTTCTTGATGAGTTACTTTGCTTAACCATTTTGATGCCTAGAATATTTGCATTCAGGAACACTTTGACATAACCTTGAAATAAATTATTAGACTTTAAAATTTTTATTTCTGTGAACTATTAATATATGTAACAGTCTCTGAGATTTACTCAAGAAGATGAGAGTTGAGATAAGAAATGCATTATATTCATAGTTGGTATACTGTTCAGGGATGGAGTAAGAATCAGAAAAGGTTTGCTCTTCAGAGATGAGTTGAAGGTCAGGGCTGGGGAAAAGGGTGAGTTGACAGTGAAGGCTGATGTGTTTTATATTTTCAAACAGGCATTTTGGATTGGCTGAGTTAAAAATTAGCCATTTCGAAATTTTCTACTGTGGCTTAAGAAGGCTGAGGAAGACAAGGCTACCTAGCCCATATAGGGCTATACATCCCTTGAACCGTATTGTAACCAGCTCATAAAACTCCGAGCTGGACTCTGCTGGTGAACAGCAAGGGTCCTGGTCCTGGGATCAAGAGGCATGCTGGCTAACTTCTCAACTCTTTGAACTTGAACCACCCCTACTAAACATGACCGATTTGGTACTCTGAAGGGGCCATTACTGATGGCTATTCTGATTAATGCTGTATGGTGTGGCAGTAGTTCGAATTTCCTGTGACTTTCAATCTGGGTAAATAGCTGTCATCATTAGGTAATGGCTGCTTTGCTAGGCTAGCAAATTACAAGCAGTTACCACAATCTAGTGCTGTTTTAACATGTTTGATTTAATAATTGGTTATGATTTTCCCATTTCTACTTCTAGATGAATAGCAATTTAAAGTATCCTCTTTCTGCCTTCTTTTTCCTCACCCTTTGGTATTTGTGTATTCTCTCAGAAATATACTATATCATTTAAAGAATAAAATAATAGAGTGGTTAATGGCCACTATAATTTAGACATGATTGTCTTTCATAATTAGAATATAATGCATGAAACTCTTGATTTTTTTTCTTATGTGCATAATTTTAGGGGTATAGGAGGTCTGGGAGCAGTAAGGAGTGAAGTTTTATATTACATTTCAGGAAAGAGCTCATCCTGGTTCGTGTGATTAGAAACTCTAATGACGCTCAGAGTACTAATGCGAATGGGGGAGAGTATCAAGTGTGGGGGATGTATAAGACCATTTACCAAAATACATGAGATCCTCCTACACCACAGGAGTTATGGGTCAAAGTTGTTGCTTAAGTGAGTGTTTCTTAATGTTGACCACAGACTTCCTGAAAAAAATCACCATATAACCCATTGCCCAAGCAAAGACCAATTTATTGCTTATTGTAGAAAGGGAGAATTCTACATTGACTGAATCCTGGTAGCTTCTCTGAAGGGGCAGTTCAAAGACAGAATATTTCCAACTTTTGGGCAGTCTGGTTTAAGGCAGCTCCCTTTATACAAATAATGAATGGGATTGAGAAAATTTCATGATATAATAAGTTGCGAAGAAAAGTTCCAAAGATGATACAGAGAATTCCCATATACCCCATACTAAATTTCACCTATTGGTAACATCTTACATTTGAATGGTACATTTGTCACAACTAATGAACCAATATTGATACATCATTATCAACAAAACTCCATACTTTATTCAGATTTCCTTAGTATTTTTTTTTTTTACTTGTCACAGGATCCCACCCAGAATACTACATTATATTTAGTTATTGTGTCTCCTTAGGCTCCTCTTGGCTGTGACAGTTTCTCAGAGTTTCCTTATCTTGATGCTTTTGAGAATTTAGAGGAGTATTGGTCAGAACTTTTGTAGATGCACCTCAGTTGGGATTTGCTGATGTTTTCCTCATAACTAGACTGGGGTTATGGGTTTTGGGAGGAAGACCACAGAAGTAAAGAGCCAGTATCATCATATCATATCAAGGATACCTGCTTTCAACATGACATCACTGTTGCTGTTAACCCTGATCACCTAGCGGAGGTAGTGTTTTTCAGTTTTCTCTACTGTAAAGTTACTCTTTCCCCCCCATCTCTCTATACTGAATTCTTTGAAAAAAGCCACTACGAGCAGCCCACACTTAAGGGATGGGAGTTAATGCTCTACCTCCTTCAAGACGCAGCATCACGTAAATTATGCAGAATTTGGAATTTTTCTGCCCAGAAGATTGTCTCTTCTGTCCCATTAAAAAACAATTATTTATCCGGACTTCCCTGGCGGTCCAGTGGTTAAGAGTCTGTGCTTCCTGTGCAGGGGACACAGGTCCGATCCCTGGTCGGGGAACTAAGATCCCACATGCCTGTGCGGCGTGGCCAAAAGATAAAACATTTACAAAGTATTTATTTATAACAGTACGAACTCATGGATTTTTTCTTATATTTTGGGTTACAATACAATAATACAACATTGATATTTTTACTATATTTTCCCAGGTCATACTTTGCTTTTCTAAATGCATGGGATATGAATTTTCCTGCACTAGTCTCTGTTTATTCCTCCAGCCTCTTTTTCTGCCACTCATTTACTCATCAACTCAAATGGATTATATGAAATACTCCAAGGCAGCCATATTATCTGTCCCCTGTGCCTTAGTACATTCTCTTTGCTTTGCCTAGAATGTTCTTCCCTTTTGCATGTAGTTGTTTACCTTCTACATATTCTTCTGGACTTAACTTAGCATCATTGGGAAGCCATCCCTGATACCTTCCACATCTATTGTTCCCCATAGAACACTTTTATCAGTCTGGTGGATTTCTTTTTTTTTTTTTTTTTTTTTTGTAATTTTTGGCTGCACCTCACGGCATGAGGGATCTTAGTTCCCTGACCAGGGATCAAACCCCCGCCCCCTGCCGTGGAAGAGCAGGTAGAGTCTTAACCACTGGACCACCAGGGAAGTCCATTGTGGATTTCTTTTTAACACTTATTAAATATATTTTTAATTATTGCTTTCCTATATTGTCTTTTATCAAATGTGAAAATATCTGGAGAATAGGTATCTTAATAATTCCTCCATCTCTATCTTAGTAGGTATATAAGCTCCATAATCCTTCACCTGTGATTCCAAAATTGAAAATTCCACAAGAGCTCTTAAAATCCAAGCTTTTCCTTACTCATTCTGTGGCAGAACTTGACCTGATGTGAACTTTTTCTAGCAGCAAAATCCTACCTGAATACCTGAACTGATGAGAAGCTATTAATAGTTTTTAATACTTATACCACTGTTTTGCTGTAGAAATAAATGTTGGCTTGACTGTCAAACCCAGGCTTCACTGAGAATATTAGAATATATGATATATGCATCATATTACCTCTCTGAATTTGAGCAGTTCTGAATTTTGAAATGCATAGGGCCCTAACAGTTTTGGAGTGTGGATTGTGTCCTTGTGTTATATTCTCATAAAAGGTTAATATATTTGAATTTCAGTCATATAACAGAAAGAGACTTTTAGCCATTCCGTAGAAAGATGAAACAATCACGCAACATCTGAAACCGAATGGCTGAATTTATTACTTACTTAAGTAATAAAAAGCTTTATTTTGGGCTTCCCTGGTGGCGCAGTGGTTGAGAGTCCACCTGCCGATGCAGGGGACGCGGGTTCGTGCCCCGGTCCGGGAAGATCCCACATGCCGTGGAGCGGCTGGGCCCGTGAGCCATGGCCGCTGAGCCTGCGTGTCCGGAGCCTGTGCTCTGCAACGGGAGAGGCCACAACAGTGAGAGGCCCGCGTACCGCAAAAAAAAAAAAAAAAAAAAAAAAAAAGCTTTATTTGTTAGACCTAGTCTTCGAACAAAATAAATGATCTTTTGTGGGTTTTTTGGGGCAGGCATTCTTTTGAAGTTGTGTTGTATAGAGCAGAGAGTATGTTAAAACAGCCTTAGGTGTTCACTGGAGTGAGTCTGCCACCTATTTGCTATTGGCTGAACTTCAAAGCCTGAGGCTGATACTCATCTTGGGCTTACAGCTCAGTGTCCTTGATTGACTACAGAGCTTAAAAATCAGTCCTAAATTATAGAACTGACATTAATTGATTAAATGGGATTAAAAGCTGATCTGCCAGATCTGCTTTAATGACTGATAGTCTTTTTCTAGAAGCATGGGGACACTTTTTTTTTTTTTAATTCTCAGTGCACACTACACTGAAGTAATTTTTTTCCCTCCCACAAAGTATATCTTTAAGAACCTTATCCTTGAAAACCAAAAACCTGCTCAAAACGTATTTTTAGTACCAAATTGATGAAATAATTCCTCATTTTTATTCATTCAAATGTGGAAATAGATGGGACTTGGACATGGAAGCTCTGGCCAGAGCCATAGAAATAATTTCAATAAGAATTTGGATCATTTGGTCAGAACTTCTAAGGCCCTTTTTTAAAAAAGCATTTAAATCTGTAACACAGAAAGTCTCCAATTCTTCTAATTTGCTTATAATATAGTTTCATGCTATCTTGGATTTATTTGCTATAGAAATTCTCATAGACTTAGAGCAGTCAGATATGTGCTGTATAATTTCTGTTAGCAGCAAGGAAATCTCTGGTGTTCCTGGCATCTCACTCAATTATAACTTGTAGGATATTTTCTAAACTCAAAAGGATATATGTTAAATCTTTGTGTGTAGATGAAATGGCTAAGAGGTTGAGGACATGAGCTAGCATTATCAACATGAGCACTTCAGTGAAAATATTAAACAAGGCATCTTTAAAGGATTTTGAAATATTCAGTACTATAAATTCTATTGCTTTTTTACTAATACAGTTGTAGTTTCTCCTGATGTCAAACCATGGACAGGAAAGTGAATGATTGCCAAGGGAATATAAACTTCTTATTTAATTACTTAAGATGATGAAGTTGAAATAATTTTAAAAGGTCTATGTGGAGAGAAAGAATTTTATTTCTTATATTTCTCATTTTCCCTCCCTATCTATTGACTACTGCCTGGAGGGGAAAAAAAAAGGCCTTTGGTAAGAAAGAGCAAAATATAAATTGTATGTGTGGTTAATCTATAGTCATTGTGTTTTGAAATGGTCATATTACAAAGGATGGTTTGACATGTAGATATTCTGTTCTGATTAGTCCAAAAGACTTTAAGCTTCCTCCTATAATATACACTGTGGGGCTTTGCCCTGCCTAATTGAAAGGAATCTGGAGGTTACTCAGAATTTTAAGAACATTCTGCCACTTCTTCAGAACTCCAGAAGGAGGGCAGAAAAGTAGAAAAAGGCCAGTGATGTTGGGGGAAAAATAGAAAAAGAAGAATTCTAGCTCAGTGAACTTTGAATTAAAAGGTGAATAAGCAAGAAGAGTAAATAAATGTTTTGTACCATCTACTGGACTCTGCCTGTATTAGTGATTAACTTACAGGAAGTTTGGTTGCTTCCCAGAATGTGCTTTTCCTGATTGCCTTCCCTGGTATTGCTTTCCTTCTGCATGGAAAACTCATCTTATCTGTTAATGCCTATGTCATGACTTTAGAAAGCCATGTCCACTCCACCTTAAGCAGCCCTCTCCCAGTGAGCCATTGCCCTGTGTCTTTCCTTCACAATACTTATACTACAAAATGTAATATCTTGTGCAGTTTTTAGTTTTCTTGTTAATTATCTGGCTTTTCCAACAGGAGCTACTCCATGAAGTTCCAGTGATATGGTGAAGCCAGCTCAGACTTGCTTGTAAAGGACAATAGTTACCCTGTAAACACCACATAATATGTTCGTTACTGCACGTTTCTTCTTAATTTCATGTTCAGTGATGTCACTTTGGTAGCTTAAGATCAGTCAATTTATACAAGCCGATATGAGCTGGCTCCAGCATACCAATAGACCTTCATGGATATCTTCTGTTGGGAAAACTAGATAATTAACAAAAAATTAACAAGCCATGGTGGAGTATTTATACCGTGGAAATTGGCAGGTGCTACACAGCAAGGATTTCTTTATCCTAAAGACTTAATTGTTAAGCATTAACCAGAACATGACTGGTAAGGAAAAGGTCTGTATTGATTACTGGCTCTTGGGTCCTGGCACAGTGGCTGGCATGTAGCAATGCTCAATAAATATAGTTGAATGAATGCACAACAAATTGAGGGGTTACAGTTATTTTCAGCTGCAACATGTTTTCTTAGATTCTAGGGATCTCATTTAGCAAGTTCAGTGACTCTGTTAATTTTTATTTACCAATAAACAGGCAGCTAAACAACACAGTATTTATACTTATAAAAATATTTTCCTTTTATAAGTATTTTTAATACTATGTACTACAGAGGATTTGTTTGTTTGTTTGATATACGTCCACAGTGATTTTGAATCTGTTAGTTTCTCCGGATTGTTGGGAATAACATTATTCAGATTAATTGGGTGAGGAAAAAGTCGGCCCCAGCCATGATAGGTTGGGCAAGTATATTGTAAAGAGCACTGACCCAGTGGATCAAGTGATTGGATCCAAGCTCTAATTCCACTACTAGCCAGTTCTGTGGCTTTAAGCAAGTCATCACATTTTTCTGAGCTTCATTTCCCTAATCTCCAAAATGATAAGATTGACTTGGACAATACTTGAGTTTCTTTTGGCTTTTAGCTCCTATATTTAATCTTCTTTGCTGATATATGTGTTATCTTTTAAAAATAATTAAAACCTATATCTAAAAATTAGTGTGAATTTCTATCCTGGGCACTTATTCTTGCCATTTATTAATTATGCCTTTCTAATTACACATGAATATCTCATATCTGTGATATGTATATATATCCCTTCTCTCAACTTCTCCCTACTATACATAGTAAGCTTTTATATCTTAATGTCATTTTTAACCCTTCTTCTTTCTCTTTTTCTTCTGGAATCTGAAACCTCCCTTTTCTTCAGATTTCCCAGGATTTATCTTCACCCTCCTTGGTCTATTTTCTACCAAACTTGCTTGTAGAACCCATGATTATGCCCCTCTCTTCTGTATGATTCCCCCCCCTCATTTTCTTTTTAAATAGTTTGTCTATGTTTATGGTCTTTTGAATGGAATTGTGTTTATAAAAACATTCTTTTAGTGTGTTGTTTTAAAAGTAATTATAGTAGGTGGCAAACTGTCCAAACTTGCCATTTTGTACTTTGTTATAAAATTATCCTACTTCAGTGCAAATCTAAATTTCTTAGCGTTCCAAACACGAAAATGTGTCTTTATTTTTTTACCCAGGTATAAAATATAGCACAAACCATTTCTTTGATAGGAAGCCTTTCAACATTTTACTTGATATTTCATTTGGAACAGGGAACAGCTCATTTATTTTCTTTTTCAAAAAGAATCCTATAGATCCTAGAGCAGTTAAAAATTTTATGCTTTAAAATAAGTTGCAAACATCCATTGCAGCTCATGGATATTAAAGAAAGTTAGATGATTTTGCTTACACATTTTGGACATTAACTGCATATGGGATATAGGTTTGGTTTGTTGTCTCCATCTTCCTTCTTCTGCCTTACTGTTTTTTGTCTGGGTAGCTTTTATCGTCCCCCACTGGTTTAACCACTTGGCCATCATACCTTCTGTTTATTTTACACAATCTGTTTAGTTTCTGTTACAGATTGCAAAATTTTTTGTTGTATACCCAGTTATACATAGAAAGACATTGTAATCAGATTTATTTATTAATTAAGCCTCAAAGGGTGCTAATTGTATGCCTAGATCTATTAAAAGTCTTGATATTAATTCTTACAATAGGACTATGAAGTAGGTACTACTATTAACCCCATTTTAAATACAGAGAAACTAAAGGGAGGATAAATTAAGTAACTAGCCCAAAGACAGGCTAGTAGTGGCAGAGCTGACACTTGGACTCAGGCTGTCTGGTTCCACAGCCCAAGTTCTCAACCACTATACTATGTTGTTTTTAAAAGACACTTTCTTGAAATAAATCAATAAAAATTCCAGGAAAAAAGTCCCTGAAGCAATGGAAATTCCATGGATTTTGAAATTTTATGTGTTTGGTGGAAGCATGACTGATCTCTTTCTCTTATAACCCAAAGCATTGCTTTTAAAAGGAGTCAATGCCAGGGCACATGACTACCTTTTTTATAAGTGATTTTCCCACTTTATTAATACCTATCCTTTTGTGTATTGAATAGTACACATTTTAAGTAGTAAGAACTCCCAGTATAAAATACTTATAATAATGGCTATCATTAAAGATACAACAAATAAAAAGTGTTGACAAGAATGTGTAGAAAAGGGAACCCTTGTACACTGTTTGTGAGCTTGTAATTGGTGCTGCCACTGTGGAAAAGAGTATGGAGTTTCCTCAAAAGTTAAAAATAGAACTTCCATAGATCCAGCAATTTCATTTCTGGGTATGTAGCCAAAGAAAACGAAAACACTAATTTGAAAAGATATATACACATCAGTGTTGATTGCAGCATTATTTACAATATCCAAGATATGGAAGCCACCTAAGTGTTCATGGGTAGATGAATGGATAAAGAAGATGTGGTATATACATAACAATGGAATATTACTCAGCCATAAAAAAGGAAATTTTGACATTTGCAACAGCATGAATGGATCTCAAGGGTATTATGCTAAGTCAAATAGGCAGACAGAGGGAGAGAAGTACTGTATGATCTCACATGTGCAATCTAAAAAACAAACAAAACAAAAATAGAGAACAAATAGGCGGTTGCCAGAAGGAGGGGCATTGAGGATGGGCAAAATAGGTAAAGGAGACTGAGTTAATATAAAGTTGCAGATATATGAGAAATAAATCATGGAGATGTAATATACAGTATAAGGAATATGGTTTATAATAGTGTTAATCATATAGTAATAACTTTGTATGGGAACAAATAGTTACTAGACTTATAGTAGTGATTATTTCATAATATATGCAAATATCAAATCATTAGTACACCTGAAACTAACATATTTCAACTATATTTCAATAAAAAACAAACATAAATTTTTAAATAAATAATAAAAATATATTTGTTTTCTTTATATAATAATAGTTTTTAAGACCAAAAAGTTTGAGAACACCTCTGCTAAATAAGACAGTGGAGCTCATAAACTATACAATTTTGTTTTTGTAGCAAAAAAAAATATTACCTTAACAATGTGGCCAAGATATCACTTAGTACTGCACAGATGCTCGAGTAAGTGTTTGAATAGATAGTATATGGTAAAAATATCATGGGCAAGGATATGTTAGGTATAGAAAAGTCTAGCCAATAGCTAAAATAATTCTGTCAGTGACTAGTTAATCTGCTCAATGGAATCTAAATAGAAAGGGACCAATGATAATTCCTACTTTTGTTATAATTGTGAAGAGACTATCCCAATCATTCTTAAATCAGTACAAATGTACTGATAGTCCAGAGCATTTCCCTTGCTTTGCTGGCCTACACAAAATTGAGTGATTTAGTAAATGAAGGTTTCACTGCAATCCAAGATATGTGATAAAGGCTGAGTTGGCTCATCTCATCCTTATTCTCTACCTGTCCCCTCCAAGCCTTACCCTTTCTAACTCTCCCAAGCCTTGCCCACTTCCTGGTCTACAAATCTGTATTAGATGCTTTGGAATATGTAATATTATTCCTCTCTTCAACACAATGCAATTCTGTGTAATGAAACCAACACATTCAAACTCTGTTTATATATTCAAATGAAAGAAAGTTTAATTTAAAAATATTATTTCAGAGAGGTTCAGGTTTTTTATCTTTAGTCTACCAGTAAAGCATCTTGGGAACTAGAAAGGAAATGGGAGAGATTTTAAAAGATGACCCTAGAAGAGATCACATGAATCTGATGAAAAGATACGAAATGATAAATTTCTGGGAAAAATATCTATTGAGTTTTTTTCTACTTAGTTATCATAAGATGAGAAAAAATTCTAAAGGGTGGATAAAATTGTACAGTGAAAATGATACCCAAATCAGGAAAGCAGTCAAAGATCACACAGTTCTTTTAAGTTGTAGACCTAAAAGATTGCTTGAAGCAGTTGCTTTCAAATAGTAATGATCAACTGGATTCACCTTTAAGGGGAAAAGTATTCTTTAAGGTATTTGTAAGGTTGGTGTTAGAAGAAAAAAGGTCAGTGGTTGACAAAATTATGAACCTAGTGTTACATATTATCACATGGTTTAATGAAAAGGAAGACACCTTGTTTGGCCTCTTTTGATGTGGAAAAAATCTTTGATTCCTCCTGGTGATGGTTTTTCTTTTCAAAAGGATATTGCCTGGCAAAATTCTTAAACTTGTTTCCTCACCTTATACTTTGAAACGTTCTTTACATGTTAAAAATGATCCTATAATATTCTAAAGCACTTATTTTAAGCATCCAAATTATGAATGTAACCTGTAGTTTTTATTATGATAAATTTAATGACTAAAGAAGGGGCCTCCCAAATTTTGAAAGTTTTTGATGCTAAAAAGAGCCTTAATTTGTTAATGTTTTTTGAAAACTCATTTTATTATATTACTACTATGATTGCTATTCTAAGGAAAATCCAAAATATAGGGAAATCATTGAGATTAAAATTTTATTTAAAATTCTGGGAAAAGATATTACATATAGTTGGAAATTTTAATCCTTTCAATAAGAGGATGTTAAGTAATTGCTCTCAAGTTTCAGCTGTTCTAAATACCATATTGAGGTCCATTTTAGGGACCTCTCTTAGGCATTCTCATTAAGTGGGACTAGACTGGATTCCAGATATGTATTTAGAAGAGAATTTGACGCAGATGTCCCACAAGTTCACTTTAAGAGAAAACAATAGCAGATAGAGAGCAGCGATTCTCTGAAGGAGAGAGGAATATATCTGCAACATTTTGAGGGGCTTTCAAGCTATATTCACCCTGACTTCTACCATTCTGTGACAGACAGACTCTAGGGTGGTCACCCTTCTGACATTCATGCCTTTATGTAAATTCCTTCCCTTGAGTGTGGGTGAAACCTGAGATTTGCTTCTAACCAATAGAAAACGTGTTTGTATTTCACTTCCGTGATTATGGTACATTATATAAGACTCCATTTTGCTAGCTGACCGACTCTATGTGCTCTTGCTGTCCTGGAAGTAGTAAGCAACCATGTTGGGAGCACCACAGGGCATGGACTAGAGGGCGATGTCTAGGTGATGGCTAGCAAGAAGCCTAGTCTCTTAGCCCACAAGAAAATACATTCTGCAAACCACCTAAGTTATCTTGGAAGCTTATGCTTCTGTAGTCAGGACTCCAGATAAGAACAGAACCCAGCGGATAACTTGATTGCAGCCTTGTGAGACCCTAAGCTGAGGACCCACTAACCTATTCCTGTACTCCTGGCCCAGAGAAACGTTGATATAATAAATATATGTTATTTTAGTCCTTTAAGTTTGTGGTAGTTTGTAACTTAACACTAGATTACTAATATACATCCCCATCTCGATTTAAGAAATATTTCTGGATGAAAATTTGGTTATAATCCTTTATGATATTTTATTTAAATGCACCCATCAAGTTCTTATTGTAAAAAAAAAATAATGCTCTGCACATTGTTTGAGAACTTCTTGCAAAATGACTGCCCCTTCCTCATGAATAGACAGTGAGGCTATACTGGATTTTAACACACCATGCTTCCCTAAAGCACTTTGTTATCATATCAAATTCCTATATTCTGCTACAAGGAATTTTTGTATCTCCCAATGCAATGTGCTTCTCTAGGGGGTTGAGATCACATTTAAACAGAGAAGGAGGAGAGAGAATCAAAATAATGAACTTTGGCTGATGAGATTAAGCCAGCATAATATGTATAAAATTTGTACATAACATTTGTACTGGATGAACTGACCTGTATGACTGGGAACACAAGTACATATTCAGTATGTATATTGTTCTCATTAAGCCAAAAAAAAAAAAAAAGTAACTCTTGTCAATTAAGGACTTTATTTCAAGGAATCCCTTTGGAAATGAGTAACTTTGATTAGGAATTGAGATGCTATAAATTTTATTCTTCAGTGAAAAGAATTTTGTATGCACAACTGCCATAAAAGAGGAATCGGATTGCTCTAAAACTTGTGATAAATATTCATGGGAATAATCTAGACAGATAAGAAAATAACCAGTTTTGTATGTAATCTTATTTATCCCTTGATTTTAGAAGGGATTATTTTAGTAATGTGTTTAGAATTTTTTAAAAATCTTGAACCAGAGTTGAACAAAGAAAATATACAGTTAGTAAGTATTAGATTTGAAGACTGTGTTGAATCTCCATTGAGCTCTGAAGATAATCCAGACACTGGAACCGATTCAGCTCTTTCCAGGAGTCTGGGTATTCTGTCAACAGCCTCTTTTTGTTTCAGGTTTTAACAAATACAGATTTTTTAAATTCTTCTTTAATCACCCAGTTGAATTTCTTTTTTTTTCAACTTCCAAGATTTGTAACTGAGGCTCCTTAAAGTTCACCTACAGGTTCAGTACATGACTCCTGGGACATGTAAGAAGGACTCAAGCAATACTTTAAGGCCATGAGATGCATGGGCCCTTTTGCTGCTGGTCTTCTTTTGACTTTGTGCCTTAATTTCAGGCGGCTCTGGATGGCTTCTGGCTCTATATTTACTAGATCAGTAATCTTATGGAATTTCTTAACCTTTCCAAGCTATATTTTCCTGCTTTCCAAAATGGGGATTATAATGAGTCCCACTTAAGAGTAATGCTCTTAGAATTAAATGAGATACTATATGTAAAGTATATAGAACTAGCATATTCTACATTGTCAATCAAAGTTGGTAATAATATTGTGTTGTTCCCCCCCCCCCCGCAACAACTAGGTTCTTTTGCTACCTTTTCATAGGGCCAAACATAATTCTCGGTACTGTCTTTTTCTGCTTTGGTTCCCTGGCTGTATATTTTGATTGGTTGAGCATCCTGCCCACTAATATTCTGCTAGTGAGTCTTCCTAGACTGTCTGCCCTTCCTTTGATTCCCTAATATTTTATTCAGTCTCAATCCCTTGCTGTGGGCCTATGGGTATGTCTAGTTTGTTGGTTTCTCTGACATTCTCTGTACATATATTCTACCCTCAATATTGTCCCTAACTGACATAGTATAGGAGATAACTTATTGGACTGGATGGCAAGTATCTTCAGTTTTAACACTGACTATGCCACTAGTAAATTGAATGTTTTTAAATGAATGATTCTCAGTCTTGGCTAGATATTAGATTTGCCTATGGAGTTTGCTAAATATTAAAAATTTGGGGGGCATTAACCCAGAAATTCTGATTAATAACTCTGAAGTGTGCCCAAACTTATGAGCGTTTTGTTTTTTTTGTTTGTTTGTTTTTAAATATACCTATGAGAGATACTGATTCACAAGCCAGGGTTCAAAACTACTTCTTCATTCACTTAAAATTTATTTGACAAAGTTTCACTGAAATCAAAAGGCTAGTAGGGATTGAGTGTAGAATATCTAATACCACACAATCCTTGCTATCATCCTGCCTAGAGAGATAACAAGTTGGGGCTTTGTCTGTTTTTTAGTAAAATTTTTGGCATATAGTAGATGTTTAAATAATACTCACCAAATAAATATATCAATAGTAGCCCCATTTTCTGATCTATAAAACGATTTTAGATTAGTATGTCTCAAACACAGGTTTTAGGCATACTAAGAATGCTTATAATGGAAGGGTGTTTTAATTAAAAGAACAAGCAAAACATAATGACAACAACAAAATAAAACTTGGAGAAATATAAAGAGCAATTCTTTTTTAAGAGATTCACAGTGTATGTGAATATATTAAAGGCTCTAAGAAATTCGGATTAAATCTGTTCAGTATTTCATAAAGTTCCCAAGTCCAGAACACTTTTTAAAATTAAATATCCTACAGGACAATGTTTTATAGATTATCTATTGAGGAAATTCAACATTTTTAAGGTCTCTTTTATTTTTATATGACTCTTTCTCGGTCTGCAGGAAAGACCACTGTACTGTTGTAGAGTTCAGCTGTTAGAATGCCTGGCTCTCCCACGGCTACGTCTGAAGGAATAGCCCTTGACCAATTGAATGTGCAATGAATAAATTGGAATTTTAAACATCATGTGACCATAATCCTTCTGTGCTAACTGATTGGATAAGAATAGGAATGTGACTCAAGGGGTTCCCTGTCATAATCCAGTATTGGCCAATTAGTTTCATTCTCTGAGGAATTTGAATTAAGAAATATTGGGCAAATATTTACAGCTGAAACTTAGAGCTATCATTATATAAAACAGGGTTTGCAAACTGGTGCAGAGCATGTATATTTCTCTGTTTTTAAAAATCATATTTGACTGTTCATGGAGCATGCTGTGTCCAAGTGACTAGAGCTTCCCACTCACTAATGCTTACATCATCTGCTTTATTCATTTAGAGTAGATTTCTGACCCCCAAATACATTTGTGTTTACCTCTTGTGAGGTGGAGCACATCTGAGGTGGCTGGGATGCAATTTGTAGCCTTTAGAAATAAAGGAAGAAGTGGTCAAAGTATTGGTAATTGGGGCTTCCCTGGTGGCGCAGTGGTTGAGAGTCTGCCTGCCGATGCAGGGGACACGGGTTCGTGCCCTGGTCCAGGAAGATCCCACATGCCGCAGAGCGGCTGGGCCCGTGAGCCATGGCCGCTGAGCCTGCGCGTCCAGAGCCTGTGCTCCGCAACAGGAGAGGCCACAACAGTGAGAGGCCTGCGTACCGCAAAAAAAAAAAAAGGTAATTGGACTGGCTTTGCAGCCATTCTCCTGAACACAAGAAGAAAGAAAATGCAGTTTCCATGAAAAGACACGAAAATGACATGAGCTCAACTTTGTATGAAGGATATGTTGGCCATTTTTGCTCTGCAGCTAGTATGGTCAGATCACAAGCCGTTATCCACTTTATCAGATAATTAAAAACCCTGCAGGTGGTGAGGTTCCGACTGTTGGTACCTTACACGAGTCTGACTGCCATTCTTTTTCCAGGGAAATGCTGAACTCCAGTGTGAAACCTGAATGGCCGAAGGCTGGGCACTGCTGAGAGCAAGTGAGAGAAAGAGAGACAGAGACAGAGACAGAGAGAGAGAGGCAGAAAGAGAGAGACAGAGAGAGAGGACATGGTCGGCACTGACACTTGTTCACATAGAAAAGTCATAGTTCCTCAAGTGCCTCAAGTGCTCAGATTTTAAATTAGTATAACCTGCACAGAAACAGCCAGTGCATCATTTTGTTTCTCCTCTGGCAGTGACAGCCTGCAGTCCAGAGCCTGGTGAAAGGAGTTGAACTCCACATGCCACAAGTACTCATTTTCTTTAAATTACTCCTTTAACTTGACCAAACAGGTTATGGGTACCAATGGTTGCATTTCCTTTTCTTTCTTACAATAGCTAAATTTTCTCACTCCCCTTTAGGCAGTTTCTTTTTCTCTTCTTTTTTTTTTTTGGTGAAGGAACAGTGGTTATAGTTTCAAATGAAGTTATTCAGTTGCACTTTTGTTGACGCTTAACGGAATCCTTTTTAGAAATAAATGGTGGCATTGAAAGTATATTTCTACTTCATCAACCACAGGTTACTCAATCCTAAAAAGGCCTTTTGAAATGCTGCTACTTTTTGGGGAAGCTGATTTTCAATATTTTGGTTTCTTCTGCGTATGAGAAAAGTATTATTCAAGGTACTTATTTCAGAAATGCCAGAAAACAAATACTTCTTAAACCTTTACTTTAAAGCATTATTATTTAGGACCTGGTGAAGCAAAGTTGACAAGCAGAGCTTCTGATTTCAAAGAGAGAAAACTGTACATCTTCCACATAGACTGAGCAAGTTATCACTACTTTAAGGAGAACTTTGGCCAGAGGCAAAAACCCAAAATGTAAATCCTTTCGCAACCTGAATTATAAAATTATTCCTGTATCACTTGCTTCAGAGATTATCAAAGTTTTTTATATGAGAAAAAATTAGCACAAATATGTACAATTCTGCTTCCCATATTACCAGATAAACTGGAGTTCTTTAAACTGTGCCAGTGTCCTATCTCACCTGTCACTAGATATTGTTTAAATGCTTCCCAACAGTTGATGAGGAAACTTCATTTAATAATTCTATTACTCTGTACTACTGGAAAAAAAATAGAATGGAGAGAAATCAATCCAGTGTTTTAATTAACCTCTGATAAGTGCAGTGCCAGACAACCATATGCCATGGCTTTGCCCTTTATTAAATGAAGGTGTATGTATGTGAATTGGTTTCCAGTTGATCAGTTTTATATCTGTATTCCTATCAATCTAGCACAAGCATTGGGACTCTGAGTTTAGTAGTCAAAGAAATTTGGGTTCAAACCATGACTTGTAAATTCCTAGTTGTCTGTAGGTGAGTTAACTTGATCTCTCTGCTCCTCATGCCTGTTATGAATGTTGGGTAGACATTTTTAATGTCCACTATAAGTAGTAGTCATAATTTTTAACTATATAATAAAATTAGTATGTTTCTGAAACATCTGAGTATAAGGTAGAGAAATTCTAGCTTTTTATAATCTGAAGGTAGCAGTGAAGTGGAAACAAATAGACTTTGAGGTTGTTTTTTCATATCCAGTTCATCAAATACTTACCTTGTTGTGCACTCTTTAAGATACTTTAACTTATCCAAGGTCATACACTATAGAAATAAAAATAAAACTGAAATTCAGTACTCAATAGGCAGACGATTGAAGACAAGAGTTTAATAAATTAAACTATAGTTTTAAGAAACTATTCAGAATTAAGTATATACAGAAATAATATGAAGAATACAAAGCAGATTATAAGAGATCTGAGGCATAAGGACTAGGGTCTATCCAATCGCCCACCCCTGTGCCACCAAAAAGAGAGAGAGAGACAGAGAGAGAGAGAGGAAGAGTGAGAGAGAGGAAGGAAGAAAGGAAGGAAAGAAGGAAAAAAAGATATAGAGTATGGATAATAAAACAAATTATGAGATGGTAAATTTAAGCCTTAATATATAAATATTTACTCCTCATATAAACTGATTAATCCTTGAATAAAAATGAATTAATACAAAAAAACAGGCAATAGGTAAGAGGGCAGAAGATTTAAACAGGAATTTTAGAAAACTATGGCTTGGAGGAGCCTTCAAGGTGGAAGAAGAGTAAGACGTGGAGATCACCTTCCTCCCCACAAATACATCAGAAATACATCTACGTGTTGAACATCTCCTACAGAACACCTAATGAACGCTGGCAGAAGACCTCAGACCTCCCAAAAGGCAAGAAACTCCCCATATACCTGGGTAGGGCAAAAGAAAAACAAAAAAACAGAGACAAAAGAATAGGGATGGGACCCGCACCAGTGGGAGGATGTTCGCAAGTGTTCAGGGAACATTCTCCAGGATAGATCATATCCTGGGTCACAAACCAAGCCTTAGTAAATTGAAGGAAATTGAAATTGTATCAAGTATGTTTTCTGACCACAACGCTATGAGACTAGATATCAATTACAGGAAAATAATCTGTAAAAAATAGAAACACATGGAGGCTAAACAATACACTCCTTAATAACCAAGAGATCACTGAAAAAATCAAAGAGGAAATCAAAAAATACCTAGAAACAAATGACAATGAAACCACGATGACCCAAAACCTATGGTATGCAACAAAAGCAGTTCCAGAGGGAAGTTTATAGCATTACAATCGTACCTTAAGAAAAAAGAAAAATTTCAAATAAACAAGCTAACCTTACACCTAAAGCAATTAGAGAAAGAAGAACAAAACCCCTGCAAAGTTAGCAGAAGGAAAGAAATGATAAAGTTAGATCAGAAATAAATGAAAAAGAAATGAAGGAAACAATAGCAAAGATCAATAAAACTAAAAGCTGGTTCTTTGAGAAGAAAAACAAAATTGATAAACTGTTAGCCAGACTCATGAAGAAAAAAAGGGAGAAGACTCAAATCAATAGAATTAGAAATGATAAAGAGGAGTAACCAGTGACACTGCAGAAATACAAAGGATCATGAGAGACTACTACAAGCAACTATATTCCAGTAAAATGGACAATCTTGAGAAATGGACAAATTCTTAGAAATGCACAACCTTCGGAGACTGAATCAGGAAGAAATAGAAAATATGAACAGACCAATCACAAGGACTGAAATTGAAACTGTGATTAAAAATCTTCCAAAAAACAAAAGCCCAGGAACAGATGGCTTCACAGGCGAATTCTATCAAACATTTAGAGAAGAGCTAACACCTATCCTTCTCAAACTCTTCCAAAATATAGCAGAGGGAGGAACACTCCCAAACTCATTCTACCATATGACTCAGCAATCCCACTACTGGGCATATACCCTGAGAAAACCATAATTCAAAGAGTCATGTACCAAAATATTCATTGCAGCACTATTTACAATAGCCAGGACATGGAAGCAACCTAAGTGTCCATCGACAGATGAATGGATACAGAAGATGTGGCACATATATACAATGGAATATTACTCAGCCATAAAGAGAAACAAAATTGAGTTATTTGTAGTGAGGTGGATGGACTAGAGTCTGTCATACAGAGTGAAGTAAGTCTGAAAGAGAAAAACAAATACCATATGGTAACACATATATATGGATTCTAAGAAAAAAAAAATGGTCATGAAGAACCTAGGGGCAAGATGGGAATAAAGACATAGACCTTCTAGAGAATGGACTTGTGGCCACAGGGAAGGGGACGGGTAAGCTGGGACAAAGTGAGAGAGTGGTATGGACATATATACACTACCAAACATAAAATAGATAGCTAGTGGGAAGCAGCAGCATAGCACAGGGAGATCAGCTCGGTTCTTTGTGGCCACCTAGAGGGGTGGGATAGGGAGGGTGGGAGGGAGGGAGTCACAAGAAGGAAGAGATATGGGGACATACGTTTGTGTATAACTGATTCACTTTGTTATAAAGCAGAAACTAGCACACCATTGTAAAGCAATTATACTGCAATAAATATGTTTAAAAAGAACAGGATTTTCAAATGATCAGTAAGCATATGAAATGATTTTCATTATCTACTTAGTCATAAGAAAAATATAGACACACATGAGTGTCAGATATCATTAAGTATCAAGATTGCAGTATTGAAAAGATTGCAAGTATCAAGTGTTAGTGAGAATGTGGAACAACTGGAACTCATCTCAAATTAATTGATTACTTTGGAGAGGAGGAGGGGAGCAGTGCCTGGAATGAATGATGAAAGCCCTCCAATATGCTGGTAATATTCTATTTACTGATCTGGGGAGTAATTACATGGGTTGTTAATGAAAATGCATTAATCTGTATAGTTATGTTATGCATTCTTCTAAAGAAGTTTGGTAGAAGTAATCAGTTCTTTTTACTGGTAAGGTTAATGTTCACACCAGGAAATAGAGTAAAACTGTAATTTACAGATTTATTGCAACACACACTATTACAAAGTTAAGACTGAGGTTGCAAATTTGAATTCCTTTAAATGTCTTTGATAAGGATAAAATTGTGGTAAATCACTGCAAAAGTTGAAATGAATATGTAAAGACATACCCAAGGAGTTTATGGTGTTGTTTAATGTAGTATGTAGTATTGAATTTCATTTTTGTGTATTATGTATGTAAATGCCAGAAAAATTCCTTATCTAACACTTCAAAAAGTTTTGTGACCTTGAATTTCAAAATCAGTTCTGGTTATGTGACCTCTCAAAATTCTATCATGTATTAATGTTAGAGAAGATGAAATTCATGAATAACCTCTCTTACTACATTTGCAACAGTTCTTTCTCATTGATATAATGCCTTTGTTTCTTTTTTTTTTTTTAATAGAGGATTTTATTTTATTTTATTTTTTTATTTTTTGTGGGTAGGCTGGCCTCTCACTGTTGTGGCCTCTCCCGTTGCGGAGCACAGGCTCCAGACGTGCAGGCTCAGTGGCCATGGCTCACGGGCCCAGCCACTCCATGGCATGTGGGATCCTCCCGGACCAGGGCACGAACCTGTGTCCCCTGCATCGGCGGGCAGACTCTCAACCACTGTGCCACCAGGGAAGCCCGCCTTTCTTTCTTTTTCATCATTCGAATCTTAAACTTAGTCCTTTCATCCAGCATAACTTTTCCTTGACTCCTAAGTATATTGTCCTTCCTATCTTTTTATTTGTTCCAAAAACTAATTGTCATAGAACTTCACTAATGCATTTTATGGGTTTATCTAAATTCCCAAAACATTAAAGTTTTTGAGGGCAGTGATTGCATCAGGCATGAATATCTTTTTAATTCCTGTCATTAGAGTATATACACATACCCCAAATATATTTGTTGAACAGTGAATAAATGAATCAATATGGTGTTAGCCTCTGGCTAAAAAATGAGGTAGTGGAGTTTCTGAATTGTGAGAGCAATTTTGGTAAGTATCTCCACAGAGACCATATTTACAAATGACAATCATGAGGTAACAGCTTTTACTGGAAGTGGAAATATGAAGTTTCCATAGGCCATGCAATGTAATGTAAATGCAATGTAAATGGCTTTGAAAACAACTTTGCTAGAGTTACTTTTTCTTTGTTTTATTTCTAAACTTAACACTTCAGTTTAGTTACTGCTTTCGCAGCAGATAGTTTTAACATAGTTCAGATTTGTCTAATCAGATTTTTCTGTCCCTGAGGAATCCTCCCTCTTTTTGGTACAGAGAAGCACAAAACCACATTTGTTTAGTTTATTCGAAGTGCCAAAGTTTTCAACCCATGTTTAGATTGGGTGTTTTTTCCCAGACTCCTCTCTGCAACACTTTTTTTCTTCTTTCTGATCATCACAGTTATAATGTATTTAGTTTATCCCTAGATAATAACTTCTCATCATTTTCTTGTTTAGTAAGTACACACTAGTGCTTTTTTAATATACCATAAGTGTTAGAGCTCCCAATTACCAGTGAGTGTTTTGATATTGTATATCATATCCTGAGTCTAAAGTATTACAGTATCTATTTCTGCTTAAAGAGGCCCAATGGGGCTCACATTATGTATGTTCTCTTTCTTTCTCTCCATTCCTTCCATATAGGAATACACACACACTTATGTTTTTATCCATCTATAATTTCCCCCAAAGAAAGCAAAGCTATCATAAAACCTAAATTTTCCCGAATGTGTCATTAAAATTGAAGAGGCCAGTCTTGAATATGTACTCAAGGAAATCTCAGAAGTATGAATGATTTTTGTTCGAGGGGGTGTGTTCCTCTGATGCAGCAATATCTGCCAGTCTGCTTTCCACCTCTAATTGTTTGGATTCTATTTCTTTCTATAAATGAGGTAATGAGATTTAGAGAGTAAAGGGCAGAAATTTAATTGACTATGCAATAAACAGGCATCTAAAGTAAGCTTTCACAAAGTGACACCACCACTTATTGGAAATTTCAACTATATTCAGAATGAATATAAATGGTTACCTTTTGCAATATTTGATGAAACTCAGTATCCTCTGAGAGTTCCTTTCAATCAGTATTAAGCCAAAGATTCTTTTAAAAGAAGTGAAGATTAGCAATTACGTTTTGTGATTTCCCAATACTGCTTTAACATTTCTCCTGTGGGCCAGATGATGTATCTGCACACTTCAGGGTAAACGCAAAATGTAATACAAACCGGCTGAGTTTCATTAGAGCAGAACAGGGCAGATATTTTTAAAAGCAAAATATATTTTAGTTTAATACCTGCACTATTTTGCAGCAAAAATACTGTCATCTACATGATAGTGCAACTCTAATTCAGATAATATATTTGGTTATATTTTATTTCCAGTTGTTTATATCCTCCTTAAAATAATAAAAAGTGATGAGAAGTTTTATAGTACTATGGTTCAAACTGTGACCACAAAGGCTGTTGTGATGAAAACTCTGCCCAATTAAAAAAGTACCATGCTCCAGAATGTGGTACAATATCCCTTGAAACAGATTTACCCTATACAAAACATTTTGCAATTCCTTAAGATTTGTTAATAGGAAATTTGTTTAGTGTGGGGTTTTTCAAAATCATTCGATTGATTATTTAAATAGAATTCTAATTTAAGGGGCAAGTGATTTAAAAAGAATCATGACTACATATATCTTATTTGTAATAATTTAGTCACATGCATTATTTATGTTTTATTCTTCTGGACCTTTTTGTTTGTTTGTTTGTTTCTCACTTTATTTCAATTTTCAGATTTTTTTTTTTTCAGAAGATCTGCCTTCTCTAGCGCCAGATGGCATCTTACTCTTTGGTTTCATTAGATCATTTTTTTACTCTGAACAAGGAGCATTTTAAATGATTAAATGACGTATGCCATTGTCTCATTTTACTTCAGATTTTCACGCCCATCCAATCTGTAAATATGGCTCATCTATGAATTTGGCCAGAGTTATTCAACAGAGCTCATATGAAATGTGTTGATAATCTTTGTGCTAGCTGTGGGAATGGATACAACCATTTGGACTCCACGTTAACATGATTTCCACAGACCTAAAATTATTAGTCACTTCTCACAGGATTCTTTGTATAAAGCCACAATTAGTCACACTGTAAGTTCTGATAGACACTATTAGATAGTGGTTTTGCCTCTGAAAAATGTACACACAGTCAGTGAAGCTGGATGCTACCTTTTGGACCAAATATTTACCTACTTTTCAGAGAAAATAAAGTAGACAAAAACTTTAAGTTTTATCACTTTAAATATTTTAGGTGTCAGCACTGCCAAAACTGTAATAAAGTACAGTAGAAAATTACTTTACAAAATTGCACTATAACTCCTCTATTGTAATTGTTTAAATTTAAACACATCAGTAAGAATTTAATTAATTTAATGTAAATGGTATTTTTTTTCCCCTCTCAAAAATCTTTTGCCAATATTTGAGGCAAGATTATATATATATGCTTTTGCTAGGATCCATAGAATTACCAGTGATAAATGAGACTGAAATGATAATTAGAGTTGGAAATTCCATTTTTTTGTAATCCAAAAAATTTAAAACAAATATTATTTGTATTCATCTAGTCAGGATTCCTCATTTGGCTCTATTATGTTAAAATAACAAAACACCTCATGCTGGCTCAGTAGCATTTATGTTTAGTTATAATTTGTTGAAAGACCGCATGTTTTATCATATGCAAGTGGGATACTGTTGGTTTGAGCAGCAATGAAAAGCCAGTATCACACTCCAGGATTTTGCTGCCTGTAGAATGGTTAACAATAGAGACTATGCATTTATTCTTGGCAGTCTTTGAAAAGTACCTTAGAGAATTACTGTAAGCTTCAATGAAACCACAGACTAAAGTGTGATTTTCATAGGCTTATTGTATTCAAAATTTATTGTATGTTATTAAAATAACAAAGCTTTTATGTTGTTATTTGTGAGATCCCTAACGACAGATAATGCGATATGGAGTAAAGTCACTACAATTATATAGGAGAGGTGTAGCCTACTGACATGCTTACTAGGTAGAATGTAGGATCATAAAAATTATTAATTGGGAAACTGAGTTTTAACAGGACCTATAATGCTGCTGTGTAGCACAATTTTCTGGACTGTTCCCTGTGTAGGCATGCCTTTTAATTTATCAGTATCTACTTTCATGATGGTCTTCCAATAAAACACCCCCAGGTCAGCTTTTCCCACTGCAATACAGTTCTGCTGGTCACCATCAGAACTGCCACTTGTCCCACAGAGTGGTCTACATGGTCCCTATGTACACCACAGAGTGGTCTACATGGTCCCCATGTACAGGGCATTCCCTGGCATAGAAATGGGCTTCTCAGCCTTTACTTCTAACAAAGGGATAGGAAGGGAAGAGACAGATTGGCAAAACAGAAGGAAACAGATTATGTCCATGCATCTGCCAAAAAGAAACCCCCAAAGGATTATGCTGGCAGTGAGTATCATCTTCAGGAATAAATTTACAGCATGGTAAACAGCAGCATGGATTTTAGTGATGAAGGGAATTATTTTTAGAGGAGTTTTAGCAGCTGATACAAACTATGTTTTACTTGCTTTTGTGAGATGAATAATTTATTTCAAAGGTTAGCTAAGGTAGGATTGGTGCCGATACTTACTGAATGTCTATAATATTCCAAACATTGTATTAGGAATGAACACAGATTTTTCAATAATACTCATCTCAGCTATGCAAGGAAGGCATTTTCATTCCATTTTACCAACGAGGATATCTACTTCTGTCAACTTACATTGCTCTCTGTAGCAGCTCAGAATAATACATCTTTATCTTATTCAGAGTGGCAGTGCCTTAAATGGTCAGGTCCCTATTTACAAAGCTTGAGAGTGATAATAAGCAAGAGTCTAATGACAGTTGGATGACAGTGTGCAGGGTCCAGTACTCTACCAAAAATGTAGACATTATATTTTCTGATATAGACCGTTAGACTAATATTTCTTTGTTGCTTACCCTGAGCATATATTGGAGTAAATGTGAATGTACTGTATGTATGAAAAGAAAATTGTGAAATTTACTTGAAAAATATTTTGGAAAAACTTTAAATATTTTTAATTGAAATATAGTTGATGTAAAATATTATGTTAGTTTCAGGTGTACAACATAATGATTTGACATGTGCATACATTGTGAAATGATCACTGCAGTAAGTCTGGGAACCACCTGTTCCTATACAAAGTTATATTATTATTAACCATATTTCTTAATCTGTATATTACATCTTTGGCTTGTTTATTTTACAACTGGAGGTTTGTACCTGTTAGTGCCATTCACTTATTTCACCTACCCCCACCCCAAGCCCTTTCCCCTCTGGCAGCCACTTGTCTGTTTTCTGTAACTGTAAGTCTTTTTTTTTTTTTTTGCTTTGCTTTGTTTGTGAGATCATATAGTATTTGTCTTTCTCTGACTTATTTCATTTATTATAATACCCTCTATCTCTATCCATGTTGTTGTAAATGTCAAGGTTTCATTCTTTTTTATGGCTCAGTTATATTCCATTGTGTATATATATATATATATATATATATACACACACCACATCTTTATCCATTTTTCTCTCGATGGACACTTATGTTGCATCCATATCTTGGCTATTGTAAATAATGCTGTAATAGATATTAGTGTGCATGTATCTTTTTAAATTAGTGTTTTCATTTCTTAGGATAAAGATCCAGAAATCAAATTGCTAGATCATATGGAAGTTCTATTTAATTTTTTTAGGAACCTCCATACTGTTGTCCATAGTGGTTGCACCAATTTACAATCCCACAGACTGTGCACAAGGGTTTCCTTTTCTCCACATTCTCACCAACACTTGTTATTTGTGTCTTTTTGATAATAGCTATTTTGCGAGATGTGAGGTGGCATCACATGTAGTTTTGGTTTGTGTTTCCCTGATGATTAGTGATGTTGAACATCATGTGCCTGTTGGACATCTGTATGTCGTCTTTAGAAAATATACCTATTCATATCCTCTGCCCAAGTTTAATGGGGTTGTTTTTTTGATGTTGAGTTGTATGAGTTCTTCATATATTTTGGATATTAACCCCTTATCAGATATATTGTTTGTAAATATCTTCTCACATTCAGTAAGCTGCCTTTTCATTTGATTTATCACTTCCTTCACTGTGCAAAAGTTTTTAGTTTGATGTAGTTCAATTTGTATAATTTGCTTTTGCTTCCCTTGCCTGAGGAGACAGATCCAAAAATATTGCTATGACTGATGTCAAAGAGCATACTGCCTATGTTTTCTTCAAGGAGTTTTTATACTTTCAGGTCTTAAATCTGTCTTCAATTCATTTTGAGTTTATTGTTTATATGGTGTGAAAAATAATCCAGTTTAATTCTTTTGCATGTAGCTGTCCAGTTTTCCCAGCACCATTTATTGAAGAGCCTGTTTTTTCCACATTATATATTTTTGCTTCCTTTGTCATAGAGTAATTGACCATATAAATGTGGGTTTTTTGCTGCACTCTCAATTCTGCTCCATTGATCTATGTATCTGTTTTTTTTATTTTTTTATTTTTTTTATTTTTTATTTTTTATTTTTTTTATTTTTTGGTGGTACGCGGGCCTCTCACTGCCGTGGCCTCTCCCGCTGTGGAGCACAGGCTCCAGACGCGCAGGCTCAGCAGCCATGGCTCACGGGCCCAGCCGCTCCACAGCATGTGGGATCTTCCCGGACCGGGGCATGAACTCATGTCCCCTGCATCGGCAGGCAGACTTTCAACCAGTGCGCCACCAGGGAAGCCCTATGTATCTGTTTTTGTGACAGTACTATACTGTTTTGGTGGCTGTAGCTTTGTAGTATAGTTTGAAATCAGAGAACACAATACCTCCAGCTTTGTTCTTCCTTCCCAAGATTGCTTTGCCTATTTGGGGTCTTTTGTGTTTCCATACAAATTTTAGAATTATTTATTCTAGTTCTGTGAAATATGCCTTTAGAATTTTGATAGGGGTTGCATTGAATCTGTAGATAACCTTGGGTAGTATGGTCATTTTAACAATATTCTTCTGATCCCCGATCCCCAAGCACAATATATCTTTCCATTTATTTGTGTTGTCTTCCATTTCTTTCCTCAGTGTCCTATAGTTTTCAGAGCATGGGTCTTTCACCTCCTTAGTTATTTACTGCTAGTTTTTTTCTTTTTGATGCAATTGTTTTCTTAACAGCTCTTTCTGATAGCTTGTTAGTGTATAGAAATGCAACAGATTTCTGTGTATTGATTTTGTATCTGCATCTTTACTGAATTCATTTTTTCATTCTAACAGTTTTTGGTAGTGTCTTTAGTATTTTCTATATATAGTATCATGTCATCTGTAAAAAGTGACAGATTACTTCTTCCTTTCCAATTTGGATTCTTTCATTTCTTTTTCTTGTCTGATTGCTGTGGTGAGGACTTCCAATGCTATGTTGAGTAAAAGTGGCAGGAGTGGGCATCTTTATCTTGTTTCTAATCTTAGGGGAAATGCTTTCAGCTTTTTACTGTTGAGTATGATGTTGGCTACAAGTTTGTCTTATATGGCCTTTATTACCTTGTGGTATGTTCCCTCTATACCCACTTTGTTGAGAGTTTTTATCTTGAATTGATGTGAATTTTGTCAAAAGCTTTTTTTGCATCTATTCAGGTAATCATATGATTTTTATTCTTCAGTTTGTTAATTGACTGAGTTCTGGATATTGATCAATCCTTGCATTTCTGGGATAAATTCCACTTGATCCTGGTGTATGATCTTTTAATGTATTGTTGAGTTCAGTTTGAAATATTTTGTTGAGGATTTTTGCATCTATGTTCATCAGGGATATTGGCCTGTAATTTTCTCTTTTTGTGGTGTTTTTGTCTGGTTTTGCTATCAAGGTGATGCTGGCCTCATAGAATATTTAGAGGAGTTCCTTCCTCTTCAACTTTTGGAATAGTTTTAGTAGGAGAGGTGTTAACTCTTCTTTAAATGTTTGGTAGAATTCACCTGTGAAACCATCTGGTCCTGGACTTTTCATTTTTTGGGAGTTTTTAAATTACCGATTCAATTTCATTACTGATAATGGGTCTGTTCATATTTTCTGTTTCTTTCTGATTCAACTTAAAATCTTGTACACTTCTAGGAATTTGTCCATTTCTTCTAGGTTATTAATTTTATTGACATATAATTGTTCATAGTAATCTCTTATGATGCTTTGTATTTCTGTGGTGTCAGTTGTAATTCCTCCTCTTTCATTTCTGATTTTATTTATTTTGGGCTCTCTCTTTTTCCTTGATGAATCTACCTAAAGGTTTATCAATTTTGTTAATCTTTTCAAAAACCAGCTCTTAGTCTCATTCATCTTTTCTGTTGTTTTTTAGTCTTTATTTCATTTATGTCCGCTCTGATGCTTACTATTTCTTTACTTCTACTAACTTTGGGTGTTGTTTGTTCTTCTTTTTCTAGTTCCTTTACATGTAAGGTTAGATTGTTTATTTGAGCTGTTTCTTGTGCCTGAGGTAGGCTTGTATTGCTATAAACTTTCCTCTTAGAACTGCTTTGCTGTATCCCATAGATTTTGTATCATTGTGTTTCCATTTTCATTTGTCTTCACTTATTTTCTTAATGTTCTCTTTGGTTTCTTCAATGGCGCATTGGTTGTTTGGTAGTATGTTGTTTAGACTCCATGCATTTGTGTTTTATGAAGTTTTTTTCTCGTAGTTGATTTCTAGTCTCATAGCATTGTGTTCAAAAAAGAGTCTTGATAGGATTTCACTTTTCTTATACTTATTGAGGTTTGTTTTGTGACCTAGCATGTAACCTATCCTGGAGAATGTTCCCCGTGCACTTAAAAAGAATGTGTATTCTGCTGTTTTTGGATGAAATGTTCTGTAAGTATCTATTAAGTTCATCTAGTCTAATGTGTCATTTAAGGCCATTGTTTCCTTATTGATTTTCTATCTGATGATCTGTCCTTTGATGTAAGTGGAATGCTAAAGTACACTACTGTTATTGTATTACTGTTTCTCCCTTTATGTATGTTTATTTGCTTTATATATTTAAGTGCTCCAGTTTTGGGTGCATATGTATTTACAACTGTTACATCTTCTTGTGGGATCAATCCCTTTATCAGTATGTAATGACCTTCTTTGTCTCCTGTTTTGGTGTTTGTTTTAACGTCTATTTTGTCTTTATTTTGATATAAATATTTATATTTATAATTATTTTAAGTTGACAATCTCTTAAGTTGAATGCATTCTAATCACCCTACATTTTTACTCTTTCCCATGTTAATTTTTCTTGACATCATAATTTACGTCTTTCTACTTTATGTATTCCTTAACTACTTAGTGTGAATATAGACGATTTTACTACTTTTGTCTTTTGAACTTCCTACTAACTTTATACCCAGTGAGATTTTTCCTTTCATAATTTTATATTTCCATTTATGGTCATTTCTTTTCTGCTTAGAGAAGTCCCTTTAACATCTCTTGTAAAGCAGGTCTAGTAGTGCTGAAGTCTTTTAGCTTTTGCTTGTCTGTAAAATTATTTGTTTCTTCTTCAATTTTGAATGATAACTTTGCCATATAGAGTATTCTTGATTGTAGGTTTTTCCATTTAATCACTTTGAATATTTTGTGCCACTCCCTTCTGGCCTGCAAAGTTTCTGCTGAAAAGTCAGCTGAAAGTCTTATGGCATTTCCCTTGCACATAACTAGTTGCCTTTTTCATTCTGCTTTTAAGATTTTCTTTTTAATCTTTATTTATTTATTTTTCCATTTTAACTATAGGGTATCTTGGTGTGGACCTCTTTGGGTTAACCTTGTTTGTAACTCCCTGTGTTTCCTGGACCTGGTTATCTGTTTCTTTTTCCAATTTAGAAAAGTTTTCAGCTATTATTTTTTCAAATAATGATCTTGGCAAAGTTGCCTTGTGTAGAAATGTGCTATGGGGCCCAGCAGCAGACTTCCCTCTGGTCACCATAGCTGTATGCTCTAGGGGTGCCCCCTATGTGGACTACAGGCACCCTTCTGTTTTAGTGGGGCTGAGTACTGTGGGCATGCTGGTAGGCGGGGCTGGTCCCTGGCCCAGTTGGCTGTGAGGCCGTACCTTGTGTGGTGCTCTTGGGCCCACTGGAGGGCAGAGTAGTCTTCCCACATGGCTAGCTGCACAGCCTAGGTTGGGCACAGGGCTGCTGCTCACCCACTGGAGGTCAGGCCAGGTCTCTGCACAGCTGTCTGTGCAGCCCAGGGAAGTGTGGAGCTGGTGCAGGCCTACTGGTGGATGAGGCTGGGTCCCTGACACTAATAGGCTAAAGGGAATACTATTCCAAAATGGTGCTTACCAACACCTATGTTATCATTGTAGAACGAACTTCCCAAAATGGCTGCTACCAGCATCTCAGTTCCTAGGGGGAGTCCCTAGTTGCCTCCTGCTTCTCCAGGAAGCTCTTCAAGATCAGCAAGTGGGTCTAACCCAGGCTTCTTTCAAGCTACTGCCTCTGCACTGAAACTCAGAGCATATGAGATTTTGTGTGTGTCCTTTAAGGGTGGAGTCTCTGCTTCCTATAACACTCTGGCTCTTCCAGACATGAACCCTGCTTGTTTTCAAAGCTGGGCATTCTTTTGGCTCATCTTCCCAGTGCAGTGCAGTACCCCTGGGCTGGGGAGCCTAGTGTGGAGCTTGGACCCCTCGCTCCTTGGGGAGTACCTTGGCTATTGTAATATTCCTCCCATTTGTGCGTCATCACCCCAGGGGTGTGTGTTCTGACCAGACTGCATCTCCAGCTCTCCTACCTATCTCGTGGTTCCTTCTTTATATCTTTAGTCATGGAAAATTTTTTCTGCTAGTCTTTGGGTTGTTCTCATAGATAGTTGCTCCGTAAGTAATTGCAATTTTGGTGTGTCTGTGACAGGAGGTGGGTTCAGGGTCTTCATACTCTGCCATCTTGGTCACCTCCGAGATTACTGGGTTTTACGGTAAATGTATATTTAACATTACGAGAACTTCCAGACTCTTTTCCTTAGAGACCGTGCTATGTTACATTCCCACCAGAAATGAGTTCTGGTTGTTCCAACTCCTTGCCAGCATTTGACGTTGTGAATTTATGTGTGTGTGTGTGTGTGTGTGTGTGTGCTTTTGTTTGTTTGTTTTCCCTATTCTAATGGGCAGGTTGTGGTATTTCATTAAGTTTGAATGTCTAAGAATTTTGAGTATCTTTTTATGTACTAATTTGCTATTCATTTGTCTTGTTTGGTAAAGTGTTCATTCAAATTTTTTACCCAATTTTTATTGGTTGCTCTGTTTTGTGTTTTGTTTTCTGTATTTTAAGAGTGTGTTATATAGTCTCAGTACTAATCATTGTCATACATTTTGCAAGTATTTTCTTGTAGTCTGGGTTTTTCTTTTCATTTCTTTTGAAGAGCAGAAAGTTTTATTTTGGTAAAGTCCTTTATTACATTTTATGATTAGTGTTTTTTATATCCTTTCAAAGAAATTTTACCTAAACAGCTCAATATTTTTTCTTATTTTTTTTTACGACAAACTTTATAGCTTAAGTTTTACATTTATGTTTCTCATCCATTTTTTAGCATATAGTAGGAGATATGAGTCATGAGCAGAATTTTGAAGGACAAAACATGTTCTGTTTAATATTTGGATCTTATATATTTCTTGTATAAAATAATAAGAATAGTAACACCTTTCACATTAAAACTCTGTGAAAGCAACTTGAAATTAATTAACTTGGATGCATTGGTGATTCATTGGGATTTTTTTGCATATTGGTTTGGAATGTTTCTTTTAACATATATAAAAGACAATGCCATTTCTTTATAGGTTTAGCAGAGTCCTAACCAGCTTATGTAGACTTCCAGAATAATTTCTTTAGTTGCCTTTAAATTGATTTTGACTCTAAACTAATTTTACTCTGCTCTGGAAGTTTTAAAAATACAGTTCTAAGTAAAGGATATTTGAGCTAATTCTACCACTGACACCATAATTGGTGCTTAAGCAGGACATTAAACTCTGTTTAAATTTTTTGACAAGCAAAGTAGAGATGTTGAAAGGAAGAAGTGAAACATTGTATACAAAAACATCTTAAAGAGTATAAAATGCTCTAATGATAATGGTGATGATGATGGTGAAGATGATAATCTTGTTTAAACTCCAACTACTCTAAGTCATTCTAAGCATGTCTGCTGGAATAATCTTCCAGGCTGAAGCTTTAAACCATTCCATAATTCACTGCCTTCTAATAAGTATCCAGTTCTCAACAGATGTCCACAGACTATAGCCATCTGCTTTCTTTTCTGTTCTACCCTATTATAGCTTGCTGTATTCATACCTAAATACTTCTTTCTTTTCCTTATTCTTTTTTTTTTTTTTTTTTTTTTGCAGTACGCGGGCCTCTCACTGCTGTGGCCTCTCCCGCCGCGGAGCACAGGCTCCAGACGCGCAGGCTCAGCGGCCATGGCTCACGGGCCCAGCCGCTCCGCGGCATGTGGGATCTTCCCTCACCAGGGCACGAACCCGTGTCCCCTGCATCGGCAGGCAGACTCTCAACCACTGAGCCACCAGGGAAGCCCTCCTTATTCTTTTCATTGCTGGTATGCTCAGGCAATTGTCACTCCTTAATTATACTGTGAGCTTCCTGAGGCAGTCAAAATGTAAGAATATGTGAAATAGAAGTAGTAGAGCTTTGAAAATTTCTTATGGTGGTCTAGAGAGTGAAGGTTTTACTACAACTGAGGAAGTTGAGAATTTTGATTGTTGTAAGGACTGGTAATGATTTTTTTGGAGGATTTACTGATACTTTCAACCTTTTGACTGCTTTATAATTTTTGTGTCTATTTGTTTCCACATCTATACATATGGGTTAATTATTGTGTTTTAGAAATGCCTTGATAGCCTTTGGTAAAGAGGCTATATATGTGCAGAGTATTGTTGTCTATCTGTTGTTTGCGTCTTAGAATTTTGAACGGCTTGAGAAAATATGTCTTTTCAAGGCATTTTATCCTAAGCTAATTTTGCTTCTCTATACCCTGATTCATATTGGAAAAAAAATCTTAATTTTCAGCAATGGCTCTTTGAATATAACATAGACTGAAAAAAAATAGAACAATAGTTTATCAGAAAGTATTATATTCCCAGTTGAGAAACGATTTGTAACAGGACACATAAATATTTCAATCACCTAAAATACCACATTGAAAACTGCGTGTGAGGTTGATGCCTATTGAAAGAATCTAGCAAGTCCTTTGTGTGAGAGTCATCATTTCCTCCACATATTTTAAGATACTGTCCACAGAAACTTGCGTCTGTTGCTTACAAAGTTCCAATGGGTATAGATTTTATGTCAAATGAAAGTAGCATTGATGTTGCCAGGGTGTAATAGAATTACGTTCTGTTAGCAAGAAAAGCAAGGTAAAAGAAATTAACTGCTTTGTTTTCTAAATCATTCTCAGATTTTATTTTATACATTTTTTCTTTTTTATCTTGTAACTTCTTCTGTTCTCTTTGTTCTTTAGTCTTAAGTTTTTCATTCTTTCTCACCATTGTTTTATTTCCTTTTTCATCAATAAAGCATAAACACTTCCTATGCTTGAATCCTAAGCTGCTTAATAAGTTCTTGCCAAGTACTTTGAGAGCAGATGTTTTCTTCATTGTTTATAAAAGAATGAAACTATAAATTTTTCAGAACATATTGAGGTATTTTTATAAAATTAAATACAATCTATATTGATAATCTCTACATTGAACTGCTGAGAGAGAGAGAGAGAGAGAGAGAGAGAGCCATCAAAGCCAATCTTAATCAGTTGCTATTGCAGTTTTAAGATTCACAGCTTGATCTCACTTGTTGTATTCTTATCTTTTTCCAAAGACTCCACAATTCTTTTTAATTTTTTTCGAGGAAAAGGCCTTGATACTGCTCTTTTTTCATCTAAAATTCAAACAGGACTTACATTTTTTGGAATGTCACCCTATCTGAATGTAGAAATTCTTGGGATGTTGTCACGAAAAGGGAGAGCTGGATAACCATTTCTCATATGCAGAAGAGCAAGGGGAAGAAAATACCCCTTATTTTGCATTTTTTGCAGAAATGCAAAATTTAACTAGAAAGGAGAGTCATACACTGTTATGGATGTTGCTCCATTTAATTAAAAGCTAAGAAAGTGGAGTACTTATTTTATACTAGAAACTAGTAATTTTAAAATACTTTAACCACCTTGGGTCAACTTGACAATAATGGAAGAATGATAAAGGAAGCTCTATAATTTCTGTCTCTGTAGATCTATTTAATTTTTTTAATTCACTCTTCAAATGTACTTCCAGTAAAATATGGCTTAACATGCCAGAAGTAAAGTTGAGCCTTTAATGGGCTTATATTATTCATTACATTATTGTTACTGAGCATTTACTAAGAGACTGGTGATATGTTAGACTTTAAAGAGATGGAGATACAAAGTCCCCTTGCCTTTAAAGAGCTCATAGTCTATACTGGGAGAGTCAGGCAAACCAATGATCCCTACACAGTGAAATAATTATTATAAAATAATATCCCCATAAACCATAGCATGATGAATTCTATCCTTGTATGATTAAGTTGGAGATGTGATACAATGTCTAGTTCACAGGTGGAAATAGCTCTCTGTAGTTCCAGTGATGGCCTGGGTCATCTATAAAGGTTTGGAATTCATCAGATTAAGGCTAAAGCTATAGGAAAGAAAGGAATTGTCTAGAGAGAATGAATACAATAAGATTAAAGGAAGACTGAAAATATCAGTCTTCTTGGGAAATTACAAAAATAATGGAAATGTAGCAACAAAGATGAAGAAACAAATTGGGTAGTAATGATCAGAAAGAGAGGGAGAACTATTAGACATGAATATCACTGAAAAGGAGAGAAGAGACATGGAAAAAGGGCAGTGCATAGGAGAAATAATCAATAAAGTTAGTGATGCATAAGTCAATGAGGATATACTCTGAAAGGTGACCAATGGATTTATCATTTGGAAAGGTATATGTAGCCTTAAAATGAGAAAATTTTAATATAACAAGGACTGAAAAGTGATACAGAGAATAAAAAAGCACAGCCATGGGAAAATCACCTGCATTGAAGATATAAACAAAGGTTGATAAAGCATTATTACAAAGACAGTGGAGAAGTAGGCCAAAGAGGCATTAAGAATTATCACAGAAAGTAAGAAAAGGGGGGGAGGGTGGTTAAAAGAAGGAGGTGGTTGACTATACTAGTGCTATTAATAAAGTAGAACTATCCTGAAAATAATTCCATGGATTTGGCAATTGGGTAGATTATAAAAAATATATATACAGTATATTTTAATTATATACTGATTTGTGTAATTATTTGACTAATGTTTATTTTCTCCATCAGATGGTAAGGTGCAAGTTCATATATATTTTTTAAATTATTTATTTATTTATTTATTTATGGCTGTGTTGGGTCTTCATTTCTGCGCAAGGGCTTTCTCTAGCTGTGGCAAGTGGGGGCCACTCTTCATCGCGGTGCGCGGGCCTCTCTTGTTGCGGAGCACAGGCTCCAGACGCGCAGGCTCAGTAATTGTGGATCACGGGCCTAGTTGCTCTGTGGCATGTGGGATCTTCCCAGATCAGGGCTCGAACCCGTGTCCCTTGCTTTGGCAGGCAGATTCTCAACCACTGCACCACCAGGGAAGCCCGCAAGTTCATATTTTTAGGAGGGCATGGTACAAGTTCATTTTTGTAGGGTTTATGGAAGGAGATAAGATAGGAGAGACTTGGTCCAAATGATAGGCAAGAGGGAAATAATTCAGTAGAAAGGAAGAGATTGAAGATAGAGAAAAGGAATGACTCATAGACCAATGCCTTGAAGTCAGAGTGGAAGGTGGGGTTGAGAACACTGGCGGGATTAAGCTGGGACATGAAGAGGGACCTTCTTGTATTTATGTTACTATTTTAAATATCATTCTTAAGTTTATTTCAGCTTTAAATATCTTTTTGTCAGTAAGCTGAATCTTAAACATCAGATTATTGACTGATTGTAAAACTGGAAAATCAGATTCATCGGGTGAAAATATACTTCTGCACATTTAAAAAATAATTTTAGATCCTTTTCCCTAGTTTAAAGTTTGAATATTTTCTAAGCTTGTTACCTTTTTTGTTTTTTGTTTTTGTTTTTCTTCGGAGCCAAGTCATTTCAACATCTTCAAAAACAAGTACGTACCATTACACTGAAATTTAACTCTTCATGTCAGTGGGATAAATTTAAAGTTTGGAATATCAGTCTTTAAGGCATTTAAAAATGTCATTCCTGGGCTTCCCTGGTGGCGCAGTGGTTGAGAGTCCGCCTGCCTATGCAGGGGATGCGGGTTCATGCCCCGGTCCGGGAAGATCCCACGTGCCACGGAGCGGCTCGGCCCGTGAGCCATGGCCGCTGAGCCTGCGCGTCCGGAGCCTGTGCTCCTCAACGGGAGAGGCTGCAACAGTGAGAGGCCCGCGTAATGCAAAAAGAAAAAAAAAAAAATGTCATTCCTGTCTACCTCACTTATTCTACAACTGAAGAAACATGTACCAGGAATGTGATATTTATTGTGACATACAGCCATTCAGACAAAACCCCAGCTTCTTATTTAGCAAGGAATATGATGAAATTATCAATAATATGAAGTAATTCATTGTATTTTAGCCTATACTATTCATTATGTAATTCTTTGAATTCCCTATTATTTCATAATTAATTCTTCAAAACATTTGGAAACACCTGATAGAGTTCTTGGTGGTAGATGATCTATAATGTTTTCACTTCAGGTTTATGTGGTGAAAGCTCTACTATTGAAGAGACATATTAGGTATGATAGAGATAGTACAGATCAGAGTATTTGTGACTCTTAAACGTTTGGGTGGGAAAAGATAGTGAATATGTAGTCTAAGTTCTTCCAGTATTCTTTTTTATAGCTGACAGTCATATATATGCCTCCAGTAATGATCTCATTAAAAAACAACTTAATTTGATACACAGAATTCCTCAGCACAGTTACAAACAGGCTCTCTTGGGTAATCAATTTCCTGGTGAAATAATTACAGTAACAGCTTAACAGTTTTTGTTTTTGTTTTTTTTTTTAATTTTTTTAATTAGTTTCTGCTTTATGACAAAGTGAATCAGTCATACATATACATCTGTTCCCACATCCCTTCCCTCATGCATCTCCCTCCCTCCCACCCTCCCCATCCCACCCCTCCAGGCGGTCACAAAGCACCGAGCTGATCTCCCTGTGCTCTGCGGCTGCTTCCCACTATCTATCTACCTCACGTTTGGTAGTGTATACATGTCCATGCCTCTCTTTCGCTTTGTCACAGCTTACACTTCCCCCTCCCCATATCCTCAAGTCCATTCTCAAGTAGGTCTGTGTCTTTATTCCCGTTTTACCCCTAGGTTCTTCATGACATTTTTTTTTTAATTCCATATATATGTGTTAGCATACGGTATTTGTCTTTCTCTTTCTGACTTACTTCACTCTGTATGACAGACTCTAGGTCTATCCACCTCATTACAAATAGCTCAGTTTCGTTTCTCTTTATGGCTGAGTAATATTCCACTGTATATATGTGCCACATCTTCTTTATCCATTCCTCCGATGATGGACACTTAGGTTGTTTCCAGCTCTGGGCTATTGTGAATAGAGCTGCAATGAACATTTTGGTACATGTCTCTTTTTGAATTATGGTTTTCTCAGGGTATATGCCTAGTAGTGAGATTGCTGGGTCATATGGTAGTTCTATTTGTAGTATTTTAAGGAACCTCCATACTGTTCTCCATAGTGGCTGTACCAATTCACATTCCCACCAGCAGTGCAAGAGGGTTCCCTTTTCTCCACACCCTCTCCAGCATTTATTGTTTCTAGATTTCTTGATGATGGCCATTCTGACCGGTGTGAGATGATATCTCATTGTAGTTTTGATTTGCATTTCTCTAATGATTAATGATGTTGAGCATTCTTTCATGTGTTTGTTGGCAGTCTGTATATCTTCTTTGGAGAAATGCCTATTTAAGTCTTCTGCCCATTTTTGGATTGGGTTGTTTGTTTTTTTGCTATTGAGCTGCATGAGCTGTTTATAAATTTTGGAGATTAATCCTTTGTCAGTTGCTTCATTTGCAAATATTTTCTCCCATTCTGAGGGTTGTCTTTTCGTCTTGTTTATGGTTTCCTTTGCTGTGCAAAAGCTTTGAAGTTTCATTAGGTCCCATTTGTTTATCTTTGTTTTTATTTCCATTTCTATAGGAGGTGGGTCCAAAAGGATCTTGCTGTGATTTATGTCATAGAGTGTTCTGCCTATGTTTTCCTCTAAGAGTTTGATAGTTTCTGGCCTTACATTTAGGTCTTTAATCCATTTTGAGTTTATTTTTGTGTATGGTGTTAGGGAATGATCTAATCTCATACTTTTACATGTCCCTGTCCAGTTTTCCCAGCACCACTTATTGAAGAGGCTGTCCTTTCTCCACTGTACATTCCTGCCTCCTTTATCAAAGATAAGTTGACCATATGTGCGTGGGTTTATCTCTGGGCTTTCTATCCTGTTCCATTGATCTATCTTTCTGTTTTTATGCCAGTACCACACTGTCTTGATTACTGTAGCTTTGTAGCATAGTCTGAAGTCAGGGAGCCTGATTCCTCCAGCTCCGTTTTTCGTTCTCAAGATTGCTTTGGCTATTCGGGGTCTTTTGTTTTTGCAAACAAATTTTGAAATTTTTTGTTCTAGTTCTGTGAAAAATGCCAGTGGTAGTTTGATAGGGATTGCATTGAATCTGTAGATTGCTTTGGGTAGTAGAGTCATTTTCACAATATTGATTCTTCCAATCCGGGAGCATGGTATATCTCTCCATCTATTTGTATCATCTTTAATTTCTTTCATCAGTGTCTTATAATTTTCTGCATACAGGTCTTTTGTCTCCTTAGGTAGGTTTATTCCTAGATGTTTTATTCTTTTTGTTGCAATGGTAAATGGGAGTGTTTTCTTGATTTCATTTTCAGATTTTTCATCATTAGTGTACAGGAATGCCAGGGATTTCTGTGCATTAATTTTGTATCCTGCAACTTTACCAAATTCATTGATTAGCTCTAGTAGTTTTCTGGTAGCATCTTTAGGATTCTCTATGTATAGTATCATGTCATCTGCAAAGAGTGACAGCTTTACTTCTTCTTTTCCAATTTGTATTCCTTTTATTTCCTTTTCTTCTCTGATTGCTGTTGCTAAACCTTCCAAAACTATGTTGAATAAGAGTGGTGAGAGTGGGCAACCTTGTCTTGTTCCTGATCTCAGTGGAAATGGTTTCAGTTTTTCACCATTGAGGACGATGCTGGCTGTGGGTTTGTCATATATGGCCTTTATTATGTTGAGTAAATTTCCCTCTATGCCTACTTTCTACAGGGTTTTTATCATAAATGGGTGTTGAATTTTGTCGAAAGCTTTCTCTGCATCTATTGAGATGATCATATGGTTTTTCTCCTTCAACTTGTTAATATGGTGTATCACATTGATTGATTTGCGTATATTGAAGAATCCTTGTATTCCTGGAATGAACCCCACTTGATCATGGTGTATGATCCTTTTAATGTGCTGTTGGATTCTGTTTGCTAGTATTTTGTTGAGGATTTTTGCATCTATGTTCATCAGTGATATTGGCCTGTAGTTTTCTTTCTTTGTGACATCCTTGCCTGGTTTTGGTATCAAGGTGATGGTGGCCTCGTAGAATGAGTTTGGGAGTGTTCCTTCCTCTGATATTGTTTGGAAGAGTTTGAGAAGGATGGGTGTTAGCTCTTCTCTAAATGTTTGATAGAATTCGCCTGTGAAGCCCTCTGGTCCTGGGCTTTTGTTTGTTGGAAGATTTTTAATCACAGTTTCAATTTCAGTGCTTGTTATTGGTCTATTCATATTTTCTATTTCTTCCTGATTCAGTCTTGGCAGGTTGTGCATTTCTAAGAATTTGTCCATTTCTTCTAGGTTGTCCAATTTATTGGCATAGAGTTGCTTGTAGTAATCTCTCATGATCTTTTGTATTTCTGCAGTGTCAGTTGTTACTTCTCCTTTTTCATTTCTAATTCTATTGATTTGAGTCTTCTCCCTTCTTTTCTTGATGAGTCTGGCTAATGGTTTGTCAATTTTGTTTATCTTCTTAAAGAACCAGCTTTTAGTTTGGTTGATCTTTGCTATCGTTTCCTTCATTTCTTTTTCATTTATTTCTGATCTGATCTTTATGATTTCTTTCCTTCTGCTAGCTTTGGGGGTTTTTTGTTCTTCTTTCTCTAATTGCTTTAGGTGCAGGGTCAGGTTGTTTACTCGAGATGTTTCCTGTTTCTTAAGGTGGGGTTGTATTGCTATAAACTTCCCCCTTAGAACTGCTTTTGCTGCGTCCCATAGGTTTTGGGTCGTCGTGTCTCCATTGTCATTTGTTTCTAGGTATTTTTTAATTTCCTCTTTGATTTCTTCAGTGATCACTTCGTTATTGAGTAGTGTATTGTTTAGCCTCCATGTGTTTGTATTTTTTACAGATCTTTTCCTGTAATTGATGTCTAGTCTCATAGCATTGTGGTCGGAAAAGATACTTGATACAATTTCAATTTTCTTAAATTTACCAAGGCTTGATTTGTGACCCAAGATATGATCTATCCTGGAGAATATTCCATGAGCACTTGAGAAAAATGTGTATTCTGTTGTTTTTGGATGGAATGTCCTATAAATATCAACTAAGTCCATCTTGTTTAATGTATCATTTAAAGCTTGTGTTTCCTTATTTATTTTCATTTTGGATGATCTGTCCATTGGTGAATGTGGGGTGTTAAAGTCTCCTACTATGATTGTGTTACTGTCGATATCCCCTTTTATGGCTGTTAGTATTTGCCTTATGTATTGAGGTGCTCCTATGTTGGGTGCATAAATATTTACAATTGTTATATCTTCTTCTTGGATCAATCCCTTTATCGTTATGTAGTGTCCTTCTTTGTCTCTTCTAATAGTCTTTATTTTAAAGTCTATTTTGTCTGATATAAGAATTGCTACTCCAGCTTTCTTTTGATTTCCATTTGCATGGAATATCTTTTTCCATCCCCTTACTTTCAATCTGTATGTGTCTCTAGGTCTGAAGTGGGTCTCTTGTAGACAGCATATATATGGGTCTTGTTTTTGTATCCATTCAGCCAATCTGTGTCTTTTGGTGGGAGCATTTAGTCCATTTACATTTAAGGTAATTATTGATATGTATGTTCCTATTCCCATTTCCTTAATGGCTTTGGGTTCGTTATTGTAGGTATATTCCTTCTGCTGTGTTTCTTGCCTAGAGAAGTTCCTTTAGCATTTGTTGTAAAGCTGGTTTGGTGGTGCTGAACTCTCTCAGCTTTTGCTTATCTGTAAAGGTTTTAATTTCTCCATCAAATCTGAATGAGATCCTTGCTGGGTAGAGTAATCTTGGTTGCAGGTTTTTCTCCTTCATCACTTTAATTATGTCCTGCCACTCTCTTCTGGCTTGTAGAATTTCTGCTGAGAGATCAGCTGTTAACCTGATGGGGATTCCCTTGTGTGTTATTTGTTGTTTTTCCCTTGCTGCTTTTAATATGATTTCTTTGTGTTTAATTTTTGACAGTTTGATTAATATGTGTCTTGGCGTATTTCTCCTTGGATTTATTCTGTATGGGACTCTCTGTGCCTCCTGGACTTGATTAACTATTTCCTTTCCCATATTAGGGAAGTTTTCAACTATAATCTCTTCAAATATTTTCTCAGTCCCTTTCTTTTTCTCTTCTTCTTCTGGAACCCCTATAATTCAAATGTTGGTGCGTTTAATGTTGTCCCAGAGGTCTCTGAGACTGTCCTCTGTTCTTTTCATTCTTTTTTCTTTATTTTGCTCTGCATCAGTTATTTCCACTATTTTATCTTCCACCTCACTTATCCGTTCTTCTGCCTCAGTTATTCTGCTATTGATCCCATGTAGAGTATTTTTCATTTCATTTATTGTGTTTTTAATCAATGCTTGATTCATCTTTAGTTCTTCTAGGTCCTTGTTAACTGTTTCTTGCATATTGTCTATTCTATTTCCAAGATTTTGGATCTTGGAAATAGAATCTTGGATCAGCTTTACTATCATTATTCTGAATTCTTTTTCAGGTAGACTGCCTATTACCTCTTCATTTGTTAGGTCTGGTAGGTTTTTATCTTGCTCCTTCACCTGCTGTGTGTTTTTCTGCCTTCTCATTTTGCTTATGTTACTGTGTTTGGGGTCTCCTTTTTGCAGGCTGCAGGTTCGTAGTTCCCGTTGTTTTTGGTGTCTGTCCCCCGTGGCTAAGGTTGTTTCAGTAGGTTGTGTAGGCTTCCTGGTGGGGGGGACTAATGCCTGTGTTCTGGTGGTTGAGGCTCGATCTTGTCTTTCTGGTGGACAGGTCCACGTCTGGTGGTGTGTTTTGGGGTGCCTGTGGCCTTATTATGTTTTTAGGTAGCCTCTCTGCTAATGGGTGGGGTTGTGTTCCTGCCTTGCTAGTTGCTTGGCATAGGGTGACCAGCACTGTAGCTTGCTGGTCGTTGACTGAAGCTGGGTGCTGGTGTTGAGATGGAGATCTCTGGGAGATTTTCGCTGCTTGATATTATGTGGAGCTGGGAGGTCTCTTGTGGACCCGTGTCCTGAAGTTGGCTCTCCCACTTCAGAGGCACAGCACTGACTCCTGGCTGCAGCACCAAGAGCCTTTCATCCACCCGGCTCAGAATAACAGGGAGAAAAAGTAGAAAGAAAGAATTAGTAGAAGAAAGAGAGAGGGAAAGAAATGAAAAAGGGAAGAAAGGAAGGAAGGAAGAAAGAAAGAAAGGAGGGAGGGAGGGAGGAAGGATGGAAAGAAAGAAAGGAGGGAGGGAGGGAGGAATGAAAGCAAAAGGTAGAGTGAATGGAAGAAGGCCGGGAGGGAGGAAGGAAAGAAAGAAAGAAAGACAGGAGGGAGGGAGGGAGGAAGGAAAGAAAAAAAGTGGAAAGAAGAAGGGTGGGAGGGAGGGAGGGAGGAAAGAAAAAGAAGGAAAGGAGGAGCGGAGGGAGGGAGGGAGGAAGGGAAGGTAGGATAAAAAGTAAGAGCAGGTAAAGTAAAATAGAATAAAGTATGAAATATAGTAGCGTTATTAAAATTAAAAAGTAATTATTGAAAAAAAAAACGGACAGATAGAACCCTGGGACATATGGTGGAAGCAAAGCTATACAGAGAGAATCTTACACAGAAGATTACACATACACACTCACAAAAAGAGAGCAGGGGGAAAAATCAAAAATCTTGCTCTCCAAGTCCACCTCCTCAATTTGGGATACTTCGTTGTAAAAAGAGGAAAAGGGCGAGAAGTCTGAAATCTAGCTCTCTAAGTCCACCTCCTTAATTTGGGATAATTCGTTGTAAAAAGAGGAAAAGGGGGGAAAGTCTTAAATCTTGTCCTCAAAGTCCACTTCCTCAATTTGGGATGATTCGCTGTCCATTTATGCACTCCACAGACGCAGGGCACATCAAATGGGCCGTGGAGCTTTAATCCGCTGCCTCCGAGGCTGCACAGAGAGATTTCCCTGTCTCTGCTCTCACAGCTCCCGGGTCTCAGCCTTGGACCTGGCCCCGCCTCTGCGCGTAGGTCGCTGGAGGGCGTCAGTTCTTCGCTCAGACAGGACGGGTTTAAAGGAGCCGCTGATTCGGGGGCTCTGGCTCACTCAGGCAGAGGGGAGGGAGGGGCGCGCAGTGTGGGGCGGGCCTGCGGTGGCAGAGGCCGGCGTGACGTTGCAGCAGCCCGAGGCGCTCCGTGCGCTTTCCCGGGAAAGCCGTCCCTGGGTCTCGGGACCCCGGCAGTGGCGGGGTGCACAGGCCCCCCGGAAGGCGGGGCGGACAGTGACCCGCGCTCGCACACAGGCCCCGCGGCGGCGGCGGCAGCAGCAGCAGCAGCCCCAGCGTCCCACGCCCGTCTCCGAGGTCCGCGCCTGTCTCCGGCGCTTCCCCAAGCAGCCCTCTTAATGCCCTCTCCTCGTGCACCGGGAAACAAAAGGGAAAAAAGTCTCTTGCCTCTTCGGCAGCTCCAGACCCTTTCCCCGGACTCCCTCCGGGCTAGCCGTGGTGCACTAACCCCTTCAGGCTCTCTTCCTGCCACCAGTCCCAGTCCTCTCCCTGCGCTCCGACTGAAAGCCGATACCCGAGCCTCAGCTCCCAGCTCTGCCCGCCCCGGCGGCCAAGCAGACAAGCCGCTTGGGCTGGTGTGTGCCTGAGGGCACCGATCCTCTGTGCCGAAATCTCTCCGCTTTGCCCTCCACCGCCCTGTGGCTGTGCTCTCCTCCGCTACTCCGAAGCTTTCCCCCTCCGCCACCTGCAGTCTCCGCCCGCGAAGGGGCTTGTAGTGTGTGGAAACCTTTCCTCCTTCACGGCTCCCTCCCACTGGTGCAGGTCCCGTCCCTATCCTATTGTCTCTGTTTATTCTTTTTTTCTTTTGCCCTACCCAGGTATGTGGGGAGTTTCTTGCCTTTTGGGGGGTCTGAGGTCTTCTGTCAGCGTTCAGGAGGTGTTCTGTAGGAGTTGTTCCACGTGTAGATGAATTTCTGATGTATCTGTGGGGAGGAAGGTGATCTCCGCATCTTACTCTTCCGCCATCTTCCTCAGGGGGCTCCAGTTTTTTCTTATCATTTCTTTTAGAAGAAGTAAGCATGTTTTCTTGAAGTCATGTAAACAGCTGTGATTTAAATGGCAGTAATTCTCTTACATCTGTGAAGGCTGATTTTCGTGATCTTTGCTTTATCACAATTGAGTTAAACATTCAATTGTGATAAAGCAAAGGGGACCTAGTTACTATAAGCACAGGGGACCTAGTTACTATATTTAAGACAAAATGTATAATGGGTGTTATTCAGCTGAGTAAGATGTGGCACCTGCCCAGGAGGGGTTCACAGTCTAGTGAGAGAGGAGACAACTCATATGTGAACAACTCTTATATGAAGCTAACTGTAATTAAGGGCACTAGGAGGGCTATGGTGGAGGGTCTCCCTATGTTTCTCTCTTTGTCTGGACCACCTGCATCAAGCAGCCAGTGTCCCTGACCAGTCTGAGGTATGCAGTGTTTTCATTCTCTTGTATCCTATTTTTGTCTCTCAGTTGGAAATCACTAATCCTAGTCTCGAATCTTGACTTTACCCATTGCTTAGTGAGTGGCTTGGAAGGCTTCTCTTGTGTCTGTGTCCTGGCTCTGAGTAATATTGCCATAATGGCTTGTGAAAAAGGTACACAATTACTCATTTCACCAACGTGGTAGCCACCAAGAATCAGGAAAAAAAATTCCTCTAAAATTGCTGTGAGAAAGTATTGCTAATTATTTTCTCCCAACTATGTACTCCTTGAAAAAAAATGTAGATTATCAAGTCATAGGGTGAATCTTCTGTAAGTTACATGAAGAATAAGTCTGCAAAGGGTGTTCATCCACTGCTGGCTTCTGCTCCTTTGTGCTTACCATCTCTGTCTTTAACCTCTAGTCCTAGGCTGAATGGAAGGTTGCCAAAGACCCATTATGGCAGTACTCTCAGGTATAGAAGACTGAGAAGAGCTCACTTTTAGAAAATGTCTTTTTTCCTGTTACAGAGAAGAGTATTTGGCTTAGAAACATTTTTCTCTAGCATAAGTTACAAAATGCTCTACCTAAACATTGGAATATCTCTGTGCTAAAGTATTTATAGCATTTTAAGTTTCTTTTAAAATAATTGAGGCAATAGGAAGGAAAGGAGGAAATAATCCCGTAACCACTAGGATTAACATCGTTGCTATTATCGAAAAATAAAATTCAACTCTGAGCATTCTGGAAGTCAGGACATAAATTAAAGCAAGATAATGGAAAATAATACATGTATTAATTACCAAAGGGATACGTTACTTTCCTGGCCATATGCTAAAATCTTTTCTTGTGGAACGTTATATAAGAGACAATGGTCATTTGGAAATTATTGCAAATAAAAAAGCAGTTTTCACTTGGCAGTTTTTGGATAAAAGTTGAGGACGGCAAGTATAATAGAGTCAAAGTACTCTTAAAAGTTGAATGATCAGAACCCTGAAATAACAGTTTTTGCCACTTTCCTTTTCTATGACATACTCATTATTGGAAAACAAAACAATGCGAAATGCATTCATGCAACTCCCTTTCACTAACACATACATTCCTAAAAATACAGGAACTTTCAAAGTATGGTCTGTGTTCAGTAGAAAATTAACCTTTCTGAAGTTTCTAAATCAACTGATTTATTGAATAATTGCTATTATTAAGTATAAAGAAACTGAATAATATTAAAAATCCTCAATCACTGTAGCAAATGTTACAATGGTCCCCTCAGGATTCTTAAATACTCTTAGAACTTTAAGTCATATTACCAATTTTTAAAAATCTCCAGAAGAATCAAACCTCAGTTGCATACAGTATACATCTGCTCATTTACACACCCTAAACTGACTTTCTTTTTTCTGTCTCAATTTTCCATTCTCCCACCAGTAATTCTTGGAATCATCTCTCAGATGAAGTACTCACACTGAAATCCTAGTCTCAAGGGCTGCTTTTTAGAGAAGCTAATCTAATCTAATCATTAAATAAAGAATAAATTATATTTGTCAAAATAGTTCTATGGAAGGAAAGATACGTGAAATAATAAAATTTATATTGATTTTTCACAAAAAAACTCAAAAGGAATTTGGAGTATCCATTAACTGTTTTATTTATTATGAATGTCAATTTATCATATATGCCTCTTATTTTTTGATGTTTTCTTATGAATCTAGTTTCTTTATATTTTCTCTTCTTAGTTATCTCAACTCTGGTAAAACTGGTCTGCATTGCCATCACCATTTATTTATTTATTTATTTATTTATACTTTTTATGGTTAACATCTTTATTGGAGTATAATTGCTTTACAATGGTGTGTTAGTTTCTGCATTATAACAAAGTGAATCAGTTATACATATACATATGTTCCCATATCTCTTCCCTCTTGCATCTCCCTCCCACCCACCCTCCCTATCCCACCCCTCTAGGTGGTCACAAACCACTGAGCTGACCACCCTGTACAATGAGGCTGCTTCCCACTAGCTATCTATTTTACGTTTGGTAGTGTATATATGTCCATACCACTCTCTCACTTTGTCACAGCTTATGATTCCCCCTCCCCATATCCTCAAGTCCGTTCTCTAGTAGGTCTGTGTCTTTATTCCCGTCTTACCCCTAGGTTCTTCGTGACCTTTTTTTTTTTTCTTAGATTCCATATATATGTGTTAGCATATGGTATTTGTTTTTCTCTTTCTGACTTACTTCACTCTGTATGACAGACTCTAGGTCCATCCACCTCACTACAAATATCTGAATTTCGGTTTTTTTATGGCTGAGTAATATTCCATTGTATATATGTGCCACATCTTCTTTATCCATTCATCCGATGATAGACACTTAGGTTGCTTCCATGTCCTGGCTATTGTAAATAGAGCTGCAATGAACATTGTGGTACATGACTTTTTGAATTATGGATTTCTCAGGGTATATGCCCAGTAGTGGGATTGCTGGGTCGTATGGTAGTTCTATTTTTAGTTTTTTAAGGAACCTCCATACTGTTCTCCATAGTGGCTGTACCAATTCACATTCCCACCAACAGTGCAAGAGTGTTCCCTTTTCTCCACATCCACTCCAGCATTTATTGTTTGTAGATTTTTTGATGATGGCCATTCTGACCGGTGTGAGATGATATCTCATTGTAGTTTTGATTTGCATTTCTCTAATGATTAATGATGTTGAGAAATCTTTCATGTGTTTGTTGACAATCTGTATATCTTCTTTGGAGAAATGTCTATTTAGGTCTTCTGCCCATTTTTAGATTAGGTTGTTTGTTTTTTTGTTATTGAGCTGCATGAGCTGCTTGTAAAATTTGGAGATTAATCCTTTGTCAGTTGCTTCATTTGCAAATATTTTCTCCCATTCTGAGGGTTGTCTTTTGGTCTTGTTTATAGTTTCCTTTGCTGTACAAAAGCTTTTAAGTTTCATTAGGTCCCGTTTGTTTATTTTTGTTTTTATTTCCATTTCTCTTGGAGGTGGGTCAAAAAGGATCTTGCTGTGATTTATGTCATGGAGTGTTCTGCCTATGTTTTCCTCTCAGCGTTTGATAGTGGCTGGCCTTACATTTAGGTCTTTAATCTATTTTGAATTTATTTTTCTGTATGGTGTTAGGGAGTGTTCTAATTTCATACTTTTACATGTACCTGTCCAGTTTTCCCAGCAGCACTTATTGAACAGGCTGTCTTTTCTCCACTGTATATTCTTGCCTCCTTTATCAAAGATAAGGTGACCATATGTGTGTGGGTTTATCTCTGGGCTTTCTATCCTGTTCCATTGATCTATCTTTCTGTTTTTATGCCAGTACCATACTGTCTTGATTACTGTCGCTTTGTAGTATAGTCTGAAGTCAGGGAGCCTGATTCCTCCAGCTCCATTTTTCGTTCTCAAGATTGCTTTGGCTATTCGGGGTCTTTTGTGTTTCCACACAAATTATGAAATTTTTTGTTCTAGCTCTGTGAAAAATGCCAGTGGTAGTTTGATAGGGATTGAATTGAATCTATAGATTGCTTTGGGTAGTAGAGTCATTTTCACAATGTTGATTCTTCCAATCCAAGAACATGGTATATCTCTCCATCTATTTGTATCATCTTTAATTTCTTTCATCAGTGTCTTATAATTTTCTGCATACAGGTCTTTTGTCTCCTTAGGTAGGTTTATACGTATATATTTTATTCTTTTTGTTGCAGTGGTAAATGGCAGTGTTTTCTTAATTTCACTTTCAGATTTTTCATCATTAGTGTATAGGAATGCCAGAGATTTCTGTGCATTAATTTTGTATCCTGCAACTTTACCAAATTCATTGATTAGCTCTAGTAGTTTTCTGGTAGCATCTTTAGGATTCTCTATGTATAGTATCATGTCATCTGCAAACAATGACAGGTTTACTTCTTCTTTTCCAATTTGGATTCCTTTTATTTCTTTTTCTTCTCTGATTGCTGTGGCTTAAACTTCTAAAACTATGTTGAATAATAGTGGTGATAGTGTGCAACCTTGTCTTTTTCCTGATCTTAGTGGCAATGGTTTCAGTTTTTCACCATTGAGGATGATGTTGGCTGTGGGTTTGTCATATATGGCCTTTATTATGTTGAGGAAAGTTCCCTCTCTGCCTACTTTCTCTACAGGGTTTTTATCATAAATGCATGTTTAATTGTGTCAAAAGCTCTCTCTGCATCTATTAAGATGATTATATGGTTTTTCTCCTTCAGTTTGTAATATGGTGTATCACGTTGATTGATTTGCGTATATTGAAGAATCTTTGCATTCCTGGAATAAACCCCACTTGATCATGGTGTATGATCCTTTTAATGTGCTGTTGGATTCTGTTTGCTAGTATTTTGTTGAGGATTTTTGCATCTCTGTTCATCAATGATATTGGCCTGTAGTTTTCTTTCTTTATGATATCTTTGTCTGGTTTTGGTATTAGGATGATGGTGGCCTCATAGAATGAGTTTGGGAGTGTTCCTCCCTCTGCTATATTTTGGAAGAGTTTGAGAAGGATAGAGCCATCACCATTTTTTAGAGGAAGACAGCTGGATAAATTGATGTTCTATCACAGAGTAGGAAACAATTTAATTTTGAATATCTTTCTCATAACTATACAATCCCTTAAACTAAGGATAGCCTAAAAGGAAAAATAGTGATCCTATATTTGGAGAAGTCTCAATAATCCAAACTTTAACAAATAGAATCACTATAATCAAATATGAGACTATCAAAAGGAAGATATGGTTCTGTAACTCTACCACATATCAGGTCAGCAAATAGGACTTTTTCCAAGCAAATATGTTTGGACTTTCCTATGATACAGATCAGTGAAGAGTGGGCATTTTCTTTTACAGATTCTGACATATCTATAATGAGCATTGTCACTTGTATGTCCGTAGGAAAGCATATCATTTCTTGTGCCTGGTGGGTGGCTCATCACACAAGAGTACCTTCCAGGCTCAGCTGCTCATTACACAGATATGCCTTCAAAAGGATCAGGGGATTAGCCAGATATTACATAACTGTGCATTTTCTAACTAAGATATTACATAACTGAAAATCTTGAGTAGGCACACAAATGGTTTCCACAGCTGCCTTGATAGAAAGCATAATTTCTCCAGAAGGTAGCAGTGGATTAATTTTTTTCTATGTATCTTGAAAGACATTTTTTCCCACTGAATGTTAAACATCATTTTGATTATGTTAGGTAGTAGAAGTTAATGTATTTTGATATTTTTCCTTGTAACATAACTACAATTGCTTTAAAATAATTTTTAATACTTTTACTTACAGCCAAATGGAATTACAGGGAGTGGATTTACCCCCCCCCAAACAACCAAGAAAAGGAAAATTATAAGAGAAATAATAGTATTTATGATACTTTACGTTAGACAATGAAAGGCAATGATTTTAAGGAGACAGGGAACTAATGAAGTGAGACCCTATGATTGCTCCTTGAAAGAGTTTCCACACAAGGCTTTCTGGAATTGAGAAGATGAACTGAGAGTCCATGGAGACTAAAGCAGGTAGAATTTTCAGGAAATATTATCAGATAGGAGAGAGCTACACAGAGAGAGAATTCTGGAGCGATGAGAATCCTACTGGCACATTCAGCTGGATACTGTTCAGCACATACCTTTGAAGAAACTACCTAAGGAAAGTTCCTCCTTTCCTCCTCCTCCTCCTTTCTTTCCCTGTCTCTCTGTCTTTCTTTCTCTGTGTGTGTCTTGCAAGGGTTTTGCCAATATTATTATTCTTTTGGCTGTTTTGATTTTTCTCAATTTCTCTGTTTCTTTATTTTCTTTTTCTACAGTTTTGGAGCTTCTTTTTGTTTCTTCTTAAGATTTATGCTAAAATCATATATTTTCAGGGTTTTTTTTCAATATATGTATTTAGGGCACAGTTTTGTACTTTTTAAGGATAGATTTGACTGCATCTCACCAGTTTTATATGTCAGATATTCAATATTATTCAGTTGAAAATATTTCTAATTGCTATTGTGATTTCTCCTTTGTTCCACTGATTATGTGAAACTATTTTTCACTTGTCAAATATTCAAGTTTCTTAACTACTTTTAATACTGATTTCTTGATTAATTCCACCATGATCAAAGAATATCCTATTATACTGTCAGTCCTTTTAACTTTACTGAGCACTGCTTTATGGCCTAACATATGATCAATTTTGGTAAATGTTACATATGCACTTGAAAAGAATGGTCATCTGCAGTTGCTAGGTATGGTTTTCTGTAAATATCAGGTCTAGTTTTTTTGTGTGTTTGGTTTTTTTCCGCTTATGTAAGTTGTTGAAAGAAATATATTAAAGATTTCTGTTATTTATATGGATGTGTGAATTTCACTTTTATTTCAGAAACTTAGATTTTGTTTTGTATTTTGATGATATTATTTCATGTGCATAAAAATGTAATGCTGTTAATGGTCTCTTCATTATTATGAAATTCTCCTTTTTATCTTTGTGATAGTTTTTCTTATAGTCTGCCCTGTCTGATTATAGCTATTTTTGGACATCTTTTAATATCCTGTGTTTTCATTTTTTCTGTACCACTTCTTATATTTAAATAGTATGTATTTTAATATAGTTATATATATTATACTCCTTTAAGCAGAAATAGTTGTATATTTATCCAGTCTAATAATCTCTCTTTGTCTATCAATTAGAGTATTTACTATATAATAGTTACTTACATATTTGGGTTTATATAATCTAAACATTTATTTTCTGTGCCTCATCTGCTCTTTATTCCATTTTTCATTGTTTAGTTTTTTAAACAATATGTTATTTCTTATTCTTTTAATGCCTTAAATGCTTACTCTATATATTGCATTATCCATCCTTCACTGATTAGAATATGTCTTTATTAATTTTACTTTTTCTGATCAATGAAAGTACTTTAAAAATTCCCCTCCCACATTTTACATTATTAATATCATGAATATTAATTCTACATATATTTTGAACTACATATATATTACTATTATTGTATTAGCATTCAATATTTGCTTTTTTTTTTTTTTTTTTTGCGGTATGTGGGCCTCTCACTGTTGTGGCCTCTCCCGTTGCGGAGCACAGGCTCCGGACGCACAGGCCCAGCGGCCATGGCTCACGGGCCTAGCCGCTCCGTGGCATGTGGGATCTTCCCAGACCGGGGCACGAACCCGTTTCCCCTGCATCGGCAGGCGGACGCTAAACCACTGCGCCACCAGGGAAGCCCGATATTTGCTTTTGATATAATCTAATATGTCCCCTTTCCAGTGCTTTTTATTCCTCCTGTACTGTAGTATGACTATAATTTAATCAAGGATTATTTTCTTTCTGTCTAAAGAATTAAGTTTGGTATTTCTTTTTTTTTTTGTTTGTTTTTTTTTTTATTCCATCAGGTTTTTTTATATTGACAGTCATGTCATCTGAGAATAAAGGCAGTTTTACTTCTTTATTTCCAAACTGGATTCATTTGACATCATTCTCTTGTTCCTAAAATTAGGGGGAAGACATTTAATCTTTTAACATTAGGTGTAATGTTAGTTAAGAGTTTTTGGTAATTGTCTTTTATCAGGTTGCGGAAGTTCCTTGTCATTCCTATGTTGTTGAGTGTTAGATTTTGTCAGGTCCTTTTTCTGCATCTGTCGATATGATCGGATTAGTTGTTTTAGTTTGTTAATTTAATAACTTACATTGATTGATTTTCAAATGTTAACACTTGCATTTCTGGGATAAATTTCACTTGGTCATTATGTTGTTTTCCCTTTTATAGTTGTTGTATTTAATCTGTGAAAATTTTGTGTAGAGTTTTTGCCTGTATTTTCATGAAGCCTCACAGAATGAGTTCTGTGCCTGTAATGGTGACCAGGTCACTTTACCTGTTGGGATTTCATTTCCTTACTTGTAAAAGGAAGAGGCTGGATTGATGATCTATCTGTTATTTTCCATTCTAATGGAAAATGGTCTTTTCCATTATTCATATTTATTTTCCCATGATTTACATTTATCTTCATTTAACCCTTTAAATTATTTTGCATATCTTTTATTACATATAAAAGTACAATAGCATAAGCATATTACTGTTAAGTGGTAAATTGAGGGTGACTGCTCAAAAACTTTTCAACGGTGTGGTGCTGCTCGATCAAACAATTTTGGAAACAATGCTGTATATAATTCTCCTGGCCATCAGGACTAGGCTTTCTCATAGGCCTCAGTCTTTTCCCACCTGGAACACTTTGCTATTAGTCTTTGAGGTTGTATTAGACAATTATATAAAACTCGTCTCATCCTTCAAATAACCCTGCAGGGCAGACTCATTAATCAGCTCAAGGTCACGGGCACAACTGGGATTCAGACCTAAGTCTGTTTGATTCCAAATCTGATATTTTCTCTTTCAAAACTTAAATGGAGGGCTTCCCTGGTGGCGCAGTGGTTGAGAGTCTGCCTGCCGATGCAGGGGACGCGGGCTCGTGCCCCGGTCTGGGAAGATCCCACATGCCGCGGAGCAGCTGGGCCCGTGAGCCATGGCCCCTGAGCCTGCGCGTCCGGAGCCTGTGCTCCGCAACGGGAGAGGCCACAACAGTGAGAGGCCTGCCTACCGCAAAAAAAAAAAAAAAAAAAATGTACATAATGGTAAACACTGTATCCTTTTGTGACTTGCTATTTTTTTTTTTTTTCACATTTTATTTATTTATTTTTTTATTTTTTTATTTTTTTATTTTTATTTTTTGCTTTATCACAAATTTAATCAGTTATATGTATACATATGTTCCCATATCCCCTCCCTTTTGCGTCTCCCTCCCACCCTCCCTATCCCACCCCTCCAGGCGGTCACAAAGCACCGAGCTGATCTCCCTGTGCTATGCGGCTGCTTCCCACTAGCTATCTACCTTACGTTTGGTAGTGTATATATGTCCATGCCGCTCTTTCACTTTGTCACAGCTTACCCTTCCCCCTCCCCATATCCTCAAGTCCATTCTCTAGTAGGTCTGTGTCTTTATTCCTGTCTTACCCCTATGTTCTTCATGACCTTTTTTTTCCTTAAATTCCATATATATGTGTCAGCATACAGTATTTGTCTTTCTCTTTCTGACTTACTTCACTCTGTATGACAGACTCTAGGTCCATCCACCTCATTACAAATAGTTCAATTTCATTTCTTTTTATGGCTGAGTAATATTCCATTGTATGTATGTGCCACATCTTCTTTACCCATTCATCCGATGATGGACACTTAGGTTGTTTCCATCTCCGGGCTATTGTAAATAGGGCTGCTATGAACATTTTGGTACATGTCTCTTTTTGAATTATGGTTTTCTCAGGGTATATGCCCAGTAGTGGGATTGCAGGGTCATATGGTAGTTCTATTTGTAGTTTTTTAAGGAACCTCCATACCGTTCTCCATAGTGGCTGTACCAATTCACATTCCCACCAGCAGTGCAAGAGTGTTCCCTTTTTTCCACACCCTCTCCAGCATTTATTGTTTCTAGATTTTTTGATGATGGCCATTCTGACTGGTGTGAGATGATATCTCATTGTAGTTTTGATTTGCATTTCTCTAATTAGTAAAGATGTTGAGCATCCTTTCATGTGTTTGTTGGCAGTCTGTATATCTTCTGTGGAGAAATGTCTATTTAGGTCTTCTGCCCATTTTTGGATTGGGTTGTTTGTTTTTTTGTTATTGAGCTGCATGAGCTGCTTATAAATTTTGGAGATTAATCCTTTGTCAGTTGCTTCATTTGCAAATATTTTCTCCCATTCTGAGGGTTGTCTTTTGGTCTTGTTTATGGTTTCCTTTGCTGTGCAAAAGCTTTTAAGTTTCATTAGGTCCCATGTGTTTATTTTTGTCTTTATTTCCATTTCTCTAGGAGGTGGGTCAAAAAGGATCTTGCTGTGATTTATGTCATAGAGTGTTCTGCCTATGTTGTCCTCTAAGAGTTTGATAGTGTCTGGCCTTACATTTAGGTCTTTAATCCATTTTGAGCTTATTTTTGTGTATGGTGTTAGGGAGTGATCGAATCTCATACTTTTACATGTCCCTGTCCAGTTTTCCCAACACCACTTATTGAAGAGACTGTCCTTTCTCCACTGTACATTCCTGCCTCCTTTATCAAAGATAAGGTGACCATATGTCCGTGGGTTTATCTCTGGGCTTTCTATCCTGTTCCATTGATCTATCTTTCTGTTTCTGTGCCAGTACCATACTGTCTTGATTACTGCAGCTTTGTAGTATAGTCTGAAGTCAGGGAGCCTGATTCCTCCAGCTCCATTTTTCGTTCTCAAGATTGCTTTGGCTATTCGGGGTCTTTTGTGTTTCCATACAAATTGTGAAATTTTTTGTTCTAGTTCTGTGAAAAATGCCAGTGGTATTTTGATAGGGATTGCATTGAATCTGTAGATTGCTTTGGGTAGTAGAGTCATTTTCACAATGTTGATTCTTCCAATCCAAGAACATGGTACATCTCTCCATCTATTTGTATCATCTTTAATTTCTTTCATCAGTGTCTTATAATTTTCTGCATACAGGTCTTTTGTCTCCTTAGGTAGGTTTATTCCTAGATATTTTATTCTTTTTGTTGCAATGGTAAATGGGAGTGTTTCCTTGATTTCACTTTCAGATTTTTCATCATTAGTATATAGGAATGCCAGAGATTTCTGTGCATTAATTTTGTATCCTGCAACTTTACCAAATTCATTGATTAGCTCTAGTAGTTTTCTGGTAGCATCTTTAGGATTCTCTATGTATAGTATCATGTCATCTGCAAACAGTGACAGCTTTACTTCTTCTTTTCCAATTTGGATTCCTTTTATTTGCTTTTCTTCTCTGATTGCTGTGGCTAAAACTTCCAAAACTATGTTGAATAAGAGTGGTGAGAGTGGGCAACCTTGTCTTGTTCCTGATCTTAGTGGAAATGGTTTCAGTTTTTCACCATTGAGGACGATGCTGGCTGTGGGTTTGTCATATATGGCCTTTATTATGTTGAGGAAAGTTCCCTCTATGCCTACTTTCTGCAGGGTTTTTATCATGAATGGGTGTTGAATTTTGTCGAAAGCTTTCTCTGCATCTATTGAGATGATCATATGGTTTTTCTCCTTCAATTTGTTAATATGGTGTATCACGTTGATTGATTTGCGTATATTGAAGAATCCTTGCATTCCTGGGATAAACCCCACTTGATCATGGTGTATGATCCTTTTAATGTGCTGTTGGATTCTGTTTGCTAGTATTTTGTTGAGGATTTTTGCATCTATGTTCATCAGTGATATTGGCCTGTAGTTTTCTTTCTTTGTGACATCCTTGTCTGGTTTTGGTATCAAGGTGATGGTGGCCTCGTAGAATGAGTTTGGGAGTGTTCCTCCCTCTGCTATATTTTGGAAGAGTTTGAGAAGGATAGGCGTTAGCTCTTCTCTAAATGCTTGATAGAATTCGCCTGTGAAGCCATCTGGTCCTGGGCTTTTGTTTGTTGGAAGATTTTTTATCACAGTTTCAATTTCAGTGCTTGTGATTGGTCTGTTCATATGTTCTATTTCTTCCTGATTCAGTCTTGGCAGGTTGTGCATTTCTAAGAATTTGTCCATTTCTTCCAGGTTGTCCATTTTATTGGCATAGAGTTGCTTATAGTAATCTCTCACGATCTTTTGTATTTCTGCAGTGTCAGTTGTTACTTCTCCTTTTTCATTTCTAATTCTATTGATTTGAGTCTTCTCCCTTTTTTTCTTGATGAGTCTGGCTAATGGTTTATCAATTTTGTTTATCTTCTCAAAGAACCAGCTTTTAGTTTTATTGATCTTTGCTATTGTTTCCTTCATTTCTTTTTCATTTATTTCTGATCTGATTTTTATGATTTCTTTCCTTCTGCTAACTTTGGGATGTTTTTGTTCTCCTTTCTCTAATTGCTTTAGGTGCAAGGTTAGGTTGTTTAGTCGAGATATTTCCTGTTTCTTAAGGTGGGATTGTATTGCTATAAACTTCCCTCTTAGAACTGCTTTTGCTGCATCCCATAGGTTTTGGGTCGTCGTGTCTCCATTGTCATTTGTTTCTAGGTATTTTTTTATTTCCTCTTTGATTTCTTCAGTGATCACTTCGTTATTAAGTAATGTATTGTTTAGCCTCCATGTGTTTGTATTTTTTATAGCTCTTTTCCTGTAATTGATATCTAGTCTCATAGCATTGTGGTCGGAAAAGATACTTGATACAATTTCAATTTTCTTAAATTTACCAAGGCTTGATTTGTGACCCAAGATATGATCTATCCTGGAGAATGTTCCATGAGCACTTGAGAAAAATGTGTATTCTGTTGTTTTTGGATGGAATGTCCTATAAATATCAATTAAGTCCATCTTGTTTAATGTATCATTTAAAGCTTGTGTTTCCTTATTTATTTTCATTTTGGATGATCTGTCCATTGGTGAAAGTGGGGTGTTAAAGTCCCCTACTATGATTGTGTTACTGTCGATTTCTCCTTTTATGGCTGTTAGTGTTTGCCTTATGTATTGAGGTGCTCCTATGTTGGGTGCATAAATATTTACAATTGTTATATCTTCTTCTTGGATCGATCCCTTGATCATTATGTAGTGTCCTTCTTTGTCTCTTCTAGTAGTCTTTATTTTAAAGTCTATTTTGTCTGATATGAGAATTGCTACTCCAGCTTTCTTTTGGTTTCCATTTGCATGGAATATCTTTTTCCATCCCCTTACTTTCAGTCTGTATGTGTCTCTAGGTCTGAAGTGGGTCTCTTGTAGACAGCATATATATGGGTCTTGTTTTTGTATCCATTCAGCCAATCTGTGTCTTTTGGTGGGAGCGTTTAGTCCATTTACATTTAAGGTAATTATCGATATGTATGTTCCTATTCCCATTTTCTTAATTGTTTTGGGTTCGTTATTGTAGGTATAGTCCTTCTGTTGTGTTTCTTGCCTAGAGAAGTTCCTTTAGCATTTGTTGTAAAGCTGGTTTGGTGGTGCTGAACTCTCTCAGCTTTTGCTTGTCTGTAAACGTTTTAATTTCTCCATCAAATCTGAATGAGATCCTTGCTGGGTAGAGTAATCTTGGTTGCAGGTTTCTCTCCTTCATCACTTTAATTATGTCCTGCCACTCCCTTCTGGCTTGTAGAGTTTCTGCTGAGAGATCAGCTGTTATCCTGATGGGGATTCCCTTGTGTGTTATTTGTTGTTTTTGCCTTGCTGCTTTTAATATGATTTCTTTGTGTTTAATTTTTGACAGTTTGATTAATATGTGTCTTGGCGTATTTCTCCTTGGATTTATTCTGTATGGGACTCTCTGTGCTTCTTGGACTTGATTAACTATTTCCTTTCCCATATTAGGGAAGTTTTCAACTATAATCTCTTCAAATATTTTCTCAGTCCCTTTCTTTTTCTCTTCTTCTTCTGGAACCCCTATAATTCGAATGTTGGTGCGTTTAATGTTGTCCCAGAGGTCTCTGATATTGTCCTCTGTTCTTTTCATTCTTTTCTCTTTATTTTGCTCTGCATTAGTTATTTCCACTATTTTATCTTCCACCTCACTTATCCGTTCTTCTGCCTCAGTTATTCTGCTATTGATCCCATCTAGAGTATTTTTCATTTCATTTATTGTGTTTTTAATCGATGCTTGATTCATCTTTAGTTCTACTAGGTCCTTGTTAACTGTTTCTTGCATTTTGTCTATTCTATTTCCAAGATTTTGGATCATCTTTACTATCATTATTCTGAATTCTTTTTCAGATAGACTGCCTATTACCTCTTCATTTGTTAGGTCTGGTGGGTTTTTATCTTGCTCCTTCTCCTGCTGTGTGTTTTTCTGTCTTCTCATTTTGCTTATGTTACTGTGTTTGGGGTCTCCTTTTTGCCGGCTGCAGGTTCGTAGTTCCTGTTGTTTTTGGTGTCTGTCCCCAGTGGCTAAGGTTGGTTTAGTGGGTTGTGTAGGTTTCCTGGTCGAGGGGACTAGTGCCTGTGTTCTGGTGGATGAGGCTGGATCTTGTCTTTCTGGTGGGCAGGTCCACGTCTGGTGGTGTGTTTTGGGGTGTCTGCAGACTTTTTATGATTTTAGGCCACCTCTCTGCTAATGGGTGGCGTTGTGTTCCTGTCTTGCTAGTTGTTTGGCATAGGGTGTCCAGCACTGTAGCTTGCTGGTCGTTGAGTGAAGCTGGGTGCTGGTGTTGAGATGGAGATCTCTGGAAGATTTTCGCCGTTTGATATTATGTGGAGCTGGGAGGTCTCTTGTGGACCAGTGTCCTGAAGTTGGCTCTCCCACCTCAGAGGCACAGTACTGACTCCTGGCTCCTCAATTTGGGATGATTTGTTGTCTATTCATGTATTCCACAGATGCAGGGTACATCAAGTTGATTGTGGAGCTTTAATCCGCTGCTTCTGAGGCTGCTGGGAGAGGTTTCCCTTTCTCTTCTTTGTTCTCACAGCTCCCGGGTCTCAGCTTTGGATTTGGCCCCGCCTCTGCGTGTAGGTCGCCGGAGGGCGTCTGTTCTTCGCTCAGACAGGAAAGGGTTAAAGGAGCAGCCTCTTCGGGAACTCTGGCTCACTCAGGCCGGGCGGGAGGGAGGGGCACGGAGTGCGGGGCGAGCCTGCAGCGGCAGAGGTCGGCGTGACGTTGCACCAGCCCGAGGCGCGCCGTGCGTTCTCCCAGGGAAGCCGCCCCTGGATCCCGGGACCCCGGCAGTGGCGGGCTGCTCAGGCTCCCGGAAGGGCGGTGTGGACAGTGACCTGCGCTCGCACACGGGCTTCTTGGCGGCGGCAGCAGCAGCCCCAGCGTCCCACGCCCGTCACTGGGCTCCGCGCTTTCAGTCGCGACTCGCGCCCGTCTGTGGAGCCCCTTTAAGCAGCGCTCTTAATCCCCTCTCCTCGCGCAGCAGGAAACCAAGAGGGAAGAACAAGTCTCTTGCCTCTTCGGCAGCTCCAGAGTTTTCCCGGACTCCCTCCCGGCTAGCTGTGGCACATTAGCCCCCTTCAGGCTGAGTTCTCGCCGCCAGCCCCAGTCCTCTCCCTGCGCTCTGACCGAAGCCCGAGCCTCAGCTTCCAGCGCCGCCCGCCCCGGCGGGCGAGCAGACAAGCCTCTCGGGCTGGTGAGTGCCGCTCGGCACCGATCCTCTGTGCGGGAATCTCTCCGCTTTGCCCTACCCAGGTATGTGGGGAGTTTCTTGCCTTTTGGGAGGTCTGGGGTCTTCTGCCAGCGTTCAGTAGGTGTTCTGTAGGAGTTGTTCCACGTGTAGCTGTATTTCTGGTGTATCCGTGAGGAGGAAGGTGATCTCCGCGTCTTACTCTTCCGCCATCTTACCCGGAAGTTAAGTTTGGTATTTCTTTTAGGACAAGTGCTATGGCCTCAACTTCTCTAAGTTTTTGTTTTTCAGAGAAGCCTTTATTTATCTTTCAATTTTGAAGAATATTTTTTCCTAAGTATAGATTCAGTTATTTTCTTTCAGCACTGTAAATGCCTCTGTCTCCCATTATTTTGTTTCAGAAGTCATCTTTCAGTCTTACTATTGCTCTTTTGAAACCAATGTGCCTTTTTTATTTGCATGTTTTAAAGATTTTCTTTTTGTTTTAGTTTTTAGCAGTTTTATATGATGGGCCTAGGTGTTATATTGTATGTAACCAAGTTGTGATTCCTAGAGGTTCCTGAATGCCTCATATAGCTTGATGTTTTTCATCAGTTTTGAGAAATTCTCAGCCAGTATTTCTTCTCATACTTCTTATATTTCTCTTTCTCTCTTCTTTTTGGAATTCAGTTACAGATATGTGAGACTTTTTCATCATGTTCCATGTATCTCTTATTTTCTTCTCCAACTCTTCTTCTTGTTTCAACTATATACTTTCTATGTGTATTTTTATACAATTCTATAGGTATATATTTTTTCTCTCCTACTGTGTTAAATCCGTCTATATCTTAATTTCAGTTTTTTGTAAGGTACCTGATTTCTACTTGATTTTAAAATTAAATTCCAATTTTCTGGTGAAAATATTTCATCTTTGTATTTATATTTGGAACATATTAAACATAGTTATTTTAAAATTTATTCCCAGTAACTCAACAATCTGGAACTTCTGTTGGTCAAGTTTTGCTTTTTTACCCCTCAGTTTCTCAGTCATTTGGTCCTGTTTTCCAGTAGGTCTGATAATTTTTGGCTGAATCGCAGAACTTGTGAATAGAAAAGTGTTGGGGCTCTGAGTGATGTTATCTTTCCTCTTGTAGGCCAGTAAACTATGTGCACATCACCTTGTTTCTGTGGAGAATGATTTACTTCTGGTTTGCTTCTGCTCCATAGGTGTTGCCCCTTTAAGAGTCTCAACTGAAAGTCTGCAATTTTTTTTAAAGCCCTCTTCCGTAGTGGTCCTAAACTCTAGTTTTCATCTCCCCAGCACCTCAAAACTGGTGGAATATCTGCTTAAAATTTTAATGTCTCAGCAGCTGTTCTCTGCTTGTTTTCTTAGAATTTTGTTCTTTGAATTTTATCACTCAACTAATGCCTCAAGGAGAAATTTCGGGCAGAATGCCATGCCCACTCCTCTAAAGTTCTCTTTTACTCTAGAGTTCTCAATCCCTCACATTCTTACTGTTCTGACAGCCCTGAGCTCTAGTAATTGTCTCCACTGAGATAGCCATAAATTCCAGGATCCATACCCCATTTTTTTTTTTTTTTTTAGGAAACAAAAGCCGTAAGGGAAAAGTGGGCTGCTCAGTTTGTAGCAGGTACCCAGGTAGAATACCATACATTAAAAAGTTGATTTGTTCTAACCTATTAGACTTTTTTCCTATTTCACCTGGGTACTTCTCCAAAATTTTCTTTTTTAAAAATTATTATAATATTTTTCAAGATGAGAATTTCAAGTGGCACTTATGTAACTTAACATTAAGAAGTGGAACAAATATTTTATTTTCCCTTTACCATTTATTTATCTTATTCATGAATAAATATATTTAGTCTATGGATTAGATCTATCCATCCAAATTTTTTTTTTTTTTTGGCGGTATGCGGGCCTCTCACCGTTGTGGTCTCTCCCGTTGCGGAGCACAGCCTCTGGACGCACAGGCTCAGCAGCCATGGCTCACGGGCCCAGCCACTCCGTGGCATGTGGGGTCTTCCCAGACCAGGGCATGAACCCATGTCCCCTGCATCGGCAGGCAGGCTCTCAACCACCGCGCCACCAGGGAAGCCCCATCCAAATTTTTTTTTTTAAGTTTTCTTTAAATTTTTTCAGTAGATTTAGTTTCTCTTTTTGGTTTTCATGCTATGAGAGCCTTAGTACATAAAAGTTTCTAAAAGGAATAAAAACCTTTAGGAAGTATGATTAAAAGTTTTAAAAAAAAATCCTGCATTGAGTATTATTCTTAAAATGACATAATTTTCACTCTACTTAGTTAGATCCTGTGCTTTACATTTTTGGGGATGAGATAATTCACAGCTTAAATGCATGTAACTATAAAGTATTGTGTGAATAATTTTTCACAATTACTTTGAAAAAATTGTGATATGAATTTATGAAATATGATGAGATGTCAACTAGAGTTATCCTGGTGCTTCTAAAATGCATATATTCTCTATTTCCATTTTGATTACTGTTGTCATTTAATTGAGTATGACTATTTTATGTTAAGGCTTAACAACATAGATGTTTGGGGTTTTTTCCTGTCTTTTTCAATGAATATACCAAAGCAGCTCTTAGAAGCATATATTTAGAGCCAAAGGTTAATATCACTTATATACAGGAGGGATGAGGGGAGGATAATTGAATCACAAAGTGCTTGTGTTGAAATGTGCTCTATGAAACAATGGGAGCAGGAAAACAATGCCAGACTGGTGTCCACAGTGGAAAGAAAAAAGCCTCATTCTAAACGGAGGTTGCTAAACAAATCAGTCCCTGTGCAATTAGATGGAAAAACACTTAACAACAATATGAGAATGAAAGACTAGCTGATAATCAAGCACAATAAAAATGACTCAGACTCTCTAAGGTTTGTATACTTTGTAGTGTTATTTTCAATTCCACACAGTTAGTTCACATGAGCCTTGATTATATGGAATTACAAGTGATGGAGGAAGAAGAAATCATTTCTGGATTCCTGACATAAAATTAATACTAATCTGTCATTTAGTAAAGGAACTCAAACTCTCTAAACATTTATTAATTAATCCCTCTTGGAATTTCTTGCAAAAATCTTAAGGATTGATATATTTTGGCACTGTTATATGTATAAAATTGACATGTTAAGATTTCTGCTTTTGCTAAACATTTCTGGTTCTGTTGTTCTTTTTAAAACCTCATATTTCAAATACCAAGCTTTTCCTGGATATGAAACAACATGATTAAATATGAATATACATTTCACTACCTCCCCATAAAAAACTAGTCTTTATAATGTGTCCATTTCTCTTGATGTAACACTGTTGTTTCAGTTTTACAGGCTTACACCTATGAGTTTTTAATCTTGAGTGTGTGTGTGTGAGAGATAGAGAGACAGAGAGATAGAGAAAGAGAGAGACAGAGGCAGAGACAGAGAAACGTCAGAGAGATCAAAACGGACACAATTTGAAGAGCCCAATGCAAAAAAAAAAAAAAAAATGCAGGACCCCTTGTTCAAAAGTTATTAAAAATTTCAAAAAGATGACAGGAGAGCCTTAACCAAGGATGGGACCCTGCCGTGCACAAGTTGCATTTACAGGAAACTGGCTCAAGGGAAAGGGAGAAAGAGAGAAGAGAGAACAAGTGCATATTTTATAAAACCACTCCATACTCTTAAGAGGATGTGTCCTAACAATTTGAAGCCCTGTTTAGTCTGACCAATTTTATGATTTGTATGTGCAAGTTTGGAATTAGAGGTTAAAGTGGAGTAAATTACTCTGCATAAAATTAGAAGTTAATGGGGTTGGGGGGAGCAGAATCAATGAGAGAGACTGAGACAAACCATTGAGACTGGATGATACATAAGAAAACTTGTTAAGGGTTGGAGAGAAATATGAGTTTAAAAAATTATATACATTTAGATATATACATATATTTGGGAAACACACACACACACCATGATTACAGAATGGTCAGGAGGGACTTTGGAGAAATTTGATCTCTGTTAGATCAGATTTTTCAAAAATTTAGTCTTTCTGTGGGCTGTGTATGTAACACCTCTCGTCTCTGCCTTGAAATCTTCAGTACAGTCTAATATGTATTAATCACAGGCTAATATTAGGAAAAATGTGTAAGATGTTTAAAAACTCAACACTTTCTTTCCCATTATGAGTAAATTATTTATTTGTCAGAGAAATTTATCCCAAATCATCTTGTGATATATATCATATTTCTTCTTGACTTTGCTTGGGTTGGATTGCAAGCTCTCTTATTTCACTGACAAGAAATTGACCATCTTCACTATATTCCCATCAGCAAAGAGGATTTTGTTAAGTTTTACTTTCTGTAGTTTGTTTTCTAAAAGCAATAGTTTATTTCCATTTTCAAATATGAAAATATAATAATAAATATGCTGTTGAAATATTTGTACCTACACCTGTCCGGAAATTTTGATACTATCCTTCTGCATCCTGCATCTTTACCAGTTGAAACTCATTTGTTCAAAAATTTTTAGAAACTATTAATATTTAATTTCTTGATTCATATTAAATTTGAAAGCCCTTTGAAAACCAAACTGTTACCATTTTTAAATCACAATGATGGAGAAATGTATGCTAATATTTAGAATGCAGTAGTATGTGCAATAGTCAGTTTCCATTCCATGGTACTATTAAATGATTTCTTTTCATTTGGGACTAATCTAAATGGGCAGATATACTGGAACTTTTAATGAACTAAGTATGAACCTGAATTGAACTTTCTCTTATCTAGTCATTTACCTAATATCATATTATACTGGTTGTATAACCTCTGCAATTGTCATTATCCTTCCATTTGTGGATTGACCAAACTGAAGGGTGTGGGTCTTGGCTATACTGTGTCTCTACCCCTCCTACCCATCTTACAGTGGTTGTTCCTTTTATCTATAGTTATAGGAAGATCTTTTCTGTTACCCTTCCAGTCTTTTGCATCAATAGTTGCTCTGCAAATAATTGTAATTTTGGTGTGCCTGTGAGAGGAGGTGAGCTCAGGGTCTTCCTATTCTGCCATCTTGGCTACCTCTTCCCTATTGCTCTTATGCTCAAGAAATTCCAAGGGCTTAAGGAGTCTGTGCCAGGGGTGATGTTGAGTCCTTTCAGGAACTTTCTCTTTTTCCTGATTGTAGTATTAATATTCATTATAAAAGCACTTTCTACTACTAATTTTTTACTTTCTAAAACTTTTTAGCAGTTTTAAATATTATCATTCCAATAATATTTGGAATTATTTAGTCCAGGTTTTGGGGAAATTAGGATTCTAATGGGAATTGCCCAAAATTTACATTTTCATAAGCAAAAGACAGTAGCATTTTTAAGGTGTGTGAGCTAAGAAAACAGTATCACTCTCCACCTATTCAGAGTTTCTGTTAGGTTTCTGAGTAAAAGATTAGTTTTACTCTTTTATCTAAGAGGAATTGTAAATTTTGTATTAAAACTCATAATAATTTTAAAGTTTTTTTCTAATGTAAAAATTATGTATAAAATTACATAATATTTTATTATATTTGATGTTATACATACTAAATTATACCAGTAAATTAACTTATGTATATTGTCGTTCATTCATTCATTTAATTACTCAAATAATACTAGGTATTGAAGATACAATAGCGAATATGACAATTATGATGTATTCGGAAAACAAAAAATAGATAAATACATAGAAAATAATTATAGCTCATAATCAAGTCACAAAGGCTATAAGCAGAGTAATGCAAGAATAGTGGTCTTTAAGCATATATCATCAAGTACACATATTAATTAAAATTTTTGTATACACTTTTATAGAAGAATATTTGTTTAAATTTATATATGTATGTATATATGCATATAATAATTATTTCATCATTATAAATTTTATAAAACATATACACAGACAGTTGAAAGTATGTAACAAAAACAAGTATAAATTGACAACTTAATACTTTCTTCCTGTATCTCAATGGATCATCAATTTTTTCCTTCCCATGATGTATACATCTCCCACATTAGAGGCTAAAACAGTATTTTAGATGGTGTGGAGAGGAAGTCTTTTCTCACAAGATGATATTTAAGCTCAGTTTTGAAGTATAAAAACGTGCTACAGGGTGGACATCTACCCAGAGAAAACCATAATTCAAAAAGACACATGCACCCCAATGTTCTTTGCAGCACTGTTTACAATAGCCAGGTAACGGAAGCAACCTAAATGCCCTTCGACAGACGAATGGGTAAAGAAGATGTGCTATATATATACAATGGAATATCACTCAGCCATAAAAAGGTACAGAATTGGGTCATTTGTAGAGATGTGGATGGACCTAGAGAGTGTCATACAGAGTGAAGTAAGTCAGAAAGAGAAAAACAAATATCGTATATTAACGCATATTGTGGAACCTAGAAAAATGGTACAGATGAACCGGTTTGCAAGGCAGAAATAGAGACACAGATGTAGAGAACAAATGTATGGACAACAAGGGGGGAAGTGGCAGGGGGGTGGTGGTGGTGGTGGGATGAATTGGGAGATTGGGATTGATGTGTATACACTAATATGTATAAAATAGATAGCTATTAAGAACCTGCTCTATTAAAAAAAAAAGTGCTACAGAGAAGCCATGGAAAGAGATCCCAGGAACAGGTAATAACAAGTATAAATTCCAGATGTTAAGAAGTATATGATATGTCCTAGAAAATGTCAAAAGGCAATGTTACTGGATCATTGCGGATAGGGGTGGGGTGAAATAGAGATGACAATGATGAAGGAATAGGCAGGCCCTAAAGCATTTGCATGTTATAGGTCATGTAAGGTATTTGGATTTTATAATAAATGTAATGAAACATTAAAGGAGAATTCTGGGTTTGAGAGTGACAAGTTCTAATTGAGCTTTTAATCTTGTTTGATGACTCTGATCCCTGGGGAGAGTGCTTGTAGGGAAAATTAAAGGAAGCAGGACTGAGCCCTAAGCTACTTCAACATTTACAAGCTGAGTGGAGAAAGAGAGGAGGAATGATAAGGTGTGGGAAAAAAGAAACCCCAGCATATATCATAAAATCTCAAGGAGAAAAGTGTTCAAGAAAGCAACAGTGGCTAATGGAGAGATAAACCATTTATAGGTAGGGTAAGAGAAAGACAGAATAGGATCCATTGGTTTTGGCAACATGAAAACCTTTGGTGACTTTGACAGGAGCAGTTTCAATAGAGCTATGGGAATAGAAGTCAGATTGGAATAGGGCAAATAGAATAAATCATGGATACAGTTTTGCCTCAGAATGTGAAAGACTGTCACTTTTTAAAATAACTATAGATTATTCCACTCTATGAATGTACAATAATTTATCTAATCAGTCAAGTATAGCTTGCCATTTATGTTGTTTCCAATCTTTTGCTAACACGAGCATTGCTTACAAGAATAGCTCTGTATAAAAAATTCTATTCACCATATGAATATACATACAAAATACATTTTTTAAAATGGAAGTAATGGAATGATAAACTCTGTGGCATATCCTGGTAAAACGATTAGAGCTTAAAGATAAAAGTAATCTTCAAAGTTTCCGAAAAATGAGATCAAATAACATTCCAAGGTAAAAGAATTAAACTGGCATAATTCTGGCAAAAGCAGCATGCAGGGCTTCCATGGTGGCGCAGTGGTTGAGAGTCCACCTGCCGATGCAGGGGACGCGGGTTCGTGCCCCGGTCCAGGAAGATCCCACATGCCGCGCGGAGCGGATGGGCCTATGAGCCATGGCTGCTGAGCCTGCGCCTCCAGAGCCTGTGCTCCACAACCGGGAGAGGCCACAACAGTGAGAGGCCCACGTACTGCAAAAAAAAAAAAAAAAGCATGCAAAGCAAGGAAAAGCTCAAGGAAAGAAATTGTGAAGCAAAAGGGCTATATCTGGCTAAGCTGTCCTTCAAATGCCAAGGCTATAGAAAAATTATTTTAGTCATATAAAAACTCAGAAAAGTCTTTAACCCTGAGCTCTTATTCAGCAATCTACTAGAGAATGAACTTCATCAAACTATGGCATGAGTAGGGAAACTGGCAAAAGGCCTGCTGGTGACAGTATCGTAGAACTATGACTCAAACAAAGCTGGGCATAAGAGAGAAAAATAAATAGTATGGGGAAGAATAAAATATTTATATTTTATGTTCTGACAAAGTGGATATAATGCAAATAAAATGAGGGAGGAGAAGGGCTATGGAAAGAGGAATATAGAATAGGCAATAGGTAGAAGTCAAAGATAGCATTAAAGGCTGACAAAACAGGTAGTAAAAGATGTCAGGGAATTAAGGGCATTTTAAAAAAGGTGTAAGTAGGAAGGTGACCGCTAGAACAAAAATACAAACCTTTCAAATATCAAAATAAATTTTAACTGTCAGGAAGAAAAGAGAATCATCCAACTACAGAAAGCAAATATCACCTAATACACATAGTAATTGAACATAAAATAATATATGAGTTGAGACCAGACATCACAGCCTTATCAGTAAATGTGTATGGGCTTAGTTCACCTCATAAAATAAAACAATTTTCAGTTTGGCTCAAAAAGCAAAACAGAATGCTATGCTATGTACAAAAGACATCAGTAAAGCAAATGATTCAGAATTTGTAAAAATAAAAAGAATACAAAATATACCACACAAATAGAAGTAACAGATTTTGATCTTGGAATCAGGCAAGTAAAATTCGATCCAAAAATTATTAAGCCTAAAAATGAGGACTTTTTAAACACTAAGAGCCATAATTTACAATAAAGACATGTCAGTTATGTGTATATTACAGTTATGTATCTGTCTATTACCTATCTATCTATCTATCATATATCTTCTGTGAAGCATGACAACCACCTCTGTAAAGCAGAATCTACAGAAGATAAAGATCTCATAGCTAGATAGAAACAAAGAAATACAAGGGCATGCAATGATCATTGCAAGTCAGTTTTTCTAGAAACATGATAGGACCTTTCAGTAGATAATTCAGGTCTTCTTTTATTTCTGTAAAGTTTTTTTTTTTGTCCTGCTTAATGGAAATATTTATACATCACTCTATGTACAAGTCAGATGAAGTGGAAAAGAAAATAAAGGTATAGAAGAAAAACATCACCCCTCCAGACCTCTCTAAACCCTTGCTATGCACTATCTGTCTTTCCATAATATACTAATTATTAACTTATTTATTGCTGTCTTCCCCTGCTAATAATCTGTACTCCCAGTTATATCCTTACTACTTACAACAGTGCCTGGTATATAGTATGCTAAATAAATATTTGCTGAATAAATATCTATTGAAAGACTAAAGGAAGGAATGAATCCTTTCTGGTGCTCAGTAATCCCTTTCAATCCAAACTAAAGCATTTTTTTAATTGATTTTTCTTTAGTTACTGTTTTCCTCCATAAATTTATTTTTCTCTCTCTGATACTTCTTTAATTGAATATTTTGTCTCCTGGATCTACTCTGAAATTCTCTGTTTTTATTCTTGATTTAAAATTTGTTTTATTTTTACTTTATATTGTGAAATACTGCTTCCATTTCATCTTCTAAAGTTCTAATTGCATTTTTATTCTTGTATTCATTTTTAAATTCATAAGGTATAATTTATTTGTTTTATGTATCTACTTAATTCTAGTCAGTTGCCATGTATGTGTAGTTTATCTCCTACATATTCTATGTCATTTTTACTAAAGGTCTCCTCTTATTGTTCTACTAGCTCTGCAGGCTTAGGGGTGCATATCCTGATTATTCAGTTTAGTTCACTTTCTTTAAAACATAAAATACTATTCATTTTACATTGGTGGTTTGTTAAAAGAGAAAGATTATGATCAGTTTGAAAATTTTAGATAGATCATTTGGGTAGACCAGAATTTTTGTTTATTATCACTTTATTTTTATTGCAATTTATTGCAAAGTACTCTGCTACACACCAGGGTGAGGGTACAAAATCAAATGAAAATTTTAACTTCTAGTAGAGGATAAGTTTCATATATTACACCTAAATTAGTTCCCATTACGTCTGGTTCGGAGAGACTCAACAAGAATTAGCAACTGTGGAACACTTAGCAATTACAGACCAAAGGTTATTATGTTTGAGAGCAAAAACTTAAACATTCAGCTTTTGTAAAGTCTGTTTCCCAGACTGGGACATGGAAAATCTGATTCTGTGAGTTTGGACTGGTGAAGAAAGTTGTCCTACTTCTGGGCTCACTGATTTGTGTTCTTTATGTTGTGACTTGTTGAGTTTACTTTATATTGCTTTCCCCATCACAACTACACAGAGAAAGTAGGATACATTCCATATTTGTTATTGTCAGAACTTCTGTGTTTTAGTTGTGATTAATGAAAAAATGCCTAAAGTTACGACTAAGCATTGGATAATGTTTAGTGTGAAACCCAGGAGATTTCATGGAGAGGTAAATGTAAATCATTTCAGCAGTTTTCCTTCTTCTTCATGCCAACTAATTCTCACATGAATATCTACATCTTTGAAGTTATTTTAAACCAATTCAGCATTTCCTCTCAAAATTGCAGATATCAAATATCTAGCATTTAAATATTGCTTTAGCCTGAAACTAGAAATGAGCTGCAGTGTAAATGCAAATACATTATGAATGACTGGCTTTGATTTTATCAATCTTTGTAGTTTATTAGTTTTATCACTGCATGCAGACAAAAAATACTTATTAAAATCAGGGTAATTTTTTTCTGTTCCAACAAAATGTGCAAATTAGGCAAGTTTTATGTTCTGACTTTACTAGTTGTGCTTCTTTTTTTACTGGTATCTTTAAAAGGATAGAGCACCAATAATTTTGTATGTATGCTGCTGTTACAGACCAGTAAAGAGGAATAGTAGTCATGGTGTCCCAAAATCGCTTTCAGTCATTAGGTTCCTCAGATTATATCATTCAGAGAGGGACTTTTCTTAACAAGAAGAAAGAATTATGACTGGAGTTTACAATGTTTTCCAGGCATGCACTGAGACAATCTTCAGTGACTAATTATAGCTTGAGGAAGCAGAAAAAGACTGCCAGAAAAACAGTCCATCAGAGGAGTTAATTTGGAGAAAGAAGGAGTGCAGTTTGAAAGCAGTTTTATAAATTCCAAGCATAACTACTTGTATTCTTCAAAACAATCTCCATTTTACTGACTTTAATGATAGGGCACTAGTTACAGAAGAGATAAAATGCTTATTTCATAACAGTAATTCCTACATTTGTTTAAGGTGTCCTCATGCAGAAATCAAGCTAAATTCTTTAGGAAATTGTTGGAGGAATATTTACAATATTAAAACCTATAGTTTCCATAGTCAAACAAATTGCAGCTTAAAACTCACTCCCTGGGTTTCAGTGTCCTCACATTTATAATCTTTCATTGATGGTTCTGAAATTTTGAAGATGGTAGATGACCCAGCTCTAATTTTTAAGCACTTTCTTGAAATCACTACAATTTTGTTACATATGTTTTTGTAATCAAACATATTTTGTAAATTTAATTTACAAAAAAATGTTAAAAGTGTAAAGCCAACTTGATATTGTCAAGTGATAATGGGAATGCTGTGAAAATAAGTGTTTGCCTAGATCTATTAATTACATTTAAATTATTAATAGTAATGAAAGTGAAGAACTCCATATATAGTTCTAAAACTCAGACAAAAATCGCATTCTGAAATTGGATGATTATCATCAGCAAAATCAGCCATAATGTTATCATCTAATAACCTATATAATTTCTATGGAAAGCCTGGCTACTATCAAGTCACCTCTGGCAATAGAGTGCTTCATTGCTTTCTCACTGGTCTTTCTGCTTCACCGTTGACAGCCAGAGGGGTGTTTTGTGCTTGTGTGAAATACTTCAAACATAAAAGAAAACTCTAGAGAGTAATCTAAATGCCTGTGGAATTTTAATAGACAAAAGGATGGCATTACAACAAATTAAAGGAACATAAACGGAGGAACAAATTTGGAGCAGTGAAAAATTAAAATTTCTGTGGCTGAGGAAGCACGAGCTGTGAAAATCAAGTCAGACTGGTAGGATAAAGCTCAACAATGATAGGACTCAAAAAAATGGTGAAGGACTTGAGGAAGAACCAGCAGCAAGCATTTTTAAGAAAGTAAAAAAACAAAAACAATAAAAAGAATTTGTGTAATAATCAGATGGAAAGGTTAAGCTAAACCTGGGAGATTAAATTAAGTGGCCACCGAACAAGTCAAAATAAGTAGTGTCAAGGCTTCTGTCCAGGGTGATGGCATAGCTAATTGGAAATATTGATAAGATTAAAAACAAAGGATATTTAAAAGGAAAAGGGGGTATTTGGCTTCTACTAGCACATTGGGATAAAGAACAGGGAAAAGTTAAAAATGACTCAGAGATCCACAGCTTTGAAGCCTGGGAGGCATATGATTGATAACCACATCAGTATCCACAGGGAAATATAGACACTGGGTGGGAATGGGCTCAGGCTGAAATCATGTTAAGAGGGCTCAATAGTGATGAGCAGGTGGAAGTCAGAGATATGGGTGTAGTTTATAGAGAACAGACAAAGGAGCGAAAAGATAACACAGTGCATATTCTACACTACATTAAATTGTTTCTCGACTTTAGATCTATTAATCAGACAGAGTCTGAAGTCCGTGTTTTTTCCAAAACATAAATTGCAAAGGTTAGATTTGTTTTTCTATGAGCAACTGTCAGTTGTTTCCTTTAGATAAAATCACACATTTATATAGCCAATATAGGTAAAAGGCACATATTCAGATTGTATTAACCTAATCCAATTTTTCTAATTCATATGTTAAGATTCCATAAACTTCTGAGTTAAAACTTAAAAACTGCATAAATTGTATACAAATTGAAAAATTGCCTTATGGTTATTATTTTACCTATAACTCAATCAAAATGTTAAACGAATTTGGACAGTGGTTAAGAATTGCTAGTGAATAGTGGGTGGGATGAGAAAGGATGCTAATTTACTTTAAGCCACTTAGAATAAAATTCATACTGCTTTGCCAGCATAGCCCTAAACATGTGAGAATTCATTTACGAATTCAGCAATTGTAAAGAACTGTAATTTGCTCAAGATTTCTGTTTATCCTTGAATTCTAAGAAGACCCATTATCATAATTGATCACTTACTAAAGAACAGTGAAGTTAAAAACAACAAGAACCAAAACCTCTCTGACTGGTTAGTGCTTTTATAGAAAAGAAGTATTAACATGATTACATGTGGGAGAAAGTAACCCTGGATCAGTGCACTGTCCCCTTTAAGGGAGTGCTGGAACCATTAATGATTTATATGTAAAAAGACATTCCTCACTCATACCTTGTCAAGGTATTCTGGACAGAATCACAGCATTTTGGAACAGCCTTTTCCAGGCAAGTATTATTATTATTAATTTTATTTATTTTTACCTCAAAGACCCTTTAATGAACCAGATGCATTTTTGGAAGTCCAATACTTAAGCAGACAATACTCTTGCTGCTGTAAAATGGGGCTGGGAGCACAGAGCCTCCGTGGCTTTTGATGCTTCTAGTCATTCGGCCCTAGCCTCCCCTGTAGAGGCTCAGCCACTCCTCTAGCCTTTCTAACATGAGGGCCATTTTCATGTCACAACATTTCAGGATTACCTACGTTGTAGTGGTGATAACTTTCAGTGTTTATTGATTATTGGACCAATGAATTTTTTTATTGAATATATTCCAAGGATTTTTCAGTCCTCGGGTTAGAAGCCTCTCACCACTGGGCAGTGCACTGCAGGTAAATGCTTTCTTAAACAGTAATTAGCTGCATTCATCTGATATCCTATCCTTGCAGGTACCTGGTTACCATGGTAATCTTTTAATAATTGTCATAGGCTGAATAATGGCCCCCAATACAACCACAGCCTATTCCCTGGAACCTGTGAATGTTACCTTTCAGGCAAAAGGGACTTTTCAGATGTGATAAAGTTAAAGATCTTAAATTGATGTTGTTACCCTGGATTATCAGGATGGGCCCTAAATATAATCAGAAGTGTCCTTAGAAGAGGGAGACAGGAGGTTTGACTAGAGGAGAGGAGAGGCAACGTGATGATGGAAGCAAGAGGTTGATGTGATGCACAGAGGGGTCATGGGCCAAGGAGTACAGGTAAGAAAAGGCAAGGAAGCTAGAAAAGGCAAGGCAATGACACCTCTCCTAGAAGGAAAAAGACTGGTGACATGGAGACATCAGCCCAGTGAAGCTAACTTCAGCCTCCAGAACTATGAGATAATCAATTTGTATTGTTTTAAACCACCAGATTTGGGGTAGTTTGTTCTGTCAGCCATAGGAAACTCATACAATAATCATCAATATTATCATAATCATGTAATAATAAAACTAATATGCATGCATTGTTTATATAACAAAAGGCTTCCCTATAAAAATGGTGATATATATTCACAAGTATAGTACTTTACAGCTTTTATAGTGCTTTTAAATTATCTCATTTGATTCTCAAAACAATTCTATAAAGTAAGCAGGGAAGATATTATTATACCTATTTTACTTAAGAAGAAACTGAAACTCAGGGAGCTTACATGACTTGTAGTAAAAAGAAGTTCTCTGACTCCTTCCCTAGTGTTTTCCCCTCTATACAATGCTGCTTCTTAAGGAAGAGCCCAGAAAAGTGTCTGTAACAAGCTATATAGACCACATTTCTTTGGGGCCAGCAAATGCTTCTCTAAAGGAAAATAGAAAATTCATCATCGAGAGAAAACCTTCTACCTCAAATTCATGTTAAATAGCAGTTTATTGATTGGTAGATGCTAGGTCTTCTCCACACAAGAAAGAATTGGCAAGAATATTCATGTGAACTTATATTATTTAACATGGACTGTACAATTTAACACAGAGTGTAAATAAAGATTTATGAAATGAGACCATAAATATTTTTGAAAATAATCTTAAAGATATGGAAAGCTAAATAGAAAGAATGAAAAACTGAATTAAAGTATATGACACAAATGTTCATGTTAATGATGTTTTTATATATCTACATATCATCCAAGGAGAGATATGAGTTTAGAAATTAGAATTAAAGTGCATTTTTAGAAGGTATTAAAGAGATTATAACTATGTACAGCTTTATTTTCATGCTGTGTCTGCAGGCTTCAGCAGGGAGGATGATAACATGCATAGCACCAAGGCTTACTTTCTCATTTTCCATGATCAATATGATAATTACTGTAAAGGCAAACATCACCACTGAGTATGAGCACATTCAACAGGTAAAACACACAGCATAAAGTCTATATTGTAACTATGCAAATGACATCATCCTCAAAACCACAAGCAAATATTGATTAAGAATTTTAAGCTCTTCAAAGTATTGCTAGAGCAAAATGAGTAAGTTTGGGAGCTTTTAGAGATTATTTTTGCCTCAGGTGTGTTCCTGGCACTGAGTGATCCCACACGTCTAGAAGAAGGCAGCACATGAAAGAGCTGAAAATGAAACTTTAAAATGAATGGTAAAGAACAGTCTTTATTTCATGTTTTTGAAGATAAACTTAGTAGAAATCCAATTTAACTTCAACCTTTACATCATGAACTAGAACTCATATTTTATTCTAGTTCCTTTCATATAAGTCAGATCTGCCATAATGTGTCACTGAAGAGAGACCAAAGGAAAGATGGTCTTAGTTGATGGGACATTATGGTAAGCTGATTTTGTCTGAGTCCTTCACTAATTGGTTAACTCCCCTATGTAATGTTAGATCTAGAGACAATATTAGAAATCAACCCCTGCATGTTATACAGGAAGAAATAGAGGCCTAGAATGATGTGTGGGTGGTATCACCATTCATGCTGTTAATCAGTTAAAAACCCAAACAGCAAACAAACCCAAAGGACCCCTTATGTACTCAAAGACAATTGTTGTAATTTTCTACTTTAAAATAAACCAACTCATCCTATCTACTACTTTCTCTCAAAGTTTGCTAGCCTAAGCTACCATTTTCTCTCACTTGGAATACTGCAATAGCCTATTACCTTTGTCTTCCATCATCCTCTCTCTTTCTTTCTAATGTGTTCTCCTCATAAAGCCAGAGTGACTTCTTTGAAGTTCATATATGATCAAGTAATTTCTTACTGGGATGATTTCAGTGACTTCCCATTGGCCTTAGAATGAAGGCTGAGCTCCCTAGCTTGAGCCCTAGCTGATTCTCATCTCAACTCTTGCCTCCCATCCTGCCCTATTGATCACAGCTTTGCAGTCACACCCACCTTCTGCACATGCTCTTCACCCTACAGGCTTTCCCTGCCATAGTCCAGTTAGTCCCTTAGACCTCAATTCAAGCAAGACGTCCTACAGCAAGCCTTCGTTGACTTTATGTCTTAAAAAAAGAAAAAAACCAAAAACTGTCACAGACTTGCATAGCAACATATACCTTTCCTTTATAACACTTACTGCAGTTGTAATATCACATCAACATGTGTGGTAGAGACTCCCCTATGAGACCGTAAGCTCCAGAAAGGATACTGGCATACTAATAGTATATATTAAGTTCAGTTTTATAACATTTATGTGAAATAAAGTCATCCAAAAAAATGTGGATATTTGGAAATCACGAAATGTTTTTGGAACATAACCAAAAATTTGTATTAGGAAATGTTGCATGAAAAAAAATTAAGCACATGTAAGTCTTAGAATCCATTTTATCTCACAATTTTGGTTAATTGAACAGAGAAAAATCCAAATATATCGAGATAGTCAGCTGCAACAATAACAGCTAACATTCTATTCACAGGATGCTTTTCATTTCAAATAAGCAGAATCCTCAATAGTAGAGAGATTTTTATTCACAGTCCAATCAATCACAACCTCTAATAACTTTAATAACCTCTAATAACTGCTTGTATCCTCTGATAGGTGAAACATTTTAAATGAGTAGAATACTAGGCTCCTCAGTCAGTTTGGAACTTTATTTTTGGTGAAGAATAAATTTTTCAAGTATATCTTAAAGTATTATAAATTGAATGATGATATTTTAAATTAAATCTCAGGTCAGTGGCATTTGTCTCAGATAGTCTCTTAAATTCTCAAGAAACTCAACATTTATTTTGTTTGTCAAGTTGAATCCAGAATCCATCCACTAAAACTTTATCTGCAACATTATGCACTTTAACAATACAAGCTCCCATTGCTAAAGTAAGCCCTTCAGCTTATTAAAAAATAAAAAAAATTCCATACCATTCCAAACATATTGTATAAACATGTTTGAGAGAGGTGGTGTGTTTGAGATTGTTTTCATCAGCAAAAATAATGAGTTTGTCTCATGTGACATATTCAAGCCTCCACCTTGATTCTAGACCATGAGAGATAATTCTGGAAAAGTCTCCTATTTAATAAGATTGCTAATACATTTGACAATTTTGTGACATTTCTCAAAACTGTTTTTGAAAGATGCTGGTTTCTATAATTTCTTTGCAACATGTGGTGCTGACTTGAACACATTTGGGCAATAGATTCATACTTGCCATCGCGGCAGTTGTTGACCTCAGTGCTTTCACACTGTCAGTACAGATGTCACTACATTTTTGCCAACATTCTTTAATAGTGTGTTAAAAGCTGATCCAAACACTAGCAAAAATTTCCCCTGTTGTCTATGTGTCAAGTGTTTAAATTAATGCATCCTCCTCACATCCACCTGCATGTACAGTAGAAAACAAGCAAATGGAAATCAGAAATACATGTACTCTCATTCAGTTGAACTGTAAATGTGGCAGTTATGAATCTCAGCACATAAATTCAAGTGCACAAGGAACACAAACACTTAATCAAACGATTGTACTGCAAGTCCCCATTTACTAGAGTGGGAGTAGCTTAACCAGTTATTTGAGTATTTGTTCCCATCCCCAGAAGTATCTCAAGGTTCCAGGGAGCTTATCCAGTATCAGGGATTAGAACCACCAAGCCAGTACTTGGTGTTTGAGCTCCATTAGTAACTACTAAAATATTTCACTTCTTTTTTCAGATCCTGTGACCTGATATGCTAGGGCGTAGGAATCGGCACATGGGGATCTCGTCTTACACACCAAGACATAGTTCCCAATAGGCATTCCCTTCTCAGATGTCTTCCTGCCTCACCAGAACTCACCACAGGTCTTAGGACTCAGCATCCCTCTCTTCACTTATTCTCCACTCCCATCATTTCTTATTTATTTTTTTCCTTCCTGCCTGGGATAGCCATTTTTTTAAACTTTAGGAACAGAGCAACTTATTTTTTTCTGTCTGCTTCTTAAGAAAAAAATAAAAATCTAAGTTTTGTAAGGGCTATGATTTCTGAAATACTCATCCACTTGGTCAACAAGTACTTAAACCTACCAAATGCCAACTACACTTCACTGGCTATTTGGCAGTAAGCAAAAAGACAAAGTCTCTGCCCTCATGGAAGTAACATTCTTATGGGAAATAATTAAAAATAAACAATTTAACAAATTTTAATTATGGTCTTTGATAATGTAAATTTCTATGAAGGTAGAGCAATATGAGGAGCAGATGGAGACAAGCTCTTTGTAAAAGTGATAGTTGAACAGATGCATGAATGAAACAAACAATTTGGAAAAAAAATTAGTAAGTGCAGTGACCTTGATGTACCCTGGACTTGGCTGGTTTAAGAATAGCAAAATGGCCAGTATAATTGGAGCTGAGAGTGCAAAGGGAGGCATGGTCATAAGAAAGACCAATGTAGACATAACAGCCTTTTAATCTTTTTCCACCATCTCCCACTCTTCCATTGTCAGAGCAGGGCTGACTGTGGGAAAAGAGGAAAAAATCTGAAATAAATCTGAAATAAAAGTAGAAAGTAAAAGATGTGTAAGACTTTGGACATATGTATCAGTCTTGTCGGGTGATCCATCTTGGGATCCTTTCTGCTTTAGATTATCTGACTATGACACTAATTGTATTTTCCTCCCAGTTAATCCATATCACATATTTGTTGTGATGTTAGTCATCCAGGATTTAAATATCTTTTTTTTTCCATTCGTATCTGCCTCTTTCAAATATGATGAGTTTAACTCACCTTATCTGTTACTTAATCTCCTTTTAGTAATATTAAGCTGTTCACAATATGCTAAAAAGAAGAGGCTGTTCTAAATGTTTACATTCTTTATCCTATGTTTTAAAATTATATGTAACTTCGCAGAGACCAAAATATTATTATGTAAAAGTGTACAACATAAAATTCTTTTAGAATTTGGAAAGTATTTATCTGCATATATGTAAAACACACAAGACAACTTATTATACTTTCTTGCTTTTGAGTGAATTCCTATGAAAAATTTCAGGTTACCCCTTTAGTTTTCATACTATTGTCAGTGTGATGATATTGGTTCAAGAAACAGTCATTGAGAGTATAGTAAAAATTGTCCTTGTATTTTAAGTCTGCTTGATCCTGTCAGAGTCATTAGTCATTAACAAAGTTTAATTTCCTGCTTTTACTGGGTGATAGTGTTCTTTTAAGAATTACAGAGTTCTTCTTTTAAGGATAATTGGATAATTATTGTACCTCACTTGAAAACAAATAACATTTATAAGCATAAATTTAGATAGAATTTTAAATTTATTAAAAACTTAAAATTTAGATATTCTAAAAGTACAAAAAGCTCCCAAACCATTTATTATACATAATGCAACATTATTAGGGTAATGTAAATTATATATTCACTTATTATATTTCTCAAGAATATGTATTGAGGTTTGCCTGGCATTTAATTAAGCCAGTTTCATATCTGCCATGAAAGGATAATGGCTTGCAAAAAGAATTATTATGAGGAGTCATGCTCAGGGCCAAGTTCAAAGAATGATGCGTGCAGAACTACAAACTTCTTACTCAGTGGTTTACATAAAAATATAAATAGATGCTCAGAGATGATAAGAAAAATTGTGTCTGGGTTATACAAAATGAGTTGAACTGCCATATAAAGTTAACAATAGTCAGTGTGTTAACAGATGTTAATACTGACATTTGCGTTTGTGTGTAGTTTACTTATAAAGTTTTAAAACACTCAACTATATGTTTCAAAAATGCAAATCATATATTTGTAGAATACTTGAAGCTGAATCAAAAATTTGAAACTTTTGTTTCACACATTTGCCTGAATAGAGTGAAGGACAAAATGATCCATGAACTGCTGGCCTGTACAACCTGATCAACCTTGTAAACAAATAGGAAAAAAAAATAGTATGGACTGAGTGAGAGAAAAACATTGATCAACTCTACAATTTTCAGAGATCCAGCAAATTCCAATAGGCTCATTGTAGAATCAGAGCCAAGGACACTGAAGAAACTACTTGGCAGCACAAGCAAGACTATAGGAAACAAGTCAGAAAGCAGTAGCCCACCTTATATGAAAGAGTAGGAAGCCTGACTTGGAATATCGTATATAATTGTGACCTCTTTGCCTCAAGGAAGTGTGACAGAGCTACAGAAGAATGCTTTTAAATAATTAAACAGAGCAGTTTCTACGAAATGATAAAAGATGGGCTTCTTTAGATTCTGATGTCAGATTAAGATGGACTGATGGGTTTTCAGGCTTGTCTCTAATTCATTTTCTGATCTATCTCTAGTGTTCTCTTTTCAAAGTGCCAATCTAGTATCAGTCATCTATTAAAACTTCTAGTGACTTTCTAATCCCTATACGATAAAGTCTAGTTTTTTTTTTTTAAGTCTACTTTCTTTACCGTGGCATCTAGAGTCCACGACCATCAAGCTCTGGCATAAGGTTGTAATTAAATTTGTAGTCATATTCTCTCTCCTCACCTACTGTTTATTTTGTTCAGGAATACTCGTTATTTTCCAGAAGCTCCTTGAAACTTTGGATATGCCATTTCCTCTAGCAGAAACCTTTACTCTCAATTAGACTTTACACCTCACTCAAATTGTATTGTGTCAGGAAAGTAATGTTCCCTCTATCTTCATCTCCATTACCAGCCTTACATCCTCCTATAGCAATGTTTATTCTCTGTTTTTTCCTACTCATAGGACTCCACTTTTTCTGTAGTAGCCATCTTAAGAAAAAAAAAGACATTACCCAGAATCCCTTACAATTAGAGGTGGCCCAGAATAGACAATGAGATATAAGTGGAAGTCACTTGTGAGAGTTCTAGGACCTTTGTTTGTCCTTTGCCTTTACCCCTGTGACTATGAAACAAGACTATATGCTAAGAACGGTGGGATAAAAATACATAAGGGATCTGGATTCCTAAGATGCTGTACTTCCAGATTTCTTATTACCTGTGAAAGTTTAATTCCCTAATTTGTTTACGAGATTGTTCAGTTATATTTTGTGTATTCTAGCATTATAGTTACTTGTTTGCCTTTTGTCTCCTCCATTGGAGTGTAACTTAATTTAAAAAATATTCATCTTTGTTTCCACATAGTACAGTTATCTAGGACAAAGTGGGTGGTCATTTATTAGTAGTGGTAGTATAATTGCTGCTATTAAATCCATTGCATTAAAAAGATATTGATGTCTCCAATCAGAAACAGATGGGTAACTGTTTTCATAAATGTATGGAATGTGGACTAATAAATGATTGATAGGGGAATTATTGCTGCAGGGCAGTATATTTAACTTTTGTAATATCATAAGGAGGCCAACTATCAAATGCCCTTTGAGCTATTGTAAGCCTTAGAATATGGAAGAGGATATAAGTCTTACTTGACCCAATATGACATGTTCTCCTTTTAATGAAAAAGTCCATTAGAAGAAAATTGTGATGCTGAAGGACTCTCAAAAGAAAATCTGTCAGAGGTACAAGACAGAAAGTAATTCTGTGACATTTCATGCCAGTAACCTCAAATCACACAAAAAACCAGGAGTTCACTTCAAGGAAGATGGAGTAGATGTGCTTTTCCCCCCTTCTGCTAAGTTTAACAAAAAACCCTGGGTTTTATATATAAAACAAACACAAGAACACTCTGACATGTTCGGAGAGGAAGGTAGAGTGATTAAGGACCTAAGAACCAAAAGAATGACACAGTAGGTTTCTTTTTATGTTATGTATCCTGGGCATGGAGCTGAAGAAGCCAGCAACCTTGAGACGCCAGTTGGCACAGACAAAAAAGATTCCCCTCCCTAGCCGCCACCAGCCTGCTCTCTTAAGCCAAAGGATAAGGAAAGAAGAAGCCTAATAAGAAAGAAAAAATTAGGCAATAATCACTCTACACAAGTTACACCTCACATATAAAACACTAAGGATTGGGGGCAAGAAAGCCTTCGTTTTATTCAAAATAGGCCAATCCGGAGAAGTGATATAGCAGTAGTCTGCCTCTTAGAGAAAGCAGTGCTCATATTCCAAACATGTAGTAGTATGTCTGTAGGTTTGTGTGTGTGTGTGTGTGTGTGTGTGTGTATACGTATTTTTTTTTCACTTGCAGAAACTTCTCTCTATTTCCTCCAAAACTCAGTTGAATTGCTAGAAGCTATAAGGTGAAGTAGAGACCTAGTAGGACTTTGTTTCATAGGAATGCTGTTTGCCTCATAACACAATGGGCTCTACTGTAAAATAAGAGAAGAAATTTTTGAACAATGAAACCATAATCTTAAAATCCCACCTATCTTTGCAAGTTTTCTTTGTGCCCAAGTACATCAGAGCACGAAAAGTGGGATCTGACTTCCAAAGAAAATACGTGAAAACAGTAATTGTAACATCCTAGTGAAAGCTCTTTTGCTTCCCTTAAGGCTTTCTGTACTTTGCCTACTTTTAAAAGATGTTATCTTCCCTTACTTACAATGGCTAACAGAAAAGTGAAATAAAAGCATTTTTGTCTTTTTGGATAAAGAGAGACCATATTTTTTTTTAAAAAGCTTTCCTTTTTTCAAATTGTTACCCACATGGTGGCACTACTATCAGTTCTTCTGCTGATACTAGTTTCTAAAAAGCTTCTACAATTAGCTTTATAAAAAGATGTAAAATAAAATTGAATTTATTGTTAGCTCTATGATGTTCTTGTCAACCAAGCCAATATGCTATTATAAAACCATACCAAAGAGTTAAATTATGTGAGAAACCACTAGTCATAAATAGTAATAAAGTAATTAATATTTCTTAATATTGTTCTAGTTTGTAATAAAGTCTCCTTTTTGTGTAGGTGAATTTTCACTGGCAGTAAGCAAAAAGTACTAGAAAATTCATATCATCATCCTATATCTAACATAATTTTGGGTTTATATAGTATTTTCTTTTCTGAAATTGTTTTAGAAATAATTCATTAGCTTTTTCATCACCATTTTGAAGAAGGAAAAAAGTAGTGTTCCCTTCTTCTGATCATCTAAGCATTTATTTATTATTATTCAATCGTCCTTACTTACAAAAAGGTAGTATATTGAAAGCATTGTACTTTTCCATTAGAGTGAAATTAAGATAAAAGTCAGATAAAGAGTTTTGGCCCAAAATATAGATTTAGAAATAATATTGTAATTGAGAACAAAATGTAATTCCATGCATCCTAGCAACCAAGGCAAAAAGGGAAACAATATGAGTTACTTAAAGAATCATACTATTAGTTCACCAGGGTAAAAATAAAGCTGTAATACTCAGAAGCATCTGTGATGTGAATGTCCTAGAAACTATTTATTTTCTTCAAAAAGTGTTTTATGAAATCTACAGAAACATATTTTCCATGAATTAGGGATTTTCTTATTTTATACTTAAGTGGATATATGCCAAAGCTTTATTCAGAGCTATGCAATGTTAGAAGTAGAACTAAAATTATGAATCTGATCTTTCAATTCTGATGTTGTGTCCTGTTGATTAGATACAGTCTAGACCACTACTGTTCCGTTTTGGAGAACCAGTTCAGTTCCATGAAGTTGAAATAAGTGGATATCATTTAAGAATACTCTATCAGCTGGGCCTTTGGACCCTGGGGTAGGACTTTAACAAATAAGGCAATTGGCTGTAGTGAGATCACGTAGAGACTCAGGTGAAGGACCCCACATTTGCCGATGTCTAAATAAACAAAGTTTTATTTCACTATTAATGTAATGCACATAAAAATAAATCTCTCTAGACAAAGTAATAATTTGCCTCAGTATCTCTCAAGATCTGATGGAAGGGCAAACATATCAGGAAGGTGATACTGGGGTGAAAGAAAGAAAGTAAACAAGGAAGAGAGGTTATGCTTGTGTGGTCAGTGTCATCTAAAACAATTATCTGAGTTCTTATTTAAAATATTATTTTAAATTTAATTCATTTAAAATAAATTTCTGAATCTTATCTTCAGAAGTTCTGCTTTATTATGTTGGATTGGGTTCCAAAAGTCTGTAGTTTAATAAGCAAACTTCTTGGATGACTCTACTATCAGTTATCTATGGACTTCATGCAAAGAAACAGACCAAAATGAAGGGAAAGCCAGAGGCAAAGGCCATTTTGGCAGCAGGATCAACAGGCGATGGGTTCCACACACTCTACATTGGCCAATCACAAAAAGAGTCAATCTGCCCAAAGAAACATTAACTAGGGACCCATTTAAATAATAATTGTATACCACAGAGCATTCTTTTGAAGTTGAAAATGTATTCACCTTATTCTTTAATTGCTAATCTTCATGTATACTTACTATGTGCCAATTTTCTGTGTTTTTCATGTGTTGATTTATTTATCCTTATGACAATCTATAAGGTAGCTACTACTTATTATCATCTTTATCTCCTTGCAGTAGTTAGAGAAGTTATGTATCTTGCTGTGGCTCAGAGCTGATAAAGCCAAAAGCCATGGTTTTGTACCAGATATTGGATCTCTAGAGCAGAACTCTTGACCCCTATGTTATGAATTTGCCTCTCAAATAGCCCTTTAATGAAAGAGAAGTATTTTAATTTAGGAAAGTATATAAGTCTAGTAACATATGACTTGAAATCTAAGGAACATAACCAACCTACCAGATATTAATTTCTCGATGTATTTTATTATCAATTAAATGCCAGAATAGCCTTGAAAAGTCTAAGATTGAGGGCTTCATGTCATCATAGCATACTTCTATGGGAGAAGCAATAGTTATTCTATGAAAATCTCATCATCATTCTATTATTGAGAAGAGAAAAAACAGAGAAGGAAAAACAAAATAAATAAGGAGGAAATAGAAGGACTTAAAGTATGCAGGAAAAAAATAACTCCAAAGGCAGCCAAAACTAATGAGGTAAAATGACCTAGTTACAAAATCAGTAAAGCAAAGATTGATGGACTCTCTTTTTGTTTTTTGCTAAAAGAAATAAGTGAGTAGGTAGATTAAAAATAAGACCAAAAGACATCAGCTAACTGATAGAATTGTTTTGATATTATATAGTGAAATAAAAATCTCCATAAATGTTGTAGTTGCTCTAATACTTTTGAGTTAGGTTCTTATATCAAGGGCTTCAGATAGTTTTGATATATATTTTTCACACATCTTTCATCAGTTCATATTATTTTCAAACACTTGGCAATCTGTGGTGTAGATTAATCTTAGTAATTAAAATTTCTTTATAAGGGAATTTCATATTCTGAGCCCTACATAATGCAAGAAAATTTTAGTACAATTACAGATAAAGAGCATTTAAAAATACATCTTAAATTTTAAGTACATGATACAAGATCACTTTTGATATATCAAAGAGTGATTAAAATTTCTACTCCTTGGTTAGATTTGTCATTCAATCACTATGATGGAAAAAATCAAAACAAAAAGGAAACTGTGATGGAATGAGGAAAAAGAGGTTAATTCTCCATATACCTTAATCTTTCTTATATAAACCTTATTTTCTTTATTTTTCAATTTGAAGTTATCACTTAATGGAATATTTAGTTGGTGGGTAAAGTAAAATTTCATTATGAAAATTTAAAAATGTAGTTTTTTCAAATACAAATGAAACATTTCCAAACTAATGTATATTTGAGAAAATACTTTGTTTCTCCCTTTAAGATCATCTTTTCATTTACTCACTGAAAAATGGCTTTATCATCACTGTATCTAAATAAAACCTACTCTAATTTCTGTTTGTTAAGCAAAGTAAAATCTTGGTTCATTTTTCTTAGAAGTTACTGAGCAGTGCATAACTTTCAGTCTGTTTGTCAAAGCCAGTTTTATATTTTGAAGAGAACGGTGGAGTTTGTTATACAGATGGCAGATCCCAGCCATTGTATCATTTAATATTTCTCATCATATTTCAGCTGCATATTTATGTGAAGCTTGAGACAAATTATGTTTAAAAATATCATTCCAGTAACATGATTTATGAATATTAAAAAAGAAAAAAATCCCCAAACATTAAGGATTAAACTAACTTTAATGCATCTGAGAGTCTTCTAGAATATTTCTTTTAGGGGGTGAAATAAGTCCTTTTTTTGATAGTAATTCTCTTGAGAAGGTAATTTTAAACTGTTCAATCAAGATCATATAGAATAATATTTAATTATAAAAATTATACAAATCAGATATTCATTTAAAGACAGGTTTTCTTGAAAGTCAACAATGATAATATTCTTCTCTATAAGACTGTGAGCACAGCATTTCTTCGGATATGCACATTTTACTTACTTTTATTTTTTTAATTTCCAAAGTGTCACTGGAAAAAGATTTTCATCCAGTTACTGAAGGCAAAAATGGCAGGACTAAGGGAGCTGTTGCCTTGAGAAGGGTTGGCTTTGAACCATTCCGTAGTTCATTATCCTCTAATCAAGCAGTCAAGTTTCTTCACCTCTAGAATTCACATTCTGCTGATTATCATTTAAGTACATTAATTGGTTACACTGTAATTTCTGGCTAGACCCATATGAACAAAGAACTGTTACTGATGGCTCATTCACAGTCTTATTCCCTTTTGTGTAGTTGGCTAAGAGATTCCCTCCAGATTTCTCTATCATCACCTACACAGCTCTCCCACTGGCTATAAAATACTGCAGCAGCTTGTAGGTAATTGATCAGACAAGTGAACTGTAAAATATTCATTTTCTACTTCAACAGCCAGATAAATCTCTTGGGAAGAGGATGAAAATATTGCTTATGCACATCAGGGTCAGGAGAGTAATAGCAAGGTTGCTGATAAGCAGGGGTCCACTACAGAGCTAATACTTAATTCGGTGCTCTGCCAGAGTCTGAAAGCATGCAGCATCCCTTTGCCTGAAGCTACAAGTCTCATTATACACTCAACCTGAGGCATCAACATCAGTGCCCCAGTCATGTTGCTCAAAGGATAGTGCTTCCTCTTTTAATTAATCAGGTTCATCTTGGCATAACATGCCAAATAGCCAATTAACACTTAGCTACTGTAACCAACATGCTAAACACTAAATTGCTAATGAAATGTGAGTGGGTAGAAAGGTAGCCGTACAAAGGATGATGGGAAAGCAGGTTGGGTGATTTTTTTTTTTTTTTTTTTTGTATAGCACCTGCGTTCTGGCGTTTTTTCTTCTTCACTTGGTTTCTTTCCTCTCTGCCAGCTTTTCAAATAACTGTCAAGCTGCTTTAATTGGAAATTGTTAGAAGTAGACTGTACTCAGACTAGTTAAGCTAAAACAAAAGTAGTACATTATTTTAATCTTTTGCTCTGTGGGTTGTAATAGTAAAAGATGCTGAGAGGCATTTTCCTTGGTCTTGTCCCTGTTTCATATCTGTTACCAACTTTTTAAGGAGTTTCAAATCAGTGAAATATAAATCAGAAATAGTTATTTTTCTACAATCATCTCTTTCCCGAGAGCTTTGATATATTTTTCTTTCCTGTCCTTTAATGAAATCTCAAGCCGATTTTAAAAACATTCCAGATACTTTGGTCATTAAAACATAGTGTACTTTATAATTTAAAGCATAATCTTGGTTTCAAACCCATCTATTTTCTCAATCTGTAGCAAAGACTTGGGTTCTTCCCCCTTCCCTTTGAAGCTTGGGTTCTCCAGTGTCGATGACGTGGGGAGAAGCATGAGGATTGGTCACAGTTGTACTGCTCCCTCCATTGAGAGTTAACTGTTTCTTAGACTTACTCTGATGAAATATTGTTGCACTCTTTTTGGAAGAGGATGGTTCTCAGATGAACACCCCACTGAGTTCTCTGGAGATTCTGTGGAGTCTCTCCACTTGATACTTCTGTATTGTAGAAGGTCCAGTTCTGGCTCAACTCCTTGCAAGGCTGTACTTGGCTCTTTCTGCTTTTGCTGCAGTCCTCCACTTGCAGGCAGCACTCTTGGACGAAATACCAGCAAGATAGCACAGGCTTTTGTGATGTCCACTTAACTTTTGCAGAGAAACCCATGCATTCCTTTCTATACCACGTTGCAGGGTATGAACAGCTCCCCCATTATCCTTTCTCTGTCACTACTACCTCTCTTCAATTCTCTTATACCCTGCTCAGACAAGTGTAGAGTTTGCATGCCTAAGCAGACATCCAGGTGAGGACTGAAATGTTTATCCCCCTGATTTCAGGCAGTCTTATACTCTTTGCTCTACAAGTGATTTTCTTTTCTCTGCACTCTGCTGTTTTGAGATAGAAACGAAGCCCCCTCCTCTCTCTTTCTCATCAACAGGGTACTAAGTTAAGCAATATATCCTTTAGGAAGCACCCTGCAGGGCTCTGTCTGTAAACCTGATGATTCTTTGCTCCAGTATCCTCCCAGTCTTATAAAGTAAAGAAAGTTGTAGTGGGGGTGAGAAGATTTCTTTAACTTTTAGTAAACTGTGATAAAATGTGCCTGTCCTCAATTCTTGTCAGCAATTGATAATTTGTGGAGTATTATTGTTTTTAGTTCTGAGCCACACTGATAACTCTAGTGCAACACAAAAAAATCACTCCATATCCTGTTATATATCTAATTCTAATCTGTGTTAAGAAGCTTAATGGAAAACTAAAAAGCAATCAGAAAATGCCTTCACTCTCTTCCATCTGACTTTATTCTTTATAAAACAAAGGAAAATTGGAAAGATTGTTAAAAAACAAGGCCTTCTTCTTTAAAATTGCATCTGGCTAGCAGAAAGGTTAGAGAATATGAATTTTTTCTCGCTGGACATAGAGTTTTTCCTTTCACCCTTGTCCTTCTGTAGGTTTCAAAGTCTAGCTTTAGCACAGTAAACACATACTTATATACATTTTGTTTTCTGGTTTATGTTAAGTTTGGATTCAGTGATTGTTGGAGGACTGAAGTGTTTTGTAAATACTCTGATATGGGTAGACTCATTCTATTTTTAGGGAGAAAATCATTAATAGCCAACCAATTATATTCTTAGTTCTATTTCATTGTCATCAAATTCAGTAGAAATTCCTCCTAATTTTGGCAACAAATAAGAATGAATGAATAAATGAATGAATGAATGTAGTTTCCACATTTTCCCCAGTTAAGAATATCAAAGGCAGGTAGTTGGGAGAAAGTGCCTACACTAACTTGAGCCAAATCATAAAAAGTAGGGGAAAATGGATACTGGATTGGCAGCCAGCAATATCTGCTGAAATGGCATTTACATTTTGTTCTTCAAAGTGTTTTATATTTTGTTTGGGTTCTATAATATATATGTCACTTTTATAATTATTGAGTATTAACTTGATAAACATATCTTTAAAGACTGAAAGATCGCAATCATATAACAGCTTATGTACTGAAAAAAGAAGTGAAACCAAAATGTTAGCCCTGAGTAGCTCTAAGTAGGAGCCTTACAAGTGCTTTTCCTTTTTAAATTTTTAAATTTATTTTTCAATTATTCTATAATGAACATACAGGTCCTTTCTATAAGGAAATTAATTATTATTAAAATCAGTTTTATTTTTCCAGTAGTTCTTAAAGTTGACTAAAAGTGGACTCACACTTAACAGTTCTGTCAAGGGGGCATTAGTCAGTTTAAGATATATATTGGAATAAAATATTGCCAGTATCATGTAGTCTACAGAGTCATGGACTCCTGGGGAAGACAAATTGAACACCACATGTTTTGTTTTTTTTGGCTTTTTTTTTTTTTTTTTTGCGGTATGCGGGCCTCTCACCGCTGTGGCCTCTCCCGCTGCGGAGCACAGGCTCCGGACGCGCAGGCCCAGCGGCCATGGCTCACGGGCCCAGCCGCTCCACGGCATGTGGGATCCTCCCGTACCGGGGCACAAACCCGTATCCCCTGCATCGGCAGGCGGACTCTCAACCACTGCGCCACCAGGGAAGCCCACCACATGTTTTTAATACTAAAGCAAGTACATTAGAAAGAGATGCAACAGTAATGCTACAAATAAAACAAATAAATAAAAGGTTCTTAGAGCAGAACAGTTGCTCAGTTGTTAACCTAAGTTATAAATTTTCTCATGTCTATTACTTTTAGATAATTTAAAATAAATTCTAGAAATAAAAATTATAACCACTCAATACATTTTTAACATGCCCTTTATGACTGTCTCAGAAATAATAGAACCTTTATGCCACATGCAATTGATTTCCTTTCCACCTAAGCAATTTCTTGATAAAATCACCTTAAAACAAATATTATTTTAATTCCTTTTATAATTCTCAAGTCTTTATTGTTATTGCATACATTCTTATTTTTAATATTTTAATGGAATATTTAAGGCATGTAAAATGAAAATAATCTAATCCATGCAATTCATGTCCTACCTTAAGAAAAATTAAGTTTCCAACAGACTCCCCATTTCCAGTTCCTCATGTAAGGAATTTGGAAATCTCCACTCAACCCTAACAACAAGTAAAATGCTTAATAGACTGAAAAAAATCAAAAACTCTTCCTGAAACCGTAAGAGAGAGTCAGTCCTCTGTACTTGAGGTTTGCATCTGTGGATTCAACCCATCTCAAATCATGTAGTACAGTATTTACTATTGAATTAAAAAAAAAATCCTTGTATAAGTGGACCCATGCAGTTCAAACCCGTGTTGTTTGAGGGTCAAGTGTATATATATACACTATCTTACTGTCTTATCTATATTATTCCTCATACTTTTTTGGTATTTTCAGATTTTTTTTTCAATTCTCATATCTTCTACTGCTCTTATTTATTTATTAATTCTCTCTCTTGCTCTATCTAATTATATGTTAAATCTCCCTATTCTCCTAATTTTAGTTGCTGTGTAATTTCGGTCTAGATTTCTATTTGACTCTATTTTTGTAGATTCTAGTTTTTTTCATGTATTTTTTTATCTTCTCATCTCTTTTCTTCAGCTTATTAATAACAATTATTTTAAAACTGATTTCTTATATCTCCAATGTCTGAATGAACTATAGATCAGGTATTATCATTTTTCTTTTGATTCTGTCTACTCGTATGTCTAGCAATTTTTGATTGAATATAGTCATAGTTTAGGAACAATAGTAATCACTGGATAATGTTTTCTTCATTCAGAGAAGGTTAACATTTGTTTCTGACTGGTAGAGAAAACACTTATTTTCTTAATTTAATTAGAAAGTGAGCAGTTTCAAGATGAGTTTCAGAACTTTTAAAACTTTGTCTATTTACACTAAGTCCTAGAGAATTAGAGAGTCTCAACCCTCAGCTCTAATTTTTCTCTCTCCTGAATTGTAGAAAGGCTGTATGCTGGGTTTACCTTTTCTTCCAGTTACCTGCAAATTTCCACTAAAGTGCTCAGTCTCTCTTCCTGTATGACTCTTCAAGTGGCTCAGGGCAAAAACTGCCCCAAACTGCTAGGCTAATTGGAATGCATTTCCAGTTCTTAGAGATCTTGGTATGTCAAATTTTGGTGACTTAGTAGCTCTCCCATGACTTCAAAGCAATTCATATTACATAGTATCAAGTTTTACTAAATTCTCTCAGCAAGATATTTGTCTGATATAAGTTAATCCATTATAGTGAAAAGTAGAGTTTCTCTTAGTTTTTTTCCCTCTAACATCTAGAAAGTCACTCTGGATATTGTTTTGTTTTTGTTTTTGTTTTGGATGTGGGCCATTTTTTAAAAAGCTTTATTGAATTTGTTACAATATTGCTTCTGTTTCATGTATTTTTGGTTTTTGGCCACGAGGCATTAGGGATCTTAGCTCCCCAACAGGAATCGAACCCACACCCCCTGCATTGGAAGGCGAAGTCTTAATCACTGGACCTCCAGGGAAGTCCCACTCTGGATATTGTCTGCATTGGAACATCCACTGGGGAAAATAAAATGAATGAATCACCACCTCACAACATCAAAACTCAGAAAAGATTCTTGAGAACAGGGGTTGCCTCTTATTTATCATTGACATATAGCATTTGTGACATTGCAAATGGTGCACAAATTTAGCCTTTTTGATTGAATTAGATTTCAGTGTTTAAAAAGACCCCAAATAGCCAAAGCAATCTTGAGAAGGAAAAACGGAGCTGGAGGAATCAGCCTCCCTGACTTCAGACTATACTACAAAGCAACAGTAATCAAGACAGTATGGTACTGGCACAAAAACAGAAATATAGATCAATGGAATAGGATAGAAAGCCCAGAGATAAACCCACACACATATGGCCACCTTATCTTTGATAAAGGAGGCAAGAATATACAGTGGAGAAAAGACAGCCTCTTCAATAAGTGGTGCTGGGAAAACTGGACAGCTACATGTAAAAGAAAGAAATTAGAATACTCCCTAACACCATACACAAAAATAAACTCCAAATGGATTAAAGACCTAAATGTAAGGCCAGACACAATAAAACTCTAAGAGGAAAACATAGGCAGAAGAGTGTATGACATAAATCATAGCAAGATCCTTTTTGATCCACCTCCTAGAGAAACGGAAATAAAAATAAACAAATGGGACCTAATGAAACTTAAAAGCTTTTGCACAGCAAAGGAAACCATAAACAAGACCAAAAGACAACCCTCAGGATGGGAGAAGATATTTGCAAATGAAGCAACTGACAAAGTATTAATCTCCAAATTTTACAAGCAGTTCATGCAGCTCAATATCAAAAAAACAAACAACCCAATCCAAAAATGGGCAGAAGACCTAAATAGACATTTCTCCAAAGCAGATATACAGATTGACAACAAATACATGAAAGAATGCTCAACATCATTAATCTTTAGAGAAATGCAAATCAAAAGGACAATGAGATATCATTTTACACCGTTCAGAATGGCCATCATCACAAAATCCACAAACAGTAAATGCTGGAGAGGGTGTGGAGAAAAGGGGACTCTCTTGCACTGTTGGTGGGAATGCAAATTGATACAGCCACTATGGAGAACAGTATGGAGGTTCCTTAAAAAACTAAAAACAGGGGCTTCCCTGGTGGCGCAGTGGTTGGGAGTCCGCCTGCCAATGCAGGGGACAGGGGTTCGTGCCCTGGTCGGGGAGGATCCCGCATGTCGCGGAGCGGCTGGTCCCGTGAGCCATAGCTGCTGAGCCTGCACATCTGGAGCCTGTGCTCCACAGCGGGAGAGGCCACAGCAGCAAGAGACCCACGTATCGTAAAAAACAAAACAAAAACTAAAAATAGAACTACCATACTACCCAGCAGTCCCACTACTGGGCATATACCCTGAGAAAACCATAATTCAAAAACAGTCATGTACCACAATGTTCATTGCAGCTCTATTTACAATAGCCAGGACATGGAAGCAACCTAAGTGTCCATCTACAGATGAATGGATAAAGAAGATGTGGCACATATATACAATGGAATATTACTCAGCCACAAAACGAAATGAAATTGAGTTATTTGTAGTGAGGTGGATGGACCTAGAGACTTTCATACAGAGTGAAGTAAGTCAGAAAGAGAAAAATAAATACTGTATGCTAACACATATATATGGAATCTATAAAAAATGGTCATGAAGAACCTAGGGGCAAGATGAGAATAAAGACACAGACCTACTAGAGAATGGACTTGAGGAAATGGGGAGGGGGAAGGGTAAGCTGGGACAAAGTGAGAGAGTGGCATGGACATATATACACTACCAAACGTAAAATCGATAGCTAGTGGGAAGCAGCCGCGTAGCACAGGGAGATCAGCTCGGTACTTTGTGACCACCTAGAGGAGTGGGATAGGGAGGGTGGGAGGGAGGGATACCCAAGAGGGAAGAGATTTGGGGACATATGTATATGTATAACTGATTCACTTTGTTATAAAGCAGCAACTAACACACCATTGTAAAGCAATTACACTCCAATAAAGATGTTAAAAAAAACAAAAAACAAACAAAACAAAACAAAAAAAGAAATTACAGTGTTTAAGTGAAAACCTTCATCTTGTTTGCAAAGAAGGTCAGGATCATCTTAGCCTTTTCATTGTAGCCTCTCAGAGCTGCTATACTGATAATTGTCTATCAATATTTTTAATGGTATAATGGGACTTCCTACCCTAGCAACATTTGTACTGTACTCTTTCCTCATTCTTAGTCTAGCAAAGCCTCCTAAGTTGACTTTATTTGTTTAAGGCTGGTTTTCTCCTATGAAATTAATTTTTGCTAATAAAATGACTCAAATTTAACTTAGATAATCTAAAGACCCTACTTCAACCCAATTTTGGTATTTTTTATAATATATGAAATAAATAAAAACTAACCTTCTACGATTGAAATAGGGGTGGAGGCCCCTAGCCTTTTAACCTTTCCTTCATACCCAGGATAGAATCTACCTTCCTCCTCAATGTAGTCCCATGTTTGAGCTTATATTCTAATTTAGAGGTTGAAATAATCATTCCTTTCAAAGTAAAGTGTCCACAACCTTTGTGAAAATAGTCTGCCCTGCTTGATACATGATGGTCATACCATTTGGTTATCCCAGCTCTGGCTTGCTCAGGGTCCTCATTTTTCTGGCAACAGGCAAAGAGGTAGACAAATAAAGATTGGGAAGCACATGAGGGATTCACTTCAGAAGCAGTTACAATTTTTTTTTTCTAGGAAACAAAAAATCATAGGTTAAAAACAGAGCATTTTTTGTTCAAATAATTAAGTTACAGTGGTATGAATTATGTAAAATAAGGTAGTTGATAAAGTTGAAGAGTTAGAATTATATTCTAAATTTCACCAGTGTTATTTCCTATGGGCTCGTTAGCATGAAAAAGTTTTTTAACCAAAACATTAGAGCTATAACATTCACTTATCATATTGTACATGAAGCAAGAGAAATAAAAGTAGAAATGTTTAGCTTAATCTTCCCGTCTTTAAGTATAGAATCAAGTAAAATATGCATTTAATATGCATTAATTACTATATCTTTTCAGCCATCCTCTTTCTTGATGATACTAATGAAATTCAGAGAAGACTCTTTTCTAAATGTACAAATGCCTTACAGGAACTGAGGTTTCTTTTTTAGAGTCTCTGTAACAGATACAAGACTTTGCCTGAGGGTGCTCTTTGAGAAATGAGAAACATTAAAATAGTATGAAGGAATAAAAGGATCTTTCTTAGCCTGTCCACATTCCTACTTCAGAAAAATAATGTCTGAGAACCATTTCATTATTTTTAGTTATAATCAGTGTACTTCTTAAAATTCAGAGTGAATGAAGAAAATGTAGTTAGACTCAAATGTTCATAGTAATATAAGAAGTCTACACTTTCAGGGGAAAATATAAAATATATAGTCCTAAAAGAGACCTGAGACAACACTCTCCCCACTGCCATGGACCTTAAGCCTACTAATCCCAACCTGACTTATCTTATGAATTAAAATATAGGTCCTTTGGTTAAAATCTATTCTTTAATTCTCATCTTTTTATGCATCTGGATTTTGAATATGACTTCTCTGGCTCTGGTTCCACCCTTCCATTGTGCTTTCTGGAAATCTTGTTTCATGGCAAACAAACTCCCACAGAGCCTTAACCTATTGATGATGCTAATTATATATCATGATTTTGACTGAAACTTGGATTTCCCTGAAGATACTACTTTCTGGCAGATTTCTTGAAACTATCACTTACTCCTAACAAAGATAGCACTTTTTTTGAAATCTGAATTATTAGAAATCTCTAAGACTACAAAAGCTGCTCATTGTTTCAGACTTTGCATGTATATGTGAATATGTGAGGAGGGGTTTTTCTCTTAACTTTCAGGCTTCTGACATGTGAGGTTTAGAAATTGTTACCCTTAAATATACAGAGTTTAACTGACTTACAAAAAATGTGTACACAATATAAATTCAGTATGAAACTTATGATACTACATTATGGCCAGGACCAAGACTTGGTGAATCATCTGATCTGCTTTGATTAAGTGTGACGTTTTTCTACACCAGATTTAGAGATATCCCATTTAGGGTGACATCATGAATATGTGTTAATTTAATGACAAAGTAAAAACGATAAAAAAGAAAATATATATCACAGCTCTGCAAAATGAAAATGTAGTAATTCATTTCTCATTGCAGTTTTTTTTTCATTTTTCTTCTTGTTTTTCCATTTAGAAGTCTATCTTAAATTATATAGCCCATTTTCACATTAATAAATGTAAACTATTTGTAAATATATTAATTGAGTTTTAATAGATAACAGTGTATATTTAGGAGATATTCAGATTAATCACAGGCAGATTATTCCACAACACTACATTAATTTAATATTTTTACATGGTGTTGTAGGTTGAATTGTCCAACCCTCCTCTGCCGCCCTCGCCACCTCACCCCCTGTGAAGATACTGATATTCCAATGTCTCGTACCTGTGAATAAAACTTTAGTTGAAAATAGGGTCTTTTCAGATGATCAAGTTAAGAAATCTTAGGGTCATTAAGGTAGGCCCAGGATAATAGTTGTGTATTTTGCAAATCAATTTTGCCTAAGGAATGCAAGATTGGTTAAATATTAGAAAATTAATGTACTTGTCACATTAAGAGATTAAAGAAAAAAATTACACAATCACACAGATAGATGCAGAAAAAACATTTGATGCAAAATCAATATTGATTCATAATAGCAATCCCAAACTAGTATAGAAGGGAATTTCTTTAATCTGGAAAAGGATAGATATAAGAAAACCAGAGCAAATACCATACTTAATAATGATGTGAAGAAAGCTTTCTCTCTGAAATGATAAACAATGCAGAGATACTCAATATCACCACTTCTTTTTTCAACATTCACTGTTATTAGTAAACTAAGAAGAGGAAAAAAAAGATATATGAATTGGGAAAGATGAAATAAAAGTAAGTGTTCATAGATATTTCATAGGTATTATTAATATATACATAGAAAATTCCAAAGAATCTGGATATGAATAATTGGAATTAAAAATAAGGTTTTAGTGAGGTTTAGTGATATAAAATCAGTGTGTAAAAATGTATTATACTCCTGTGTGTAAGCAAAAATCAATTAGAATGTAAAAATATTTCTTTTATTATAAAAATATTAAGTATCCAGATAATTTAAAGTAATATTTATATTACTCTTCAACCCAAATTTGAGAATATCCAGTTTTGTCAAGCATGTGTAGAATCTTTTTAAAAAACAACCACTTACTTAACAAAAAAACAAATCTCAGCCTCATCATTTATATCACATTCTCTGTAAACAAAACAATGAAGAGGTGCATTAGTAACAAAAATATAAATTAAAAAATCCTCTTCTATGGAATATAAAAACATATCTAGATAAATTGTCAGTTAAGAATAAAATGGATATTAAAATTAGTAAAAATAACAATGAAAAGGTATGTATATGTATTTGTAGGATGCAATAAAAGTGGTATTTTGAAGAAAATTGTAACTTTGTACTCATATTAAAATAAAAGAAAGGCCAAAATGTATTGACTTAAGGAACTAACTTATGTAGTTGGAAGCAGGACAAGAGCCTAAACTCAAAGTAGAAGGAAGGAAATGAAAAACAGAAATTAATGAAACAGAAAACTGCTCTAATAGTGATGATCAGAACACTTTTCTTTCACTTTTTCATCTTTTGTCTCTTTGTGCTGTTCTTTGTAATTTCTTCTGACAAATCTTCCAGTTTATTAACTCTCCCTTTAGTTTCCTCTATTAATGCAGCTGATACCTTACATTAATATTGTGTTTTAATTTATATACATGTGTTTTCATTTCTAGAAGTTCTGTTTAATTTTAAATAATTCTATTCTTTTTTATAGTTTCCTGTGATCTACATATGTTTCTAAACTTGATTTTTGTAAATAAACTTTTTATTTTAGATAGGTTTAGAATTACCAAAAAAATTACAAAGATAATACGGAGAGTTCCCATATACGTCACACCAGTTTTCACTATTATTAATATCTCATGTGTGTTACATTTGTTTCAATTTGTATCCCAATATTAATACGTTATTAACTTAAATCCATACTTCATTCAAATATTTAGTTTTTACCTAGTGTCCTTTTACTGTTCCAGGGTTCCATTCAGAATCCCACATTATATTTAGTCATTATATCTTCTTAGGCATCACTTGTGTGTGAGTTTCTCACACTTTCTATATCTTTTATGTCCTTGACAGTTTTGTGGAGTACTGGTCAGATTTTTTTTTTTTTTTTTTTCCGGTACGCGGGCCTCTCACTGTTGTGGCCTCTCCCGTTGCGGAGCACAGGCTCCGGACGCGCAGGCTCAGCGGCCATGGCTCACGGGCCCAGCTGCTCCACGGCATGTGGGATCTTCCCAGACAGGGCACAAACCCGTGTCCCCTGCATTGGCAGGCGGACTCTCAACCACTGCGCCACCAGGGAAGCCCCTGGTCAGATTTTTTATAGAAAGTCCCTCTATTGGTATTTGTCCGATGTTCATCTTATGGTTAGACTGGAGTTATACATATCTTGGGAGGAATACCACAGAGTTAAAGTGCCATTTTACCACTTCATAACAAATGCAATGTTCATTGCAACATTATTTACAATAGCCAGGATATGGAAGCAACCTAAGTGTCCATCTATAGATGAATGGATAAAGAAGATGTGATATATATATATCATATATATATATATGAACCTGGAGGGTATTATGCTGAATGAAATAAGTCAGACAGAGAAGGACAAATAGCTTATGATTTCACTTATATGTGGAATCTAAAAACAAGAAAAATGAACAAACATAACAAAATAGAAACTCATAAATACAGAGAACAAACTGGTTGTTGCCAGATGGGAAAGGGATGTGGAGATGGGCAAAATAGGTGAAGGGGATTAATAGGTACAAACCTGTAGTTTTAAAATATATAAGTCACAGGATTGTAATGTACACTATAGGGAATATAGTTAATAATATAGTAATAACTTTGTGTAGTGACAGATGGTAACTAGACTTATTGTGATGATCACTTTGTAATGTATAAAAACTTCAAATCCCTATGTTGTACACCTAAATCTAATATTGTTAAGTCAGTTATATTTGAATAATAAATAAAATAATTAATTGATTGATTAAAAAGTGCACATACTATCAGCATGATTTATTACTTTTTTGAAGATTGCACATATTTATATTTTATACATTATATGGTACATTTACTCTGTTACAGATTACATATCATACTTAATTTATAAATTTGCATATATTTATATAAGTTTTTTTATTTGAAGTATACTCGATGTATAATATTATATATTACAGGTGTACAATACAGTGATTCACAATTTTTAAAGGTTATACTTCACTTATAGTTATAAAATATTTGCTGTATTCCCTGTGTTGTACAGTATATCCTTGCAGCTTCTTTTATACCTAATAGTTTGTACCTCTTAATCCCCTACCCCTATATTGCCCCTCCCTCCTTCCCTCTACCCCCTGCTAACCACTAGTTTGTTCTCTATATATGTGAGTCTGCTTTTTTGTTATATTCACTAGTTTGTTGTATTTTTTAGATTCCACATATAAGTGATACCATATAGTATTTGTCTTTCCGTGTCTGATCTGTACTTTCTTACCCTACCTTATTTTAGCATTATTATTGCAAAAGGTACTTCCAAATTAGTACCTTTGCTACAATATTTAAATTTAAATGTCCTCTAAAATAAATTACAGTATTTCAGGGAATTCCCTGGTGGCCCAGTGGTTAGGACTCTGCACTTTAACTGCTGAGGGTCTGGGTTGGATGCCTGATTGGGGAGCTAAAATCCCACAAGCCGCCCGGCACGGCCGAAAAATAAAAATTAAAAAAATAATAAATAAATAATAGTATTTCAAATAGAAAAGCTATCAGCTAGGAAATGCAAAAAGGAGGCACTTCAAATTGAGGACAGCATTTTGAGGACAGCATTTTAAGTACAGCATTCAAAAGGTAATAGAAGGGAATTTAAACCTTTACGTATGAATATAAAATGATGTTACGTACGTCTGAAAACATAGACGTATCAACTTTCTTCTATTTAAATGTGTCCCCTTTTAGCTAATTGAACGTGTCTTGTGTTGAAATGAATTATTTTTTCATATTCTTTTTGTCACATATATGGCATTACTTGAAACAAATCTAAGGAGCAATAGCAACTCTGTGGTTTGTTTATTTTTATGGTAAACAACAATAGAAGGATTGGCAATAGAAAACTTGCTCAAATATATAAAAATTTATACTAGATTTTCCAAGCATATTTGTAAGGGACCTCATATGCTGTGTAAATACCTGTTTATATATTTGTAAAGTAACTATTGTGGAACATGTAATGGGGACTTTTTAGTAGCCTAAAAATCAAACAACCCCTTTAGCACTCATAGCTTGCTTTCTTAAATGTATATTTAAAATGGTAAGAAGATTTGGAATGAGTTTTTAACATTCTGGCTGTGTAGCAAATCTCTTGTCTGAAGTTAAAGGCTTTTAAGTCGTCTCTCAGGAAAAAAAGACAAGTATCTCTTAGTAATAGGATGACTGACTCTTCACAGAATTTCATTAGAATTCACTTGTACCATTCTAAATCCCACAAGTATTGCACAATTTTCAGTAAATTTACAAAGGGACAGAGTTGTGTGGGACAGATTCAAAAGACAATTCAACAGTATTCAGAGCAGAAGTTATTCTGGTTTCAGATTTAGATTAGTTTTTAATGCCTGCATCTGTATAGCATTGTATAATATTTAAACAATTTTTCAAATATTAATTCACCAACCTCAAGCTTCAGGCTGTTTTGAAAGTGTGTTTATAAAATGATTTGGGGGTTAGTGATCAATGAGGGTCATTTTACTTGTTCCGTGTTTCATAATTCGTTTGCTTCTACCTTTCCCTCTTGCCTTCCATTTTCCCTCCTCCCTTCCATTTTCTTCAGCTTTTATTTCTTCAATTATTCATTGAACATATATTGTATGTTGGTAGCTATGTTCAATGTGAAGAAGTAAAGCTATGGTTCCTAGGTAATAAAATACTATGAACTAGTTGGGGAAACATTGAAAAACATGAGAGGTTAAATAACAGAAAAGACCGGCATATGCTATGATGGGAATAGTCAAAATGACAATAATAACAGTGGTGACATCTTCCAAATAGAAACAGTTAGAAAACATGTATGCTTGGGTATAGCACATTTTCTATATTACATTATTTATACTATTATATGCAAGCGACTCTAGGAAGACATAGATCACAATGGGCTGAGCGCTCAGTAAAAAAAACTTTTCTTGAAGAGAATGTACTTTGTCAAAGTTTGGAGGTATAAGTGGCTTGAAATAGATAAAGAAGAGTAAGGTCGTCCTTCCAAGAAAAGAAACAATATAATAAATAAAATCACGGGGCTGAAAATGAGAAGATATATTTAGATGATAATTATATATTTGCCTGGTTGGAAAACAAGGCTGTTTTTGTTTGTTTGTTTAATAAATTGTATGGGAGACAAGGCTGGAAATAAAAGTTAGGATAATTTTTTCAGTAAGACTTGATTATCTACCTGTAGAATTTTTAAACTAGTGTAGATGCAGTTGATTTGAGCAGATATTTAATTTGATAATAGACATGCTACAGAAAGATTAAATATTTTCTACCCAATTCTCCAGTCTACATGCTAACCATGATTATTGTTTCAAGAAACTCTTCTTGATTTATTTTAAAGTCAAACCCAGTTTATTCTTAATACATAAATATTAAATCTATAAGATTTATCTTAAAATGATGCTTTATTAACATAATTATTTAATTAGAGGAAAATCTTATCTCAGTTAAAAAATTAGAGAAAAATTGCTGCTTTAAAAAATTGATTTAAATTCATGTGAGAATACTGTGCAAGCTGAGTTTCGTGCCCTGAGAGCAATAAGGAAATTTCCAAAAGGTAAAGTGAGTTATTTTTTGCAGGATAGAATGGGTAAATGTAGTTATAAAGTATCTCCCCTAAAAACAGAACTAATTTTTTAGAAGGAATTATATTATAGTGGGGAAGGAGTGAAGTTTACCTTGACATTTAAGAGTTGGGAAGAAAAACCAAGAAGAGTTTTTGAGAACACCAGTAGCATTTGGGTATCATAGATGCCAAGGATAGAGTATTTCAAAGTGGGACTGGTAAATAGTGCAAATACTTAAGACAATTAAATAATGTAGTATGTGTGGACTGTCTGTTGGATTTAGCCATTTGTAGTTCAGCGATCACATTGGAAAGAACAGATTTTGGGTGTTCAGAAGGGAAAACCATAATTATTGCATTAAGGAGATGTTAGGGAGTGAGGAAATGGAGACAGTTTAGGGTAGTCCATTGAAGAAGCTTGCACTTGTAAAATGCGGGATAAATTGAAAGGCAGGGATACTTGGATATGGGTAGGGACATTTGTTAAGGTTGGAAAATATTTGAGTACGTTAAAATGTTGATGAGAAAGGACCATTATCAAATGATAGGTAAAAAACATGGAGGGGATAATTAACAATTTAGCTGAGATTATCTACCAGGAGTAAAGAGAGAGGGGTCATTGTTGAAGGTTTGTGAAGTTTTGTGTATAAAGGTAACTCTGATGCCTTAATTTCCCAAAGAAACTCTCTTTGGTGTTTTCTCCCAGGCCTTTGGTGTTCTGTTTTGCATCTTAATCTTTTGCCCAGTCATCTGCTGCTTCTCTGGCCAAGATGAGTTCCAAACTGCTCAAAACAGAGACATTGGCATCGAAAGAAGGGACCAGAGTCCCATGCTGGAAATACTGGCTGTCTTCTTCAATACTGCCACTGAATCGGGGAAGGAATGGGACAAGGGCAGAAAAAAAAGCCACAAAACTTTTCTACCATTTTAAAGTTGACTTCTTCTTGATTCAGCATTCAGTTAGTTGTTGTAAACCTTTCCCAGGGTTCTGACAGATTTGGTTCTAACAATTTCTGCTTATTTTTCAATATTTTGACAAGTGATGGTAGCTTGGAGCTGCTCATTCTGCCATTTTATTTACATCATTTAATACCATGTGTTTGCTTTAAACAGTGTATTGAAGAAATGTTTATTTATAATTCATACCATTCACTTCACCCATGTAACATGTACAAGTCAATGTTTTTTAAATATAGTCACAGGGTTGTGCAACCATCACCAGAAAAAATTTTAGAACATTTCATTTCCCTAAAAGAAATCCCATACCCATTCACTGTAACTCCCTAGTCTCCGCACTGATCCCCCCAGCCCTCCAAAGCCAGTGATCTATTTTCTTTCTCTATAGATTTCCCTAGTATGGAATTTCATGTGAATAGGATCATACAATGTGTGGTCTTTTTGACTGGCCTCCTTTACATAGAACACTGTTTTCAAGGTTTATCCATGTTGTAGAAGTGTGTATCAGTACTTAATTTTTTTTTAAGATGAACAGTATTCCATTTTATGGCTATAGCACTTTTTATTTACCTTCAGTTGATATTTGGTTGTTTCTACTTTTGGCTATTTTGAGTAATGCTGCTATAAATATTTGGGGTTTGTATGGATATATGTTTTTAGTTGGGTATATACCTAGGAGTAGAATTTCTGGGTCACATGGTAACTCTATGTTTAACATATTAAAGAAATGCCAAACTGTTTTCCAACACTGCTGCGCCATTTTACAATGTATGAGGGTTTCAGCTTCTTTCACCAACACTTGTTATTTCATGTCTTTTTGTTGTATACATTCTAGAGGGTGGGAAGTGGCATTCCATTGTGGTTTTGATTTGCATTTCCCTAATGACTAATGATGTTGAGCATATTTCCACATGCTCATTGCCATTTATATGTATTCTTTGGAGAAATATTATTCAGATCCTTAGCTCATTTTTAACTGGGTTATTTGTCTTATTATTGAGCTATAAACTTACATGTATATTCTGGACATAAGTCCCTTATCAGATATATGATTTGAAAATATTTTATCCCATTCTCTGTAGTATTTTTAGATGTATCCATGCAGATGCATGTGCACACATGCACATATTTGCTTCTAACTATTGTGTGACACCTCATGTTAGTCTTCTACCACATTTTATCTATTTGATCCTCCTGTGATAGACACCTGGGACTCCTCACTGTCACAAATAATGATGCAATAAACATCCTTATGGGATTTTGTTATGTATATCTTAGGGATATATATCCAAAATGAAAATTGCTAACTCATGGGCAATTTAATTGCCTTCCTGAATGGATGTTTCCAGGATGGATGTCCCAGTCGATACTCTCACTAGCAGTGTGTGAAGGGACCTATGTCATGTGTCCTATATCCACAACAACAATCGAAATTATACATCTTTCTATTTTTACTGATCTGATGCTTATAATGTAACTTGTTGTTGGACTTCGTAGTTTTTAGATTTCCTTTCTTAATTTTGTAGTTTCAAACATGTAGTAAACTTTCTAAGTTTTGCTGTATTCAACTTCAAAATAAAACAAATAATATCTCTTTTATAAGGTTGCAAGAAATAAATGAAATGATACACAATGCCCCTTTTCAGTGCTGGGCACACAGTAAGCATTTAAAACTATAAGGTCTTGCTACTATGTTGTTAAAAACTATAAGGACCTTTGCAGATAGTGCTGGTGGGAAAATAATAAAAATAGAATATTAGTTTCTCACAAAATGGTAAATGTTGTTCTTGTTCTGATGTTCTAGCCTCCAAGTGTATCCTCTCTGATCACTTGGCCTTCTTTCTTTTCTCCAGTGTTTCTAACTTTTATTCTGACAAAATAGATGTTTACTGGTTTGCCTATGTAACCAGTTTCATTACCTGCTATTGATGATGGTCTAAGGCACTGTTGACAGCCTCTCCACCAAGTCTGCAATCCTGGATGCAGCCTCAGTGAGATTAAAATTTGGCACCTTGAGCAAAATGGAAAATAGTCTTGGATAGATCGTGGACTCTAGAACCATACTGCCTGAGTTCAAATCTCAACTTTATCATCTAGTAACTATGCTATTTTTGGTAAACACCTAACTCCTTTGAGCTTCAGATTACTCATTGTAAATTGGAGATCATAATAGTGCTGACCTCAAACAGTGGCCACAAGGATGGAAAGTAAACACTTAGTAGCTGCCACATAGTAAGCATGTCCCATTTATGTTGCTCCTGCTGCTACTGATGATGATGATGATTATAGAGGGCACTTTAAGTAACCAATAATTGATTGAGGGCAGCTTGTATTCACAATACACTTCAGATCATGTGTATATGGTGATTTCTGCTTTTGTCCAGATAACCATTACTTAGCTCTAGGTCATGGCAGGTAGTGCTGAAATCAGGGTTAGTCTTGCTTCCACAGTCAATCATGTACAACTTTACCTTGGAGTTTTACCCTGGAGCTCTACCTTGGAAGAAGCAAGTGGGAACCTTCCTTTTTGCCTTGTTAATATTCATTCTCAATCCTAGCATATTCATCAGCTTTACATACCAACCACACTCAGTAACTCAGAATTAGGCAAGCTTATGCAATATACAATATATATGTGGCAACTTAAATAAGTGCCTTTAGAGAGTAAGAGATGATTAGGAATGTGATTTACAAGCCAACTTTCAGTTTAAATGAAAGGGGAGGAAAAAGTAGAAGAGCAAAGAAAGAATCTCAGCTTGCCCAATTGCATATAGATTCAGTAAATGTGAAAAGCTAGTTTAAACACCTAATAATATTGATCTTCCCCCAAGGTTTTTTTGTTTTTTTTTTTTTTTTGTAGCTGACTTAATTAGTGTTTATTAACCATTCTCCACCAAATGCTTGTCCAATACCTTAAAAGTCTATCTCAGCAGCTATAATCTCTACCAGTGCTAAAAAATGCCTCCCTATCATGCCTGCTCCAGTGGAATTTAATTTGTATCTACTTACCTAATGTTCAGACAATGAGCTTAGTGAAAGATTCATCCATCAGTTGGTTGTTTTTTCCATAAAATTAAACAAATTACCTAATACTGTTTTCTTTACTAAGTTGAATAAAAAAAACAGCAGGCTTGTAAAAACAAAGCGTAAGTACATCTTTGATGAAAAGAGAACAAAACATATTTTAATCAGCTTGTGGTGAGTTTTAAACACTTTATTATGAACCTGGAAAAAAATGAATCTAGAATATAATCTGTACAGAAATAAAAATTAGAGATGATTGACTACCTTTAGATGAAATGAGAACAGATACTTGGTAAAAGTTTTATAAAGATGAACTTTTAACCTATAAATGTCTTTGTAATTCTTAGATTTGCTCAGATACATAGAAAGAGAGAAAAAAAAAAGGAAGAGCAGGAGGAGGGGGAGGAGGAAGAAGTAGAAAAGAGAAAGAAGAAAGGAAGGAAGGTAGAAAAGAAGGAAGGAAGAGAGGGAGGGAGGGAAATAATTATTATGCTCAGTACTCTTATACTAGTTCAACTTCTGCTGCATTCTAAGCACTAAGGAAGTCTTTGGTGGCATCTGTGATTCTCCATCAAATAGCACCAGCATTCAGAAGGTTTGTCAAGGCGAGGTAAAGATCAGTGAAGAGTGTTAGAAAGAAAAAGTTGTAGTAAAAGTAAGAGACTAATATTTATTAATTACTGTGTTGCAGGTATGGAATGAGGCATTTTTCATCTGTTATCTCATTGGCCTCCTGCCATTCCTCCACCCCCACTCATAATGTTGATATTAGTATTCAACTTTCAAAAATAAAAATAAATAAATAAACACAGGGCTAAGATATCATACTCAGTATCACATATTTAGAAGGTAAAATTTTCTGGAACTGAAACCGTATCTGTCTGACTCTGAAACCCACACTCTTTACACCACATCTTACTGCTAAGAGGCAACTGCTCTGCCAACTTGCTAAAGATTTTTTTTAATGGTTGGTTAATCTGTGCCTTCTGCAGGGGTAATTTCAGCTCTCAGGAGGAAACTCCAAGTTTCCTGGCCAGTCTTGACCCCAGAGTAGGGGCTGGAATACGGAGTAACTGAGTGATTAAACTGATTTGACCATGAAAATAACCAGAATGATTGGCCTGCGATGTAATGGCAACGATAACAACTAAATGAATTTGAACTGATTGACCAGGTTATTTGCTTAGGGATTTCCTTTTTAGGTGACTACGTATACGTTCTTTGGAGTTCAGCTAAGTTATATAGCAGTGTGTACAGTAGTCACCAAAATCTGTAGCCCTGTTTCTTCATTTGCTTATTCACTCATTTATTCAATTATAGGCCTCTATTCCAGGCCTATGTTAGTCAATGTTGGATCAACCAGACAAAGTCTTTTGCTAAAGAAGCTCACATCTACTAAAAGATACAAATAACAGAATCTGTGATCTCAACACAGTGCAATAAATACCGATAGAGTTATACAAAAAGCAACATGAAGAGTTTTATGACTTTGAGAAGTGTCACAAAATATTTCAATGAGAAATACTTGATTGTGGTCCTGAGGGATGCTTTATACAGAAGAATTCTGGGGAAGACTGCAAAAGCATCCAGGAAAAAAAAATAGCATAGCATTTTTAGAAAATGGCAAGCAGTTTGATAGGTCTGGAGGTTGACTGCTGGAAAGTGAAAGACAAAGGCAATAGACAAGTAGACTAGTAATGAGAAACCATAAAGAGTTTATATAATTTATGCTAATTAGATTAAAATAAATATATGCTGCTACTTTTGTTTCTCTTACTCTGTTTTATTTATTTATTTATTTTAAAGACAATCACTTTTCTTGAATCACCTGAAATAAACCTGGTTTTTCAGTTTTTAAGTGATTCTGTGTGATCAAGAATATGATTCGGTGACTATTATTTCTGCTTAGACCATTGAAGTTATAAGAAAGCATCTCAGAATGGATCAGTAGAGTTTCAAATTGAGAAATAACTTGATTCAGCAATATTTAGGAGATTTCCCTCTGGTTTGTAGTTTTTAAATATGTGTTCAGGAATCTAGATCCATTGGCTTTTGAAGCTATCTTGAGGAAAAAAATAAATCTTAAGTGAGCATTATTCTATTACCAGGAAAAGTAAAAGCTAAATGTGTTTAATTTTGAGTGATCAAATATTATTAAATAAAGATACTTTATCAAAATGTGTTCAAAACTAAGGCAGGCATGAGAGATGCAATTGTTTGAGGAAATTAATATGCAGAGTCTTAAAAATTAATGTAGCACATTACTCACTTACCTCTGTTCACCAAAACTTTCTCAATATCTCTGCTTTGCTCTTTATGAATTCTCAATTATCTATATATAAGATGCCAATTTTTTAACTTCAATTTGCAAGTGCATACAAAGATTCTGGCTACCACTAATTTAGGTCCTTGGATATAAAATGTCCTAGAATGAACTCGAATGCTCTTACCCAGTTTTGGAAAGACCACATGTAGATTTATAAAATCTGTGATTGGTTAGTTCAGTTGCTTAGAAGACAGTGCCTAAGAGTCACTTTTATGAGGTTTAAATTTTAGTTATCTGAGCTCTATTAATGAATTGAAAACAGGACTCATTTTCTGAATCAGTCATCCTTTGAATGGGTGTTATTGGTCACTATAGATTCTGGGTAGATATCTGGATGTGTCAGAATAAAGGCATTGCTTCTACCAGAAAACAGTCCAAGATATGATTTCTTCTGAGAGCGTATAAAGAGGAAGATCTCCATAAGAAAAACTAAATATATTATAGCATTATAGCATTATAGCTCATAATCAATTCCATTATATTTAGGGTTGAACTCAAGGTTCAGCATTGGACTTTGAGAAATTAAAACTCTCTGAGCCAAAGGTTTATAATCCATGAGAGAAAGGGGATTGTGTATCAACAAGGTTATCCTTCCCAGTTTTACTCATCTTTTTTCATTCTTCCTGTTCCGTTTGATGTTCAAGGTTTTAGCCGCCAAATAGTATCATTGGTTGTATACTTAAACTAATAGTTTCCTCTTTCCCCCAAATCTGTATTTCCCTCAGAGGGGCAAAGGTAGATTTGTTCATGGGAGGGAAAAAGGAGAACAGAGGAGAAGAAGAGTCAAAGAGTGATTCTTGATATTAGGCCACATGATTGTTTCTGGGGGGAAAAGTAATTTGTTTAGTTCTCTGCTAATGGCAAAGATCTTCTTGCTAGCGTGAACTGTGTTGTGAGAAGAATGCTAAGGAGAGTGTGTATATCTATATATGACCTTATTTATTGTTTACCTAAAAGGAACATTGCTTTTTCATCCATGTGAATGTGACAGAATAAAATGGTATAGCATATGTAGCATTATTTTGGAAAATATACTAATTTAGTAGATTTGAGTCTTGTTCAAATTCTGATGAAACATACTTTTTCCAGTGTTTTTCTCTATGTAAATTTGATTAGATTTGAATCAAATTTGATTTGATTAGTTTTCTAACTCCAAGGGGAAGATAGATTGAGCAGTTTGACAGGGAGCATACTGTGCTGTTTATTTTTTGTCTGTATCTGAGTATGTGCAGTTTTCAGTAGAATCCAAAGATTTTGAGATTTTCAGAGTCTAAGACCCTAAAAAGGTTATAAGCCACCCCCTTTATTCTATCAAAATAACTTTGAAATTTATTCTAATAAACTATGATAGTATTTGCTCCATAATTTTTTTGCAACTTTAGTCATTTAATTAATGATATTTTCCTAAGTTTAGAATCTAGCTTGGGCAGGATAGGGTTAAAACTGCTATTATTTTTTTTAAAAGATTTATAGGTAATCAAAGTATATTATATTTCCAGATATTCATTCCCAATTAATTCAATAAACTTGCTTGTCTCTGCTAAGAAGAGGATGAATAAAACTACGTTGATGTTGTGGTCCATAGAAGAATTTAAATATTGATTTAAATTAGATCCTCACTATAATATGAGTCTGAATTTTCTGTTTGCTTAGCCTCTCTATTGTCAGAATGAGTGAGTAGGTAGATAGATAGAGGTTTTTACTAGCCTGAAACCTACCAATAAATAGGATATAAGAGAAAGTGCTGACATAATTGAAAACTGGTAAAGGTGGAGGGGCTTTAAAGGCTGCACATGTTAGGAGCAGAGAGAAGGGACTTCAGGGTCAGACTCACTTCTGCTTATGTTGAATGAGAGACATAATCTCTTTTCACCAAGTATTTTATGAAATTGCTTTATAACAATTTTTCCCACAAAAATTATGGATAAATAGGGTTATGTTGATCTCAATTGCATAGACTTTTCATAATAATCTTATATAAATGTATCTTTGACAACTTTATAAAGCTTGACCAATGTATCAATTGTTTTTTATTTAATTTAATTTTATTTATTTTTTTTATACAGCAGGTTCTTATTAGTTACCTATTTTATACATATTAGTGTATACATGTCATTCCCAATCTCCCAATTCATCACACCACCACCCCTACCACCCCTGGTCAGTTGTTTTCCTGGAAAAATAATTCATGATTTACAAGAATATTACAGAGTAAAATCCTAGTTTAAGGGCTTAAATTTTTTCTCCAAATTAAGTTGAATAGACATGAACTTGTCCAAAGTGCATTGTTTTTATATTTGGTAATTGTGAAATAGAAAAATTTATGAATTGCATGCAAGGATGAAGAACTCTACAGATTAAAGATATGAAAATGAATAAATTGTACAGGATAGAGATTAGAATATAATAGCTCTGGAAAAATATTAGACATGTGGTGAAGTTAAATACAAAATATTACCTATCCTGGTGAGAAACACTAATGTATGTATATACACACATATATTTATACATCACAAGTCTCACCCTGGAGTATAAGCATAGAGTTTATAACTGGGCACAGACCTGACATTTTTGTCTAATACATTTAGTTTCTGGAAGGCTCAGAACTTCTGAACTTAGTCTGTTCTCTTCCAGATCATGGATTCCTTCTTCTGTGCTGTTTGACCATTCAGTTACTATTCTGAAAGTTGAACTAGTAGGTTGTTGGGCAGCTAAAATTGCTATTTTTACACTAGGGTGAAATCACAGTCTTTATGATTTTACCCAATGGTCCTAATTTATTGACATGACACAGAATAGCTTTCCTTTCTCTCAGTAGACTACCCTTCAAATCAAGACTATAGTTAATGGGTTTTTTAAGCATATTTATTGGAGTATAATTACTTTACAATGTTGTGTTAATTTCTGCTATATAACAAAGTGAATCAGCTATATGTATACATTTTTCCCCATATCCCCTCCCTCTTCCCTCTCCCTCCCACCCACCCTATCCCCACTATAGTTAATAAGTTTTTGAAGTTCGCCTTTGTTTTAATATGACAAAGTGTCTTCATTTCTCAGTGTATTTCCTTTACCACCTAGATGTTCCCTGGTTTTCAATGCTTCCTCTCAAAATGTGCCACTGAGAAATGAAGACACTATTCCAGGTAACATCTGAGCAGGGCAGTCAAAAATATAAGTGTGTTTTTAGTCAAACCATCATTCTATAAGTGCATTTCAAACTTGTAGCTGACTAAAACTACTATAATATGTCTCACATAAACTTCTGCTAAACTAAACCTGAAGTGATGCTATATTTGCAAAATTTATTTCTTTTTTGAACCTGAAATTAAAGAGCTTGCCTTTATTTTCACTAAATTATATCTTTTGAATTTTAGCCCCTCTTTTAGTATTCTAGGGAAACTTAATCTTAATTCATGTATTCTAACTATTCCTCTTAATATTGTCTTCTAAAACTTTATATGTCATACATTCCATGTCATTTTTATGTCTTTGAACAGTGTGGAGGACAGTTTAGTATGTGGAGACAGTGTGGAGGACTGTCTCCCTGTATTGAGATCAATCTATTGATTGACATTTTGGGGATATACATATTGAATCCAATCCACTTTTTTGACCTTGTCCTTACAGATATAATTATAAACTGATAAAAGTTTTACTGAACTCAAGATGATGTATTTTTCTAAAATAATAGATCATATTAGAGGATATTATGTCTTTTAATAGAACTTCTTAAGAAGCTCATGTTAGCACTAAATAAATATTCCATTTATTTCATTCATGCTTACAAATAATTTTTTCAGACTTCAGACTTTCTCAAAATTGACACAGTTCCTGCATTCCAGAAATCCAGTATGTCTGGCCCTATGACCCTGCAGCTAGTCCAGGTTTTCAGAAAGCTGCCCCAAGAACCTAATTCAAAAGTATAGTATAACCAGAATGGGCATATCCTATAGCAATTTGTCTGAATAAAAACCAGAGGGTCAATTTGGAGTCATGTCATTTGAGCTACTTTGTACCTCCAGGAAATTGCCGTGGGACTAAGTGATCAAATACTGTATCAGCCAACATCCAGGCCAGAAACACAGACTTTTGAAATTGGATAAGTCAAGGAAGATTTATTTACTCAAAGCGATTATTTACAAAGGTATGAGAATAGGGGAACCACAGCAGATAGTACAGCCTATCTGTTTACCAGCCCTGCCTTTAGATAACAAAGGTATAAAGTCCTTACCAGGACCCAACAGGAAACTAGAAGATACAGGAACATGATGATGTGGTTGATGCCAGCCAGCCAGCACCCTAGGACATAGAAAAGAGTGGAGAAAGGAGAGGAATGAACTGGAGATCAAACAAAAACTTCCAGCACCATTTTCATAGCCTGTAAAAGACCAGGCTGACAGATAGATATGGTAATAGATATTAAAATATTTCATGTTGTATGTCCCCACCTCCTTCTGTGAGGCCTGTAACCATCCTGTCATTTCATATCTTCTCTGTGGTCTGTCAGGTCCTTCCTACTGGATCTTCTTCCTTAGTTTGATCATAACTGATAATTTAAGTCAGTTTATTTAATCTTTAGCAGATCATGAAACTGAGGCTTAGCATTCCCACAGCTTAAGTGACAGAGTCAGGGATCAAACTGAGACATATCCAACTCCAAACTATATTATTTTACTAATGTTATAAGCTCTTTGGAATGCAGTATTTTCATTTGTGAAATGAGAAGGATGCACTGATGTAGATGCATTTAAATTCCTTCAACATCTAGCATTTAACTAAATTTTATTCTAAATATTAATGGTGATATAAGCCACTTGTATCTATAGAAAGAACTACTTGTAAATTTGCACTATTTGGGAGCAATTTTATTTTTTCTTTGTGCTTTGTTGAATGTCAAGAATACATGGGTCTTTTTTTTTTTTTTCCTGTAGATACCAGGCATTTTAAACATCAAGCTGAAATTGCAAAAGATTCCACACTGGGATACACTTTCAAAACAATTTAGCCACTTTGAAATGTAAATTTGATAAGCAGAAGCACTACTGACACAATTACTATACTCTGTGCAGAGCCCTAAGCAAGTGCAAATGAATTCACTTTGTGATAAGAACCTGCACCTGTTGGCTAGCTGCGTTTGGAAGTAGCTGGTCAGCAAATCCTAAGATAGCTGGAATGAGAAGAATATATTAAATTGCGAAGGGAGATTGAAGTGATATCAATCCATTGTTGCACATTTGTAATCATGGGTTAAAGCTGGTATAACCTAAGGGGTTCCCATTATTTTTGTTTAATGATACCACCTCTCCAGTTTTGCCATGCCAGTCAAGACCTTCACTGTCAGAATTCTTTGTTATGTATATCATATGTTTGTCTGGTCACAGTCTGTTGTTGAGAAGGAAACACTCAATATGATCTGATGCTATATTCCAAGGATTCCTACAGATAAATAATTATTTTACTATTTATCTTTTTCTTAGCAATAGGTTTTGAGCTTCTTATAATTCAACGAGTTTTTAAGTATTAGTTCAAAACAGAATATTAAAATTAAGTTTTAATCTAATCTGTTATATGTATGTAAAGAGCTTTCACTTATGTGCTAATAATTTTTAACACCATTCTAATTTTCCTTTGGAGAGGAAAGATGTGTCTATATTTCAGCAAGTTTTATCAGAGTAAGAAATCATATTTTAAGCCAGATCTTGAGTTAGGATTCCTACAATAAAACACCACTCGTTCAGTAATTATCCAGCAAAAAAAGGTCTTGAAACTCTTTCAAATATCATGTTAAATCAATTTCTAAAATTGTATTTGCCATACTGTATTAATTGTTCAATGTAAAGAATACTAGAATATATTCAGAATTGAAGGTGCTAAAGAAAGCACAGAAATAATATTTTATTCCTTCCAACATATAAAATAGTGAGGAAATCAATATATCTGTACTGCTACTGCTACTACAGTTGATTGAGAAAAAATATTTATGAAGAAGTACCAAGATCATTCTAAGAGTTAATATTCAAAATACTTAACAACAGGCAGAGTAGAGGTACTAACCAACCACAAGTGATTTTGACCATTAACAACTCAAAGGACGGAAAAAGTGGTTGCCATGTGAATATAAGCCTTGGTGGTAGCTATCATTATTTTTTCAATTTTGTAGATGAGGAACTAAAATTTCAGAAGATTAAATAATTTCTCCAAGGTTTGTGAACAGCATAAGATTAAAACCTTATTTATTGAACCTAAATTGAGCTAATTCTTGAACCTGTACTCTAACCACTATATAGACAATGGCAATCTCTGTATACAGTTTGGCAAGTGTAAAACAATATGTATTGGACATCGTGGTTTGGACTTACCTATAATATCAACATAGTCTAGAAAATCTAGGAGTGAGTTTAGTGTTTGTAATCCAATACTGTAATTTTCAATATAGGAAGTCAAAGTCTACAGAAATGAAGTGATGCTCCTTCTTACACTACGTTTCATACCTTTTTCACCTAATTTTTTTTAAATAAATAAATTTATTTATTTATTTTTGGCTGTGTTGTGGCATCGTTTCTGTGCGAGGGCTTTTTTTAGTTGCGGTGAGCAGGGGCCACTCTTCATCACAGTGTGCGGGCCTTTCACTGTCGCAGCCTCTCATTGCGGAGCACAGGCTCCAGACGCGCAGGCTCAGTAGTTGTGGCTCACAGGCCTAGTTGCTCCGCGGCCTACGGGATCTTCCCAGACCAGGGCTCGAACCCGTGTCCCCTGCATTGGCAGGCAGATTCTCAACCACTGCACCACCAGGGAAGCCCTAATCTAATTTTTATATGTTAGATATTTGAAACACCTTTTCACTTACTAATGTTGAAATTATTGATAAAAACACTAGGTGATGAACAGTATATCTTGAGATGATTGTTTGCCTACAAGATATTTACTATTTCAAATATATAGACAAACCAATTTTTTAAACATCTTTATTGGAGTATAACTGCTTTATAATAGTGTCTTAGTTTCTGCTTTATAACAAAGTGAATCAGTTATACATATACATATGATCCCATATCTCTTCCCTCTTGTGCCTCCCTCCCTCCCACCCTCCCTATCCCACCCTTCTAGGTGGTCACAAAGCACCAAGCTGATCTCCCTGTGCTATGCTGCAGCTTCCCACTAGCTATCTATTTTCCGTTTGGTAGTGTATATATGTCCATGCCACTCTCTCACTTTGTCCCAGCTTACCCTTCCCCCTGCCCATATCCTCAAGTCGATTCTCAAGTAAGTCTGTGTCTTTATTCCCATCTTGCCCCTAGGTTCTTCATGACCATTTATTTTTAGATTCCATATATATGTGTTAGCATACGGTATTTATTTTTCTCTTTCTGACTTACTTCACTCTGTGTGAAAGTCGAGGTCCATCCACCTCACTACAAATAACTCAATTTCGTTTCTTTTTATGCATAAGTAATAGTCCATTGTATATATGTGCCACATCTTCTTTATCCATTCATCTGTTGAAGGACTCTTAGATAGCTTCCATGTCCTGGCCATTGTAAATAGAGCTACAGTGAACATTTTGGTACCTGTTTTTGAATTATGGTTATCTCAGGGTATATGCCCAGTAGTGGGATTGCTGGGTCATATGGTAGTTCTATTTGTAGTTTTTTAGGGAACCTCCATACTGTTCTCCATAGTGGCTGTATCAATTTACATTCCCACCAACAGTGCAAGAGGGTTCCCTTTTCTCCACACCCTCTCCAGCATATATTGTTTGTGTATATTTTGATGATGGCCATTCTGAACGGTGTAAAATGACATCTCATTGTACTTTTGATTTGCATTTCTCTAATGATTAATGATGTTGAGCATTCTTTCATGTATTTGTTGGCAATCTCTATATCTTCTTTGGAGAAATGTCTATTTAGGTCTTCTGCCCATTTTAGGATTGGGTTGTTTGTTTTTTTGATATTGAGCTGCATGAGCTGCTTATAAATTTTGGAGAGTAATCCTTTGTTAGTTGCTTCATTTGCAAATACTTCCTCCCATTCTGAGGGTTGTCTTTTCATCTTGTTTATGGTTTCCTTTGCTGTGTAAAAGCTTTTAAGTATCACTAGGTCCCATTTGTTTATTTTTGTTTTTATTTCCATTTCTCTAGGAGGTGGGTCAAAAAGGATCTTGCTGTGATTTATGTCATAGAGTGTTCTGCCTATGTTTTCCTCTAAGAGTTTGATACTGTCTGGTCTTACATTTAAGCAAAACATTTTGAGTTTATTTTTGTGTATGGTGTTAGGGAGTGTTCTAATTTCATTCTTTTACATGTAGCTGTCCAGTTTTCCCAGCACAACTTATTGAAGAGGCTGTCTTTTCTCCACTGTATATTCTTGCCTCCTTTGTCAAAGATAAGGTGACCATATGTGCATGGGTTTATCTCTCGGCTTTCTATCCTGTTCCACAGATCTATATTTCTGTTTTTGTGCCAGTACCATACTGTCTTTATTACTGTAGCTTTGAAGTATAGTCTGAAGTCACAGAGCCTGATTCCTCCAGATCTATTTTTTTTTCTCAAGATTGCTTTGCCTATTCGGGGTCTTTTGTGTTCCCACACAAATTATGAAATTTTTTGTTCTACTTCTGTGAAAAATGCCATTGGTAGTTTGATAGGGATTGCATTGAACCTGCAGATTGCTTTGGGTAGTAGCATCATTATCACAATGTTGATTCTTCCAATCCAAGAACATGGTATATCTCTCCATCTATTTGTATCATCTTTAATTTCTTTTATCAGTGTCATATAATTTTCTGCATACAGGTCTTTTGTCTCCTTGGGTAGGTTTATTCCTAGATATTTTATTCTTTTGGTTGCAATAGTAAATGGGAGTGTTTTCTTAATTTCCCTTTGAGATTTTTCATCATTACTGTATAGGAATGCAAGAGAGTTCTGTGCATTAATTTTGTATCCTGCTACTTTACCAAATGCATTGATTAGCTCTAGTAGTTTTCTGGTAGCATCTTTAGGATTCTCTATGTATAGTATCACGTCATCTGCAAATACTGACAGCTTTACTTCTTCTTTTCCGATTTGTATTCCTTTTATTTCTTTTTCTTCTCTGACTGCTGTGGCTAAAACTTCCAAAACTATGTTGAATAATAGTGGTGAGAGTGGGCAACTTTGTCTTGTTCCTGATCTTAGTGGAAATGGTTTCAGTTTTTCACCATTGAGGACGATGTTTGCTGTGGGTTTGTCATCTATGGCCTTTATTATGTTGAGGAAAGTTCCCTCTATGCCTACTTTCTGGAGGGATTTTTATCATAAATGGGTGCTGAATTTTGTCCAAAGCTTTCTCTGCATCTATTGAGATGATCATATGGTTTTTCTCCTTCGGTTTGTTAATATGGTGTATCACATTGATTGATTTTCGGAAGTTGAAGAATCCTTGCATTCCTGGGATAAACCCCACTTGATCATGGTGTGTGATCCTTTAAATGTGCTGTTGGATTCTGTTTGCTAGTATTTTGTTGACGATTTTTGCATCAATGTTTATATCAGTGATATTGGCCTGTAGTTTTCTTTCTTTGTGACATCTTTGTCTGGTTTTGGTATCAGGGTGATGGTGGCCTCATAGAATGAGTTTGGGTGTGTTCCTCCCTCTGCTATATTTTGGAAGAGTTTGAGAAGTATAGGTGTTGGCTCTTGTCTAAATGTTTGATAGAATTCCCCTGTGAAGCCCTCTGGTCCTGGGCTTTTGTTTCTTGGAAGATTTTTAATCACAGTTTCAATTTCAGTGCTTGTGATTGGTCTGTTCATATTTTCTATTTCTTCCTGATTCATTAGTGGCAGGTTGTGCATTTCTAAGAATTTGTCCATTTCTTCCAGGTTGTCCATTTTATTGGCATAGAGTTACTTGTAGTAATCTCTAATGATCCTTTGTATTTCTGCTGTGTCATTGGTTACTTGTCCTTTTTCATTTCTAATTCTATTGATTTGGGTCTTCTCCCTTTTTTTCTTCATGAGTCTGGCTAATGGTTTATCAATTTTGTTTATCGTCTCAAAGAACTAGCTTTTAGTTTTATTGATCTTTGCTATCGTTTCCTTCATTTCTTTTTAATTTATTTCTGATCTGATCTTTATTTCTTTCCTTCTGCTAACTTTGGGTTTTTTTTCGTCTTTCTCTAATCGCTTTAGGTGTAAGTTTAGGTTGTTTATTTGAGCCGTTTCTTGTTTCTTAAGGTAGGATTGTATTGCTCTAAGCTTCCCTCTTAGAACTGCTTTTGCTGCATCCCATAGGTTTTGGGTCATCCTGTTTTCATTGTCATTTGTTTCTAGGTATTTTTTTACTTCCTCTTTGATTTCTTCAGTTGTGTCTTGGTTATTACTTAGTGTGTTGTTTAGCCTCTATGTGTTTGTATTTTTTACAGCTTTTTAATTTTTTTTTTCTTTGTGATATGCAGGCCTGTCACTGTTGCGGCCTCTCCTGTTGCGGAGCACAGGCTCTGGATGTGCAGGCCCAGTGTCCGTGGCTCACGGGCCTAGCTGCTCCGCGGCATGTGGGATCTTCCTGAACCGGGGCACGAACCCATGTCCCCTGCATCGCCAGGCGGACTCTCAACCACTGCGCCACCAGGGAAGCCCTTACAGATTTTTTCTTTTAATTGATATCTAGTCTCATAGCGTTGTGGTCTGAAGATTACTTGATAATATTTCAATTTTCTTAATTTTACCAAGTCTTGATTTGTGACCCAAGATACGATCTATCCTGGAGAATGTTCCATGAGCACTTGAGAAGAATGTGTATTCTGTTGTTTTTGGATGGAATGTCCTATAAATATCTATTAAGTCTATCTTGTTTAATGTATCATTTAAAGCTTGTGTTTCCTTATTTATTTTCATTTTGGATGATCTGTCCATTGGTGAAAGTGGGGTATTAAAGTCCCCTACTATGATTGTGCTTCTGTTGATTTCCCCTTTTATGGTTGTTAGTATTTGCCTTATGTATTGAGGTGCTCCTAGGTTGGGTGCATAAATATTTGCAATGGTTATATCGTCTTCTTGGATTGATCCTTTGATCATTATGCAGTGTCCGTCTTTGTCCCTTGTAATATTCTTTGTTTTAAAGGCTATTTTGTCTGATATGAGAATTTGTACTCCAGCTTTCTTTTGATTTCCATTTGCATGGAAAATCTTTTTCCATCCCGTAACTTTCAGTCTGTATGTGTCCCTAGGTCTGAAGTGGGTCTCTTGTAGACAGCATATATACGGGTCTTATTTTTGTATCCATTCAGCCAATCTATGTCTTTTGGTTGGAGCATTTAATCCATTTACATTTAAGGTAATTATCAATATGTATGTTCCTATTCCCATTTCCTTAATTGTCTTGGGTTTGTTATTGTAGGTCTTTTTCTTCTGTTGTTTTTCCTGCCTAGAGAAGTTCCTTTAGTATTTGTTGTAAAGCTGGTTTGGTGGTGCTGAATTCTCTTTGCTTTGCTTGTTTGTAAAGGTTTTAATTTCCCCATCAAATCTGAATGAGATCCTTGCTGGGTAGAGTAATCTTGGTGGTATGTTTTTCTCCTTCATCACTTTAAATATGTCCTGCCATTACCTTCTGGCTTGCAGAGTTTCTGCTGAAAGATCAGCTGTTAACCTTATGGAGATTCACTTGTGTGTTATTTGTTGTTTTTCCCTTGCTGCTTTTAATATTTTTTCTCTGTATTTAATTTTTGATAGTTTGATTTAATATGTGTCTTCACATGTGTCTCATTGGATTTATCCTTTATGGGACTCTCTGTGCTTCCTGTACTTGATTAACTATTTCCTTTCCCGTATTAGGGATGTTTTCAACTATAATCTCTTCAAATATTTTCTCAGTCCCTTTCTTCTTCTCTTCTTCTGCGACCCTTATAATTCGAATGTTGGTTTGTTTAATGTTGTCCAAGAGGTATCTGAGACTGTCCCCAATTCTTTTTTTTTTTTTTTTTTTTTGCGGTACACAGGTCTCTGACTGTTATGGCCTCTCCCGTTGTGGAGCACAGGCTGCGGACGCGCAGGCTCAGCAGCCGTAGCTCAGGAGCCCAGCCACTCTGCGGCATGTGGGATCCTCTCGGACCGGGGCACGAACCCATGTCCCCTGCATCAGCAGGAGGACTCTCAACCAGTGAACCATCAGGGAAGCCCTGTCCTCAATTCTTTTCATTCTTTTTTCTTTATTCTGCTCTGTGGTAGTTATTTCCACTATTTTATGTTCCAGGTCACTTATCCCTTCTTCTGCCTCAGTTATTCTGCTATTGATCCCTTCTAGAGAATTTTTATTTCATTTTTTGTGTTGTTCATCACTGTTTGTTTGCTCTTTAGTTCTTCTAGGCACTTGTTAAATATTTCTTGTATTTTCTCCGTTCTATTTGCAAGATTTTGGATCATCTGTACTATTATTATTCTGAATTCTTTTTCAGGTAGACTGCCTATTACCTCTTCATTTGTTAGGTCTGGTGGGTTTTTACCTTGCTCCTTCATCTGCTGTGTGTTTCTCTGTCTTATCATTTTGCTTAACATACTGTGTTTGGGGTCTCCTTTTTGCAGGCTGCAGGTTTGTAGTTCCTGTTGTTTTTGGTGTCTGTCCCCAGTGGCTAAACTTGGTTCAGTGTGTTTTGTAGGCTTCCTAGTGGAGGTGACTAGTGCCTGTGTTCTGGTGGATGAGGCTGGATCTTGTCTTTCTGGTGGGCAGGTCCATGTCTGATGGTTTGTTCTGGGGTGTCTGTGGCCTTATTATGATTTTAGGCAGCCTGTGTCCTAATGGATGGGGTTGTGTTCCTGTCCTGCTAGTTGTTTGTCATAGGGTGTTCAGCAGTGTAGCTTGCTGGTCATTGAGTGGAGCTGGGTCTTGACGTTGAGATGGAGATCTCTGGGAGATTTTCGCCATTAGATATTACGTGGAGCTGGGAGGTCTGTTGTGGACCAGTGTCCTGAACTTGGCTCTCCCACCTAAGAGGCACAGCCGTGGTGCCTGGTTGGAGCGCCAAGACCCTGTCATCCACACGGCTCACAGTAAAAGGGAAAAAAGAAAGAAAGAAAGGAGATAAAATAAAATAACATAACATAACATAAAATAAAATAGGTATTAAGTTAAAAAATAAGAAATAATTATCAATAAAAAATTTTTTTAAAGTATAAAAAAAAAAACGGACAGGCAGAACTCTAGGACAAATGATAAAAGCAAAGCTATACAGACAAAATCACACACAGAAGCATACACATACACACACAATAATAATATATATATTGTTGCTCCCAAAATCCACCTCCTCAATCTGGGAGGTATTCCACAGATGCAGGGTATATCAAGTTGATTGTGGAGGTTTAATCCTCTGCTCCTGAGGCTGCTGGGAGAGATTTCCCTTTGTCTTCTTTGTTCGTACAACTCCTGGGGTTCAGCTTTGGATTTGGCCCCGCCTCTGCTTGTAGGTTGCCTGAGGGCATCTGTTCCTGATCAGACAGGACGGGGTTAAAGGAGCAGCTGATTCTGGGGCTCTCGCTCACTCAGGCCGGGGGGAGGGAGGGGTACGGATGCAGGGTGAGCCTGCGGCAGCAGAGGCCAGCATGACATTGCAACAGCCTGAGGTGCACCGTGTGGTCTCCCGTGGAGGTTGTCCATGGATCCTGGGACCCTGGCAGTGGTGTGCGGCACAGGCTCCCAGGAGGGGAGGTGTGGAGAGTGACCTGTGCATGCACACAGGCTTCTTGGTGGTGGCAGCAGCAGCCTTAGCATCTCATGCCTGTCTCTGGGGTCCACGCTGATAGCCGCGGCTCACGCCCGTCTCTGGAGCTCCTTTAAGCAGCGCTCTTAATCCCCTCTCCTTTTGCACCAGGAAACAAAGAGGCAAGAAAAAGTCTCTTGCCTCTTTGGCAGTTCCAGACCTTTTCCTGGACTCCCTTCCGGCTCGCTGTGGTGTGCTAGCTTCTTCAGGCTGTGTTCACACAGCCAACCCCAGTCTTCTCTCAGGGATCCGACCAAAGCCCGAACCTCAGCTCCCAGCCCCCGCCCGCCGCAGCGGGTGATCAGACAAGCCTCTCAGGCTGGTGAGTGCTGGTCGGCACCGATCCTCTATGTGGGAATCTCTCCGCTTTGCCCTCCACACCCCTGTTTCTGTGTTCTCCTCCACGCGCCCTAAGCTCCCTCCTCTGCCACCCCCAGTCTCCGCCCGCGAAGGGGCTTCCTAGTGTGTGGAAACCTTTCCTCCTTCACAGCTCCCTCCCACTGGTGCAGGTCCCGTCCCTATTCTTTTCTCTCTGTTTTTTCTCTTTTCTCTGCCCTACCCAGGTACATGGGGAGTTTCTTGCCTTTTGGGAGGTCTGAGGTTTTCTGCCAGCATTCAGTAGGTGTTCTGTAGGAGTTGTTCCACATGTAGATGTATTTCTGATGTATTTGTGGGGAGGAAGGTGATCTCCACGTCTTACTCTTCCGCCATCTTGAAGCTTCTTCCCCCAATTTTTTAACATGATTGAAATATCTTGTTCTTTGGTAGACTTAACCCCATAGGTAAACATGGAATATATCAGAAGGCTGTGTGGCAATTAAACTTACCTTTTTCATACTTTTCCAGCAAATATGAAAGCATTCCTATGAGAGCAGATGAGTCTAGAAGTCTGATGTATAGACAGCCAGAGACTTACCTCTTATATATCCTTTCCCACCCTCTGAGCTTTTCAAGAGTGAAAAAAGAGATTTGGATTCCAAGGAAATGTTGCATACATAGTTTCTTTTGTAACTAAGTATCGTGGCTTTTTACCTTAGGCTTTATAGATGCCTGTGATAGCATAGCTTTAGTTCATTCCTTGCTTATTATATCATCCATGCTTGCAATCTGCATTTACATTGTTAAAAACAAGGTAACTGACCCAAAATGGAATCACTTATGCTAAGCCCCACATCACCAAAAACTTTATTATTTCTGCCATTCCCAGAAATGGAATCTTAAGTTGGTCAGTCAGAAATTGCATGATCGCCCTAGTTAGGTAAGTTGCCTGGTAGACCTCTGCCATCCCCTAAAGGAAACTAACTTTGCAAAAAGCAACCTGCCTTTTTGCCTGGTATAACTTTCTTGTTCCTGCTCCCTCTTGCTTATAAAAGTCTTTCATTTTGTATACATCCTTGCAGTTCCTTTCTATCTGCTAGATGGGATGTTGCCCAATTAATGAATAGCTGAGAAAAACCAATAAGATCTTTAAAATTTACTCAGTTGAATTGTGGGGTTTTTTTGTTTGTTTGTTTGTTTGTTTTTGCGGTATGCGGGCCTCTCACTGCTGTGGCCTCTCCCGCTGTGGAGCACAGGCTCCAGATGTGCAGGCCCAGCGGCCATGGCTCATGGGCCCAGCCGCTCCATGGCATGTGAGATCCTCCCGGACTGGGGCACGAACCCGCGTCTCCTGCATCGGCAGGCGGACTCTCAACCACTGCACCACTAGGGAAGCCCAAGAGTCAGTTTTTAAAAAAGACACACCCAGGGATATGGTAGGCAAACCTATTCCTTTGAGCTAGACTGATTTGAGGAGTCAGAGCATTTATGGAGTTGTGATGAACTTCAATTTTCTGGCCTTTGTTGGCTAGCTGAACTGGTGAGGACAGACTTACTGAGCCAAGCAAGAATTTTTTAATTAAAAACAACAAAATTCCAATGCCACTTAACCATTTCTTTTATGCCATTTATCCTCCCTTGATTTCTCTTTTCTACCTCTTTCCCCTTTTCCCCATAAATACAAGATTCCCCTATGATTCACCCCTTAAATACATCCACAGGCAAACATTCTAACAGGAACAAAAAAGCTCCTTCTTCACAAATATACATTAAAATGGAGTGAAGGACTCCTTCCTACTTATTTGACTGCCAGTGTTCATCGTCTAATAGAATATTGGATTATTTTCTTCAAGGCTCCCTGTTCAAAAGTCAATGTTCTGCTAGACTGAGCGGACTGACAGTAGTGGAAGGCTTACTATACCGACAACTGGATGCCCTTAGAATTGGAATACAAGGCTGCCCCTGCTAATGATGAGAGGTAAATAAGGAAGAAAAAATACAATTATATATGTTTCATTTACCATCATGAGGACTTTCATGAATTTTTTGGCAAAGAGGAAATATATATAGCTCAAGCTCAGTAAGATATTAATTCAAATAAAGGGATTGAAACTATATCTTAATTACTTTTAGGGATGGATGAACTTGGCCATATTTTGTGTTTATTCAGTATCTCAAATGTTTTCCCACATGTCTGGAGTTAAAAACAATGCTTCCTCAGCTACCTTTGTTTTACAGATCTTGTGTAATTTATGGTAAATCCAAATGAAAATATTTTAATTTTGTTTGCAACTAAGAAAACATTTGGCTTTATGCTTTTTCCTTATTAATGTTTGAAATTTAGCTTCAATCAAGGGCTAAGTCTTCTAGAAGTTTTACATGTAATAGACAAACATTTATATTCAGGAAATAGTTATAGCCTTTGCTATATGAATATCACACTTATTTTCAAAGAAGAGGAAGGAAATTTTAAAAGTGTACATATTGTGCATGGCCATCTTGATATTGTTTTAGATGTAAGCTATTGGTTTGAATAAGAGCCTTTCCAGTACCAGGATTTATGATGTAATGCCTTTTAAATAAAAGTTCAATTAAATTTATTTCACTTTTCTGTCAATACTTTTGGGAAGCATCATTTTTATCACATTTACCCACTTTTTATTGTGGAAACTAGAATAAGATTTTAAAAATTATATGTTTGGTATCAATTTATGTCTATTTAGAATTTAATATATTGACAGCTTTCTTAAAAAGTAAAATCATAAACGTCATTGATCATACTTTCCATATATATATAGATATAGATATTGTGAGTGTGTATACATATATTCACTATACATAACCACATACATACACAATATAGTGAATGTGTGTGTATATATATATATATATATACACATTCACTATATATACATACAAACATGCATTTACATTCACACATACACACACATTCTAGAAACAACATCACAAGAGTGACTAAAAAGGTTGCTTGTTATCCTATACTCAGACCTCTCGTAAAAACTGTTTCTGCTCAACCAACCTATTTTTGTCATTGTTCTGTTACTTTGGGGACTTACTGCTATCCTATTAGAGTACCCAGCATATAGTCAGTGAACAAAATACTCTTTCTGTTGATGGCAATAACGTTTTTCTCTAAAAAGCGCCATCCCACCTGTGAATATAGCAATACAGTTAATATTTTCTATTGCTGTGGCTTTCCATAAAATGGTAAACACCATTTCCTACAAGAGATATATGTTACAGGCCATCAAAAACAACATCAGGGGTTCATTTTCATTTGTATAGCAGAAATATCATTTTTACTAATTTTCCCACCAATGCATCCCGAAGTATTTTATCTAGTCTGTTATTCTTTTCAGAGAGGAGATATTATGTTTCATCTAATACATTTTCACATTTGTGGACACTAAAAATCTAGAATCAACTAAACTGTGGGTTAATCTATTTCTGAGATGAAAAAAAAACATTGGTGACCATTATACATTCAACTCTGCCAGGAGGCATCTCTAGCATTGGGGTCAATGTATTTTCATCTAAATACTTAGCTAACTTGTCCTCAGTCTGGTTCTGCCACTTGAACACAGCAAACCTCAGATCTGCTATGAATGGGCTGTGGTATAGGATTACCAAAATCCATTTCTACAGTGTTCAGACAGTCCCTGTAGAGAGAATATGTGTGTAACTACCAGAGTTTCTGTAACAGATTTGAAGTCAAGATGTGCTAAGGTCGGAGGAAGTTAAAAGAAGTTGACAGACTGCTTTTGACTTCTCTTTAAAAATGTATATATTGCATTGGATTTGGAGCACGTAACTTTATTACTTTATTCAAAGAGGTTCTTCTTACCTCATTCCATATCATTTCTACAGGTGACTTAAGAAATTACATTTTTGTGATTCCTTGGTTCTTTGGTAAATTCATTGTTCTATTTTGCTCTGTTTTTAATTACCAAATGGAATGACCTCTAAAGCAAAAACAGAAGCTTTGAAGGTATTAATGATTTGCTCAAAACTGCTGAAGATATAGGAACCTTGGAGAAATTGCTATAATGGCACCACAAATGTGTGCCATTACAAAGATAACCATTAAAATGCACTGTGATATTGGACCTATATTATATTAGCTTTCCTTTTTTTATAAAAGGTACTCTTGGCCTGACACCTTTGTGCTCTGTAGAGTCTTAGATTCTTCCTATTTATGGCAATTCCTTTGTACCTCCTTTATACTGCAATTTTTGGGGTCTTTTTTTGAGTTCGTTTTCAGTTCCTAAACTTAAAACACCATGATGTTTCTTACTGCTTTTACAGAAATGCATATTTTATTTGGCCCCATATCATTCAAGACAGACTCACTGAAACTTGGAACTGCTGAAAACATTTACTAATCTTCTACTGCTATTTGCAATTGGAGGCAACTGTCTCCTTACATCCCTTTCACACTCAACTCAATGAAAATTAAAATTGACAGAAACAATTTCTAGAAGGAAAGTGGGAAAAAAGGAACAAAGGAGTTGAAAATATTTATCCTCTTTTTTACATTAAGGCCACTGTACATTGTAAGTTTGTTTCTATTTTAATGATACTTCAAATACATAACCTGCACGCATTCAAATTACAAAAAGGAAATCAATATAAAATACCTTTTTTGAATGCTAAGACAAAAACTATTTGGGATAGTTCATTATGTACAGTCTGTATGTGAGTCAATTGATTCTCAAAAGCTATTGTTATAAGAGGTAAAATGAATGGACACGAATTGAAAAGAGTTTTAAGATCACAGTGCGTTAAAACTTACAAAATACTTTGTTTTGCCATGGTTTTTCAGTGGTGTAGGTCAAATAATCTGTATAACATTATAGTAGATACTGCAGCATTATTCTTGTCTTTTCATATCTGTGCAATGAATATTTTGCTTTAACTATAAGTGAAAGACATGGTTGACTGAAAAGAAATTGAGTGGGCAAATCTCATGCTTCAGGGTTTCATATCCAGATGTTATTTCTTTCCACTAAAAACTTACAGCAGAGGTTGCAAACCAGTACCTGTGTGGACAGTTTATAAGCAAGTTTGTCGTTGTTTGTTTGTCATGCACATTTAGGAACTTTTACCTATTTATCTGGATGTTTTGCATTACTTAAAAAAAGCTGATGGCAACACTGGATTCTGATTCCTCCAAGGCAGTGTTGGCTGGGACCAAGTATTTCAGACAGAGAAGGAAAAATTTCTTGTTTATGTAGTTTGCAGACATTTACTAAATTAACATATCAATGCATTTGCAGAAATAGTCCTTTTATATCACATGGGTTTTACTATTTGTTCTCAAGTAATTTCCAAATATTGTTTTGGGGGGAAGCCCTTTAACACTGCAGATAATTCTGTTAACTTTTAGAAAATTGAATAAAATATTTTGCAATTTTCATGGATACATAGTGAAGTTAAGAGAAATAATTGCAGGCAACATAGTTAGTTTTAGGTAAGCATGTTATTTTATGTAAATTTTATTTTAATTCCATCTTTAATAGTGAACATATATAAAGATAATTTTAACTTTTCTCTCATTTGACAGCTTTGATAAAAATTGCTTTATTTATTTAATGATTATAAGGAAAACTGATTTGTAAACACAGATGCTAAAAATTACATTTTATTTCAGGTTTAATTTGGGAATTAAATATAGGTTGATATTTAAATACCTATACAAAATAAGATATACTGATATCAAAATCTTATTTTTAGAATTCTAATATTTTATTCTGAAATGATTTTTACATTTAAGTTTTAATTCTTTGTAAGTGCTTTTCAAATAACACATTACAAATATGGACAGTCTTAAACCCTATATATTTAAAACAAACCAAATTGGATATAATCATAACTCCTTTATCCATCTTTGTTTATGAGATATTACAATTTGATGTGCCATAGAATTTTGACTGCAAAACACAATTTATGACCTGATTGAGGTTAGCTTGAGATAAGTTTGCAGAAAACTTACAATTTTATGTTTCTCTTTAACTTGTTTTCTAACATCACTATTCTTTATGTTATAAACAATAGCCTATGTGTCATAAGTTAAACAATAGTATTTGACCAAGTTAAAAATTGGAAGTCTTTTAGGTAGATGTTTAAATAGATGTCTCAGTGAAAATACCTATACTGTCTAATGCTACTCAGGTCCATCTGTGTGAGAAGCCAGATGAGGGCACAGGTCCTTGCAGACCCATCTGATCTTCAGAAATGCCAGCTGTCATCACTTGATATGCATTACGTGGATTCTAAATTTGTAATTGGTTCTGTTTCAAAGGAAAAAAAATCAAATTTCTTAATTAAAAAAATAGACATTATCAGTATTCCTTCCCACTCCCCATCCACTACCACCACCACCAACTCCAGGAATTAAAAGTCTGCTATTCAAAATTCTGGATTACTATTTATGACCAGAATCAGAAATGTCTCAAGTTATCAAAATACATTTTAATATCTGTGTTATGATTTTTATCTCATTCTTTACCCATTCGTTAGTGCAATGCAATAATCTAAAGCGAGCCTTAGAGAAACAAAGGAGAAATAAAGTGTTTGAAAAGTCTAGAAATTATGCCAAAAACTCCAAGTGCTAGAAGGCAGCCTGGGTTATAGAATGTCCAGTGAGTGCTTGCTTGACTTATTTCCCACTTTCTTTCTTCCTTCTTTCCTTCCTCTAATTTTATTTATTTAGTTATTATTGAAGTATATTTGCTGTACAATATTATATGTCACAGGTGTACAATATAGTGATTCACAATTTTAAAGGTTATATTCCACTTATTGTTATTATAAAATATTGACTCTATTCCCTGTATTGTACAATATATCCCTGTAGATTATTTTATACCTAATAATTTATACCTCTTACTCTGCTACACCTATATTGCCCCTCCCCTTCCCTCTCCACACTTGTAACCACTGGTTTGTTTTGTTATATTCACTAGGGGGTTTTTTGTTGTTTTTTTTAGACTCCACATGTAAGTGATGTCGCACAGGATTTGTCTTTCTCTGTTTGACTTATTTCACTTAGCATAAGGCCCTCCAGGTCCATCTGTGGTGCTGCAAATGGCAAAATTTCATGCTTTTTTGTGGCTGAGTAGTATGCCATTGTATATGTACAACACAGCTTTCTCCATTCATCTGTTGATGGACAGTTAGGTTGCTTCCATATCTTGGTACTTGTAAATAATGCTTCAGTGAACATTGGGGTGAATTATCTTTTCAAATTAGTGTTGTTTTTTTCAGATATATATCCAGGAGTGGAATTACTAGGTCATGCGGTAGTTATATTTTTAGGTTTTTGAGAAACCTCCATACTGTTTTCCATAGTGGCTGAACCAGCTTACATTCCCACCAACAGAGTATGAGGGTTCCCTTTCTCCACTTCCTTGCCGACATTTGCTATCTGTGTTCCTTGAAAGGTGTGAGGTTTTATCTCATTGTGGTTTTGTTTTGCATTTCCCTGATGATTAGTGATATTGAACATCTTTTCATATGCCTATTGACCATCTGCATTTCCTCTTTGGGAAAATGTCTATTCAGTTCTTCTGCCCATTTTTAAAATCAGGCTGTTTGCCTTTTTTTTTTTTTGCGGTACGCGGGCCTCTCACTGTTGTGGCCTCACCCATTGCGGAGCACAGGCTCCGGACACGCAGGGTCAGCGGCCATGGCTCACGGGCCTAGTCACTCCACGGCATGTGGGATCTTCCCAGACCGGGACACGAACCCGTGTCCCCTGCATCGGCAGGTGGACTCCCAACCACTGTGCCACCAGGGAAGCCCCTGTTTGCTTTTTTTTTTGATGTTGAGTTGCATGAACTGTTTATATATGTTGGATATTAACCCCTTATCAGTCATTTCATTTGCAAATATTTTCTCTCATTCAGTAGGTTGTCTTTTTGTTTTGCTTTGTTTCCTTTGCTGTGGAAAAGCTTTTAAGTTTAATTAGGTCCCATTTGTTTATTTTTGCTTTTGTTTCCATTACTTTAAGAGACAGATCCGAAAAATATTGCTGTAATTTATGTCAAAGAGTGTTCGCCTATGTTTTCCTCTAGGAGTTTTATATTATCCGGTCTTACGTTTAGGTCTTTACTCCATTTTGAGTTTATTTTTATATAACGTGTTAGAGAAGGTTCTAAGTTCATTCTTTCACATATAGCTGTCCAGTTTCCCCAGCACCACATACTGAAGAGACCTTTTTTTTTGGTTACCACTAATAGAAATCAGAGTATAGCATGCAAAAATGCAAGAGTAAATTCATCATTAAATAAGCTAAAAACAATATAAATATTCAGTAATCTAGTATATTTATTTAGTATTTAATATCACTATACTTAAGATATATATTTATATAGTATTTATATAGCATTGGATACTGGCATTTTTCCAGAAATGGCCACAACCACTTCTTTTGGTTACCACATGCTTTTCTAGAATTTTGCAATTCTCCATTAAGATGTAGAATCCACCTTCACTTTGATCTTGGGCCTTTATGAGTGCCTTTACATATAGAATTTATGCTGCATGACTTACTTCCAAAGTTAGATCGTGAAAGGTGATATGTCTTCTACCTGGTCTTCACAGACTCAGGACACTTATCCTTAGAACCCAGCCACTCTGCTGTAAGGAAGTAGAGAACAGGCTAAGTAAGGTCTTAGAGAGTAGCCAGTGTCAGTCACCATAAATGGGAGGGAACAAGCGTTCAGATAATTCTAGCCCCCAGCTTTCAAGCTGCCCTGTTGACACAGAGTGAAGGAGAAAGCCTAGATCTTATATATTACCTTGAAGAAGATATAATCAACTACCTATATTTATATCATCTATCATGAAACCCTTATACAAATATACTTTTACTATGATTAAAACATATAAGACCAGGCTTCCCTGGTGGCGCAGTGTTTGGGAGTCCGTCTGCCAATGCAGGGGACACGGGTTTGTGTCCCGGTCCGGGAGGATCCCACATGCCGCGGAGCGGCTGGGCCCGTGAGCCATGGCCGCTGAGCCTGCGCACCCGGAGCCTGTGCTCCACAACGGGAGAGGCCACAACAGTGAGAGGCCCGCGTACCACACACAAAAAAATATAAGACCAAGAATTTGGCCTAGAAACTTATAAAAATTTTGTTGAAACTATTTTATAAATACTATACTTAAGGTATATGTTTCTAACGATTTTTTAATGTATTAGAATATATGTTAAATAATTTTAATGGGGCCTTCAAATCTATTTACAATGTTTCTAAGTGGAATACAGCAAATACACTGTATTCATTTTGATCGCTAGCCCTAGAATGGTGCCCATTTGTTCAAATAAACAGACATAAACTTTATAAAAACTGATTTTTATTTATCATTTGCTCATAGTGGGACATTTTCTTCCTTTGTATTTAATAAGAGAATTATAGAGTAGTAAAACATTGCAATAATTATTTCATTATCATGTTTTAAGTTGAAGGATATTTACTACCTATCTCTTGTGAATATTGTGAAATCATTCACTTTTAAACATCTTTAAATCCTCCTGTGAAAAGTGTCATAAAATATACTATACCATTGTGATTCTTCCATCCCTTTCTAGGCTGTCATCTTAGTTGTCACTTTTCCTCTGGGAAAGTGTTCTAAAGATGGTTTTGCAGAACATCTTAGTAGGGCTTTAAACTAAGTGTCTGAAACCATTCACTATGAACAGGGTAAATTGGGTTATGTTGGAATGACAGTATATTCATTTGCAAGTCCCCTGACACAGTCATTTCAGCAACTTAACTTTAGCATTTACAGTCAGCTCCCAGCTGCAGAGGGAAATTCAATGGCCTCATTATTGTGTCTGAACTGAACTGTGTCAGGCAGGAGGAGATCCAGAGTCAGAGGCAGATTGGGGCCTTCCGGTTCATCTGCAGTTTGAGCTGGTTCAGCAGCAGCGGTAGAATCAGGAGGCAGGATAGCATCAGCTCTTCCGTGGCGAAGCTCTGGTTTGTCTGTAAATCCTAAACGAAAAGCAATTTTTGCCCTTTGAGGCACACAGAATTCTTTTGAACTCCTGTTGGATTCAGGGATCACAGGGATCAGCTTGACTCATTCAGAGGCAGCAGCTTTGGCAGCCAAAGAGGATTGTCAGAGCCTATTTTCCTTTTAGCAGCAGGAGTAAGTACTGTAAAGAAACAGGGCTCAGGGAGGCTGCCTGATGCATAAACAGTATGTAATCCACTGAATGTGCTGGGAATTAGAGAAGAAGGGGAACAGGAACACAATTTTGCTGATACTACAGTGGGGGCCGGCAGACCTCCATACCTTATAAACTACTGCTTGCTGGAGAGGCTTTTGTTTTTTCTTGGAGGAAGTGAGATGTCCCATGCATACTGAGCTGCCATCCGTCATAAATTAATCCCCATGATTTACCAAAAAGGGGAAAAACAGTAAGCTTCTGGCACTGAATTCTGAACAAATACCTCTCTTTCTTTATATTACTATATCATGTCACTTATTCAATCTATTAAATTATTTAGAAAATAAGCATGAGAGGATAGATTTTGGCTTAAGAGCTAAAATTAATGCAGCCGTCAAAATAAGCAAAGGATAATGCTGGGGTTAGCAGGGAAGCAACTGCTTTATGCACAAGAGAGAAGAAAATACACTTCAAAGAACTGACTTAACTATTGTGTGAAATATGAAATATTTTCCTGGGGATTTGTATTATAGCCAGTATTTGACTTTTTGAGTAGACTTACAGACACTCTGGGCAGAAATAAATAAAGAAAATTATCATCGATCATTGGATATTTATGCTAAGGAGGACTGTTTTCTTCTTTCTTTGCCATTTGTTTAATGGCCCACACAGCATGACTCCTGAAGGCTATAGTTCCAAGCCCTGAAGGCACATGCCCCAAATCCAGAATGTGGCCTCCCCGTGCTAATTTACCAGCACTATTAAGAAGAAGGAAACTGAATGCAGGAAACAGCAACAGAAAAAAAGAAGGGCTTGGTCGAACACAGCACTTGCAGCTGTGTTTCTGTTCCTGAGGGAGCTCTGATTTGCCAGCCCTTCATGACAGTACTTTCAGGAGAGCAGGATTTGGCATGGTTTTCTTCCTGTGGAGGAAAAGAAGTGGCAGGAACTCCATTATTGCATTTTAAAATTGCCCTCTTCCTTCCCATTGAAAGGAGAAGATTTTAGGTTATTTCTCAGGATAATAAAATAATGAACCACAATTAGTCAATCCTTGTGAAAAAAAAGAATGTTTCCTTATATGATCTTTGTCAGCACAGTTGTGTCACTTAGATAGAAAGATGCCTTTCATTTATCGCTGTGATATTTTGAAGACGGCTGTGATGTTATAAAAGCAGTTTTAGAAGATTGATTCAAGCAGTATGAAATTTGAGGTGGAGGCATGGAATCCAGTTAGGAGGCTCTAATAATAGACTACAGATGAGTAAATAAGAAAGACAGATCCAGCACAGAGATGGAAACTATTGACCATTGTTCTTGACTATGCAAAGTAAGAAGAGTTTAAGATGTTGGCTATCTTTGTATCATGAGAAACTGGAAGCAAAGGAAGAGAAAATGCTTTGAAGGACATACGATGTGTTTAGTTTACTTTCAGTGTTTGTGCTGTCAGAGGACCTAAAATCAAAGTCTTGAGCAGAAGAGAGATATCAGTACAACTGACATAAATTTTGGAGTTATCAGCACAAATGTAATCTTGGAAATGGGTGCAGTTTCCCTGGAAAAGAAAGTATTGTGAGAAGAGAAGAAACTAAGGGCAGAACCTTGAGGAATCCCAACATTAAAAAAAGAGAGATGGTAAACATTTAAAGATTTAAAGAGATTCCTCAAATCTTTTATGTTGGGGAGGAAGAAATTTTCCTCTACCCTTCAAGGTTCTTCTGGCTGGCCTAAAAATTAAATTGACATAACACAGATTAACAGAAGAGAATCAAATAAAATAACACGTATGCATGGGAGAGATCCAGGAAAACTGAGTAACTCAAATGGCTGAAACTCTCACCTTAAATGCCATCTTCAACTAAAGACAAAAGAGGGTGTTGGGAGTAGTGGTTTAGGACTTAAAAGGGGAGGAAAGCAATTTACATGGATATGGAAAAGCTAATGTTTGGCAAAGTATTTGCTGGGCTAGACAGAGACAATGGGACACAGAGAGGATTTTTTTTTTTTTTTTTTTTTTGCGGTACACGGGCCTTACTGTTGTGGCCCCTCCCGTTGCGGAGCACAGCCTCCGGACGCGCAGGCTCCGCGGCCATGGCTCACGGGCCCAGCCCCTCCGCGGCATGTGGGATCCTCCCAGACCAGGGCACGAACCCGCGTCCCCTGCATCGGCAGGCGGACTCTCAACCACTGCGCCACCAGGGAAGCCAACAGAGAGGAATTTTAATAAACAGACTTCACTAGGTTTCTCCCTGTCTACACACTTAGTTCTACTATAGTATCTGTGGTTATAACTTCCTTCCTGGAACAGATCCTCTATCTACATTCTTCAGGCAGTTAAAGGAAAGGTCAAAGTTTCTTCCTGAGTCTTTTAGGCCTTTATTGTTTCAGCTTGAAATAATTTGGATGCCAAAGAGATTTTGGGATGGCAAATTTCGCTCTCCTACATTTAGTTATAAGCATCGTTCTTTAAGAAAAATATGGACTGTTGGAATAAGTTTAAGAGACTATGAAGAGACGTAGAATGTGAAAAGCTGAAGAAAATTAGAGAAATAAGACTCAAGAGGCTGTAAATTCTTGGAGAACTACTATTTGGAAGAGACAAGTGGCCTTCTTTCTCTCCTCCCTTTCTCACTCTTCCTCCTTCTTCCTTTTATCTTCTTCCTCCTCCTTTTTTTTTTAATGTAGACAGTAAAAAAAAAAAAAAGTTCTAATTTGATATTCAACAAGGAAAGCTAAGACAAATCCACTCACTATACATGATACAGTCTATTTAAGCTCTAAGTAGCTACTGCCCTGGGGTTATACATTTACTACCATTCAAGTTCTGTCTTGCTTACTGTGATTTGGGGGATTAAATATTACAAAGTAAAGGGCACAAATCTAATGCATTATTTTTAATAAGATAAGTCATCCTATCTTAAAATCACTCAGTTTTTCACTTTTCTCCAATATAGACTATTAAATATATGCCATCGTGTTCATATAAACAGATTATACAATTATACCTATGTTTGTTTTCTATTTCAGTCATTTGATTGCAAAACATGAATATTTATTCAACTGAGAGTTGGTAGATTTAATTCAAACATTTAATATTTTAATAGTTTAGAATTTCACTACATTTTGATTGGAAAATATTATGATTTGGGTATCAGCGATTGGAAAAGTTTCTATGAAGACAATATTTATATTTTATATTCTATAATACAGTTTTGTTTTTATTTACTTCTCATAGAAATAGTAGAAAACAAAGAAGAATGATTAAAATCATTAAAATAGTTCATGAATATTTTATTATTTACTATCACTGAGCACTATATTAAGATGCTGTTGGTAATTGGGTGAGCTGCATCCACCATATTAAAGATGGGAAATTTGAGTTACAATGGGCTTAACATTTTTCAGTAAACAGGTAGATTTTATTCACCTTTTTTTCAATAACTGTCACTGATAAGGTCTTTTATTGTCTTTGTCTCTGCCTCTTCTTTCCAAATCACAATGTCGCCTATACCCCCAAATAAGACCTTTCTTTTTAACATTAAGTTCTGATGTAATTTCTTGGTTTTTGTTATGTCTCCACAGCCCAAAGCTAATTTTTAAAATTGTACTCTAGAGTTAAATCAAATGCAGTTTCATTTTTTTCCCTCAGGTTATGCCCAAAAGTAAAGTAAAAAATGTTAAGAAATTTTCAAGATATTGGGTTCATCAAATGATGTATAATTTGATGACCACAATATATTGACCAAAAACTTGTAATTTAGTAACCTTAAGTTAAAGAAAAATTTTTGACTGGTTTATTTTCCTCTTTACCAACCCTTATATATTAAGCAGAATTATTAAACAGGTTTATCAAATTCCAGAAAGGGTAACTTTTCACAAGGGGACCAATGTGTGGAAACACAGTTCTTCCGAGCAAGTACTCTTAAACATTTGAGTCCGTAATTGTATGTTGGCACCTCAGACTCCACATTTACTTTACTTAGGCAACAACAAACATTAAAGAAGTAACCGTAAGATTCATGTACTAGAAAAAAAATAAAAGCAACAATACCACACATCTATTCAGACACACTTATACAAAACAAGATCTTGTCCTCAAGGAGCCCAGCTGATATATGGAAGCCATAAAAGTAACAATGCAAATTTTTAAAATGTGATAAGTTATAATATGGGACTGCACAACACCATGAAAATGCTAAAGTGGGAAGTATTTATTCATGAAAGAAAGGTCAAGATAGATTTCAGCAAAGCTCCATTAGGCCAGGGGAATGTATCTATTTGCTTCACTCTAGTGTTTCCAGTGTCAGTAACAGTTCATATTCCATGTCAGGAGTTCGGTATAAAAATTGAGTAATTGAGTCACTGAATGTAATAATGGGATAAATGAATTGATTAATGAAGAAGTGACATTAGAGTTGTATCTTGAAGCACCTTTAGGAGTTTAGCAATAAGAGGGTTCAGATGAAAAAGAAGGAAGCTTAATTTAAGAGCAATGTCAAATAAAATTGTATTGAAGAGGTGAGTCAAGAAAGAACATCCAAAATTTTACTCTGGGACATTCTGAATTTGAGATGCTTACAGCAAAACAGGTAAAATTGAAGCAAATTGTAATAGACATAAACAGTGTCAAGAGATTAAAACTATTTGTTTGTATATTTTGTATTTGAGACTGTGAGAAAGAATAAGTGAGCCCTGAGAGAACATGAGACTAGGGTGGGTAACGAAGCAACATTAAAAGTGAAACAGTCTCTACAGACACTCCCAAATTCCCAGTCATAACACATTCTCTCTCAGGATGTAAATGAAGAAAAAAAAGTAAGCAGTTAGTAGCTTGATGGGAGGCAAGGTTGTGCTGACATTTATTTAAACAAAATTTTTGGCTGAGAAGTGGGAACCAGTAAAAAGAAAGAAGTTAGAGACACAGGAACAGGAAAACTTGACAGACCACGGAGCTAGAGAGTGAAGAAAGGATTGTCATAATGAACATGGCTGAAAAGCCCACACTTCAAAGAGGTTGGTTTCTTTACTTCTAAGGCAGGAGAAAAGAACTGAGACCCTTTACTGAGAGTGGAAAGGAAAGACATTAGAGAATATTTCTATTTGGTTCCTCCATGTTCATGATGTAATAAGAAGCTAGATCATTTGTTCAAGCCAATGGGTTGGAGTTGATCAAAGAGACCTTAAGAGAATGGTAGAAGTTTGGAATAACTCTGTACTGAATGTATGTGATGGCTGATAGAAATGACCCAAACCCCAAAGGATTACTATCAGACGACTTTAAAGACACAAAGAAGTCTAGAAAACCTAAATTGGTAACAGTCAGTCAGCACCTCTGAGCAATTTCTCCTGCAATAATGAGAATAAGAAAACCAAAACCAAACAATCAAGCACAAAACAGGAGTTGGTTTGACAAGGAAATGTGACTAGCTGACTGAGTAGTGGCAGGTCAAGGGAGTGTTTTCAATAGATGCAGGTGCACGTGAATCCAGAGAGTGATACTATGGAATAGCAATTTTAGAAACCCAAGGATTGATAGATTTTAAAGAGGCCCAACAATAAGTTTTGTGAGAATGAAAGTGAGAGTGAGGATGAAGTAGGGAAAGTTGTGGTTAGAAAGCAGGAATTTTCTAAATTTGAAGTTGGAGAGGAAATGAGGATAGAATGCTGGAAATCAGTGTAACCCCAAAGTGGGAGGAGACATTGGTGGCAGCATTTTTAGTTTTCGGATTAATCCAATCAAACCCAGTCTTTGCCCTGAAAACTGTTTTTTCTTTTCCATCACGAAATTATTATGGAAAAAAAGAGAACAACGGCAACAACAACGGCAACACACAGTACTCTGTGCAGGCAGTGATCCAGTGGGACAAATCGTCATCATCATCATCACTGTGAGCCCCATTTTTAATCTTTTTAAATGTCTTCACGTAATTCTAATAACATTTCTGTTATGTTGGCAGACACTAGTATTCCTGTCTTACAGATGAGAAAAAAAGAAAGTAAGGTTATTGGACCTAGAATTGATAAGTATTAAAGGCAAAACTTGAATTCCAGACTTTTGGATAAAAGCTTAGTGTTCTTTGCATTATTTATATTTACACCATGGCTGTCTGTTTAAGCTATACTGCTGTTTCACTCATCTCCAACTTGAAAATGTCAGCAAAAATCAGCCTTCCTATTTCAAAGCAGAGAGAGTTAATATCCTCAGAGAATCTAGAGGTAAATTGATAATATATATAAAATGTTTGATTTTTACCAGGTCCATGAAATCCTTAACAGTTAGGGTGTGTCCCTATGTGTTCAGACAAACTATGTGGTCTGAACCCTGAGGAAGTGAGTTTGTTAATCCCTACAGAAAAGATATTAGATACTTTTTGGGACCTTATTTATCTCATTTTAGCCCAGGATGGGTTCGTTGGGCTTGCCTGCAACGGGTGATGGAAAAGGAAAGACTGAGAGTAAGAAGCAGCTGAGGAGTACAATCACACATGGGCAAATTATTGTGGCAAATGTTTCTTTTGTGTAAAGCAATAGAGAGAAGACGTCAACTTTCAACTATATATTCCTCATTAAAACAGACAAAGTAGACTAGATTTTAAGCTACTACCAGTGCAAAGGTCTTTACAGAACTGGATTTCCAAAAATGGGCAGTAGTATCTCAGTCACAAAAAGGCCTCAGAGGCTTATGAGTTTAGCTGCCTCTTCAATGACTGTAATAACGTGAGAACCCATCTTTATCTATGCACATCCCAAGGAGACTCAATTTATCAAGGATAATTTTCTTCCTAAAACCTTGTTTGCTTGCTGTTCACAGGGAATTTTTCTTTTAATTTTACCTCTGAGTTCATGTGCAGGCTCAGTTGCTATAATGATGTTAAATATTTGGAGCGACAGTGTTCATTTTCTAGAAGCAGACATGGTGTGTGTGCTTTTAGCTCAAAGTGTGACAGATAACGATGAGAGCAGGATGCAGAGGTTAGGGATCTCCAGGAGCAAAGGCATCAGGAGTTTACCTGCTGGAGGGCACTTGTTCAGGGTCCTTGGTAATATGGAGCAAATGCTGATCATGAAGCTAGTATACATGTAAAAGGCACCTGAGAGTATTTGAAGGAGATTATTAGTAATAATGGTTTACCATTTATCTACAAGAAGGGTGAGAAAGTGTCCAGGTTACATAAAATAACAGTAATGAAATGGGGGAAGAACACCTCTCTACAAGCTCCCCTGGTCTTTAATCATTCTCTCTTTCACTTTTCCCCACCATCAACAGCCTTGCAGGCAAAATTCGTTAATGCTGTAGTGTGCAATTATGCTTTTTATTGTTTTCTGTATGCCTCCTAAGGAGATAATCACCCTTGATATCATGGTGATATTTCAGCAATACTTTATAGCCTCTTTCTAGTCCCCTATTATTAAGCATTTCAACCTCATTAATAATTGATGTCCACGTTTAAGCTGCTGGTTAGAAAATACCTCTAAGATTCTTCTTTATTAGATTTTGAGTAAATGTTGCCCAAATCTCCTCTGCATTTTGTTAAAAATAAACCTTATATATCTTTTGATAAAGCTTACAGAGTTAAGTGCCTAATAAAATACTACATGACTAAAATGACAATTAATATTTCAGCTTTATGCTGAAGTATGAGGACTCGCCTGCAAAGGTATGAATCACTGGTTTTTCATTTCTTTAATCCTGTATTAATTGGTACTTGAGGCAATAAACCATAACATATAACTCTGGCTTCAGATAAGCTTTAATGAGAGCCTGACCTTTGCTTGGATACTTCTGTGACAGTGAAAGAGTTCAAGATAACTCTTTGAAGCTCAAACTTATGAGATAAATGTTCTTAGCATTTCCTTATCTTAGCTTGAGCTGATTATTGGGGATATTCTGGGGGATTTATGATTGAGATTTGAAAGAAAATTATATTCTATTATGTCCAGTTCAGTGGAAGTTTAAATAGCAGTAGTGTAACTTCTTTAGTTCATTATTCTGCACCTGGAAAGGAAGTGAGTTTCAGAGATCAGCAAAAATGTCCTAAAATATAGTATGAAGTGATTAAAGGACCACAGATACTTTCATTGTATCATCATAAAATCTTGTTTAGAGGTGACCAGCTCTCATTCATATTTTTATGTGCTATAGCATGGTGAAATCAGTATTTAAATTGTATTTTATCATGTCATCAAATTTAATAGTCATAGAGATATTTTATAGTTCAAGCACTTTAAGGGAGGTGCAACTAAAAAAGTGAAATACAGAAAGTTTGGAGTGTTTTGATATACAGTTTTAGAGAAATGCTTTCAATTTGAGAGGGTCCAGGTAGTCTTTTTTTTTTCTTTAATATTCTAAACTGAAATAGAACTGTGGCATCATATTAAGAAAGGTTGAATTCGACTTGACAGAGAAGAGGTAGGGGATTTTGAACAAGCATGGACTCAAACTGAGATAAGACATGGAACATGTATATAATTAGGATAGAATTAGTACCAAGTATGTCTCAGACCTTCTCACAAATCACTATAGAGCTACTAGAAATCACATTAAAAATTCAAATAGCATTTGACAGAAGATGAAAATATGAAATGATGTTCAACTTCTCATTAATCAGGAGAATGAAAATAAAAATATCAATGAGATACTATTTCATGTCATCTATACTGGTTTTAAGGAAAAAAGTCTTATAGTATCAAGTGTCTCCAGGATGTGGAACAGTATGAACTGTTTCATGGTAGTGGTGAATTTGGATTTGATTCAATCATATTTTGAAAATAATTGTTGTCATCTTATAAGATTGAAGAAGTGCGTATTTTAAAACTGAGCATTTTTACTACCAGATATATAACCTGGTGCTATATTTTTAAACTGTGGGTCTCAATTTCAGTGATCTTACAAGCATTTTTAAATTAAATAGAACAAAAATATACTATAAAGTAATATATAGAATTATATATATATAATATAATATGGAAATATAACAGAAGATATTAGAATGCCTTTTAAGTAGTAAGCTTATTTGTAGAAACTTGCTTCAGTTTTATTTGTATGCGTGCCTATATATACAATCTGTGTTCAAATGTAAACTGTACTGTATTGTGAATTGTGGTCTAAAAGGTTTGAAAGTTACTACACTGCCTAGGGAAACGGTTCCATGTGTGAATGAAAAACACAGGAAGAAATGTTCATGATACATTGCTATTAATAGCAAAACAAACAACCTGTAAACCACTAAAATACCCATTGACAGGAAGAATAGCCAAATAAATTGTTGTAGTCTAACACAATGAAATACTATTCATCAGTGAAAGAATGAACAACAGCTTCACACATCAACCAGGATGAATCTTAGAAACCTAATGGTTAGTTGAAAACATCGTACACATAGTATGATATCATTAACATTATAAAACTTAAAAACCATCAAACCAATGTTTCACTATAAGTCTTTGTATACTATTGCATTGTCACATATGTGATTTTCTTTAATAAAAATAAAGAAGTGTTTTGGTGGCTTAATATTCTTCTTCAGGACTAGAATTTTATCACAAATTATATTAGTTTTTCATGACATAGGGTGATTTGAGCCAATTATCTTTTCTAGTTCCTGGATCTCGAAGAAGAAAGATCAAGGAATCTATTTCTTACAAAGGTAGTTAGTATATTGCCACCCAAGAGATTAGCAAAACATCACCACAGTAGGAGAAGATCTGCTTATTGATGAAGACACCAGTTCACCTTAATTATGACATCAATGACTTTTATCTAATAATGGAAGTAGAAGGAATTATAAGAACCTTCTTTAATCAGAAACAAAATGCCTTTTAGGAAACTGTGAGGAAAGTAAAAGTCTAGAGCGTTTCAAAAGCTTAGCAGTGAGAGAAAGAAAAGATTTCCGAAGTACAGGGGAAAAAAAGCAAAGTATAATGAGTCAAAGATTAATAGTTGATTTAGTTGAGACTGGATTATGTAACAGCTCTGGCTCTTTGTGTTTCTTTAAATATTGCTCCAAGTTTTATTTTGACTTAATTTTGTGAAGCCAAAGAATTGCTAATGATTTAGACAGCTCAGTCATATGTTTATAAGAAAGTAATAAATAGCTAAATGAAGCATTTATACCAAACTAGAGACAGTCCTAAAGAGTATTTCCATTCGCTTGTTCACCTCTTTGAAAATTTGGGTGCATTTTGTCTATTCCATTGGACTGGCCTTGAATTTTCCCAACTACTAAAAATTCAGCAGTTTTTATGGTGGTATTAACTAACAGTATCCAGTTAGAAGGATAAGCTTTAAAACCAGTGGTTTCCAAGATTGTTGATGGGTCACAAACCCATCAGTTGAACATTTTTGAACTGGCATCCTTAATATATTTATATCTGTTAATAAATTAAATATATACAATATGTCATCTTTTATATTAAATACATCAGTCTTGTTTTAATGTTAGATTTTTTTAAATCTTAAGTTTTAATATTATTTTTATTTCCCCCAAGAGGTTGCTTTGTTTCATCCCTGGAAAGTGTGGCCTCCACTTTAGGTTCTAATCTAAAGTAATATCCTAATCCCACAGAGCCAGTATGTGTTTCTTTGCCAACAGCTGTGTTTTTGCTACAATTAGCATGGTTTCTCAAGAGGTCGATCAATAACCAAGTGGAATCCTACATGCCACCATACCTTCAAAAATAAGGTACCAGGGAGAAGACTCCAGTCCTGGTCAGCTCTAATGTGGTATAAAACCCCACAAGATCATTCTGAAATCTACCTGTTCCTTTATAGAGCTTGCCACCCTTGCCTGCTCTCAAAGACCTGTCTTATGGTTGCTAAATAACCACAGGGAAATGAGAATGAGGAACCCAGGCTGCAGAAATAGCAAATGGCAACTTTTTTTGTTTTGTTTTGGATCTCTATAGTTCTCTATTTCATCTCTATAGTTCCTATATTGAAAGCGGAGCTCAAGGCAGTGATAAGAGAGAGCTAGAATTAAAAATAAATAAAAGGAAAGGATGAAGTAAGCATATTAGTGAGACTTTTATGAAACTGGTAGCAACTATACACTTATTGCTGTTTTTTTATGAAAATATTCTATTTCCTAGGAGTTGAGCAACAATACACTTATTGCTGTTTTTTTATGAAAATATTCTATTTTTGTTTAGATGAAGAATTGCTCTGAGGTTGGATACTTAAAACAACAACCAAACCAAATAAAACTTACAGCAGTTCATGTAATTGATTATAATTTTAAACAATGTAATAGTGGGCAATCATTAGTGAAGCCTGTTAACACCAGAGTTCTCTTTGACTAAAGAAAACAATTAAAAAATAAGACCAGAAAAATGGGTGAGGAAAAAGGCAGAAAGATAATGTGGCATGTAATATACAGAGATATTCTAATAAGAAATGAGAATTTTAAAAAATGAAACAATATGGACTTGTTAGTTCTTGTGAAAGTAGTGAGAGAAGTTATTTTTATTAATAAGGCAAGGAACAGAAGACTAAGAGGTCTGGTTCTGAGAATCCCCTTGGATATTTTTGCCAAAATGAGCTTTGCCCTCTGGTCATGCCTATGGCATCTGCCCCTTCTACTGAGCAATAACACCCACCATCAATCAAGCAAACTAACCACAACACACATTCTGATGTAGAACAAGCCATTCCTCTCCAACTCCAGTCTCCAGACTTATCTGGGTTTATGGGCAGTATCCAGAACTTCTTCCTATGCCTTGGTGAACAAAGAGGCATCAACTTGGAATTGTAATTTTTTGTAATTATTATTATTTTTTATTGAGATTTAGTTGACATACAATATTATATAAATTTCAGGTGTACAACATAGTAATGCACAAGTTTTGTTTTGTTTTGTTTTTTTTGCAGTACGCGGGCTTCTCACTGTTGTGGCCTCTCCCGTTGTGGAGCACAGGCTCCGGGTGCGCAGGCTTAGTGGCCATGGCTCACGGGCCCAGCCGCTCCGCAGCATGTGGGATCTTCCTGGACCGGGGCACGAACCCGTGTCCCCTGCATTGGCAGGCGGACTCTCAACCACTGAACCACCAGTGAAGCCCAGTAATGCACAATTTTTAAAGGTTATATTCCATTTATAGTTATTATAAAATATTGGCTATATTCCCTGTGTTTTACATTATATTCTTGTAGCTTATTTATTTTATACATAGTATTTTATACCCCTTACTCCCCTACCCCTCCCTCTACTGGTAACCACTAGTTTGTTTTCTATATCTGTGAGTCTTGTTTCTTTTTTGTTATATTTCATTAGTTTGTTTTACTTTTTAGGTTCCACATATAAGTGATATCATACAGCATTTGTCTTTCTCTAACTTACTTCACTTAGCATAATACCCTCCAAGTCCATTCCATTCATATTTTGCAAATGGCAAAATTTCATTCTTTTTTATGGCTGAGTAGTATTCTATTTTATACACACACACACACACACACACACATATACATAGCACCTTTTTCTCCATTCATCTGTTGATGGACACTTAGTTGCTTCCATATCTTGGCAATTGTAAATAATGCTGCTAGGAGCATCAGGGTTTGTGTATCTTCTCAATTTAGTGTTATCATTTTTCTCATATATATACCCAGGAGTGGAATTGCTGGGTTATATGATAGTTCTATTTTTAGTTTTTTGAGAAACCTCCATACTGTTTTCCACAGTGGCTGCACCAGTTTACATTCCCAGCAACAGTTCATGAGTGTTCCCTTTTCTCCACATCCTCACCAATATTTGTTGTTTGTGGTCTTTTTTGATGATAGCCATTCTGACAGGTGTGAGGTGATATATCTCATTGTGGTTTTAATTTGCATTTCTTTGATGATTAATGATGTTGAGAATCTTCTCATGTGCCAGTTGGCCATCTGTATGTCTTCCTTGGAAAAATGTCTATTCAGGTCTTCTGTTATTTTTAATTTTGGTTTTTTTTTTTGATGTTGAGTTGTATGAACTGTTTATATGTTTTGGATATTAACCCCTATCGGTCATATCATTTGCAAATATTTTCTCCTATTCAGCAAGTTGTCTTTTTGTTTGTTGATGGTTTCCTTTGCTGTGCAAAAGCTTTTAAGTTTAATTAGGTCCCATTTGTTTATCTTTGCTTTATTTCCTTTGCATAAGAGAGAGATACAAAAAAATACTGCTACAATTTATGTCAGAGAGTGTTCTTCTAGGATAACTGTCTATGTTTTCTTCTAGGAGTTTTATGGTTAGGTTTACGATTACTGGTCTTACATTTAATTCTTTAATCAATTTTGAGTTTATTTTTGTATATGTTGTTAAAGAATGTTCTAATTCCATTGTTTTACATGTAGCTGTTCAGTTTTCCCAGCACCACTTATTGAAGAGACTGTCTTTCCCCCATTTTATACATTTGCATCCTTTGTTGTAGATTAATTGACCATAAGTGCCATGTGTTTTTTTCTGTGCTCTCTATTCTGTTCCATTGATCTATGTGTCTGTTTTTATGCCAGTACCATATTGCTTTGATGACTGTAGCTTTGTAGTATAGTCTGAAGTTAGGCAGCATGATTTCTCCACTTCTGTTCTTCTTTCTCACGATTATTTTAGCTATTCAGGATATTTTGTGTTTCCATACAAATCTTAAAATTATTTGTTCTAGTTCTGTGAAAAATCTGCTTGGTATTTTGATAGAGATTGCATTGACTCTGTAGTTTGCATTGGATATAGTCCTCCTGACAATACTGATTCTTCCAATCCAAGAACATAGTATATCTTTCCATCTGTTTGCGTCAGCTTTGATTTCTTTCATCAGCATCTTATAGTTTTCTGAGTACAGGTCTTTTACCTTCTTTGGTAGGTTTATTCCTAGATATTTTATCCTTTTTGATGTGATTGTAAATGGGATTGTTTCCTTAGTTTCTCTGATAGTTTGTTGTTCATGTATAGAATGCAACAAATTTCTGTATATTAATTTTGTGTCCTGCAACTTCACCAAATTCATTGTTGAGCTCTAGTAGTTTTTTGGAATTATATTTTTATGTCTTTCTAAGGGGTGAAGCTGGTATAAAGATTTATTTACCTTCTAATTATATAAATTATGTATAATGTAATTCATCTTTCAGTGAAGAAATAGCTACTGTCAATTTTAGGTCTAAATAAACTTTAATTTTCTCTTGTATACATATATCACATTTTCTACCTTACGAATTACTATGATATAGCCAAAAAACAATGGTGCTAATTTGCAAATCAAATATATTTGTATATATTAGAATATTTAGCAGACTATTACCTGCCACACAAATATTAGCTATTGTTTCTTTTTTTTTAATACTTTAAATAGTTGTTTTATCCTGTTCTAGAGAGGACTTAAGGTGATATAGATGATAGGTAGATAGATAGATAGATAGACAGACAGACACGTTGTCTAACATGACAGCCACTAGCCATATGTGGCTTTTGAATATTTGAAATGTGACTGGTCTGAATTGAGATGTGCTGTAAGTGAAAAATAAGTATCAGATTTTAAAGACTTAGTATAAAAATGAATATAAATATCTCATTAACAGTTTTTATATTGATTACATGTTGAAATGTTAATATTTTGGATACATTGGGTTAAATAAAAATTATTATTAAAATTAATTTCACCTCTTCCCTTTTACTTTCTTTAATGCGGCTACTAGGAAATGGAAAATTACATACGTAGTTCATATACTTCTACTGGTCAATGTGATATATAACATGCAGTGAGATAAAATGAATCAAACTTAACACTTCCTATGTAACATCATGAAACATTTCTCTGGCAACAGTAGCTCAGAGGACCTTATTCTTAAGTACTAAATATTCAATGCAAAGTGAGATGAGACTAAAAGAAGGACTGAGTAGCAATGGTCCCAATTGTTGAAGATTGTTCTGCTACCCAGCCAGAGGGAATAAGAATCCATTTGTCTGGGGTGTGTAGCAAGATTAGATGGTGGTGCTGAATATAATTGATTAATGTTTCTCTAATCCATTTATTCTGGCAATAGTAGATCATTTAAATGGCAAAATAGATTGGAGTCTCTGTATGATTTGCTTTAGTTAATAGCAGGGGAAAAAAATGTTGCCATCCCACAGTTTTTGGAGCAAACCATAGAAATGGTAATTAATGAGACTTATTTCCACTCTGAACTGCCCTGGGTCCAACACTAGTCAGAGGCCAATGAAAGTATATAACTACTTGAGTTAAAGAGTAATAGCCATGGGATCTAGCTTGGTTTCATTTCGATTTAAAAGGGAAGACTTCGCACATATTTAATTTGGTGTAGGTGACTTTTGGTAGGGGTGGAGCTGGAAGAGCCAATGCTTTCCGTGAAAAGGTGCTTACCTGATATAAATGGAAACACAAATTCAGGCGTTTCATTGAGGAATGTTAGAATATCTAGTTCCACGTCATTCCGCTGCTTCACACTGAAATTTCAGCAGCTAAAACAAGCACTGTCATTTACTTTTTGCTTATGATTATCATGAGGACAGAAGTATCAGATGAATATCAAGGATTACAAATCATATTGAAAGCGTTAGGAAGATGCAACAAAAGTTTCTTTTTATTTCATAAAGCATAATAAGCATTTTTCCATTTTTACCTGCTCAGTACAGCAGTATAATAAAGTTCATTGAAGTGTTTCATATAATTTGTGAACTAAAGGGTGATGAGGGATGACCCTCATCTATAGATTCCCTAGCCTTTTTAAATTGAGATTTTATTTATCAAAACCTTCATATGTATATATATATATATATATATACATATATATATACATATATATATATAAACTGAATAGACTACTTTGTTAAATAAATTATAAAATTATGAGGTTACATTGCCTCAGTTATCCCTTTTTTCTGTTAAATTTTTAAAGATTGTGGAGAACTCTGTGGATATTGTCAAAGTTTCCTAGCTCACAGGGTTTTTGTAATATCGTGAAGATTATATTAGATAATAAATGTAAATCCTTAGTTCAGTGTCTGTCATATACTAAAAATGTTTATGTGCTTATATATATGTTATTCATGGAAATAAACATACATATGCATGTGATAGTATATAAAGTGATTTTACTCTGGTATCAAGATATGGTTTTCATATTGAAGGTTTATATATTATTTGACTTGTTTACAATGAGCATTCTTTTAAATCGTAAAAGTGACTAAGGTTATATATAAAAATGAAAATGATTAGCTGAGAGTAGTGTTTCTGACAGTTATAAATATTTTCTGGAGATTTACTGGTTATTATTAATTATTTCCTACCAAACAATGTGCATTGAAATGTACATTGAAAATTGTACATTGTATGAAAAAGTGAGATTCAAATCAAGAGAATATAAATTTTATTCAATTTATTTCAACTTCTTTAGTCATATTTACTTATAAAACGTATCCTGTTTCATAGTATGATGCATATTGAGTTTAGTATTATGGAATTGAAATGACTATTTTCTTCCTTTTTAATAAAATTGATATATGAATCCAAATTGTGCCCTCTTCTTACCCAAAGCATCATGTATTCCCACAAGTGAAACTCTCAGCTATGACTTTTGGCACATAATAAGTGTCCAGATATTTGTTGAAAAAACAGAATATTCCCTTGTAAGGTTTTGGAGTTTTCTTCACATTTTCCTATATGAATCTATTAAGTTATAATGCTTTTATTCTACATTGCTACTTAGACTTCAGATTTAGGGTTTTTCTTTTTTATAAGCTTGGAACAAACATTTTACAAAATTAACTCAATTTGGGATAAGTTAACTAAAGCAATATTTTTAGTGGGTAAGACTCTGCCTTTATTCTCACTGCTTTCCTTCTGCAGATGATGTATTATTAAAAATAACATGTCATGTTTCTTATACTGAATCCCCTAAAGAAAAATATGGACAGAAGAAAAAGACAGAAACAATATGTGTCAGTCATGAAGGAGAAGTGAAATCTAGCTTATAGAGCAAAAATTAAATGACTAAAAATATCTAATCAACAGTGACATTTTTGAGTACCAGCTGTGCAACGTAGCAGGATTCATCTTAGTTTGCAAGAGAGCTTATCCAGCTCATCAGAGCCTAGTGAGTAAACTACAGGAACAGGAGTCAGGAAATCTGTTTGCAGTCCCAGTTTTGGAACTCAATGCAGGAATACATCCAAGAATATTCATCTGTTCAAAGGGGATGTTGATAATTGTTAGTACATCATTTATGAAGAAATATAAACTAAAAAGTTTATAGACATATTAGTTCTGAAAACTGAATGCTTTCAATGTGTCATGGGTATTTACTTCAATAGCCATTTTTGTGACCCTGTATACATTACCTAATTTCTCTGTGACTCAGTGACCTCACTAATAATAGGGGGATTATAATAGTACTTTATCTCTTGTGGTTGTGTGCAGATTCAATGAAGAAATGCATGTAAGGAATGTAACACAATTGTCTCAACACATTTCAGCTGTTAATATTATTATCTATAAATTATGATAAATGTTCCTAGATCTTTCATTACTAAGTTGAAATTAAAATTATTTTCTCATGTGAGACCACTTTCTAACTGATACAAACTAAAGTGATGTCCTTTTATATTTTTAGTAACTGAAAGCCTTTTTTGGGTAGAATCTTAGAAATACTGGCCACATAATAAATTCAAGTACATGATGATCCAGAATATACTGTTTTCCATGAGAAAGGGAGGAAATGCCTCTCCCTTTTCTGGAATTTGTATAAATAAAAATAAAACCACATCTAATTATTGAATCCAATGCAAACACTAGCAGTTTTGTTGTACTTAAAGAATGTATGGCATAAAGATGTTCATATGGGTGGTGGATTTAGTGATGATGGTTTAAATAGAGGCAATCATATGATTTAAATAATTTTTCATTCTGCTTTTGCATTTAATTTAGATTAAATGTAGGAATTTCTCCTATTTGTTACTTGAAAATAAAGACTAAATTTTTATTTATTTTAAAATATGTATTTATTATATGACTATGTCATAACTTAAGTCACTTCCCTGTTAGAATATGTGATAATTTAATAAGTCAGTTCCCTATTATTGAATATCTAAGTTGTTTCCAAATTCTGTATTTTAAATACCACTTTGAAAAATAAATTCAAGCATTTATCTATTTCAGTATATAGGATCACTCAGGAGAGATTTCCAGAACTGGAATTGCTGAATGAATGGGAGTGTATATTTTAAGATTTCTTTTTAAACATCTTTATTGGAGTATAATTGCTTTACAATGGTGTGTTAGTTTCTGCTTTATAACAAAGTGAATTAGCTATACATATACATATATCCCCATAACTCTTCCCTCCCACCCTCCCTATCCCACCCGTCTAGGTGGACACAAAGCACTGAGCTGATCTCCCTGTGCCATGCGGCTACTTCCCATTAGATATCTATTTTACATTTGGTAGGGTATATATGTCCATTCCACTCTCTCACTTCATCCCAGCTTACCCTTCCCACTCCCCGTGTCCTCAAGTTCATTCTCTACATCTGCATCTTTATTCCTGTCCTGCCTCTAGGTTCTTCAGACCTTTTTTTTTTTTTTTAGATTCCATATATATGTGTTAGCAATACAGTATTTGTTTTTCTCTTTCTGACTTACTTCACTCTGTATGACAGACTCTAGGTCCATCCACCTCACTACAAACAACTCAATTTCGTTTCTTTTTATGGCTGAGTAATATTTCATTGTATATATATGCCACATCTTCTTTATCCATTCATCTGTCAGTGGACACTTAGGTTGCTTCCATGTCTTGGCTCTTGTAAATAGTGCTGCAATGAACATTGTGGCACATGACTGTTTTTGAATTATGGTTTTCTCAGGGTATATGCCCAGTAGTGGGATTGCTGGGTCATATGGTAGTTCTAATTTTAGTTTTATAAGGAACCTCCATACTGTTCTCCATAGTGGTTGTATCAATTTGCATTCCCACCAACAGTGCAAGAGGGTTCCCTTTTCTCCACACCCTCTCCAGCATTTATTGTTTCTAGATTTTTTGATGATGGCCATTCTGACTGGTGTTAGGTGATACCTCATTGTAGTTTTGATTCGTATTTCTCTAATGATTAGTGACCTTGAGCATCCTTTCATGTGTTTGTTAGCAATCTGTATATCTTCTTAGGAGAAATGTCTATTTAGGTCTTCTGCCCATTTTTGGATTGGGTTGTTTGTTTTTTTGATATTGAGCTGCATGAGCTGCTCGTAAATTTTGGAGATTAATCCTTTGTCAGTTGCCTCATGTGTAAATTTTTTCTCCCATTCTGAGGGTTGTCTTTTCGTCTTGTTTATGGTTTCCTTTGCTGTGCAAAAGCTTTTAAGTTTCATTAGATTCCACTTGTTTATTTTTATTTCCATTTCTCTAGGAGGTGGGTCAAAAAGGATCTTGCTCTGATTTATGTCCTAGAGTGTTCTCCCTATGTTTTCCTCTAAGAGTTTTTTTTTTTTTTTTTTTGCTTTATTTATTTATTTATTTATGGCTGTGTTGGGTCTTCGTTTCTGTGCGAGGGCTTTCTCTAGTTGTGGCAAGCGGGGGCCACTCTTCATCGCGGTGCGCGGGCCTCTCACTGTCGCGGCCTGTCTTGTTGCGGAGCACAGGCTCCAGACGCGCAGGCTCAGTAGGTGTGGCTCACGGGCCCAGTTGCTCTGCGGCATGTGGGATCTTCCCGGACCAGGGCTCAAACCCGTGTCCCCTGCATTGGCAGGCAGACTCTCAACCACTGCGCCACCAGGGAAGCCCCTCTCTAAGAGTTTTATAGTGTCTGGCCTTACATTTAGGTCTTTAAAACATTTTGAGTTTCTTTTTGTATATGGTGTTAGGGAGTGTTCTAATTTCATTCTTTTACAGGCAGCTGTCCAGTTTTCCCAGCACTGCTTATTAAAGAGGCTATCTTTTCTCCATTGTACTGAAAACTGACTTTCCAAATAGTACTAACAGAGTGCTCCTTTCACCATATGTCCATCAAAATGGGGTTTTCTGATTTTTCTGACATGATAATAATTTCATAGGTAAAAAATGTTATATGCTTTGTTTCTTAAAGTTTTTATTTATTATATTGAATATCTTTCTGTATGTTTAATAGGTCTATTTTCTCTTTATTAATATTCAGTTCATTTTTTGCCACATAATCTATTGGGAAGTTCTTTTTCTCTATTCCTTTGGTAAAATAAGCATTTTAAAAAAAACTAACTCAGAATGGATCATAGACCTAAATGTAAACCCAAAACGATAAAACTCCTAGACAAGAATTTGGAGAAAACCTAACTGAGTCAATGGCCATGCAATGGAAGCTATGTGGGTTGTTTAAGCACTGATTAAAGGCTAGTGTAGCTACAACAGATAGTATGGGCACACAGTTTAAGACAAAATAGTAGAGAGTTGCAGTAGATGGACCACACAGAGACATACAGGCCAAGTTAAGAATTTTGGTATTTCCCTTAAAGTAATGTGAGAGTCTTAGAGGAGGCTGATCCCACTCTGGTATGTGGCATGAAGAATTATTTGGAAGAAGAAGAAAACTGAAAGAGACAGGTCAGTCAGAAGGGTATGGAAGAATTCAGGTGAAAGATAGTAGTGACTTGGCCTAAATTGGTGGAAGAAATGAAGAGAATTGGATAAATTTAAAATATATTCAGGAGGTGAAACCAAATGCTTTGATGTTGAATTTTCCAATGAGATTGAATGAGAAGAAGGTGGCCAGAGTGATGTGGGATCCTTTGTGAAACTGGATGGCATTATGGTAAACTCTACAGAGATAAGACCTTGCAGGACATTTGGTCCAATGAATACTTTGAATAGGAACAAATGTCCGCTAATTGAGATAAGGAACCATATTCAAGCAGCTATTGGGAAATAGATGAATTCAATTTTGGACTCATCGGCTTAACAAGCTTTTATGATGTGCTTGTGGAGTCATTGAGCAGACTGGAATATAGTGTTGGCACATACAAGAGGTCTCACTGAAGAATGCATTAGCAATTCATAGGATTTTAGAAATAGATTAAAGCATAACTTAAAGGGTATTTTCTATGAACTGAGTCTGGAAATGGCCTAGTACATGTACATGAGGAACTCCAATGTTTAAAACCGAAGAAAATATGATAAGATGTGGAGAAAAATGAGGAGAACATTATATCATTGGAGCTAAGGAAAGAGAATGTATTTCAAAAAACAGGTGTTTCGTCTTTTCAATGAATGTTATGATCACTTTGTCAGGATTTTGTCCAGAATTTGATTACTTTGATATATAATGCCAAGAAGGTGACACCTTCTGTTTGATGTAATATGAAGACATTGCAGGGAAGTTTGACAAGTCTGTGTGCTTTTATGTTCATTATATACTTCCTCATGGCTTCCTTTGGATTATTATAGTCATTGAAATTATTTAGCTGGGTGCTTAGCTTATTATTCATTTTCCCTTAACTCTAACATGCAAAATGTAAAACAGTTTGGCCATGTTTGATGTTAATTGATTATTTAAGATTTTTGTTCCAGTATATTAAAATCATCTTTCATTGCATTAAAAATTTTTTTTGCAAGTTAGTATTTGCTTAAATACTAAAAAATACTTAAATAGTATTTACTTAAAAGACAGTTTTTATGTTTGTGAGAGTGACCACAAAGTCCCTATGCCTCTGATTGTGTTTTCTGTTAATTATTTGGGATTGCTTTTTCTAAAAAAAATTATTTTATTTTATTATTATTATTTTTTATTTTTAAAATTTTTTAAAAAAACACTGAATTGTGTACTTTAAGGTGGTGAGTGGTTAGTTTTTATTTATTTATTTATGGCTGTGTTGGGTCCTCGTCTCTGAGCGAGGGCTCTCTCCAGTTGCGGCAAGCGGGGACCACTCTTCATCGTGGTGCGCAGGCCCCTCACTATCGCGGCCTCTCTTGTTGTGGAGCACAGGCTCCAGACACGCAGGCCCAGCAACTGTGGCTCACGGGCCCAGTTGCTCTGTGGCACGCGGGATCCTCCCAGACCGGGGCTCGAACCCACGCCCCCGCACCGGCAGGCAGACTCTCAACCACTACACCACCAGGGAAGCCCTTTTATTTTATTTTTAATGCAGCAGGTTCTTTTTAGTTATCCATCTTACACATATTAGTGTATATATGTCAATACCAATCTCCCAATTCATCCCCCCCCACTTTCCTCCCCTTGGTGGGATTGCTTTTAAAGACATCTAAGTGCTAATTTGGAAAAAGATACCCAGATAAACTTTAAAAATTAAAATTTTTGCAGAGAATGGAGGAATGTACAAAGCATATCTAAAAACATGCATATGGACTTTGTCACTGCTCTGTGCTTTTTTTGGTGTGTTTTGTTGAAAACTGTGTTATAAGTGAAGAATACAGTCTGATAAATTTATACTTTTAGAATTTATTAATTTTCTTCTTTAAAAGTGGTCTATGGACCCTAGCAAGAAAGTATATTCCGTGTAGCATGAAAGTATGAATAAGTTGAATTTGATTGGATAACTAAAGGTGAGCTTTCCTCCTGAAACTTAACAGGCAATTACAGCTACTTAAAAAGAATCGTTTTTATCTTTTTGTATAAAGCATTGTTTAATATTAACTAGAAAATATGCTTTAGAAACAAAAAGAAGCAGGAAAAAAACCTTATATAGAAGAAAAAGATAAAAAATATTTATATAGTTTTGGCATAAAGGTTGAAGTGTCTGATGTCTTCTTTGCTTGATCACAAATAGTACACGCATGAGATCAAAGATGTGTTATGTACAGAAGCCTTTCACTCCCTAGTGGCTGTGTGCAATTTAGCAGATTTTTGAATTTCATCTCATTTTATCTGGAGTGTCTTATCCAGATCTGCATAACAGACAGAGCAAAGCTTGCTATAGCTCACCCCAATCCAGCTTGACCTTGACCAAACTTTAGTTAGGCTCTTCTGAGGCCTCTTTTTGAATAGGCCTTGACCTTGACTTTCTGTGTCATTCTGTCTTTGTCAGACATGTATGGCCCCATTTTAGCAAGAATCTGGCTAGGTCAGTTTGTAGAGAATTACCCGACCACTGATGTCTGATCACTCTAATATTTGATTAAATTCCTCACGCCCCACCTGTGATATAGAAGTCCTGGCCTCTCTTTAGCAAGAATTCTGACAGTTCACTTAGCAAGAATCCCCCACCTATGATGTCTATTCTTAGTAATTTTACTCTGCTCCTTGGCTATAAATTTCCACATATCATTGTATTCAAAGTTGAGCCTGATCTCTCTCCTCTATTGCGATAGTCTTGAGTAATGTTGTCATTACTGTTTTAACAAGTGTCAGAATAATTTTTTCTTTCTACAGTGCCTGATCATTAAGATGACAGTAAAAAGAATCTAAAAATAAACAACCTAAATTAGGTCCGTGAAGATAAAAGTAAGCAAACTAAATAATTTTCCAAAGCTGCATTCAGGTACCTTAGAGTCACTTCCTATCCAGCAGTACACAGTCCTCTATACTATGAACTGCCATACTTTGTTCCTTTACAGGCTATAGTGCTATGGATCTGTATGACAATACATATATGTGAAGTTCTGAGCATGTAAATGTTTGATGAATAGGAAGCAACTCTTCTAATTACAAGAAAGCAGCTTAATTTTAATAGGAATCTCTGAGTTGTGAATGTGGGAGAATCAGACACTTCTTTTCTCCCTCATTCATTGGAGCGGGAACATTTGTCAAGACTCTCCCCTTCATGTGATCATAGGTTTTAGCCCATTACCCAGAACTCATTTTATTCTATGATCATGCTTTTTCATGAAGAATTGAAGTTAAGATTTTGTAGCACACACTACATAAAACCTTCATTACTCTGTTTCTGTTTGACTTGATCTCATCTCACATTTGAATGCTTGCATCCTGTGCTTCACACTTGCATAACCACTTGTCATTCTCCAGCTCTGTGGAGCCTTTCATCCCCTCATTCTTTCCTGTTTGTCTCTTTCACTTCTTAGAACCTTCCTACATGAACCTTATCCATTTCTCTATTTTTTGTTTCCTTAATTTGTCAGTTCTACAATTCTTTTACTGAGACTGAACTTAATGTTACCTCTTTGATTTTTTCTTATCTCCTCAGAAAATCTGAGTTGCTTCTAAAAAAGACACTTTTCTAGAACTTTGTATGATACATTTGTGTACTGTCGAAACTTGGTTAGTTCATGATTTTGTTTATGCTTGTCATTTCTACAAAGGCAGAGATTCTTCTTTTTGTGTATTTGTAGAACCTCCCTATGTCTGCCATTAGTAGGTGTTTAATAACATTTGGTGAACTGGTCAGAGCATAAAGTATGGTTTACGCGTGCATTTTACATTGAGTTCTTTTGGGAGCAGTCTGCTCTCACCTATATACACTCTGAGGGCAGACTAAGATCTTAGTTGTATCTCCCAGAATTTCCAACCTGTCACAAACAAGACTGAGAAGTAACGACTTGCCACATAATTCATTGCATTAAATCCCCATTGTAGGCATTTAGTTCTCTTTCATTATTTTCTCCCCACTTTACTGTCTTCATCCTCTATATTATCTCCCAAAGCCTCTTTAATCTCTTCTATTGTTTTAAGTAATCCTGCTCTGCCTGCAATTATAGACATCTCATCATGCAAAGCAAAGACCTCAGAAGATGGACTCTTTTAAGATCAGTTATTCAAACAGGTTGTCTTAAGTAAAATTTCTTGCTCACCTGAAGTTAAATATTAATGGAATAGGCCTTCTGAGGAAAAGGCTAGGGAAATTCTGCCACAAAGGAAAATTATTTTTCATTTTATATGAATTATTATTTTGCATAGAATAGCAGCCCACCATTTAAATGATTCCTATAGTGAATCATTTTGTACAATTAATTTTTTTCCTAAGGCAAATAGTCATCATTAATTTATCCTTATCAAAACTTAGATTTTTATGTAGATTTATTTAACAGGATAATTTTTGTTTAAGAAATGGCTTCCATGAAGCCTAAGAAATAACACCCTAGAGGTAAATATATCATTGAAGCATTTACCTTTCACTCATTTATCGGTTCAATAACTAATAATGAGTGCCCACCATGCTTCAAGTTTCCCCCCAAGTAATGTTTGCTGAATAAATGAATGAATGAATGAGTGCAAGAAATAGTGGATGAAAGTGAATGTAGAGAAAGACTCAATTTTTCTTATGTCTTCTTGAGTTGATTTCCATTCTTTCATCAAGTTTATAGGACTGTGTCTTTCAAATAAAGCATCTTTGTATTTCTGAGGACATTATTAAACCAAATTAGGAATTTATTAGTGTCACAATTTGGGACATTTTCAAGATATTAATAGGTAGAGTTATTTTAAGTGAGACCTAATTGGCATGTGGGTGCAGACCTTCCCCCACCTTCCTGTTTCTTTGAAGTAGCCTTGAGCCCTGTGTAAAGGGGGGTGCTCTGGAGCTGTCCTTGTTTTTATTAAGTCACTCAGTAAATGCTTGACCTCTTTGTTTCTGAACTTTACCTCCAGTAAAACCCAGACATTTGGCTAAAGCCATAGTGCAGACAATCAGAAAATATGAGCTTGAGATTACAAAATAACCGTAAAAGTAATGAAAGTATTTGCAACCACTCAGTTTGCATATGGAAATTTTCATCTGCAGCTCAAGGAATGGCTGTGCTGTAATCACTCAGGCAGCAGCTGCTTAAAATCAATGGTGAAAGCGGTGTGCTTTTTTCTCCTTTCTGTATGACTTCCCCCCAAAAGATTTAAATCCATTTTTTTTCTCCTAGTTCTTCATTTCTATGTATGTTTCTCTGCTTACTTAAAAAAAATTGTCATAATCTTTTAATGTAATGTGCTATGACATAATGGATGACTCTGCAACTGAATACCAGCTGGAGTATTTTAAATATTTTGTTTATCAACAGGAAAGATGAGCACTCCCATATTCTTTTCCTTTTCTTTCTTTCTTCTTTTTCTTTCTTTCTTTTTCTTTCTTTCTTTCTTCTCTTTCTTTCTTCCTTCCTTTCTTCCTTCCTTTCTTTCTTTCTTTCTTTCTCTCCTTTCTCTCTTTCTTTCTTCCTTTTGTTTTGTGAATACCTTGTTATATATTGATTTATATATCATTTATGAGAAAATAATATAAATTCATATTAGATTGAGTGAATCAAATGCTAATCATAGAAAAATTGATAATACATAATGATGGAGCAAAAGTCATTTTTAAAATACAAATTATATTTGACATGTGTGTGTCAGTGAGGAAGAAAGCTTTCCTCTGTCCTTCTAGGTTCCTTTGGCTGGTCTAAGGATTAAATTGACTTGAGACAGAGTAATAGGAGAAAATCAAATTTAATTTCATGTGTATGGGAAGCCCACATGCATTTTGCCTATTTATTCGGAGATAAAAAGGCAAAATGAGGTATATACGCCATCCTGAGCTAGGAATGGGGCCCTTGGACTTCTGAGGACAGGAGGGTCATTCACAGGACAATAGGAAGAAGAGGAGATGTTTAGTAATTAGGTGTTTGCCCTGCAGTATAGATGGTGCCTCTTAGATAAAATTTATCTCTGGCAATAACTCTTTTCTGGGAAAAATCTCCAATTTAAATTCTTCTTGATATTTAAGGGAGGAGCAGTAGTTTCTCTTGAATTTGCAAGGTCTTAATTGCCTTTAGTTCAAAACAATCCTTAGACAAAAGTGGCACATTTGGGGGAGGCTCACTCTGGATCCTACATATGCTTGAGAGGAACAGACACTCTCTGCTAATTTTCTAAAACAATGGTTTTCAGCCTTTTTAAAATCACCTCTCCAGATTTAATATTCCACTGCCTTAGGAAAAAGGAATAGATTTAAATGGACCATTTTTTTAAAGTACAAGTGAGAACAAACTATTTTCAAGCTGGAGAAGTAAGTACAGTTTAATATACTGGAGATTAGAAAATGGAATTGTAGATGTCCTGCATCATGAACATTTTGTTTTGGTCACTGGAGTTTCACCTTTTTTTTCCTAACAGTTTCTCTTGGTCATCCAGTTGTAGTAACATTTTTATGGTTCTCATGATAGTTTCTTTGCTTGTGGATGAGGAGAGTACTTATAAGGTGACCAAAGCTTGGATCAAATATATTTAAGCAGGGATTTCAGGTCATCTGTAAACTGTAGGTGTCATGGCCGTGCTCTCCAGTACCTCTGATTATACCTGTTACATAAATGGTACCCAATAAATACTTTATTTTGGAACAATATGTTTTTCTGCTTATATGTATCTATCTGTTAGTTAGCTCCCAAGTAAAAACAGATACTTTTTTTAGTTAGTTTGTATGGGTGTGTATGGTAAGAACACTTAAGACCTATTCTCTTAGCAAATTTCAAATATACAATATAGTATTATTAACTATAATCACCATGCTATACACTAGACCCTGAAAACTTATTCATTGTGTAACTGAGTTTGTACCCTTTGACCAACATCTCCTCTATTTTTCCTACCCCCCAAACTCTGGCTACCACCACTTCTACTCTCTGATTCTATGAGTCTGCCTTTTTTTAGACTTCACATTTATTTGAGATCCTACAGGATTTGTCTTTCTGTGTCTGGCTTATTTCACTTAGCATAATGTCCCACAAATTCATCCACGTAGTTGTAAATGGCAGAATTTATTTCCTTTTTAAGGCTGAATAATATTCCATGTCAAGAAGAGAGACTGAATGGTCTCTAGCCAGGACTTCAAAACTTAGTCAAGATAGCACAATTAAACAAAACAAAACACTACATTACATTTGGTATACTTGTTTGCAAAACAAGTATTTTTATAAGTGATTTAAGAGACTATAAAGTCAAAACTCAACATGTTTATTGATCTTTAGCTATAGAAAGCCATAAATTAAGGCAGAAACACCACCAAGACCTGATTTTTAATCCTGGTTCTTCTACAAATAGAGGGATCTGTATAACTACTAGTTAAAGGAATTGAACTGTCACTGCAGAACTTAGGGCCTAGAGAGGAACAGGGAGGTACTATTCATTTTAAATAATGAGGACAGAACAGGGTGTTAAAGGGAACACAGAGACAGGATACCTTCCCTAGATTTAGAGGGTGATGATGATGGTTGGCTTCCTGAAAAGCAATACAAAGCTGAGACTTTGACAGAGGAGCAATAACTGGCATATAAGGTCCTTGGCCTATAGTAAGCAAGAACTCAGCAAATAAATAAAATTTTAACGGGCATTTTTCTTTTTCTTTTTTTCCTTTCTTTTATTTTTGGTGGTGTATGGCAAGAAATCCAGTTTTTATTTTATGAACTTTAATAAACAAACTGTTGCAGTTTGTTTAACTATGACACATTTTTAGACCTCCCTCTCAGTAAGACTTGGAGTCTATACTCCTCCCTTTGAATCTGTGTTGGCTTGTGATTTCTTAGAACAATGTAATACCGTGGAAATGATACTTCAGCACTTCTGAGGTTTGTTCAGAAAAGGCCATGTGCTTCTGCTGGGTTCTTTTGGAATACTTGCTCTCTGGAAACTCTCTTTAGGATGCTCCCTCTTAAAACTCAGTTACCATGGGGTGAGAAGCCTACACCATATTGAGAATCCATAAAGAAGTGCCCTTATCAACAGAACTGGCTAAATCCAGCCTTGATGCCATTTGAGCTCAAGTCCCAGATTATATACATGAAGAAGCCTCTAAGGTGTTCTAGTTTCCAGCCATTTGCATGACCCCCATGCATTTGAATCTTCTTATCTGAAGTATCAGAGCAGAAGTAAGCCATCTCTGCTGTACCCTGTCCAAATACCCCACCCAAGGAATTTTTTAGCATAATAAATTATAATTATTTTATGCCACTAATTTGTCTTTTTAAAATTTTATTTTAAGCATATTGGAGTAGAGTTGATTAACAATGTTGTGTTAGTTTCAGGTGTACAGCAAAGAGATTCAGTTATACATATATATGTATCTATTCTTTTTCATATTCTTTCCCATTTAGGTTATTACAGAGTATTGAGCAGAGTCCCCTGTGCTATACAGTAGGTCCTTGTTGGTTATCTGTTTTAAATATAGCAGTGTGTACATGTCAATCCCAAACTCCCAGTCTGTTCCTCCCCCCATTATGCCACTAATTTTGGGTTAAGTTTTGTGTGGCAGTTAATACTGGAGCATCATTAACAATCTGTATGTAAAATTTTCTTTCTTGTGTGTGTTGAGAAAATTTCAAATCCTAGGTTAACTTCTTGGCTCTACATGCAGAATACAGCTAAAGTTCTTTTTTTTTCAACAGTCATGTAAAAGTGCATTTTAGCCAAAATGCTTAATATGTGCAAATAAGTGTGTGTTATATCCAGTCAACTAAAAGTAATTCATTATAACTGGATCAAGGAACTTGAGAATAAGAGTGGCTAGAAACAAAGGTGGAAATGTAAGCACCAGATCATGAAAGTTCTTATAGGTCAAATTGAGAAGTTAAGTTTATGCTAAGGGCAATGAGAAACTGCTTATTTAAAGCTGTTTTGTCTCTTGCTCATATTTACATTTCAGAAAGATCTGTGGGTTTTAATGGTTTCTGGATTTCAGGGGTTAGTCTGAGGATAAAGTGGCCAGTTAGAAAACTGTCATAGTAATTGAAGTAAAATATGGTAGAGATCTCACTTACATTAGTGGCAGTGTAGATGGAAGAAACTTGACAAATTCAATAGATGATTATAAGGTAGAATCAATAGAAATGTGTGATATATTGAATGCAGGTAGTTGGGACAGACAGAAAAGTCAGGAATGGCATGACCACCTAGGTGAAAGTGAGCCAAGTGGAGAATAATAGAGGAGGCTAAGATTGGAGGGGAAGGTAGGCAGTAGACAATAAACTGTGAGTTTGACATGTTGAGTTGGGTCAATAGATTGCATTAGAGTCTAGTTAATGACTTATAGAGTACCCTCTCACATTGGGTTTGGCAAAGTGACTTGGCTTTGGAATAATGGAAGACCTGACAAAAGCAGATGCTTAAAAACATGTTTGTACTTCCTTTCTTGGATTCTTGCTGCCACTACTACAATAAGTCTGAACTAGCCTGGTGGAAGGATGTAAGAGACAAATAGAATCAAGTTGACCTACTTCACCTGAGGTCATCTGAAACCAGCCAGATCCCATATGACTGGCCAGTAACTGCTGACACATGAAAAAGTCCACTTGTGATTAACAACAACAAAAAAAAGGAGCTCTAAAATATCCAGGGAAGGAACATGCAGCAAGGTAAGAAGAAAATATAGCAAGATAGCATCCATTAAAACCAAGGAGAAAGAATATTCGAAAAGGAAGATATGGTATAAAACACCATTGAAAAGTCAAATAAGATTGTGGCTGATGAAACTTACACTGGATTTAGCAACACTGAGGTCATTAATGATCCTGAAGAGGGCAACTTCATGTAGTAGTAAAATGATGGCACTGGGTCCACCTTGATTGCCGAGAAAACTATCAATAATGTTTCTTTTCTTTTTTAGAAATTGAAAATACTTGTCTCTATGAGCAGGCTGAATTAATTAGAAATTTGTCTCCTGTAATCAATCAGATGCTCTAAGTATGAATTAATTATAAAAGAGTAAACAGATACCTAAAAAAAAAACCTTTTTTGATATGCATGACAATTTCTAGTGATGGAATGCATGGTAAACCTTGCCAAGTCTACCACATTAAAAAAAATTCTCACGTTTAGAATTTATCCATATTCTCTCAACTCTATCCTGATTACAAGGGGCTTTTGTTGTTTTGAAGAATAATGCATGCGCCATAGTTTAATAGCACTATGACAAATTTGAGTTAAGTAGCTTCCCTTTTGTTATAGAGGGCAATAGCAACATTGCATATTCACCAATTATTGCCTCCAATCTTCTTCTCTTTTCTTTTAATTTGTTCTGACTTTGAGAGGACAGTGAGAGAGTTTTCCGTCAAAGAAGGCAAAGAGTCATTAGACTGTACAGTCACATGGTCATTAGAATAGGTGATTCCAAAGGTTTATTCTATGTTCCACAGGTTATAAAGTAGTCTTTTTATGTAGTAGGAGATGAGCTACATCCAGTGAGAGAAAACGTTTCTCCTAAACTGTTGGTGGGAATGTAAATTGGTTTAGCCACTATGGAGAACAGTATGAGGGTCCTTAAAAAACTAAAAATAGAATTACCATATGATCCAGCAATCCCACTCCTGGGCATATATCCAGAGAAAACTCTAAATCGGAAAGAAACATGCACCCCAGTGTTCATGGCAGCACTATTTACAATAGCCAGACATGGAAGCAACTGAAATGTCCATCAACAGATGAATGGATAAAGAAGATATGGTATATATGTACAGTGGACTATTACTTAGCCATAAAAAAGAATGAAATAATATCATTTGCAGCAACATGGATGGACCTAGAAATTATTATATTAAGTGAAGTAAGTCAGAGAAAGACAAATATCATATGACTTATATACAGAATCTAAAATATGATACAAATGAACTTATTTACCAAACAGAAATAGACTCACAGACATTGAAAACAAACTTACGGTTACCAAAGGGGAAAGGGGGGGGAGGAACAAATTAGGAGTGTGGGATTAGCAGATACAAACTACTATATATAAAAATAGATAAACAACAAGGTCTTACTGTATAGCGCAGAGAACTATACTCAATATCTTATAATAACCTATAGTGGAAAAGAATATGAAAAACCTGTATTCATATAACTGAATCTCCTTGCTGTGCACCGAAAGTAATACAGCATTGTAATTGAACTATACTTCAAGAAAATAAATAAATTAATTAATTAAAAATAAAATAAAATATGAGTCTGACTGAATTCCTATATTCAGTGAACTTGAGTTTCTCTATAGCAATTAAATTTGTGGAATTCTCATGGAATTTTTTTTTTAAACTTAGGGCTGACTATAAAAGTCAGACACAATATAAAATTTTAAAAATAAACGTACTATAAGCTGGGACGAAGTGAGAGAGGGGCATGGATTTATATATACTACCAAATGTAAAATAGATAGCTAGTGAGAAGCAGCCGCATAGCACAGGGAGATCAGCTCGGTGCTTTGTGACCACATAGAGGGGTGGGATAGTGAGGGTGGGAGGGAGAGCAAGAGGGAGAACATATGGGGATATATGTATATGTATTCCTGATTCACTTTGTTATAAAGCGGAAACAAACACACCATTGTAAAGCAATTATACTCTAATAAAGATGTTTAAATAAATAAATAAATAAATAAATAAATAAATAAATAAATAAAGTTGGGATGTTATTGCAAAAAAAAAAAAAAATGTAGGGCTTCCCTGGTGGCGCAGTGGTTGAGACTCTGCCTGCCGATGCAGGGGGCACGGGTTCGTGCCCCGGTCCGGGAGGATCCCACATGCCGCGGAGCAGCTGGGCCCGTGAGCCATGGCCACTGAGCCTGCACATCCGGAGCCCGTGCTCCACAACGGGAGAGGCCACAACAGTGAGAGGCCCATGTACTGCCAAAAAAAAAAAAAATGTAAATCACCCAAATAATTAACAATAATTATTGTTATATTATGTTCAATTTCTTGAATATAGTTTAATATAAACACACAAACAGTTCTGAATCTTGAGCTCTTTAAATTTACTATTATATCATGATTTTTCTAGGGCATTTCCATTTCTTTAAAAACTTTAATATTCTGTATGATGTCAATTAAATGAATATGTCATAATTGCTTGTTCACTTGCTTGTTACTCAATAAGGTATTTTTCTCAATTTTTGAGACTATATATCCGCAGACAAAAAAGTGTTTTGTTCTGTAAAAGATACTGTCAAGAAAATGAAAAGACAAGTTACAGAATGGAAGAAAATTCCTGAAAATCATATGTCACCTATCTGATGACTTGTATCCAGAATATAAGAACCTGCAAAATTCAACAGCAAGAAAGTAAAGAAGACGTCTTAAAAATGAACAAAAACTCTGAATAGACATTTTACCAAAGAGGACATACAGATGGAAAATAAGCATATTATAAGATGCTCAATATCATTAGGCTTTGGGGAAAAGCAAATTAAAATCACAATGAAATGACACTGAATACTATTAAAAATTGCTATAATAAAAAGTGAAAACACAAGTGCTGGCAAGGGTGCACAGAAGCTGGATCACTTGTACATTGCTGATGGGAATATAAAATTGGGCAGTCATTATGAAAAACAGTTGTCAGTTTCTCATAAAGTTAATAATACACTTACCATATGACCTAGCAATCTCATTCTTGGGTATTTATCTTAGAATTTCTGTTCTTGAAAAAGCATAAGAACCTAGGGAACACATCTTAATGTGGAGCCATTTTTGGCTGCTCCAGTGCAGAAGGAGGAGGTAACTATGGCCATGTAGTGGGTAAAGACAAGGAAGTTCCTAAATATCTCACAATGCACAGGACAACCCCAACAAAGAATTATGTGGCCAAAATGTCAATAGCACCAAGCTTGAGAAATCCTGCCTTTGAGAATTGACAACTTATGTTCACAGGAAAACCTGTAAAAAAAGGTTTATATCAGCTTTTTAAAAAAATACTCATCCCAAATTCCAGAGTGTCTTCAGTGGATTAATGGATTAAAAAAACTATAGCAAATCCATGTAAAGAAATACTACTAAATCCATACAAATGAATATTATTCAGCAAGAAAAATGAACAAACTATTGAAGCACACGACATGGACGAATCACAGAACCATTACGTTGAGTGAAATACTCAGTCTCTCTCAGAGGTTACATAGATTATGATTCCATTTATAAAACATTCACTGAAACGCAGAACTATAACGATGAACAGAGCAATTGTTTCGGAGAGGTCAGGGTTCGGGAAGAGTGTGATTACAAAGGGACAGCACAAAATGCTTTGGGAGTGGGGTGATGCAACTCTTTTGCATACTGATTGTAGTGGTAGTAACACAGATTTATAACATGTTGTAATTCATAGTCTATAAATAAAAAAGTAAATTTAAAAAGTAATTTAAAAAAATGTGAGGGCTTCCCCGGTGGCGCAGTGGTTGAGAGTCCGCCTGCCGATGCAGGGGACATGGGTTCGTGCCCCGGTCTGGGAGGATCCCGCATGCCGCGGAGCGGCTGGGCCCGTGAGCCATGGCCGCTTGGCCTGCGCGTCCGGAGCCTGTGCTCCACAACGGGAGAGGCCACAACAGTGAGAGGCCCGCGTAACACAAAAAAAAAAAAAAAAAAAATGTGAAATGTTTCCTCCTCTTATATATTCTGGTTGACTCTATATAGAATTTCTTTAATTTTGGTAGAATTTACTAAGGAAGCCATCTGGGTCAGAAATTTTCTTTCTGGGAAGGTTATAACCTTTAATTCAATGATTTCTATAGATTTAGGAATATTAGGGTATAAATTTTTTTTTTCAGTTTTAATCTGTTGTGTCTTGCAAGGAATTTCGCATTCTTTTAAGTTATATTTACGGGCACAGATTTCTTACTTCACTTATTAACCTTTCAAAATCTGTGGAATCCTTAATGATATCTTCTTTTCACTTCTGATATTTGCAATTTTGTCTTGGTAATTCTGGCTAGTATTTTATCCATTTTAGAGATACTTTCAAAGAATGAGTATTAGCTTTTAATTATTTTTTCCATTGTTAGTGTTGCTAATATCATTGATTTCTACCATTATATTATTTTCTCTTCTGCTCTTTGGGTTTATTTTCCCATCTTTTTCTAGTTGGTTAATCAGGAAGTTGAATTATTCATTTAGGATCTGTCTTCTTTTTAATATATGCAATTATGTAATAAATTTCTTCCCAAATTTCCTTAGTTGCTTTCCACAAATATTGATGTTGTCTTTTCACTCTAATTCAATTCAAACTATTTTCCAGTTTCGTTGGGATTTCTTATTTGATGAATGACTTATTTCAAAATATATTAAACTTAAAATTACTTGGGAATTTTCCTGAATGGGAATTATTATTCATTGGTAGTTTGATTAAATTATGATTTTAGTGTATACTTTATCTTTTTAAGCTTTTACTATAGCTAAGCATATGGTTTAATTTATGAAAACTCTACATATACTTGGAAACAAATTGTAATATGATTTTTTAAAAACAATTTTTAACATCTTTATTGGAGTATAATAACTTTACAGTGGTGTGTTAGTTGCTGCTGTATAACGAAGTGAATCAGCTATATGTATACATTTATCCCGATATCTCCTCCCTCTTGCGTCTCCCTCCCACCCTCCATATCCCACCCCTCTAGGCGAACAAAAAGCACCGAGCTGTACTCCCTGTGGAATGTGGCTGCTTCCCACTTGCTATCGATTTTACATTTGGTAGTATATGTATGTCCATGCCACTCTCCCACATGATCCCAGCTTACACTTCCCACTCTGTGTGTCCTCTAGTCCATTCTCGACATCTGCATCTTTATTCCTGTCTTGCGCCTATGTTCTTCAGAACCTTTTTTTTTTCTTTTTTTAGCTTCCATATATAGATGTGTTAGCATATGGTATTTGTTTTTCTCTTTCTGACTTACTTCACTCTGTATGACCGACTCTAGGTCCATCCACCTCACTACCAATAACTCAATTTCGTTTCTTTTTTATGGCTGAGTAATATCCCATTTATATATGTGCCACATCTTCTTTATCCATTCATCTGTCGATGGACGCTTAGGTTGCTTCCATGTCCTGTCTATTGTAAATAGAGCTGCAATGAGCATTGTGGTACATGACTCTTTTTGAATTATGGTTTTCTCAGGGTATATGCCCAGTGGTGGGATTGCTGGGTCATATGGTAGTTCTAATTTTAGTTTTTTAAGGAACCTCCATACTGTTCTCCATAGTGACTGTATCAATTTACATTCCCACCAACAGTGCAAGAGAGTCCCTTTTTCTCAACACCCTCTCCAGTATTTATTGTTTGTAGATTTTTTGATGATGGCCATTCTGACCAGTGTGAGATGATACCTCATTGTAGTTTTGATTTGCATTTCTCTAATGATTAGTGATGATGAGCATTCTTTCATGTGTTTGTTAACGATCTGTGTATCTTCTTTGGAGAAATGTCTATTTAGGTCTTCTGCCCATTTTTGGATTGGGTTGTTTGTTTTTTTGATATTGAGCTGCATGAGCTGCTTGTAAATTTTGGAGATTAATCCTTTGTCAGTTGCTTCATTTGCAGATATTCTCCCATTCTGAAGGTTGTCTTTTCGTCTTGTTTATGGTTTCCTTTGCTGTGCAAAAGCTTTTAACTTTGATTAGGTCCCATTTGTTTATTTTTGTTTTTATTTCCATTTCTCTAGGAGGTGGGTCAAAAAGGGTCTTGCTGTGATTTATGTTATAGAGTGTTCTGCCTATGTTTCCTCTAAGAGTTTTATAGTGTCTGGCCTTACATTTAGGTCTTTAATCCATTTTGAGTTTATTTTTGTGTATGGTGTTAGGGTGAGTTCTAATTTCATTCTTTTACAGGTAGCTGTCCAGTTTTCCCAGCACAATTTATTGAAGAGGCTGTCTTTTCTCCATTGTATACTTTTGCCTCCTTTATCTAAAATAAGGTGACCATATGTGCGTGGGTTTATCTCTGGGCTTTCTATCCTGCTCCATTGATCTATATTTCTGTTTTTGTGCCAGTACCATACTGTCTTGATTACTGTAGCTTTGTTGTATAGCCTGAAGTTAGGGAGGCTGATTCCCACAGCTCCGTTTTTCTTTCTCAACATTGCTTTGGCTATTTGGCATCTTTTGTGTTTCCATACAAATTGTGAAATTTTTTGTTAGAGTTCTGTGGAAAATGCCATTGGTAGTTTGATAGGGATTGCACTGAATCTGTAGATTGCTTGGGGCAGTATGGTCATTTTCACAATGTTGATTCTTCCAATCCAAGAACATGGCATATCTCTCCATCTGTTTGCATCATCTTTAATTTCTTTCATCTGTGCCTTATAGTTTTCTGCATACAGGTCTTTTGTCTCTTTAGGTAGGGTTATTCCTAGGTATTTTATTCTTTTTGTTGCAGTGGTAAATGGGAGTGTTTCCTTATTTTCTCTTTCAGATTTTCATTCATTAGTGTATCGGAATGCAAGAGATTTCTGTGCATTAATTTTTATCCTACTACTTTACCAAATTCATTGATTAGCTCTAGTAGTTTTCTGGTAGAGACTTTATGATTCTCTATGTATAGTGTCATGTCATCTGCAACAGTGACAGCTTTACTTCTTTTCCAATTTGGATTCCTTTTATTTCTTTTTCTTCTCTGGTTGCTGTGGCTAAAACTTCCAAAACTATGTTGAATAACAATGGTGAGAGTGGGCAACCTTGTCTTCTTCCTGATCTTAGTGAAATGGTTTCAGTTTTCACCATTGAGAACAATGTTGGCTGTGGGTTTGTCATATATGGCCTTTATTATGTTGAGATAAGTTCCCTCTATACCCACTTTCTGGAGGGTTTTTATCATAAATGGGTGTTTAATTTTTTTGAAAGTTTTCCTGCATCTTTTGAGATGATCACATGGTTTTTATCCTTCAATTCGTTAATAAGGTGTATCACATTGATTGATTTGCATATACTAAAGAATTCTTGCATTCCTGGGTTATACCCCACTTGATCATGTTGTATGATCCTTTTAATGTGCTGTTGGATTCTGTTTGCTAGTGTTTTGCTGAGGAATTTTGCATCTGTGTTCATCAGTGATGGTGGCCTGTAGTTTTCTTTCTTTGTGACATCTGTCTGGTTTTGGTATCAGGGTGATGGTGGCCTCATAGAATGAGTTTGGGGGTGTTCCTCCCTCTGCTGTATTTTGGAAGAGTTTGAGAAGGATAGGCATTAGCTCCTCTGTAAAAGTTTGATAGAATTTGCCTGTGAAGCCACCTGGTCCTGGGCTTTTGTTTGTTGGAAGATTTTTAATCACAGTCTCAATTTCAGTGCTTGTGATTGTTCTGTTTATATTTTCTGTTTCTTCCTGGTTCAGTCTCGGAAGGTTGTGCATTTCTAAGAATTTGTCCATTGCTTCCAGGTTGTCCATTTTATTGGCATATTGTTGCTTGTATTAATCTCTCATGATCCTTTGTAATTCTCCAGTGTCAGTTGTTACTTTCCCTTTCTCATTTCTAATTCTATTGATTTGAGTCTTCTCCCTTTTTTTCTTGATGATTCTGGCTAATGGTTTATCAATTTTGTTTATCTTCTCAAAGAACCTCCTTTAGTTTTATTGATCTTTGCTATTATTTCCTTCATTTCTTTTTCATTTATTTGTGATCTGATCTTTATGATTTCTTTCCTTTTGTTAACTTTGAGGTTTTTTTGTTCTTCTTTCTCTACTTGCTTTCTGTGTAAGTTTAGGTTGTTTATTTGAGATGTTTCTTGTTTCTTGAAGTAGGATTGTATTGCTATAAACTTCCCCCGTAGAGCTGCTTTTGCTCCATCCCATAGGTTTTGGGTCGTTGTGCTTTCATTGTCATTTGTTTCTAGGTATTTTTTGATTTCCTCTTTGATTTTTTCAGTGATCTCTTGGTTATTAAGTAGTGTATAGTTTAGCTTCCACGTGTTTGTATTTTTACAGATTGTTTTCCTGTAACTGGTATCTAGCATTGTGGTCATAAAAGATACTTGATATGATTTCAGTTTTCTTAAATTTACCAAGGCTTGACTTGTGACCCAATATACGATCTATCCTGGAGAATGTTCCATGCGCACTTGAGAAGAAAGTGTTTTCTGTTGTTTTTGGATGGAATGTCCTATAAATATCAGTTAAGTCCATCTTGTTTAATGTATCCTTTAACGGTTGTGTTTCCTTATTTATTTTCATTTTGCATGATCCGTTCATTGGTGAAAGTGGGGTGTTGAAGTCCCCTATGATGATTGTGTTACTGTCGATTTCCCCTTTTATGGCTGTTAGCATTTGCCTTATGTATTGAGCTGCTCCTATTTTGGGTGCATAAATATTTATATTTGTTATATCTTCTTCTTGGATTGATCCCTTTATCATTATGTAGTGTCTTTTTTGTCTCTTGTCACAGGCTTTACTTTAAAGAATATTTTGTGTGATATGAGTATTGCTACTGCAGCTTTCTTTTGATTTCCATTAACATGGAATATCTTTTTCAGTCCTCTCACTTTCAGTTTGTATGTGTCCCTAGGTCTCACATGGGTGTCTTGTAGACAGCATATATATGGGTCTTGTTTTTGTATTCATTCAGCCAGTCTATGTCTTTTGGTTGGAGCGTTTAATCCATTTACCTTTAAGGTAATTACCAATATGTATGTTCCTATTGCCATTTACTTAATTGTTTGGGGTTTTTTGTTGTAGGTCTTTTTCTTCTCTTGTGTTTCTTGCCTAGAGAAGTTCCTTTAGCGTTTGTTGTAAAGCTGGTTTGGTGGTGCTGAATTCTCTTAGGTTTTGCTTGTCTGTAAAGATTTTAATTTCTCTGTTGAATCTGAATGAGATCCTTGCTGGGTAGAGTAATCTTGGTTTTAGGTTTTCCCCTTTCATCACTTTAAATATGTCCTGCCACTCCCTTCTGGCTTTCAAAGTTTCTGCTGAAAGATCAGCTGTTAACCTTATGAGGATTCTCCTGTATGTTATTTGTTGTTTTTCCCTTGCTGCTTTTAGTATTTTTTCTTTGTATTTAATATTTGATAGTTTGACTAATATGTCTATTGGCATATTTCTCCTTGGATTTATCCTGTATGGGACTCTCTGCATTTTCTGGACTTGATTAACTATTTCGTTTCCGATATTAGGGGAGTTTTCACCTATAATCTCTTCAAATGTTTTCTCAGACGCTTATTCTCTTTTTCTTCTGGGACCCCTGTAACTCGCATATTGGTGTGTTTAATGTTGTCCCAGAGGTCTCTGAGACTGTCCTTAATTCTTTTCATTCTTTTTCCTTTATCCTGCTCTGCAATAGTTATTTCCCCTACTTTAACTTACAGGTCACTTAGCCGTTCTTCTGCCTCTGTTATTCTGGTGTTGATGCCCTGTAGGGAATTTTAAATTTCATTTATTGTGCTGTTCATCATTGTTTGTTTGCTCTTTAGTTCGTCTAGGTCCTTGTTAAATGCTTCTTGTATTTTCTCCATTCTATTTCCAAAGTTTTGGATCGTCTTTACTATCATTAGTCTGAATTCTTTTTCAGGTAGACTGCCTATTTCCTCTTCATTTGTTAGGTCTGCTGGGTTTTTACCTTGCTCCTTCAACTGCTGTGTGTTTTTCTGTCTTCTCATTTTGCTTAACTTACTGTGTTTGGGGTCTCCTTTTTGCAGGCTGCAGGTTCCTAGTTCCCATTGTTTTTGGTGTCTGCCCCCAGTGGGTATGGTTGGTTCAGTGGGTTGTGTAGGCTTCCGGGTGGAGGGGACTAGTGCCTGTGTTCTGCTGGATGAGACTGGATCTTGTTTTTCTGGTGGGCAGTACGATGTCCGGTAGTGTCCTTTTGGGTGTCTTTGACCTTATTATGATTTTAGGCAGCCTCTCTGCTAATGGGTGGGGTTGTGTTCCTGTCTTGCTTGTTGTGTGACATGGGTGTCCAGCACTATAGCTTGTTTGTCGTTGAGTGGAGCTGGGTCTTAACGTTGAGATGGAGATCTCTGGGAGACCTTTCTCTGTTTCATATTACATGGAGCTGTGAGTTGTCTGGTGGACCAATATCCTGAACTGGGCTCTCCCACCTCAGAGGCATATGCCTGACACCAGGCTGGAGCACCAAGACCCTGTCAGCCACACAGCTACCTCAGGCCTCACCACCCCAACCAGCCTTTAGGCGGCTCTCTCTGTAATATGATATTGTTGGGAGAAATGATATATAGATGTCAATTAATTTCAATTTGGTGAAAGTGATATTTGGGTCTTTCATTTCTTACTGATTTTTCAGTACATTAAGAATTCAACCCTTAGTTTGTTGGTTATTTATATTTGCTCTTTTTTCTTCATTACATTCTTCAACATTAATCAACTAATACCCCTTTATTTCATATTCTTCAGGTATGTTCTTGTTCTATTTTTACTTTTCTAATCTGTTGAATAAGAAACTTACTTTTCAAGGTTTTTTCCTCTTTTTTCAGTAAGCACATTTTAAGGCTCAAAATTTAACTCTTACTGCTACTTTGGCAAATTTTGATATGTAGTGTTTATGTTTCAATACTGAAGTAGTTTTCTTTTTTTTTAAGCATATATATATATTTTTAACTTTAAAATATTTTTAAATTTATTTTATAATTAAAAATTTTTAATTGAAGAATAGGTTGATTTATAGTATCATGTGAGTTTCAGGTGTATAGCACAGTCATTCAGTTATATATATATTCAGTGATACATATATATTTGGTGATATATATATATTCAGTGAAATATATATATATATATATATTCCTTTTCAGATTCTCTTCCCTTACAGGTTATTATAAAATATTAAGTAGAGTTCCCTGTGCTATACAGTAGGTCCCTGTTGGTTACCTATTTTATATATAGTAGTGTGTATGTGTTAATCCCAACCTTCTAATTTATTCCTCCCCCCACCCCCCTTTCCCTTTGGTAACTATAAGTTTGTTTTCTATGTCTTTCAGTCTCTTTCTGTTATGTAAATAAGTTCATTTGAATTATTTTTTTATATCCCACATATAAGCAGTATCATATGATATTTGTCTTTCTCTATCTAGCTTATTTCACTTACTATGATAAACTCTAGGTCCATCCATGTTGCTACAAATGGCATAATTTCCTTTTTTTATGGCTGAGTAATATTTCTTATGTATCTTCTTTATCCATTCATCTGTCGATGGACACTTAAGTTGCTTTCATGTCTTGGCTATTGTAAATATTGCTGCTATGAACATTGGGGTGCAAGTATTTTTTCAAAGTAGAGTTTTCTCTGGATATATGACTAGGAGTGGGATTGCTGGATCATATGTTAAATCTGTTTTTAGTTTTTTAAGGAATCTCTGTACTGTTCTCCATAGTGGCTGTGCCAATTTACATTCCCACCAACAGTATAAGAGGGTTCCCTTTTCTCCACACCCTCTCCAGCATTTATTGTTTTCAGATTTTGTGTGTGTGTGTGTGTGTGGTATGCGGGCCTCTCACTGTTGTGGCCCCTCCCGCTGCGGAGCACAGGCTCCGGACACACCCACTCAGCAGCCATGGCTCATGGGCCCAGCCGCTCCGCGGCATGCGGGATCCTCCCAGACCGGGGCACAAACCCATGTCCCCTGCATCGGCAGGTGGACTCTCAACCACTGCGCCACCAGGGAAGCCCCCTGTTTTCAGATTTTTTGATGATGACCATTCTGACTGGTGTGAGGTGACATCTCATTTTAGTTTTAGTTTGCATTTCTATAATAATTAGCGATGTTGAACATCTTTTCATGTGCCTTTTGGCCATCTGTATGTCTTCTTTGGAGAAATGTCTATTTAGGTCTTCTGCCCATTTTTTAATTGGGCTGTTCATTTTTTGATATTGAGCTATATGAGCTGTTTGTATATTTTGGAGATTAAGCTCTTGTCGGTTGCATCATTTGCACATATTCTCTCCCATTCTGTAGGTTTCATTTTGTTGATGGTTTCCTTTGCTGTGCAAAAGCTTTTCAGTTTAATTTAATTAGGTCCCATTTGTTTATTTTTGTTCTTAATGCCATTACTCTAGGAGATAGATCCAAAAAGATATTGCTGAAATTTATGTCAAAGAGTGTCCTACCTTTGTTTTCCTCTAGGAGTTTTTGAGTATCTGGTTTTACATTTAAATCTTTAATCTATTTTGAGTTTATTTTCATGCATGATGTTAGAGAATGTTCTAATTTCATTTTTTTACATGCAGCTACCCAGTTTTCCCAGCACCATTTATTGGAGAGACTGTCTTCTCTCCATTCTCTATTCTTGCCTCTTTTGTCATGGATTAATAGACCATAGGTGCATGGGTTTATTCCTGGGCTTTCTGTCCTGTTCCACTGATCTATATTTCTGTTTTTATGCCAGTACCATGCTGTTTTGATGACTGTAGCTTTGTAGCGTAGTCTCAAGTCAGGGAGCCTCATTCCTCCAGCTCCGTTTTTCTTTCTCAAGATTGCTTTGGCTATTGAGGGTATTTTGTGCTTCCCTACAAATTTTAAAATGTTTTTTTCTTGTTCTGTGAAAAATGTATTTCTCCTTTGACCTATAATTATTTAGATGTGTGCCTTACAATTATAAATAATCATGAAGATTTCTTTATTAATTTTTATTGATGGATCCAAATATAATTTCATTTTAGACATAGAATTAATCTGCATAAATGGTAATGGTTTTATGTTATTTGTTGAGACTTGCTTTGTTTTACATCAAAGGGCAGTGCTACTTATGTTTTCTCACTTTTGGTGAACCAGCTTATCATTTTTGCTTGCAATAAGAAGACACACTTAAAACTATAAATCGTTTTTTATTAATGAATTTACTTTAGGAAAATTGATTTGAAACTGTCTAGTAGGTCACTTTATTCTTTCTGTAATATGCAGGTTTTTATTGCTTGATTTTTTAAAAAATGTAATAGTTAGTAGCAGGATGGGCTATATTGTCCTATAATTTAAAAAATTCTCATTAGTTTTTAAAATCCATTCTAATTTTCTTATTTTAGATGTTTCACTGAATTATTTAATCATTTATCAATTATATTTGTTGACCTTTAGTATATTTTAATAGTATTTTTTAATATTAATAAATTTAAATGTGAATTTTCTCTTTACTTTTATTATTTCATCATCTGGTTTTGCTTATTGTTTATTTGCTTGTTCTGATTGCTAGTTTCTTCAGTTGCTAACATTTTGAGCTCATTGCCTGCTAACATTGTGAGCTCATTTACCTGGTTTATGTTTCTCCCTCTTTGTATTTTTCTCTGTCTCTCTCTTTCTCCTCTGTGTCTCTGTCTTTCTTACTGTCTTTCTCTGTCTCTCCTTCTCCAGTGCCACTACCACATAAAATTTCATGGGTAAGAGTTTTCATTTTAAATAATTTATGAATACTCATGATTCATAAATTATGAATAAATTTGATTCTGTTTTGTCTTAATTATCAAGGAAAATACAATTTTGGTTAGGTGTAGGCTTTAAAAATTATTTATAATATTGTGTATTATCAAACTCTATGATCCATGTAATTTCTACGTTTTATACTTAATTATAATTAATTTTTGTTGCACAATTCATTATTGAGGAAGAGGAGGCAATCTCTCTACTCATGGGAAAAGAGTAATTTGGTTAAAATCTTACACATTAATTAACACTGTGGTTGTCAGTGAATAAGTGGCTAAAGGAAATGTGAGATATATATTATGTATGTATATGTACATACAATGGAATATTATTCAACCATAAAAAAGAAGGCAATACTGCCATTTTTGACATGGATGGACCTTGTTGGCATTATGCTAAGTGAAATAAGCCAGACACAGAAAGATAAATACTGTATGCTCTCACTTATATGTGGACTCTAAAAACGTCAAACTCACTGAAGCGGAGAGTAAAATGGTGGTTTCCAGGGAGGGACTGGAAGGTGGGGGAGAAAAGAGGAGATATTTGTTGGTCAAAAGGTAAATTTTCAGTAAAAAGATGAGTGACTCTGGGGTTCTAATGTGTAGCATGGTGACTATAGTTACTAATACTATATTGTATGCTTGAAATTTGCCAAGAGACTCAACCTTAAGTATTCTCACCACACACACACACAAAAGTAGCTATGTGAGGTGATGGGTATGTTAATTAGCTTGATTATGGCAATTATTTCACAATGTATGCCCATATCAAATCATCACATTGTATACCTTAAACATTTACAGTTTTTGTCAATTACACCTTAATAAACCTGGAAAAAATTTAGTGAACTCTAACTTCCCAGTTTTTTCTTTCATGGATTGTGTTTTTGATGTTATACCTAAAAAATTGCTGGCAAACCCAAGGTCACCTAGATTTTCTCCTAAGTTATCATCTAAGAGTTTTATAATTTTGCATCCTACATTTAGGTCTATGATCTCATTTGAATAATTTTGTCACAATTTTATCTGATTCATGGCAAATTTTTCTAGTGAGTGTTTTTAATCTGCCGCTATTTTTTGCCCAATTTCTTCCTTCCCTCCTCCTCTTTTTTCTTACAGTACTTTTGTATAAAGTCCATGCTAACTCTTGTTTACTTAACCCTTAAGTGAAATAAAGTAAGTTCTTACTAGATGAGCTCTTCGAAGGAGAGTATTGTAAAGTTGTGGACACAGATGATTTCCATGCTGGTGGCAGTTGTTCCTGGTTTACAATAAAGTTCTTTATAACATAAATTTCTCTGGGTGTACTATCTAACATTTAGCTGCCTCTACCAACAGAAATTGTCAGCTATCTTATTCACAGTGCAGAATATTTATCCTTCTCTCTTCTTACTAAGAGGCTACTTCCTGGAAACCATACAGAAGTATTTAGCTTCTTGTGATTTTTTGTGCCTTTGTCTTTGCTTATTCTTTGTGACAAACTTGATCCAGGAAACGTCCTGCCAATATTCCAAGTACTGTCTTCTTATCATTCCAAAATAAATATTTGGCTTCTGCTCCTGAATATGACACCTACATTTGAAGAACAGTGTTCCACCAGTTTTCTTTCTGAACATCTGTCTGCATGCAACATCACTTTTATTTTATTTAGCATCCTTTACTTTTCTATTGTTATTTGGGACTACATGTGTATTTTAGTTCTGTAGAAGGTAGAGTTTTCATTTCTGTTTTATTTCCTTTGCTATTCTAGGGTGATTTTTGACTGGTCAAGGGGACAGCATTAACTTTACTGGTGCCATTTTCCCTATCTTTCTCTCTCTCATTTATTTCTCAATCAGGGATTTACTGAGGGCTAATTGCATTGCTGAAGAATCATTAATTAATTGATCTCTTCTATGACAGCAAAAAAAAAAAAGAAAAGAAAAGAAAAAAACCTTTTGGAGATGATAAACTGTAAGAACTGGATCAACCTCTCCACTCCACATGCATATGAAGTAGTTAAAACCTTATAAGGAAAACTTATACCTTATGGCAGTTCAATATAATGATTACAGTTAAAAAATTTTCATAATCTCTGGGGAATTATGCTTTTCATTAAAAAAATGAACTACTGAATTAATTAAGAATCAAAGTGGAATTTTGGAGTTACGGATTTGCTTTAAGCGATTTAGACAAGATAAAAAATAACAAAAGCTATTATTTATTGAGCACTTACTATGTGCAGGGTGCTACTCTATGTCCTTTACAAGGGTAAACTTACTTTAATTTTAACCTGTGAAGTAGGTACTATAATTCTCCTCAAATTATAGATGACAGAACTAAGATTTAATGAGGTTATTGTAACTTGCCTAAAGGAACAGTGGCAAAACAAAAGCTACACCAACCACTGCTAAAAGACAGTCTCGTGGCAAAGGTAAATGACATTTTACATGTATTTACTCATTTACTCTTTTTTATATTTATTTATCCAACAAATATATGGATGTGTACTCAGTGATAGGCAATGTGTTAGGTTTTAGGTGCACAGCAGTAAAACAAGATCAAAACAGTCCCAGTCCTTATTGAATTCACAGTTACATTAAGCAGATAGACATTCAGCAAACAGTAGCACACATACATGAAAAATAATGTGTGCTGACATTTGATAAGAAAAGTACATGGTCTGCAGAAGTATATAACATAGACTCCAAGGTATTCTGATGGGTGGGTCATGATTAATGTGAAGAATTCAGCTTTGAAATGGAGTGGGAAGGATAAAAATGGATTAGGTTGGCAAAGGGGTTGAGAATAAAATTCCAATATAAGGTGCAGCAGCACACGTACAAAGATCCTAGTGTAGGAGCACATCCTATTTGAGGAACTAAAAGTAGGTCAGTTTGTCAAGAATTCAGAACAAGGAGAAGGAAATTGTGACTGATGAGGTCAGAGAGGTTATTGGGATCAGATTGTGTTGCTTTGTATCCCATATTAAGTACTTTGGATTTTGTCATAAGAGCATGGGGAACTAGTGAAAGTTTTAAGCAATAGGATGAAATACATGATTAACCTTGCAGCAATATGAATATCATTTTAAAGATGGGAATTATCTGAAGAATGTTTCAGTATTCCAGGTAAAAGATGATGGTTTCTTGGACTAGAAAGGAGAAAATGTAGATGGAGAGAATTTAATTGAATAGAGACATGTTAAGTGTGTTAAAATGAAAGAACTTGGTGAATGATGGGGCTGTGGTATGATAAAGGAATGAGTTATTGATGATGACTGTCAAGTTTTTGGCTTGAGAAACTTAAAGGAAGATAGTGTCATTCACTAAGCTAGAGAACAGTGGAAGGAAGACCATATTTCTTGCAGAAAATCGATTGTAAGTTACCTTGGAGACATCCAAAGCACAAGGCCAAGTTGGCGTTTGATGTGAAAGTTAAAATCTCAAAGGATAGGTTTTAGCTAGAGATATCCATGTTGATGATTATTGACATCATCATTTTGTATGAAATATCAAAAGGGGAATTTAAAAAAGAAAAGAGAAGAATGCCAAGCATATTTTTTTTTTTTTTTTTTTTTTGCGGTACGCGGGCCTCTCACTGCTGTGGCCTCTCCCGTTGCGGAGCACAGGCTCCGGACGCGCAGGCTCAGCGGCCATGGCTCACGGGCCCAGCCGCTCCGCGGCATTTCGGATCTTCCCGGACCTGGGAACAAACCCGTGTCCCCTGCATCGGCAGGTGGACTCTCAACCACTGCGCCACCGGGGAAGCCCTGCCAAGCATCGTTTTAAGGCATTCCAACATTTAAAGGCTGGGTAGAGGAGAAGAAGCCTGCAAGCAAAAAGACAAATAATGAGAGTTAGAAAAAAGAACCAGGAATGTGCAGCCAGGGGGACAGCAGGAGAGAATGTTCAACATGTTCTGACTTTAGGCATTAAAATTCCTGCTCTCTGTCATAGAAAGCCCTTCTCCCATTCACCCTCAGCTTCACTCCATCACTTCCCTGTCACATTAACATTAAATCTTTTCTTACCACTTTGTTTAAATTTGAATTTCCCACCCAGACTCACCCCAGGCTACTCTTTATTCTCTCCTTTGCTTTATTTTATTTTCATCTAATGTATCACTTATTTAGCTTTTTGTTATGGATCTCTTCTCCTCTGTGGGCTATGGTGGGTATACCTTTCATTCACTCTAGTAGCCCCTATACCTAGTTTAAGGCCTGGCATATAGTGTGCCCTCCAGGAATTAATAACTAGCAGTGAGTGAGTGAGTTGGTAAATGAACAGTAACAAATACCACTGAGAGGGCAAGAGCATAAGGCAAGGATTGATGTGTGTCAACTGGACTTGGTGTGGTGGGAGCAGTAGCCAAACTGGAAGTGAGTTGGAGAGTGAGTGATAGAGAAGCAAATGAAGATAGTGAATAGTTGTCTAAAAAGGCAACTCTTTTTAGAAGTATGGCTATAAAGAAGTAGAAAAATAAACAGGGTTGTAATGGATAGGATGGGAACATTGGATAGAAGGGGACATTTTTTTTCTTCTCCGCCCTTTTTTTTTTTTTTTTTTTTTTTTGCGGTACGCGGGCCTCTCACTCTCTCACTGTTGTGGCCTCTCCTGTTGCGGAGCACAGGCTCCGGACGCGCAGGCTCAGCGGCCATGGCTCACGGCCCCAGCTGCCCCGCGGCATGTGGGATCTTCCCGGACTGGGGCTCGAACCCGTGTCCCCTGCATCGGCAGGCGGACTCTCAACCACTGCGCCGCCAGGGAAGCCCCTGCTCTTTTTTTTTTTTAATGGACAAAATACTGAGCATGTTTAAGATGTCATTAGACAGATGCAGATGAGAAGGAGCAGTTGAATACAGTAAAGATGGCTGAAAACAGATGGAAGTGATGATTAATAGAGGCAGATTTTGGAGAAGGTCCACAGAGGGAGTTGTCTTTGGAGGAGGAGCATGCCTTTGTTTCTTCTGTTTTGGAGGAGGTGGAGGACACAAGGATGTGGAAGTGTTTAGGAGAAGTTAGGTAAGGTCTCTGTAAGGTAGTTCTCCAAGAGCACCGGGGGCTAATGGTAAGTTTTCAGTGAAACATTTGAAAAGAAGATTGAAAATAGTAGCTTCAGAATATGGTAGAGAGAGTTGAATAGAGAAATATGTTAGATTTGCCCTGGACAGTGTGTAATATGCACAAACAACTTTTACTAAATATAGGTAGAAATAAATATTTTGGTTTTGGAAAACACTTTTTAATCAACAAATTCTCTCTTAATTGAGAAATCTCCAAATATCAGACAACTGATAATTTAGAACTTTAATGAAAATGGTATTTTCTAAAACACATTGGTTATTTACAATAAGTCCCTCATGTCAAATTTCAGTGATAAAATTTGATTTGATTCTAAAAGTTTATTCTTTCTTCCAAGAGAATTTCCAGACTGGTGAGTTTGAAGGTACATACACTTGTGATATTAAGTTTCAAATATTAGATTTCTCTCCATATATGCATGTCCTCATATACACATACTCATAAAGACAAACGGCGCATTGTTGATGTTTGATTTTAGTTTGTGCTGCATTTTAACAAAATGAAGCAATGTGGTTTGACATGTTTTCCTAATTGTTTTGAGTATATAATTTAAATAAACTGCTCCATCTCTAGCATTCCAACTGACATTACTTTCTCAGGAATTTGATCTGTCATTCTTCCAATTAGCAGAGCCCTGAAGCCTGTGCTGTAGAATGGCTTTGTAATATATCTTGAGCTTTAACAAGGAACTTTTTTTTTTTTTTTTTTTTTTTTGCGGTAGGCGGGCCTCTCACTGTTGTGGCCTCTCCCCTTGCGGAGCACAGGCTCCGGAGCACAGGCTCAGTGGCCATGGCTCACGGGCCTAGCCGCTCTGCGGCATGTGGGATCTTCCCAGACTGGGGCACGAACCCGTGTCCCCTGCATCGGCAGGCGGACTCTCAACCACTGCGCCACCAGGGAAGCCCTAACAAGGAACTTTTTGATGTATTTCAATTATGATGTACAAAGTAACATCTTCTTAATTAAAGAAGAAATTCCATTTTGAAGGTCTTTAAAGTGCTATTAAAGTTTACAGTTGAAAGCTTTCTGTTAAGATTAATCTGCCCTCTGTATTTAGTGAAAGAGATTGAGCTTGGAGAAAAAATGGCCAAGATAGGATGATGAATACTACTTAGATTGAAGAGTAAAATTTGGTTATAAGGTGATGGTTTCTAACAGACTAGATTACATACCAGTAGATATTTAAGATAGTTCAATGAGCCATAATTTTTTGATCATAATAATCTGGAAAGAACAAAAATTTCCTTTGAATCTGAGGATGAGGGAATTAAATGATGAAAATTAGATGTGATGAATGCTGTCTGACATAATGACCTGGGAATATGCACGGGAGAAATCCTGTTTTATATGTGTCTCTTAAAAAACCTTAAAGAAATAAAAATAAATTGGTGTATGGTCCTCTTGAGAGATATACATTCATACAAACGAATCAAAAATCCCCAAACAAAAGTTAAGCCATAAAATACATATGTGATTATAGCTTAGATAGAACAAATATAATTTCTCCTCTTTTCTCCAAATTAATTTTGCATATTCCAAATAAAGCTTTAGATGAGTGCTCTGGCAGTGTGTATTTTTAGGCTTAAAGAACTCCTAGTGCAGACAAGATGGTACAGCTGACAGTGCTCATTGTTGATGACAACACAGATTTTAAAAGGTTGTTGGCTTGCTAGTGAGGGTGAACCAAAAAACAGAAAGACTTGTGCTGTACAGGGAAAATACTATATACAAAGCACTAAAAAAGAGTGCCTTTTACTAAATGTAAACATTTGTATACATGTTTATTTTATATATATATTACATATTATATCTATCTTATTTATATATAATATTCTTCATATGATATCATCCACTTATCCAGCACTGCAAACATATTAATATATCCTGGTGCCAATTGCTCCTATTGTCTAATGATTTACTGATAGCAAGTTGTTAGAGAAGTCCATTTATTTAATGCTTCAGCACACTGTTAATATATTCTAACCAGTTTAAGGAGTTAATATGTAATATCTAATACCTAATGTCATTTAGCCTCTGAATAATCACTAAAATTTATATTAGTTTTTTTTTCTCAAATACCTCACTGATATAATTTCTTGATCTATCATGACAGCCTAAGAATCCTGTAGAATGCATGTATTCTTCTAAAAATTGTATAAACTCTATGTTACTATGATTGCATTTTACTTTTCTCTCTCTTTAGATGGACCATTTTCTTTAGCATATAATCGCATAAATTCTCTCAAAATGGAAACACAAAATTCTACTAAGAATGCCTTGTAGCATTATACTTTAAGAAGAGTAATGAATAGCTCAGTAACATAAAATAGAACATTTCTGATATGCATGTACTCAGATACCAGTGTTAACATAAGGTTGACTTGGTAGGCAAATTAATCAGTGAACTGTAAAATCTTGTACAACATTATGGTGTTATTCAAAATTTAGGATTTTTTGCTATAATGGATTAACATGATTTTGGTAACAAAATATTTGCTTTTACAATATTAAAATACACACTCTTTTACAACTAGTCTTATGATTTCCTTTCTCATATACAAGTTATCTTTCATATTCTAATTATGTTTTATATTATAAATTTTCCAAATGTTATGACGATCTTTATATAGGGTGTGGGAAAATCCTTTTTTTATTGAGTAAGGATAATTTGTTGCCATTGTGGCGGAGACCTTTCAAAAACAAAAAGGAGAATGGTTGCATAAGAAAATGCATTACTGGGCTTATCCAAAGTGATAAGTCTGAGGCTATTGCAATGTGAATTTCTTTATTGTTTCTGAATATTCAATTCTGCTTTAGAAAAGAAGAAAGCTAATGGGATGGATGAAACTCATAAGATGTGTTAGGTATAAATACACAATATGGTATGTTAAAAATGCATAGAAAGGGATGAAAGGAAGCAGAGATATTTAATATTAATGAAGTAATAAATATGTATACCATACTGTATATATCTACTACATATCTATATCTGTATCTATATCTGTATCCATGTCTGTATGTTATTGTAAGTATTTAAATATCCACAATGCCTTAATCTGACCACGCACTGGTGGTGATACCTAGTCTAACCCCATATGTCCTCTACCCCCAAATGCAAATAAAACCCATGCTATTCAGCAAGCTACAGCTTTTAGTCAGGCAACCTTGTCTCTGTGTCTCTCTGATAGAGCAAGGTTACATCATGGGCCCAGGGAACTTTCTGTCTGTGATCTTTTTTGTTTAACAACAACCCTGGTCCTTATAACTAAAAACATATATATAATACATGTAATTAAGATAAGTACATGTAATACAGATAACATATAATACAGGCAATTAAAACATTATGCTATTACTGGGAATGGCTCATGTGGGTCGTAGATGGGATATAAATAAATGTTAGGTACTCAGGATTCAGGTAGTATGGTTCTTCCATCCATTTGTACTTTATCCTAAGTGTATTAACTTACCCAAGCTTTACTCTTGTTTCTTAAATTGATTTAATAGTCTGTATGATTTGACTACTTTAATTCTGTCTGTGAACCATTTTGTTCCATGACAGTAATGTTCCACAGTGATTTTCATAGTAGTACACTTGTACACTACCATTGAATTAATTTCTCATACAAGAGCTACCTAGATGAATGAAGCAGAGTCCATATCTCTAAGGACGTGAGAGTAATCTTTATATACAGCTTAAGTTTTTTGCTCACCAATCCTCAAAATTTTTTTAGTAATCAAAAATGATATCTTGCTATTCTTCATATGGCCTATAGTTTCTTTCAAGGACTCAACATAAATATAATTTTATCAAAACAACATTTGGGTATCCCCAAACTTAGTAAGGTAACTTTTTCTAAAAAAGGCTCCTAGGTATATCCTCTGTTAGAACATAATATTTTAAAATGTGTCTATCCTCAGCAAGGAGGGAGGTCAGTGAACATCAGAAAGGGAGAGGCTGCTGGTCATCTTAGGTCAGCCATCTCTGTGCTACATAAAAGGACAGAAAGTGTCTACTTGGGTCTTTAACATTCAACTACAATTTTCTTTACTTTTGGGATTTCTTGATTATGCAACGGTAAGAAGATTTTTCTTTCAGGTAGTCAGTAAGGTCCCATTACATATGAACTGTGAATTGGACAAATTATTTAACATTATTAATGATTCCTCTTTTAAAGAGTTGCTGCAAGTAGTAAATGAGATGTTTTATGTGGAAAATATTTATAAACTATAGAATAACGTACAAGTGCTATTATATTGTATTCTACACCAGGCCCACTTTCTGATATTGGAAAGGATATTACTTTGTTGGGATCTGTGGCAAGGAGGCAATTGCTTTTCTCCCTGTGGCTTTGCAAGTTTTGCTTTATAGTTGATTAAAACGTTATGCCAACCATTTGCAAAGTGCAAAAATAGGTGTAGATCACTGAATTCCCTCATCATACTGCTGTCAAATGTGTTTGGAATGTTAGAAGGGATAATTAGCAATGAAATATTCTCTACTTTCTGTCACCACACACCAGAGTGTATAGCACTGTTCACACTAAAAATAAGGCTAGAAGCAAATTTCATGGTAATAGTCTTAAACTTGGTATACTTCACTTTCATTGCATGTCTACAGTGATGGAACACACACACATTTTCTCTTTTTTTCCATTATTTTCCTTTTCCTCTGCCACCCCTCTTTAACGTTCCATTTCTTTGACATAAAAGTTTGACGTGGCCTTGGCTTTCAGCCACTTTAAACTCTATTGAAATTACTATCATTATGAAAAATTACTTGCCCCCTAAGGATTACATAACAGGCTATTAGGAAAAGAGATACAAAAATACATTCTATATTGGTATTAACTTGACTATGCTCACAGCAAATCTCTGGTTGAATGTTTTTGAGAACAATTACATTTTGATTTTTTAAGTTTGATTTTCTTTTCCAAAAACTCAGCCTAATAATGTAGTGCAAAATATTCTCATATCTAATAATTAAGTAAAATTTAAGGACTTTTTGAAGAATTATTAATCTTTTTCTTTTCAGAAACATATATTTTATGGATTCAGGGGTCTCAATAATGCCCCTTAAACACTAAAAATTACTAAATGAACAACCAGGTGCGCTGCTCAAGGTTCTGCTCCCTGGGAGTGTTTCCTTTCATAGCTGTCCGTCAGGGAGAAGGACTGTAGTGCTGAATTTGTCCACTTCCAGGTGGTTGGTTCTATGTGCCTAGAACCAGCAGTAAACCAGACCTAAGTTTTCTCTTCTTCTGTCAAGTGGTTGTAAGGAACTCTCCATGAGACCATATACGTAGACTGGGAGACAGAAGATAATGTAGAAGAAGTGGGGACCATGGGCATTTGTGCCACTTCATCATGTAACTTATTTGTCCCGTTAGGGCCTACCTGAGTCTGATCCCATATATATTACTTCCATTTGATGATGGACCGCTACTGTGCCTGCCTGACTTTGTGGCTTATTGGATCAGACAGCACTAAGTTTATAATGAGCAGTTCAGGTCACATGGAGTTTGATGGCCTATGGTTAAGCATTCAGTTTCAACTAAGGCCCAACAGCAAGCCAAAAGCTGTTTTCCAAAACAGGAACAGTTATCCACAGAAGATGGTAGGGCTTTGCTCAAAAATCCTGAGTCTGCAATGTGATTCCCCTATAGGAGCCTGCCAGAAGATCCAAAGAGCATCCCTATTTGCACCATTAGATCTGCTGGATCTGGCCGAACACCACCCCTGTAACCTTCAAGACTTGAATGTGGCACTAATCTCTGCAACATATTCAGGTATGCAGTATTGCTTTTTTGTATTATTTAAATTTTTGTTTTGCTTTTGATTCACTATTTTCCTAAGTAGGGAGTGGTGAAACTATTCATTCCCTAATGTTGGATATATGACACTATGCATTTGTCAAACCCATAGAACTTTACAGAACAAAAAGTGAACTTATTGTATGCAGAATTAGACAAACATTTAGGAGATTGTGAGTTCCCAGGATGGAGTACAAAATATGACAAAGCCATCTAACTATTGCAAGTGTACAAAATAATATTCGTTAAGGGTATGTGGAAAAATGTACATGGCTAAGTAACTTTGGAAATGAGTGGATTGTATAAGACTGAAGGCAAAACAAACTCTACATAAACAATGCACCCTAGTTGATAAAGTCTTTTCCCATGGGGGTACAGGTTAGTAATGCTGATACCGCTATACATGTATTCCAGAATTCAACAATTGAGTAAATGGATGTTGTGATCCAGGTTTTTCACTATGGAAATGAGAAGTTACAGATAATCAAGAATATGAGGCTAGAATGATCCATGTGGTCATGCATTAGAGTTGGAAACATAAGGATGAACTCAAGTTTAGCTTAATGCAGATACAGATGGTTACATTTAGAATATTCATAGATACGTTTATATGCATAGGTAAGTATAAACACATGTATATCCTTTCTTCATTGGCTGAGAGGGCCTAAAAGCAATAGCACTCTAGTAGCAATGAGCATATCTAGAGCCCAGTTCTTGGCTTCTCATACTGTTCTCCAGTAAAATAAATCAGGGATCCTCGGGAAAATGGCTGAATTTAAGACTTTGGCAAAAACTGTACAAAATGAGCCTGGAGTATCCTGTAGAGCCAGGGAGTAAGGAAGTGCTCAAAAACAGCAGCAACAAAACACAACAACACACAATTTTGGAGATATGCCAAAGGGCCATAAGAGTTTACTGAAAGAGCTCCCAATGGCCAAAGTTGGAATAATTTTAACAACACCACCAAAAAAAGCTATATTGGATTATAAATCTTCCTCAGCTGATGATGGGGCTACATCCCTATAAACCCATCGTGAGTTGAAAATATCATGTCGAAAATGCATTTAATAACCTAACCTACCGAATGTCATAGCTTAGCTTAGCCTGCCTTAGACGTGCTTAAAACACATTAGCCTATAGGTGGGAAAAATCCTCTAACACAAAGCCTATTTTATAATAAAATGTTGAGTATCTTGTTGAGTATCTCATGTAATTTATTGGCTACTGTACTGAAAGTGAAAAACTGGATAGTTGTATGGGTACAGAATGATTATAAGTGTATGGGTTGTTTACCCTCATGATAATTGACTGGGAGCTATGACTCACCGCCACTGCCCAGCATCATGAGACAGTATGATACCTCGTATTGCTAGCCCAGGAAAAGATAAAATTCAAAGTTGGAAGTATGATTTCTACTGAATATGTATTGCTTTCACACCATTGTAAAGTCGAAAAATTGTAAGTTGAGCAATTGTAAGTCACTGGCCATCTGTATAACCCAAAGTATAAAATAAACTATGGTTCCATACTTATATAAATAAATGATTACATAAACAAACATATGGGGGGTAGACTTATCTTCTAATCAAAAGAATTCCAAGTAGTTTATGTAGATAGTCCTCCCTCAAAGAGGGAGGCCATATTTCCCCATTCCTTAAGTGTGGGCTGTACATAGTGACTTCCTTCCATAGAACAAAATATGGAAAGAGGGAAAAAAATTAACTATTCAGTGGAGAACCTGATGGACGTTATCTCAGTCAGGTGATCAATAGTGATATCCAGTGTTAAATGTTGATAATAAATAGTCCCTTGATAAGATGTAATGAAGATGGTACTTTACTCTGTGGTCTTCCTCCTAAAAACATGTTACCCAAGTGTAATCATGAGAGAAGTACCAGACAATCCAAATTTAGGGATATTCTGTGCAATATCTGTTTAGTTCCCTTACTCCTCAAAATTGTCAAGGTCATGAAAAGCAGTGAAACTCTGAGAAACTATTATCAACAAAAGGGATCTAAGGAGACATGATGACAAATATAACATTGTATCATGAATAGGATCCTGGACCAGAAAAAGATCATTAGGAAAACTCCAAGGATATTTGAATAATGTATTGACTTGAGTTAATAATAATGTATTGATATCCATTTATTAACTATAACAAATGTATCATACTATCATGAGACATTACTGTGGAAACTGGGTGTGAGGTATATGTGAACGCTCCATACCCTCTTCACAATTTTTCTAAAAATCTATAACTGTGCTGAAATGAGAACTGTTTTTAAAAAGAGAGAGAGAAATTTGAGTACTTAAAAATGATTTGTAGAATTTTCAGGGAGGGAATTAATGATGGAAAGGTCTAATTAATTCCTGACTAATGTATCATATCTATGCCTTAACCTAAATGAGTAAATAAATTTTTATATCACAAGCTTTATACATGTAAGTACATCTCATATTATCTTCTGATGTAGAGTGTAGAATTATGGTAGCATAGTACTAATCTTAATAGAGTCAAGTTATGAGGAATATTATATTTAAAAGTTCCTGACTCTTAAGAGGTGCCCTAAAATTGTTAGATTCTTTTATATGGACCATCAACCTTTTTAATGGGAGGGAGCATGGGGTTGGGTATTTTGGGTACCTATTATTCTGTGTTTAAATCCTTGTTTCAATATTAGTAGTCATGGGGATGTTGATAAATCCTACTATCTTTATGAGTCACAAATTCATCTGTTGTAAAATGGTGCTGACTTTTTCTCTATTTGAGTGCTGCTGTGAGAACTAGAGATGGTGTGTATCATGCCCCAGTACAGAGCCTGGTATAGTAGATGCTTAATAAATGAGGTATTTTAATGTTTAATATGAAAATTTCACACATACCCATCTAACTGATTCTGATTGGCCTCTATTTTTTTTCTATGGGGTTTATAATTTTACAATGCTTTTTAAAAATTTCTTGTTACAGTAGTGCGCATTAGAGGCAGTACCCCTTCTTTCATGAGCCTTATATCCTTAACTGGTAAAATGGAAAATAAAAAATGAATAACTTAATAAACAAGAAAATAGATTGAAATGTCTGATAGAGGGTGGCTAGGTAGCTATTGTAGGTTGGGTATTTAGAGCAGGACTCTGATTTAAATGACAAGAAGTAGCCAAGCATGGGAAAGCCAGAGGGCTGAGCCTTATAGCAGAGGGAACTGTCCCCAGGCTCCATGTAGGAAGTGAGCTTGGTGTGACCAAGGGAGAAAAGGTGGATCTCTGTGTGTAAGTGAAGGGGAGAGCTAGCCTGGGCTTTTTATGCCAGACTAAGATGAGTTGTTCGTTGGTTTGTTTATTTGTTTTGTTTTGTTTTTAATGGAATGGAATGCTTTTGGAGAATTTTATACAGGGAAGTTTAATGATCAGGTTTATGTTTTAAAATATTACTCTGCTGTATAGTTAAGAATGGAAGGAATGAAAGTAAAAACTTTCAATTAATTTCTCATGTTATATAAATTCACTCAGGTTTTTTTTAAACCTATGTTGGTTATTCTCAAGGAAGAGAATCATGATTCGGAAGTGTGTGGACTTGTGATAATTTCTATACAGCCTCTATGAACGTAAAATGAATACCGTATGTATTTATCCATAGATATTGATATGCATATTCTTTTAGGAACTGAATATAAACTACTTGATTCAATCTGTTTAAAAAATTCCAAAATTTTACTTTCCCTTCATCTAAATGCTCAGTTATAATTCTAATGTGTGATTCAGATGACATTTCTTATACTCCAGTGGAAAATTTGAATACCCATTTATGATAATGATGACGATGCTTAAAAATGCTCTGAGTTTCCTTTTCTAAAGCACCCAAATATTCTTTTATCAGGCTTGAAATAATTTATAACTGTGTGAATACTACCTTCACCTCATTTTTTCTACTTTTTCTACTAATGTAACCAAAAAGATTAATTAGTGAACCTTGTGTAGAGCCCCAATTTATAGCCTAAGTGGAAGGAAATTCAGTGAATTCTAGGCAAACTTGGACAGTACTAGGCAAACTATAATGTGTGTATGATTCACTTGGGGATCTTGTCAAATGCAGGTTCTGTTCAACAGTGCTGTGGTAGGACCTGTAATTCTGTATTTCTAGCAAGTTTCCAGATGATGCCAAAGCTTCTGGTCCACAGACCAACTTTGAGATACAAGAGACTAATCTTTCTCACCAAAGAAAATCCCCTGAGCATTTACTTATTTGCTTTTTAATAATTTTAATTTTTAATTGCCTAACTCCAATCCAAGACCAACAAATCAGAATTTCTGGATTTGAGTTTGGGCATAAATATTTCTTAAAAAGTTACACTTGATTATAATGTTGAGACCAGCTTGAAAACCATATCTCTGGAGCAGCTAAGCCATGAATAAAATTTCTATATGACATTGCTTAGAGCTAAAATAATATGGGCAGCAGGACTTATGGATACTGTTCTGTCAATGTGCTGTGAAGAATTGTAAAACAATTTGCTATTTTTGATCCTGGCTTAATTTTGAGCAGAGACTGACAGAATGGCAACTGTACTAAATTATACTGACTTCAATGGCAGCTTTGTGATAATGGGGCTATTGATGAGGCAGACCATTAAATTCATTCTCACTCAAGACTGAAGCAAGGATTTGAACGGAAGTTTCCAGAGGTGAAAAATGAATGTGTAAGCCCGTTTGTATTCATATATTGAGTGAATTAATTCATTTTCTCCATAAATGGTTTTGAGATAACATGAACTCAAGTGACTATAAATAGAAAAAATTTTAATAGTGAAAAATTCATTTTTAGATCTTTCTACGGCAGTTGAAGAATTATTTCAGAAATATATGAATTCCAATATAATGACTACTAATAATAACTACTTAGTGAGTACTTACTATGTGCTGGGTGTTATATATAATATATGTAATATTATTTTTTCCATTTTATATGAGGAGGACATTTAGGTTAAAAGAAATTAAATAATTTTTCCAACTTTGCACGGGTATTATGTGGCAGAGACGATATTTAACTCATTTATCTGACTCCAAAGTCTATGAATTTTTCTGTTCAGCTAATCACAGCTATAGTTATTTGAAATGCTAACTAGTGAGTGTGATAATTCCTACTCAGAATGCTCATAGGAAACAAGTTGGAACACACAGGAGGCATTTAAAAAATTATTATGAAGTAGTTTTTTCAAAGTAATATATATGCATGTGTGCACTATTAACTGTTTCTCAGTGATGCTTTTGTTATAGAAATTATAAGCTTTAGATGTGTAAATATGGTTACATATTTCAGTCCAGAAATGCATGGAAGCAGGCCTTTTAATTAGTGTCTCTAAAAAATAGGAACCTAGTTCCTCATTCTATGCGTAATGCTAATTCCTACTTTCATATTTGACCTGTAACTTTACTTTAAAAAGTTGGTTTATCCATGTAGATAAAAGAGTTATTGTCTGTGGACTGCCACCCAGATATACTAAGCTACGCGGCACGGCCAAAAACAAAATGGTAAAAATGTCTATCTACATTGGTACATTGTTTTTAGGCTTTCCCTGGGAACAGAGATATCAAGTGAGTGTGTGTGTGTGTGTGTGTATATACATATATTTATTTAAAAGATAAAATGCATTATGAATTCATACTGACATTTCAAAATCAAATTCAATAATATGGAGTATTATCCCAGTGTCACAGATCTCAGATCTCTTTTTTCTTCCAAGCTGAAAATCCCAGTTGTAAAGAACATCAGCTTAAATATTCATTTGCTTTATCCCATATACTCACAAAATAGTTTCAGAATAAAACTAAGTAAAAAAGTACCAACAGGATTATTACTGAAAATAGTTTACAAAGTAAGATTTAAAAATTTTATTGTCCCTAGGATATATCTCATTAAAGTTGTACAATCAAATTACAGTATATTGTATTAAAGTAATTTGAAGTAAATGGTCTTTGTGTACTTACACCACAAGTTCAACACATGATGAGTTTAGTTGTTTTATTTCCTTTACAGTTTTAGGGTCTTGAATTTTAAATTATGTAAAATGCTGTTAACCAAAGTCAAATTTGCAAATCAAAATATATTCTAATAAGTCTAGCTTCTATTCCTGTCCTTTCTGCTTGACTTCATCTGTTCAACTTACACTGCACATAATAATGATTCCTCCTACCTCCACATTGTTTGGTATTGTTCTAATGGTTATATAATAGCCTTAGTCCTACTCCTTTTATAAGCAAGAAAAGGTTCACTTCTATGAATAATATTGAAATTAGCTAGTAACCATGACTTCCCCTCTGTTCCCTATTTTCTCATCATCTCATTTTAAATAATATGCTTTTAATTATAGTTTAATCAGTGAATTTATCTTAGTTTTTCTACTCTCACATTTTTGTCCCATTTATCAAAACAAGTAATCAGAGCATAGAGCCATTATATTCTATACTGGCTTCCTTTAATTCATCATTTATCTTAGTTCTACAGTAAATAATATATATAAATATATATAATGAATCACCACCAGTCCATAAGTCAATGGCTCTCTAGCCTTGGCTGTATGAAACTCATTCTCTAGGAGAATCCTCAGGAATAGATTAATAAAACATTCTTGTGTTCTTCCACATTGACAGCAGCATGCTTTTCATTTTTTTACTGAAAGGCCTCCTTAACTGCATATAAAAATTTTGCTTACTGTTTCTTTCCTTGAGTAACTTAAACACATTATTCCAATATCTTTGGAATAAAGTGTTGCTGTTAAATAAAACAAAACGTATCAAATCAACAACAAAAACCTCTAATAATAATCTGTTTTTCTTTCATTCCTCTTAACTCGGTCTTCTTGGTTAGAAGCTTAAAAGATTTTTTTTTCTTTTTTCAGTTCAATTTTATTAAAATTTTCTCAGTTTTGGTCATCTTGCTTTGATTTTTTTTTTCAAGTATGAAGTTTGTTCTTTCAATATATAGTTTAACATTTCTTTTTCTTTGGTAAAATTTTCTTTAGTCATACTTCTTATACTTGTTCTGTTCCATTAATTTGTCCTTCTTAAGAAACTTACTTGTTTATTGGATCTTCTTTATGTTCTCTACTACTTTCTCTGAAATTCTTTTTTTTTTTTTTTAACCTCTTTCTTCTTTGCTTTCAAAGTTTGGAAAATTTCATTCTTCCCATCTTCTGCTTTTCCTAAGGAATTCCCCATTAAATTTAAATATTTGTTCTTCTACTTTTATTTTATTTTGCACTTCAGTTTTGAAATGACTTTTTCTTTAATTTTAAAATGTTTTTCTCAGTTCTATAACTTCTCTTTTGAAATATTTTATATATTTGCCTCAATTTTCTTATGGCACTATCCATGATTCTTTCATAGGTTTTTCCATTTTCTCAATTTCTTTTGGTCTGTTTTGAAATATGCATTGTTAAATTTTCATTTGTTTTCTGAACATTTTTTTCTGGTTCTCTTTCCTTTTGTGTGGAGATGCAATTTCTTACTTTTTTCTTTTTTTATAATAATATTGTGTAGGATTTGACTGTAATCATTTTCTAGTGTTTATATTTAGGTAAAAATGTTCTCTTATGTTTTTAGAAGTAAGCATGGATCAACATTTCCTTTTTGGCTTTGTTGCTCTAGAAATCCCTCTTCTTTCACTTGTGAAGTGGTTGAAAGATGGCCTCATACTTTGAGATATTTTTCCAAATATCTCAGTTATTTATTAATATGATTTATTTGTTAATATGCTGCACCAGTCATGTCTTAAAGATATTAATAGTTGGAACACATCTATTTATCTATTGTGGTTCCTGGCGATAACGTTTTACCATATGTTTTTAAAATCTTGTCATTTTATTTTGTTTTGCTTAGTTATTTTGTATGTTTAATGGGGGAATTTGAAGAAATTAAAAAACTAAGTTGCTACCACTACCATTTTTCTTTTGGTGTCTTATGGCACATAGTTTATCAGGGTGCTTCAGGCATTTCTTAAAGCATTATTTCTCGTAGTGTGTTCCAAGGAACACTAGTGCTGTTGAAAGTTTAAATGTTTTATATAAAAATAGTGAAGTTTGTGGTCAAATAAAAATTGAAAATCATGGAATAAACAAAACTGAACCACTTCCTTTACTGTATGACTTATCATAATCTTAATATATGATATTATATACTTAATATACTAATGTACCATGTGGATCTTCAATGGGGGAGTGTGTTTTGCTTCATTACCCAAAATTACTTAAACTTGGGACTCATTTCTTCTCCTACAGCATTTGTTCTGCATGAGTAAATGGGGCCTCAAAGCAATTTTTCCAGCTCTTCCAGCTGTGCCTGCCCTGTTTTAACTCACAACCAAAAGATAGCCTTGTCAGATTGCTGGAGTCCTGTTAGTGAAAAGTGTAATGGTGATCATAGTTTCAGTGTTCATCAGCTGGTCCCATGGACTTTGTCATCAATCACTTTGTCTTGCTACTTTCTGTTTTCTAGGATTACCATAGATCCTAGCTGGAAAAGGTGAAATGATTAAATGATATTTTCATAAATGATAATTTGTTTTAGCATTTCAAGTGATGTCTCTGGCCTTTGAGAGTGAGTGAAACTTTATCAGGCAACATTTTCCTATTAAGTCAAAAGCTTTTGTGAGAGAAACTATTACATTGTATTTGGTTTAAAATACAACAAATGTAATAGTGATAAAAGTAGAAATTTATTTTTAGTTTTAGATGAGCATGGATTTGATATGGTTTATTACCAAGACATGGCAGAACAATGCTAATTTGCAGTATGTATGCTTAAATTTATAATTATTTCAACATAATATTTTCTGTGTGAGCCAAGTAAATTTTTTTTAAGTGGGTTAAAATAATAGGGTTTTTTAAAGGAGGTTTGTTAGCAATTAGTTATTTCTTCCTCCTTGCATTCTTTCCACCTTTTTCCTCTCTTCCTTCTTCGTGTTCCTTTCTCCAATTAAGTAACTCCAAAGAAAGCACAAACAGTACGTAGTAAGAGAATGTACTGGAGTAAGACTGCCTGGGTTTTAACAAAAACTGTCATTTATTAACTCTGTGATTTGGGGAAACTTGCTTAATCTCTCTGTGCCTCAATTTTCTTAACTGAAAATGAACTCGAATAGCATCTAACTCATGCAGTTTTTGTTTGCGTTTAGTACAATGTTCCACACATGATCCTTAGGAAGCCTAGAGCAGAGTACATGAAAAATAAGAAATCCTTACACATTCATTAATTTATTCATTCTTTCAGCCAGGCTTTTATTAATTCATCCATTATACAAATATTTATTGAGCTCCCCAATATACAAAGCACACTGCTAAGAACTTGAGATAAAATGCTAAACGAGACAGGCATGTATTATTCCTGGTTCGTAGCAATGAGTTTTGCACATAGGGATGTTCTTCCTGAGGAAAATGTGAAGATGATGTTTGAATACTTCTAGCATTTATAAGTCCTTTGTGGAAAAAATCACAAAAAATAGTAATAAATATAATCAAACAACTACCATCACTAAATTATGTACTATGTGCCAGTTTTACTAAGGTTTTCAATTGAATTATATAATTTTTACCTTGATTATTAGCATATCAGTAAGGTTTTGAGTTGCAAGTAACAGAAAATAACTCTATGTTTAGTTAAAAAAAAAAGAATTACTTAGAAAAAAATCTGTGGAAGATGCTCAAAGAATTGAGAAGAGGTTAAGAGAACAGGTTTGAGAAGATAAGCAAGGGTACTTAGAGGTTTAGGCAGCAGGAATCAAATTACACTCTGCTTCTTGTGCTCCCCATACATACAATGTGCTCACTATATATGTATATATATTTATATGTGTGTAAACATATAGATATATATATAAATGTATTTATGTAAAAAAATGGCTAAAGTTTTTGAGGTATCTGTGAAGAGCAGCTGTATTTCCCTCTCCTGTTGCAATTTTGTTAAAAAGAAAACAGGAGTGACTTTTTTTTTTTATAGCTAAAGAAGAGCAGAGTTGTTTCTTATTTTAATTTGTTAAAACATGTCTGTTACAACAAATTTATACTTTGTTATTCTACTTGGTACTATGGGGGAGATTGATATTACTGAAATAATGTGTCCTTTAAGCAATTAAAAACTGGAACCGGAATTCATGATTTTATGACAGTAGTAACAATGGAAGACATTTTAAGAATTAAATTCACAACAGTATTATTTTTGCCTTAATGCAATCCTTAAAATGTCCTCAAGGAACAATCATGGATCTTTATTTTTTTTTTAACATCTTTATTGGAGTATAATTGCTTTACAATGTTGTGTTAGTTTCTGCTGTATAACAAAGTGAATCAGCTATACGTATACATATATCCCCATATCCCCTCCCTCTTGGGTCTCCCACCCCCCCTCCCTATCCCACCCCTCTAGGTGGTCAAAAAGCCCCGAGCTGATCTCCCTGTGCTATGCTGCTGCTTCCCACTAGCTATCTATTTTACATTTGGTAGTTTTATATATATCAATGCCACAGGCTCACTTCATCCCAGCTTACCCTTTGCCCTCCCCATGTCCTCAAGTCCATTCTCTACGTCTGCGTCTTTATTCCTGTCCTGCCCCTAGGTTCTTCAGAGCATTTTGTTGTTGTTGTTAGATTCAATATATATGTGTTAGCAAACGGTATTTGTTTTTCTCTTTCTGACTTACTTCACTCTGTATGACAGACTCTAGGTCCATCCACCTCACTACAGATAACTAAATTTCATTTCCTTTTATGACTGAGTAATATTCCTTTGTATATATGTGCCACATCTTCTTTATCCATTCATCCAATGATGGACACTTTGGTTGCTTCCATCTCCTGGCTATTGTAAATAGAGCTGCAATGAACATTTTGGAACATGACTCTTTTTGAATTATGGTTTTCTCAGGGTATATGCCCAGTAGTGGGAATGCTGGGTCATATGGTAGTTCTATTTGTAGTTTTTTAAGGAACCTCCATACTGTTCTCCATAGTGGCTGTATCAATTTACATTGCCGCCAACAGTGCAAGAGGGTTCCCTTTTCTCCACACCCTCTCCAGCATTTATTGTTTGTAGATTTTTTGATGATGGCCATTCTGACCGGTATGAGAAGATATCTCATTGTAGTTTTGATTTACATTTCTCTAATGATTAATGATGTGGAGCATTCTTTCATATGTCTGTTGGCAATCTGTATATCTTCTTAGGAGAAATGTCTATTTGGGTCTTCTGCCCATTTTTGGATTGGGTTGTTTGTTTTTTTACTGTTGAGCTGCATGAGCGGCTTATAAATTTTGGAGATTAATCCTTTGTCAGTTGTTTCATTTGCAAATATTACCTCCCATTGTGAAGGTTGTCTTTTCATCTTGTTTATGGTTTCCTTTGCTATGCAAAAGCTTTTAAGTTTCATTAGGTCCCACTTGTTTATTTTTGTTTTTACTTCCATTTCTCTAGGAGGTGGGTCAAAAAGGACCTTGCTGTGATTTATGTCATAGAGTGTTCTGCCTATGTTTTCCTCTGAGAGTTTCATGGTGTCTGGCCTTACATTTAGGTCTTTAATCCATTTTGAGTTTATTTTTGTGTATGGTTTGAGGGAGTGTTCTAATTTCATACTTTTACATGTAGCTGTCCAGTTGTCCCAGCACCACTTATTGAAGAGGCTGTCTTTTCTCCAGTGTATATTCTTGCCTTCTTTATCAAAGATAAGGTGAAATTTTAATTTCTCCGTCAGTGGTGAATGAGATCCTTGCTGGGTAATATTGGTTGTATGTTTTTCTCCTTCATCACTTCAAATATGTCCTGCCACTCCCTTCTGGCTTGTAGAGTTTCTGCTGAAAGATCAGCTGTTAACCTTATGGGGATTCCCTTATGTGTTATTTGTTGTTTTCCTTTGCTGCTTTTAATATTTTTTCTATGTATTTAATTTTTGTTAGTGTGATTAATAGTGTCTTGGCGTGTTTTTCCTTAGATTTATTCTGTATGGTACTCTCTGTGCCTCCTGGACTTGATTAACTATTTCCTTTCCCATATTAGGGAAGTTTTCAACTATAATCTCTTCAAATATTTTCTCAGTCCCTTTCTTTTTCTCTTCTTCTGGGACCCCTATAATTCGAATGTTGGAGTGTTTAATGTTGTCCCAGAGGTCTCTGAAACTGTCCTCAATTATTTTCATTCTTTTTTCTTCATTCTGCTCTGCAGTAGTTATTTCCACTATTTTATTTTCCAGGTCACTTATCCCTTCTTCTGCCTCAGTTATTCTGCTATTGATCCCTTCTAGAGAATATTTAATTTCATTTATTGTGTTCTTCATCACTGTTTATTTGCTCTTTAGTTCTTCTAGGTCCTTGTTAAAGGTTTCTTGTATTTTTTCCATTCTATTAACAAGATTTTGTATCATCTTTACTGTCATTATTCTGAATTCTTTTTCAGCTAGACTGCCTATTTTCTCTTTATTTGTTTGGTCTGGTGGGTTTTTACCTTGCTCCTTTATCTGCTCTGTGTTTCTCTGACTTCTCATTTTTCTTAACTTAACTGTGTTTGGGGTCTCCTTTTTGCAGGCTGCAGGTTCATTGTTCCCATTGTTTTTGGTGTCTGTCCCCAGTGGCTAAGGTTGGTTCAGTGGGTTGTGTAGGCTTCCTGGTGGAGGGGACTAGTGCCTGTGTTCTAGTGGATGAGACTGGATCTTGTCTTTCTGTTTGGCTGGTCCATGTCTGCTGGTGTGTTTTGGGGTGTCTGTGGCCTTATTATGATTTTAGGCAGCCTCTGTGCTAATGGATGGGGTTTTCTTCCTGTCTTGCTAGTTGTTTGGTATAGGGTGTCCAGCACTGTTGCTTGCTGGTTTTTGAGTGGAGCTAGTTCTTTGTGTTGAGATGGAGATCTCTGGGAGATTTTCACCATTTGTTATTACATGGAGCTGGGAGGTCTCTTGTGGAGCAGTGTCCTGAACTTTGTTCTTCACCTTAGTGGCACAGCCCTGATGCCTGGCAGGAGCACCAAGAGCCTGTCCTTCACACAGAATAAAAGGAGAAAGAAAGAAAGAAAGAAAGAAAGAAAGAAAGAAAGAAAGAAAGAAGATAAAATAAAATAAAATAAAGTTATTAAAATAAAATATAAAAAATACTTATTAAGAAAAAAAATTTTTTACGTAATAAAAAAAAGGGACAGAACTCTTGGACAAATGGTGAAAGCAAAGCTATACAGACAGAATCACACACAGAAGCATACACATACACACTCACAAAAAGAGGAAAAGGGAAATATACATATATATCATTGCTCCCAAAGTCCACTTCTTCAATTTGGGATGATTCGTTGTGTATTCTGGTATTCCACAGATGCAGGGTCCATCTATCTAGCTGGTTGTGGAGATTTAATCCACTGCTCCTGAGGCTGTTGGGAGAGATTTCCCTTTCTCTTCTTTGTTTGTACAGGTCCCGGGGTTCAGCTTTGGATTTGGACCCACCCCCCCTCTGCATGTACGTCACCTGTGGGCGTCTGTTCTTCGCTCAGATAGGACGAGGTTATAGGAGCAACTGATTCGGGGGCTCTGGCTCACTCAGGCTGGGGGGAGGGAGGGGTATGGATACTGGGCGAGCCTGCGGTGCCAGAGGCTGGCATGACGTTGCACCAGCCTGAGGGGCGCCATGCATTCTCCTGGGGACGTTGTCCCTGGATCATGGGACCCTGCCAGTGGTGGGCAGCACAGGCTCCCAGGAGGGGAGGTGTGGAGAGTGACCTGTGCATGCACACAGGCTTCTTGGTGGCTGCAGCAGCAGCCTTAGCGTCTCATGCCCGTCTCTGGGCTCTGCGCTTTCAGCCGCGACTCGCGCCCGTCTGTGGAGCCCCTTTAAGCAGCGCTCTTAATCCCCTCTCCTCGCGCACCAGGAAACAGAGAGGCAAGAAAAAGTCTCTTGCCCCTTTGGCAGCTCCAGACATTTTCCCAGACTCCTTCCGGGCTAGCTGTGGCGCCCTAGCCCCCTTCAGGCTGTGCTCACGCAGCCAACCCCAGTCTACTCCCTGGGATCTGACCTCCAAAGCTGGAGCCTCAGCTCCCAGCCCCCACCCACCCCGGCCGGTGAGCAGACAAGCCTCTAGGGCTGGTGAGTGCTGGTCGGCACCGATTGTCTGTTTGGGAATCTCTCTGCCTTGCCCTCTGCACCCCTGTTGCTGTGCTCTCCTCCATGCCTCCGAAGCTTCCCCCTCCGATACCTGCAGTCTCTGCCCATGAAGGGGCCTCCTAGTGTGTGGAAACCTTTCCTCCTTCACAGTTCCCTCCCCAATGTGCAAGTTCTGTCCCTGTTCTTTTGTCTCTGTTTTTTCTTTTTTCTTTTGCCCTACCCAGGTATGTGGGGAGTCTGTAGCCTTTTGGGAGGTCTGAGGTCTTCTGCCAGCATTCAGTGGGTGTTCTTTAGGAGTTGTTCCACATGTAGATGTATTTCTGATGTATTTTTGGGGAGGAAGAGGATCTCCACATCTTACTCTTCCGCCATCTTGAAGCTCTTAGGAAGTGTTTTAATTTCATTTTTTACATGTAGCTGTCCATTTTTCCCAGCACCGCTTATTGAAGGGGCTGTCTTTTCTCCATTGTATATTCTTGCTTCCTTTGTCAAAGATAAGGTGACCATATGTGCATGGGTTTACCTCTGGGCTTTCTGTCCCGTTCCATTGATCTATATTTCTGTTTTTGTGGCAGTACCATACTGTCTTGATTACTGTAGCTTTGTAGTATACTCTGAAGTCAGGGAGCCTGATTCCTCCAGCTCCGTTTTTCTTTCTCAATATTGCTTTAGCTATTTGGGGTCTTTTGTGCTTCCATAAAAATTGTGAAATTTTTTGTTCTAGTTCTGTGAAAAATGCCAGTGGTAATTTGATAGGGATTGCACTGAATCTGTAGACTTCTTTGGGTAGTAGAGTCATTTTTACAAAGTTGATTCTTCCAATTCAGGAATATGGTATATCTCTCCCTCTGTTTGTATCATCTTTAATTTATTTCATAAGTGTCTTATAGTTTTCTGCATACAGGTCTTTTCTCTCCTTATGTAGGTTTATTCCTAGGTATTTTATTCTTTTGTTGCATTGTTAAATGAGAGTGTTTCCTTAATTTCTCTTTCAGATTTTTCATCACTGGTGTATAGGAATGTATAGGAATGCAATTAATTCTGTGCATTAATTTTGTATCCTGCTACTTTACCAAATTCATTGTTTAGCTCTTATAGTTTTCTGGTTGCATCTTTAGGATTCTCTATGTATAATATCATATCATGTGCAAACAGTGAAACTTTTACTTCTTCTTTTCCAATTTGGATTGCTTTTATTTCTTTTTCTTCTCTCATTACTGTGGCTAAAACTTCCAAAACTATGTTGAATAATAGCGGTGAGTGTGGGCAACCTTGTCTTGTTCCTGATCTTAGTGGAAATGGTTTCAGTTTTTCACCATTGAGGACGATGATGGCTGTGGGTTTGTCTTATATGGCGTTTATTATATTGAGGAAAGTTCCCTCTATGCCTACTTTCTGGAGGGTTTTTATCATAAATGGGTATTGAATTTTGTCCAAAGCTTTCTCTGCATCTATTGAGATGATCATATGGTTTTTATCCTTCAATTTGTTAATATGGTGTATCACGTTGATTGATTTGCATATATTGAAGAATCCTTGCATTCCTGGGATTAGCCCCACTTGATCATGGTGTATTTTCCTTTTAAAGTGGTGTTGGATTTTGTTTGCTTGTATTTTGTTGAGGATTTTTGCAGCTATGTTCATCATTGATAGTGTCCTGTAATTTTTTATGGTGACATCTTTGTCTGGTTTTGGTATCAGGGTGATGCTGACCTAATAGAATGAGTTTGGTAGTGTTCCTCCTCTGCTGTATTTTGGAGGAGTTTGAGAAGTTTAGGTGTTAGCTCTTCTCTAAATGTTTGATAGAATTTGCCTGTGAAGCCATCTAGTCCTGGGCCTTTGTTTGTTGGAGTATTTTTAATCACAGTTTCAATTTCAATGTGTGTGATTGGTCTGTTTATATTTTCTATTTCTTCCTGGTTCAGTCTCTGAAGTGGGTCTCTTGTAGCCAGCATGTATATGAGTCTTGTTTTTGTATCCATTCTGCCAGTCTATTTCTTTTGGTTGGAAGCATCTAATCCATTTACATTTAAGGTAATTATCGATATGTATGTTCCTATTACTATTTTCTTAATTGTTTTGGGTTTGTTTCTGTAGGTCTGTTCATTCTCTTGTGTTTCCTGCCTAGAGAAGTTTCTTTAGCATTTGTTGTAAAGCTGGCCTGGTGGTGCTGAATTCTCTTAACTTTGCTTGTCTGTAAAGGTTTTAATTTCTCCATTGAATGTGAATAAGATCCTTTCTGGGTAGAGTAATCTTGGTTGTAGGTTTTTCCCTCTCATGAGTTTAAATATGTCCTGCCACTCCCTTCTGGATTGCAGAGTTTCTGCTGCAAGATTAGCTCTTAACCTTATGGGTATTCCCTTGTATGTTATTTGTTGCTTTCCTCTTGCTGCTTTTAATATTTTTTCTTTGTATTTAATTTTTGATAGTTTGATTAATATGTGTTTTGGTTTGTTTCTCCTTGGATTTATCCTGTATGGGACCGTTTATGCTTCCTGGACTTGTTTGAATACTTCCTTTCCCATGTTAGGGAAGTTTTCATCTATAATCTCTTCAAATATTTTCTCAGACCCTTTTTTTTCTCATCTTCTTCTGGGCCCCCCATGATTCGAATGTTGGTGCATTTAATGTTGTCCCAGGGCTTCTCTGGTGGCACAGTGGTTGGGAGTACGTCTGCCGATGCAGGGGACGCGGGTTCGTGCCCCAGTCCGGGAAGATCCCACATGCCGTGGAGCTGCTGGGCCCGTGAGCCATGGCCGCTGAGCCTGCGCATCTGGAGCCTGTGCTCCGCAACGGGAGAGGGCACAACAGTGAGAGGCCTGCATACCACAAAAAAAAAAAAAAAAAAAAGGAGTAATGTTGTCCCAGAGGCCTCCTCAATTCTTTTCATTCTTTTTTCTTTACTCTGCTCTGCGGTAGTTATGTCCACTATTTTCTCTTTCCAGGTTACTTATCCGTTCTTCTGCCTCAGCTATTCTGCTATTGATTCCTTCTAGAGAATTTTTAATTTCATTTCTTGTGCTCTTCATCATTGTTTGTTTGCTCTTTCGTTCTTCTAGGTCCTTGCTAAACATTTCTTGTATCTCCTCCATTCTATTTCCAATATTTTGGATCATCTTTGCTATCATTACTCTGAATTCTTTTTCAGGTAGACTGCCTATTTCCTCTTCACTTGTTTGGTCTGGTGGGTTTTTACCTTGCTCCTTCATCTGCTGCATATTTCTCTGTCTTTTCATTTTGTTTAACTTACTGTGTTTGTGGTCTCCATTTTTCAGGCTGCAAGGTTGTAGTCCCTGTTGTTTTTGGCGTCTGACCCCAGTGGGTCTGGTTGGTTCAGTGGGTTTGTGTGCTTCCTGGAGGAAGGGACTGGTACCTGTGTTCTGGTGGGTGGGTCTGGATCTTGTCTTTCTGGTGGGCAGGGCCATGTCCATTGGTGTATTTTGGGATGTCTGTGAGCTTAGTATGATTTTAGGCAGCCTCTCTGCTAATGGGTGGGGTAGGTAGTGTTCCTGTCTTGTTAGTTGTTTTGCATGGGGCCTCCAGCACTGGAGCTTACTGGCCATTGGGTGCATCTGGGTCTTAGTGTTGAGATGGAGATGTCTGGGAGAGCTCTCGCCAACTGATATTATGTGGGGCTGGGAGGTCTCTGGTGGTCCAATGTCCTGAATGTGTCTCTCTCACCTTGGAGGCTCAGGCCTGACACCAGTTAGGTGCACTAAGACCCTGTCAGCCACATGGCTCAGAAGAAAAGGGAGAAAAAAACAAACAAACAAAATAAATAAATAAATAAATTTTAAAAATTATTTTAAAAAAAAAAGGAAGAGAGCAACCAAAGCAATAAACACATCCACCAATGATAACAAGCAGTGAAAACTAAACTAAGATAAACATAAAAATCAGAAAGAAATCAGTCACAGACAGCAAACACCAAGCCTTCAGTTTCTTCCAAAGTCTACTGTCTCAAGTATGGGATGATTCATTGTCTGTTCAGGTATTCCACAGATGCAGGGTTCATCAAGTTCATTTTGGGTATTTAATCTGCTGCTCCTGAGGCTGCACAGAGAAATTTCTGTTTCTCTTCTTTTTTCTCACAGTTCCTGGGTTTCAGGTTTGATTTTGGCTCCACCTCTGTGTGTAGGTCACCCTCAGGTGTCTGTTCCCTGCCTAGATAAGAGTGGGTTAAAGCAGCGGCTGATTTGGGTGCTCTTGTTCACTCAGGATGGGGGGAGGGAGGGATGAGGTAGTCATAATTGTAATGCAGGGCAAGCCTGTTGTGGCAGAGGCTGGCATGATGTTGCAACAACCTGAGGTGTGCCGTGTGTTCTCCTGGGGAAGTTGTCCCTGGATCTCGGGGCCCTGGCAGTGGCGTGCTGCACAGGCTCCCAGGAGGGGAGGTGTGGATAGTGACCTGTGCTTGCACACAGGATTCTTGGTGGCAGCAGCAGCAGTGTTAGCATTTCATGACCGTCTCTGGGATCTAAGCTGATAGCTATGGCTTGAACCCGTCTCTGGAGCTCACTTAGGCAGTGCTCTGCCTTCTATGGGCAGACAGAGAAGGAATCCCCTCTCCTCGTGCACCCCGAAACAATGGTCTCTTTCGTCTTAGGCAGGTCCAGACTTTTTCCCGGACTCCCTCCTGGCTCTCTGTGGCACACTATCCCCCTTCAGGCCGTGTTCACACAGCCAACCCCAGTCCTCTCCCTGGGATCTGACCTCTGAAGCCCAAGCCTCAGCACCCAGTCCCCACCCACCTGGTGGGTGAGCAGACAAGTGTCTCAGGATGGTGAGTGCTGGTCAGCACTGATCCTCTGTGCGGGAATCTCTTTGCTTTGCCCTCTGCACCTGTTGCTGTGCTCTCCTCCCTGGCTCTGAAGCTTCCCCCCCACCCCCCATCTCTGCCAGTGAAGGGGCTTCATAGTGTGTGGAAACTTTTCCTCCTTCACAGTTCCTTCCCAGAGGTCCCATCCCTATTCTTTCGTCTCTGGTTTTTCTTTTTTCTTTTGCCCTACCCAGGTACGTTGGGAGTTTCTTGCCTTTTGGGAAGTCTGAGGTCTTCTTCCAGCATTCAGTAGGTGTTCTGTAGGAATTGTTCCACATGTAGATGTATTTTTGATGTATTTGTGGGGAGGAAGGTGATCTCTGTGTCTTACTCCTCCACCATCGTGCAAGTCCCCCTCTTTATGGGTATTTTTTGTTGTTAGATGAATAGTTAGATTTTGATATGTTCAAATTTATTACTTTTAGTGTCTTCTGTTTTGAGCAACTTTTCTAAGAAATACTTCCCTTCACAGAGATCATAAAGATACCATTTTACGTTTTACTCTAACAGTTATAAAGTTTAATTTTTTATTTGGAGTTTTTAACAGAACTAGATCTGGAATTTAGTTTTTGAATATTTTTCAAGGTAGGAAATCATCACCATACCAAAAGTCAATTATTACCACATCAGATATTGAGTAGTTTACCCATTTTTTGCTGGATTCCTGTACACTAAGTTTCCATATATGTATGTTTATGTGAACTCTGCTGTTCTTTTGATCTGTTTGTCTGTCTCTGAGTTAAGATTTTAAATTTAATTAATACATGTTAGGACAAATACCCTTTCTTATTTTATTTTTTAGATTAATCCTGGCTATTTTGAAATTTATTGTGTAAAGTAGTCATTTTGGGAAATTCCATGAGAAGTGATGTTGATATTTTTTTCTATTGAATTTGTATTTTAACTTGAGGTTTAATCAACATTTATGATACTGTGCCTTCTCATTTATGAGCAGAGTATATATTTCATTTATTCAAGTCTTCTCTATTATAACATTTAGTAATTCCTAATGATTCTGCACATCTTAAATTTATTCTTAGATATCTTACAGCTGGTTTCTTTTTTAATAAAGTGAATCAGTTCTATTTTTTAAAATAAAATGTATATTGGTTATTGCTGGTACAATAATTATTAATTTTTATGTAATCTTTTGTTGAAGTATAACAAACATAAATAAAATGCCCAAATTATAAGTGTAATGAATTTCCACAAAGTGAACACCCAGCACCTAAATCAAGAAGTAGGTCATTTCAAGAACCTCCAAAGTTCTCTTCTTTCTTCTCCCAGCTACTGTCCTCTTACCCAAATACTACTATGTTAATTCCTAACCTATAGATTAGTTTTGCTTGATTTTGTACTTTATACAAATGGAGTCATACAATGTGTATTCTTTGTGTCTGCTTCAATCATATTTTAGTCACACCTTAAATGATCACCAAAGGGGTGTCTATTTCTGAGCCCTCTCTTCTGCTCCTTTAATCTGTTTGTTTATTTTGTGTCAATTGCATGCTTTGTTATTTTTTGTATCTTTATAGTTAGTCTTAAGATCAGGTAGGATAAATCCTGAACTTTTCTTATTCATCATTTTCTTGACTATCGTAGAGATTTTGCATTTTCATATAAATTTTAATACCAGTTGATACATACCCAAAAAGAATATGTTGGGCTTTTCACTGAATTGAATTAAACATATTTATCAAATTGAGTATAAGTGGAATCTTTAAAATACTGAATTTTTCAGTTCATGAACATGGAATTACTCTTCATATATCTTGTTTAATTTCTCTCATGAATGTTTTGCTGTTTTCTGTATGGAGATCTTGGGCATCTTTTGTTAGATTCATTCTTAGGGATTTGATTTTTTTGATCCTATTGTAAATGGTATTTCTTTATTTTAAGGTATAAAAATACAATTGGTTTTATATATTGACATTTAAATTACTACTGTAGCTGTGAGGGACTCAGAGCTTTTGTTTTCAAAGATTTTATTAAAATGTCAAGTGTAATATATTTGGTTTTTGAAAACTAACGTGTTTCTAAAATAAGCCTCAGAATTTCTATATCCCAAGAACTTGGCAAAGTGCTTGTCACATAGTAGGTAATCTATAAATGATTGTTGAATGAATATTAATTCTCTTTACAATGATGTTGTATAACATCATTGACTAAATGCTTCTTGGAAATAATTTCTGGAGGCATACTGCAACCATTTTATGTACTATTGCACTCAGTGAAACAGACAATTTATTTTGCTATATTATCCATTTGTCCGTTTTTCTTTACTATGTGCTGACTTTGTTTGGAATAGCAATGTGTTTAGATGTAAATGTTGGATTATGGCTCCCTTACAGCAGAAAGGATTAAGTTCTGGACAATGAAACCTATAGTGAAATCTGATGCCCTATTAAAAGAAGTTAGATATGTCTAGATTCTCCATTAGTCTTCCACTATTCTTCTACCTTGAGCTTGAACTTGGTGTCTTGAGGTATAAGAGTCATTGCAATAACTTAATAAATGTGAGGTGAGGTGCTCACATACTTTTGGTAGATCAGGGAGGTAGAAGTAGATAGAGCTACTGTGTTATCACTGAACAGCCAAAGGAATGTCAGAAACTTTCTCTCTGAATTTTCTCATTTGTGAAAAAAAAGAACCAACTTTGTTCAACTCACTATTATTCAGGTATCTATTACTTAGAGAGAAATGCATTAGTTTATCACGTATTTGGATAGTACTGAATGTATTACTACTGAGATCAAAATAACATTGACCAAAGATAGCACTTAAAAATAAGTTAATCCATGATCCTCTTAGGATCCTGAGACAATCCAAGAAAATAATATGGTAAAATCAAGTTGAATGAGAATAAATGTTGAGTGATGTAGCATTGCATTTTATATTAGAAGGGTAGATCTCATTTTTTAAAGATTTATCTAACAATATGCAACTTATTCTTTAAGGCTAAATTTGAGCTTTCTTCCTCTAAAGCCTTCCCCTAATAATCAAATATTAATATTCTTAAGCTTTAAAAAATTTCCAGTAACAGTTATTAAGTGCATCACAGTTTGGGCTAACATTATCACCTATGGTTCTCTTTGTTTCTTTGTTTAACCTCTTCTACAGATATAGATATGATGACTAGAGTACCACCTCCTTCCTGTCTTGTTCTAATGGCAGACATTCCAAAATGATCACAGCACCATTTCCCTCCAAACCCAGGCATAACCTTAAGCTCCTCTTCAACACGATATCCAGGTGGTTACTACCATGTTATCAGAGTTGTAATGCTAGACATAACTTGATATCCATGACTGAGCTAAAATATAAACTCACTGATATCATAGATTGTATCGGTCTTATCTTTGTTTCTCAGAGACAGGTTTCTTTTCTTCCTTTTTTGCATGTGTTCAATTGATTGTTGTTACTAGATCTTCAGTGATGTAACATTGCATGGTCATCCCAACTGACAATACAGCTGTTTTTGCAAAACCACGTGTATATCACAATGACTAACACTATAAGACAGGACCGAAAATATGGAGAAAGCTTATTTTACAATTAAGTCATCCTCAAAAAGCATATATTTTCAGATCCTTGACTATCCCCTTTTTACACAGAAATATTCTATTCAGCTGGCAATGTTAGAATTCTTTTCTTGCTATTAAGTTAGCATGTCAAAATCTTCTATAAAAACAAATCAACTCACAATGAGCAGTAGATCTAGATGAGAATGGAATGATATTGGAGTGAAGTAAAATATGTCCTGTTGCTAATCCACTATAAAGTCTAAAGTCAGACCAAGAAGGTGGATTTGTTTTGGTACAAAGAGCATTATACTTGAAGTTAGAACAAGTAGGTTTGTGGTAATATTTTCATTTTACAGAAGCATAAACCAAAGCTTAGAGATATTTTGAGGCCTTAAATCATATAACTTATGCTAGATCTGAACCCATTCTCTTTCTCAAAGAAAAGTAGTATTTCTTTAATTCATTGTGTATGCAATGTAGTTACAGACATATGTAGGTAAACACTAAGTATTTAGCCCAACTAGGTTCCTTCTTTCTGCCTGTTTTCAGTTTTATGCTTTTGTACGAGCTTCATCTTCAGCCTGGAATGCATTAACCTGTCCTATTCATGTCATCATTCACACATCAGTATACTTGTAGCTTTTCTGTGAACCTTTATGTAGGCTCGCAACAAAAGTGACCCTCTTACCTGTGTTTCAATGTCATTTCCTTAGTAGCATTATTTTAGTACACAGTTGTACATTTTTTCCATATTAGCTCATGTTATTCATGTATATAAACTAAGTTGTAAATGCAATAACCACTCTCATGCTCTCGCATTCTTTCACGTACACTCCGTACTGTCAAACATTGTGCCTATCAGTTACTAGTGGCTAGATATGCCATTTGGTGTATTTATTAGTTGTTACCTAACAAATTAACTCAAAAGTCAGCAGCTTAAAATAATAAACACTATTTTACATTTTCTGTGAATCAAAAATCTGGGAGAGGCTGAGCTAAGTGGTTTTGATTCAGGGTCTCAAGAATGTGACCACAATTTTATTCTAAGGCTTGATCCACTTCGAAACTCTCTCATGGTTATTGACAGACCTCAAGTTTTTGGCTGGCTGTTAGCCAAAGACTTCAATTCCTTGCTACAGTGACCTCTTCTGGGGTTGCTTGGCATGGAATCTGGCTTCTCTCAGAGTGAATGATGAGAGAAAAGAAGAATCTGAGATGCAAAACACAGTCTTTTTATAATCAAATCTCAAGTGACATACTATCATGTCTGCCATATGCTACTGTCACATTGAACACCTCGGGAGCACTGTGGGTTGGAATAACACAAAGGTTTGAATACCAGGAGGTACAGATCATTGGGGACCATCCTAGAGGCCTCTTTACCTTTCTTGGAAATTGTGATAGATTCAATTTCAACTTGTTTTGGTTTTAACATATACTCTACTGATACTTTATTACTTTATCTTAAATATACTTGTGTCATAGTGAATCAATGGCCAAAATATGTTAATATTTTTAACAAATATATTCATTTGGGGAAAAACACAAGTTATCAGACCTTTTCACATTTTCTCAGTCCTGTGACAGGGTTCAATTAATGTTTGATGCACGTGTGTGTTTGTGTATGTTTTCACTGCAATTTAAGACATTACACAGTGGCTATCGTTAAGAAAGATTATTACCTTAGATATACACATTTCTACAGTAGTTATATAAAATTTCACACATAATTCTTAATAAATATTAAGGATGATTTTAAAGAGTAATGAGAATGGATTTATTATGTACTATGTAAAAAAAAAAAAATCGAATTGTTTACTCCTAACTGACGTTGTACATACTACTTTGTTCTTTCATATAGGGGATTATTTTTTTCATTTAAAATTCTGTTTAAACAACTCCATAATGTTCTTGTACATCAGTTAAGTACCTTTACATTTAATGCAGGAAAAATACTTTAACTTTGGGGTATTGCTCTGTGCATTAAATTACATTCGTAAATGCAATGCTTCACTGAACAGTATTTTTCAAATATAATCCACATATAGTAATCATGATTAAAATATAATTTTTCATAGTTATGACCCATCTGCTCAATACTGATAAGAAGTTCAATAAAGCTGGCTGTAAAAATCAATGCTGTTAAATGTTTATTAATTATCTAACACATTGCTTAGCTTACTGAGCACACTTAATACTCCAATACATATTTCAAGGTATATATATGGAAATTTTGCACTTAGGTTTAAAGATACATTTGAAGCGCCCTTTCAGCTGTGTTCTCTTAATTCAAATTTATAAGCATTGCACTTATTCCCTTTAATCTGATCTTTCATTGAGGATACAATTTCTCTGAAGGTAAGGCAGACAATTTCCATCTGGGGAAAAATATCTTAAAAGTACATTGTACAGGGCCTCCCTGGTGGCGCAGTGGTTGAGAGTCCGCCTGCCGATGCAGGGGATACGGGTTCGTGCCCCGGTCTGGGAGGATCCCATATGCCGCGGAGCGGCTGGGCCCGTGAGCCATGGCCGCTGAGCCTGCGCATCCGGAGCCTGTGCTCCGCAACGGGAGAGGCCACAACAGTGAGAGGCCCGCGTACCGCAAAAAAAAAAAAAAAAAAAAAAAAAAAAAAAAAAAAAAAAAGTACATTGTACATTAAAAACCACTGAAGCATAATGGGCTAAGCTGCACATGGACCAGATTTCAACATTTGCCAAAATTATCAGTAAATTTAAGACTAATTCTAATTTCCTCAGCCATTATTTTAGACTCCAATAGCACTAGGAACTGATTTAATCAATCAGTAAGGCATAAAGCATTCCTGTCAAGTAGATCAGCACAAAAAATGTTTTCTGATTCCTTTCATTCTCATCTTATGGAGGCCCTTTGTCACTAAGATTATTGGTGCTTGGATTCTAAAATTATTTCTCTTTCCAAACCATATTAGTGTATTTTAAAATGGTACAAAAAGCATTTAAACTATTGAGAAAACGGTAACACAAAGATTAATTCATGTCTACCAGCAGCCCTATTTTTTTCCATCTTTACTTCATGATCCTTACTCCATTTCCACCCCTGCCCCTGCACCTGACTTCATGCCGTAGCATCCAACATAATACCTAACCTAATGCCCTAGCACCTAACATAATGCCTTAAACATAGTATCATTCAAAAATGCGTATTTTAGGGACTTCCCTGGTGGTCCAGTGATTAAGACTCCACACCTCCCCCACAGGAGGCATGGGTTCAATCCCTGGTCGGGGGACTAAGATTCTGCATGCCGCACAGCACAGCCAAAAAAAAAAAAAATGCGTATTTTGGCACAGGGAACTCTTCTCAACACTCTGTAATGATCTATATGGGAAAAGAATTTTAAAAAGAGTAGATATATGTATATGTATAACTGATTCACTTTTCTGTACAGCAGAAATTAGCATAACATTTAAAATCAACTATACTCCAACAGAATTTTTTTTAAATGCATATTTTAAAAATATGTTGAAATATTTGTTCACAATTCTGGTGTCAAACTCATGAGGGGAGAAGCTAACATGGTTTTGGTTAGCAGGTGTGTTTTGACCTTACCATTGTCTTTTTCTGTTAACATCTATCTGGCAATAAGTTTATTAGTGGTGATCTAAAACCTTATGCACACAATGTGTTTCCAAGTCATAATGCCTAAAATTCTATAATTAAGGATTTATCTCTTTGAGTTTGATGCTTCTGAGAAGTCTACAAGTTTTACTTGGACTATTTTGGTGGCCTAGCCATTTCTGGTTTCCTGGCCATTCTTTATATAGCTATAGGATGAGCTTTTCATACTTTTCACACTTTATCATTTCTTTCCCAGCATAAGGCTGGTGGCTTTTCCGTTGCCTGAAGGATAAAATCAAAACTCTTTGGTAACATCCACATGGTTTTCATGTTTTTGCCCTGGCTTCCTTTGACAAATTCACTTCTATGAACCCTACATTCTCTTCCCATTCATCTTGGTACCCTCCTCCATCATGCACCCTACCCTATATTCCTTACTCAGCCATTCATGTACCCTCTATATACCTTATATTACACTCCTGTCTATCCCTGTAGTCTCCATCATGCATCCTATATTGTCTCCCCATTGAACTTTTCACTGTTTCTGAGGTTATTGCAGAACTTTGCATGTTTTATTCCATATGCCTAGAATATCCTCAACCCAATCCTCCTGTATAATGCACTCCTACACATTAAAAATAATCTAAACTCGTATGGCACATTTCAGCTCTTCTTTGAAGGTTTCCTAATAACTTCTGGATTTTCTATCTGTCCCAAACCCCATACACCTGTCCCTCCTACCATTTTAACTTTTTCTGGTGGGATACCACGGTGTATTATATATACTCATATTTTAGATCCCTTCCATTTTTAAAATAATTCAATTACATTCATTTCAACATAGTTTAATATCTTTTTTTTTACATCTTTATTGGAGTATAATTGCTTTACAATGGTGTGTTAGTTTCTGCTTTATAACAAAGTGAATCAGTTATACATATACATATGTTCCCATATCTCTTCCCTCTTGCATCTCCCTCCCTCCCACCCTCCCTATCCCACCCCTCTAGGTGGTCACAAAGCACCGAGCTGATCTCCCTGTGCTATGCAGCTGCTTCCCACTAGGTATCTGTTTTACGTTTGGTAGTGTATATATGTCCATGCCACTCTTTCACTTTGTCACAGCTTACCCTTAGTTTAATATCTTGTTATGGCTAAGTTTAAGAAAGAATTCACTTTAAAATGTCTGGCACAATACATTATCCTGTACTTACTATTTGTTACTAGCAGCTGGAAAAGTGATAGAGCAAGCCAAGTCATTGAGAGACAGCTCAGGAATTTTCTTAGGAAAAACTTCCTTGAGTGGTAAAGAGAAAACGGTCACCTTTATTCTTAGCTTGAACAAATTAGACAACAAGAAAATAAGAGAGGACTAAACTTAATCTGCAGTGTAGACTCTTCAGGTGTCATGTTTTCAGAACTTGATCTAAATGTTATAAATTCTGGTCAATTTTCCATAGGCTGCTTTCTTGTGATTCTTACTGCTTTCTAAACTGTCTGCTATGAGACTGTCTCACTGAATCTTTCCAACTCCAAAATGGTTCTTTTAGGGGCTTTAACTTTGAAAAAGCAGAGCAAGTTTTCAGGCTAATCTGTGGTTTTACTTATCTAATATCTCTGAGGAGTGTGTGTGTGTGTGCGCGTGCGTGTGTGTGTATGTGCACGTTATTGATGTTATCTGATTAAGTCTTGGACATCTTACACATCAAGTGGACATTACCTAAAATTCATACATTTTTACCAGGGACTTTATTATCATACTTCCTTTTGAAGAAAAGAGTATTACTATAGAATTAATATTAGTTGTCTTTTCAAACCAGGTAATTTGGGGACAACAGAAGATTGAACTGTATAAAAATACATAAAAAAAAGTAGTGGAACAGTCATTTGAAGAATATAAAAGATTGTTTTCCATAAAATATTAATTTTATTTATATTTTACTTGTAATCAAATGAACCACAAACATAGTGCATTGTTTCTCCAGTATAATTACTATAAAAAAAACTTAAATTGCTAATAAGAGGCTAAATGCTTGGGGCCATATACTGCTGATGGATGACTAGGGGATAATGATAAATGAATCTCATTCTAAATTCTGTCAATGAAATAAATCACTAATGTCATCAAATTCATTAATATATTAATGTTCCACTCAACCAATATATGTACCTCTTACTTGGCTTTTCCAAGGAAGCCTGTTCATTTTAGTCATATCTACCTTGAGCTTCATGGAACTGGAAAACTATTATTAATTGTGGTCACTCTACACAGGAAAGCCCTTTGGTAGGTATCATTTTTGGGGAACTGGCCTCTGTTTTCTGACTACATAGTCACTCATACTTGAGGTGATGAAAACATAATTTCTCAGAAAAATGGGCACAGTTCCTGGAAAGTATGTGCAAGAAGGAGAGTTCCTGTTTCTTGATGTGGTGTTTAGAATACAGACATGAGACATGTATTTGGCTTATACAGAGAAGAAAATAGTCATACATGAGTTGGTACTGACGAAAGCAAAATGAAGTGTACTTTAAAGGAGAAGTTTCCTCTACATCATACACCTAAAACTTGGACAATTTTTAAGCACCTATTTTATGTAAATTTACAAATATACCAGATTATAGAAATTCTTAGAGACAATAATGTAGGATTCCTTCAAGAAATCCCCCTCATCAATACTCCTAATGGTGCTGCAGGTTATATTGTGTTGAAAAACACAGATGTTGATAATCGTGAGTTGAAAGTATAGTCAGAGAAATTGGATACTAAAATGAAGTTTTAGGTATATCTTCTCCAATTTCTTCCACTTGCATTTTCATTTATGTGTATGCAAGAGAGTGACATATGATTAAAATATAGGTCTAAATTGGTTTCAAAATTTCTTTCATTAAATATAAAATGGCAATTGTAAGTGATAAAATAGGATTTTGTTAGTGCCATTGGCAGTACTTTTTCAGTAGTGATTGTATTAGCTAGCTATATATTGTTTTTTAATAACGTATTCTCAGATTTAAATGCCTTAATATAACAACAAACATGTTTTATCCTCATAGTCTCTATAAGTCAGGAATTATAGAGTTGCTTTGCTGGGCAGTTTTGGCTTGTCTTCCCTCATGAGATTTTAGTCAAAATGTCACCTGAGACTGCAGTCATTTGAAAGTTTGACTGGATCCAAACAATTCACTTCCAAGGTGACACACTCCCAGAGATGGCAAGTCAGTGGTGCTGATGGTTAGAAGAAAGCCTCACTCCTTCCTATGTGGGCATCTTCACAGGCTTCATTATATCCATGGTTGCTTACTTCCCTCACAGCAGGCAACTAAGAGACTTAGACTCGTTGCCTCTTCTGGCACATTCTATTCATTAATAATCATTTCATCTGGCTCCCATTTAAGAGGATGAGAATTAGGCTCATCTTTTGAAGGGAGGAGTGTCAGAGAATTTGTGTACAATACATCTTCTAAAGCCACAATGTGGTAAACTAATGATGCTTCTTATGCATGTTGTATTACAGATTCACTGAAATATAATGAGTGCTATGAAAAAAATCAAACTGAGTAAGATAGATTGAGAGTAACAGAGTTCTGGTACTTTAAGAATGGTCTTTTTGAAGAAATAGGTGAGAAACTGAACCAAGTGAAAATCTGTGGGAAGTTTCCTAGTGCAAAACCTGAAAGTATCAGGGTACCTGGGTGCACAAGAAATTAGCAACGAGGCTGGTAGAACTGCCTTATGTATTTTCCTTTAGGCTATTTTTAAATGGCTTTAATTCACAAATGACATTTTAAAAAACAAGTATAGTTTTTTTAAATTAATATAAAAAATAAGTGTTAAAAAGACAAGATAGATCTTTCATTAGTTTAGTTGAGATTATCTTCTTATGGCATTTTTTACTGGAAAAGTATACTGATAAGGACTTGCTATTTTTTCTCCAGCTTTTCTAGGAACAATTTTAAGAATAAACATTGGTTTTACACCACACGATTGTCTAAGTTTTCCATAGGCAATATTCTGCATTTTAGAATAACTTCCTTGAGCATTGACTTTATTTCTTCAATATTTAAATTGCTAAATCTTGCATTTATTTTTTTGAAAATTGTCTTCAAGCTCTCTTACTTTTATTCACCCAACTCAGTAGTAAATACATGAAAATATATACTCAGTTTCAACTTCAGACCTGGGTGAGCAACAGATAGTAATTCATTGATGAAAAATTATTCGATCAGAGCCCTCACTTGGTATTTAGTTGGCTCTGCCAAAGGGAAGGGCCGCATTAGCCAACATAACAAATGTTCCCTCAACTCCTACGATTCTTTTTCCAAAATTAAAAGTAAATCAGAGAAATGTGAAAATGTGAATCTGCAAATCCATCTTCTAACATATTCAAGGAAATATTTGCTAAAATTCTTAGCATTGGTATCTCACTCATAAGAACAAGGAAACCCAGTAACCTGAGCAGAATATGTAATGTATTATAGGTTCTCAAAGGGTGGGGGGGATGGAGCAAGGGAATTTCATGAAGAGTAAATTAAAGTTTAGAAAATATAGAAACTTTTATCTTTAATTGGGTCGGGAAAAGTAAACAATATCACCAAAACAAAAATAAATCTCAGAAACGTTAGAACTGTTCTTCCATTATTCTGTTCTTTTTTCAAAAAGATTCTGGTTTAGCTATGTAAATTTCCATCTCTTCTCTGCTTTTCCAGCTAAGTTTTGTTGTTACATAAGTTAAATATGTAAATATCACATATCCTCAGGGGAAAAAATAAGTAAATCTCTGCTATACTCAATAACTCAAATGAGCTTGTTATTATTTATGAAAAATAATAGTTGGATTTTAATCACACTATATGAGATGAAAGCTTCAGGGCATGAAATGAATAATGGAGTAGATAATATGCGTAATCAAATGGAGTAGATGGTATGTGGAATAGAGAAGGAAGCTTATGAGCATAAGTAATTATCTGGAGGCTACAGAAAATAGTGGAAACATGTATTAGAGTGTTTTTTTCCTATAATTCTAGGGGAAAATTCAGATTTTTTTTTGCGTATGTAAGAAATTAAAATTATTTATCTTTTTGTTGAGGTACTTATGTCTGGAGACATTTAGGTATAATATCATACAATACAAAAATTATAATTACAAATTTCAAGTAACTGGAAATGTTTTAAAGCTAATTTCTGCACTCCTTATCCTTGTAATTGTAATTGACTGATGTGAGATAATTCAAATATAGTTGTAAGATTTGTTAAATGATGGCATTATTTTTTTCAATTAGAATAGAGTTGTCAGCATAGCTGAGTGGATAAAAAAGCAGATTATTTTTATTGGAATTTAAAAAAACTTTGTGAGGATTCCATTTGTTCTAGAATAGAAACATAGATATTGGGGTGACTTATATTTGAGTAATTTGTGACAGACAGTTAAGTTCTGTTGCAAGGTAGTGTTAGACTAGAATGTTTGATTGGGAGGGGAGACCTCTGTGGTGTCTGCATGAAACATAGACGCCAGATTTTCCTTCCTTCAGTATTAGGGGATCCATCACAGTATCTTTGTTAAGAAAATAATTAGGCTTAGGCTGAATAAAAATTACATGTACAAAATAATCCCAAATTTTGTATTTTTCAAGATTCATATGAGAAATCATTTTCTTCTTCTCCTGTGTCTTTTGCATGCATGCACCTTTTAAACATTGAAATGATTGAAATAGCATATTATTTTGCATGTCTTTGTTGGAATTATATATAAAGATAGCATGCAATTAAAAATAGATCTCCTTAACTTACAAATATCACATATATGAACACCGCTTAGAACAAACCTTTTTTTTATTTTTTAAAACAATGGTCTAATTTGGGAATAGTCGTTATTCTCAAAGAAAATGCACATGTTCTGAAACATAGCAACTTTAAATTGCCAAGATACCAAAGGAATTGTCTTGACAGGATTACAAAACTTTTAAAAGAAACTAATTACATGGCACTGAGTTCAAAACTCCTAACTAGGTAGAATATGAACCCCTGTAGGTGGTGTTTTGCTGTGATTTCAAAGGGGAAAAAAATGAGGTAATGGCTGAAAATTAAGAGACCATCTAATTGTATTTTGGGGAATGGTTAATCTTGCTTTTACAAAATGAATATGCAAATAATGTCATCATTGCATCAATGCAGAAACAATTTAATGTTTTAGCCAAGAACAAAAATTAGCTTAAGTCCATTTGTCAGTATTTTTATTTAAGAAGTTCTTATTATGACAATCCTGATTTCTAAGACTGAGAATATCTCTGTTACAACAATAACAATGACAGAGAAGGTCTACAGAAGTAAAGAATGATGCATATCTTAAGTTAGTCTATATGTTTTTAAACAGAAATATTCAAAGGCATAGAGGTGGCATTTTTGTGAGAATCTTCTGTGTTCCAGGCGTTAGATATTTTTATTTTCTCTTTTTTTTTTTTGGTTTTATAAACAACAGTAAGCTTAATATAAGTATGTGGTATGAGATGCCTAACCAAAAAGCAAATTCAGTCTCAGTTTGCATTAATAGGGTGTTGTATTAATATTGGGAAGTGGCAGAAGTACAAAGATTCCAGAATCAAATTGCACTACTATTACTTTCTGTATGACCTTTGGCAAGTTATTTAACCTCTCTAAATTTCAGAAACTGGGATAATAATATTACATCATACATTTGTTTTAGAGTATAATGAAACAATGTGTGTAAAATTTTTACACAGTCTGGAACAAAGTAAATTGGCTTAACTCCTAGATATAATAAAATTAATATTGTTATTATGAAGGGGATAATCATTAGGGACTCTGTCCTATTCAGATTTCAGTTGGAGGGCTTAACTGTGATCTCACACACACACACACACACACCTTTATATATATATATATGTGTGTGTGTGTGTATTGAGAGAACAAAGAAATTAAAAATTAGGACCAAGAAATTAAAAATTAGGACCATTGGGAGAAATTCATTGGAAGACACATTTAGAGTCATTTTAAAATTTTAAATGTATAACAGATTTATTCAAAGATATAATGAGGTATCTTAAGAGATAATTATTTTATTTTCACAAAAATGTGTTCAATCATAACCTAGAAAAGCACTTATCAAGAATGCAGTGGAAAGTCACATGTATCTGGTGAAATTGCATTAAATGGTCTTTAAGATCACTGCCTACTTTGAGATTCTGCAGTAACATAGCAGCTCTCACTGGAAAATGAATGGATGAGCCGTCCTGTCCTCACTCCATTTTCCCTTTCTTTTTCATCCCCTTTCATAACTTCTTACAACACTGAGACATTGAGACAACGCACTGTTTTTGGCAACTACCAATCTGGGAGTTGAATGGGAAGTAAGCATGAATGCAAGAAAGTGATGACTGGTGCCATATTCTCATCTGTGCACCAGTGGCTGTTGTCCATCTTCTTGTGTTCACAGCTTGTGGATTCTTTGGGTTAAAATGCTAGTTCAGAATTCCTGTTTATGTAAGAAAAATGTAGTCAAAATGTGGATGACAATATAAGGAAATTTTGCATCATGGATTATTCAGGGATAAAGAACAGATTATTTTTTAGATATTAACTTCAAACATTTGTTTTATTAATTTCTGGCTATGCAACTAGAGAAAAGTTGCTTCTGCTTGTTAAGTCTCAGTTTTCTTATGTGACATGGAAGGAATTGTTCCAGATGGGCTCTAAATTTCTTTAAATCTGTAATATCTATGTGTGTATGGTAAATTTATAAGGTCATACAAGCCATATCATCTCAAAATTTTATCCATAATTTCTATTTACACTTAAAATAACTTGAAAAGCAAAAATACTAAATATCTGCATTACTTTTAACTGATACAAGATTAGTTTAGTGACGTGGTAATTTAACTTTTATTTTCAATGTAGCTTTTCAATGTATTCAGTCCCAATAGTGATATTCCCATGTATGTCTTCTATCTTTTTAATGTTATGAACATACATACAAAGAATTTAATATGCACTTGAATATTATGAAGTAAACCATGTAATAACAATTACATTCATATACAATAAAAGATAATAGGTATTCACCTGACACTTTATTTCTGTACAGTCTTATTAATTTCACCCTTTCAGAAATGAAATAAAATATTCATGTATTGCAGTGGAACAAACTGTTTCTCATTTCTTTTATCTCCTTTCAATGTTCTTTTCTTTTTATGCTGTTGAGTGTTTTTACCATCTTGATTTGCCAAACCAATTTATATATATTCTTTCTTTTTGGAAGCAATAGATGATTGTATGATAATCGTAGAAAATTAAGAAAATTACAACTCTAGAAATAAACATTAAGGCCAGATTAATTGTAATCTATCAAGAAGACTCTGTTAACATTTTTGGAGTTCTTCCAGTGGAGCATGTTAGATCAGGGCAGTGACATAACCTGACATGTTAAGTAAGTTCACTCTGGCTGCTGTATGCAGAGTAGAATGAAAGGGCAAGAGTACAAGTAGGGAGATCAGTTAGGAGGTTATTAAACAGAACAGGAGGGAGAATATATGGCTTGACCTAGGATAGTAGCAGCAAAACTGGAGAGAAATGGTTAAATGGTAGATATATTTTGAAGATAGAGCCAGGAGGATTTGATAATGGAATGGATGTGGGGTATAAAAAAAGAAGGGGGATGAGAATTATGACCTGAGCAAATGGATGGGTGGAAGCCATTTACTGAGGTGAAGAAAGCTAGGGAGGAGATAAACTGACTTTGCCTTGGGCATGACAAGTTTGAGCTGCCTAATAAATATCTAAGTAAAGATGGCATTTTTAGTTGGATAAACAGTTTGAGTGCAAGGGACACATTCAGGCTGGAGATATAATTTTAGTGGTCTTCCATGCATAGATATATTTAAAGTTATTTAAAAAAATGAGGTCACTAGAGAGTGAGTTCTGATAGAGAAATGAAGAGGTATGAAGAGTAAGTCCTGATGCTCTTCAACATTTGGAGGGAAAGAATCCAACACAGAACACTAAGAAGGAGCACATTGTAATGTAGAAGAACCAAAGGGGTATGGTGTTCCAGAGACCGAGTGAAGAAAGTTTTCAAGATGAGACTGCAGCTGTGGCAAATAGTAATGCTGAAAAGTCAAGTTATATTTTCCTATCTCAAACATGTTTTTAAAACAAAATTCTTAATGTTTATAATAATGTCTCATCATTTATCTGCACCACAATATATTTAACCCATTCCCTAAAGCTGAGCTCTAGTTTCCATTTATTATTGTGGTTTATACAAATAACAGGTCAATAGCCTACATAATGTTTCAGCAGGTAAAATATAATGTAAAATTTGTTGGAAACACAAGCAAAAGAGGGAAGATAAAAAGTAGAAAAAGAATGATAATAAAAACATATCTCTTTTATTTCTTTCCAGCAAATATCTAAGAGAAAAATTCTGTGTATCAGGATAGGTATAGGCTTAAATTTATATGTAAGAAACTGCCAAAAAAGTTTTCCAACATGGTTGTACTGTTTCACACTCCCACAGGACTAAACCGATAAGTTTCTCCACATGCCTGCCAACACTTGGTGTTAATATTTTAAAATTCTAGTCATTCTAGTGGACCTTTAGTGATATTTTATTGTTGCTTTAATTTGCATATGAAGCTAGTAATCCTTAATAATTTCTCAAATGTCTATTGGCCACTTTTAAGTCTTCTTTTGCAAATTGTTTTTTCTAGTCTTTTGTCCAGTTTCAACTGGAAGTTTGTCTTTTAATTGATTTTTTTTTTCTTTTTTTTTTTTTTTTTTTTGTGGTACGCGGGCCTCTTACTGTTGTGGCCTCTCCCGTTGCGGAGCACAGGCTCCGGATGCGGAGGCTCAGCGGCCATGGCTTACGGGCCCAGCCGCTCTGCGGCACGTGGGATCTTCCTGGATCAGGGCACGAACCCACGTCCCCTGCATCGGCAGGCGGACTCTCACCCACTGTACAACCAGGGCAGCCCTTAATTGATTCTTTATATACTCTGGATGCAAGTTCTCTGTCAGATATAGGTATTGCAAATATATTCTCCCAAGCTTTGATTTAGGTGTTGATTCTATTAGCAGTGTTTCTAGTTTGCATAAATTTTTTTATTGTAATGAAGTACAATTCATCAGTTTTGACCTCCATAATTATATACCTTTCTGTGTTCTAAGAAATATTTATCTATCCATGGTCATAAAGATATTTTCTCTTGCTGGTTTTCTGATAGTTTTAAAAATTTTAAATTTACTCACAAAGGCTAATGGTTAACTTTCCTTAGCTCTTGTTAAGTCATTATCTTATAAAATATAGAACCACAAAAAATAAACATTTATTTGTAGTCATAATAACTGCCAGCTCTATCATGGTTTCTAATCGAGTATATAATTAACTAAAATAGCAAGCTCATAGATATGTATTTGCAGTACAGTTTTTGCTAGGTGCAAGCTGTTAAAGTGCAAAGTTTCATGCTGTTGCAAATTGTGTTAATATTAAATATCTCTTGTCATTTTTCACCTCTATTAAGAAAAAGAAGTAAAAGTTCAAAAATATTTATAAAATTTTCCTTGCTATCAGAAAAGATTTCTGTATCTTCTACTGAAAGAGTAGACTTTTTATTTCTTCCCCTTTCAATCCCAAGGAATTTCCTTTGTAAATGGTTAGATTGAAATCATGTATTTTGTGATTTCATATATTTATTCACTTAAAAATTCCCATTTATGAAAATATTTTATTAATTTAGCTAGTCATGGTAGTTACTGCCACTCTAGCAATGAGTATCCTCCAGAATGAGGATAAAAAGCATTTAATAAGTAATGTGCTTTCTCTTGGGAATAAAATGTTTTCCAAAGGATCCAAATAATTAAAATTATTGGCCATATCTTAGCCTTGCATGATACTCCATTTTTGAAATAAAATGGCCACTAATTTTTCAAGATAATTCTTATATTTTTTTATTATAGTGAGTCAAATTATAACTTACAGTTTCCTACTCTGTAAAACTGAAAGTAAAATGGTACCTAACTCATTACTAGTTGTCAGTACTTTATACATGCAGTCATATATTGTAAAGATTTAGTCAATGCCAGTCCTGGTGCTATTGTCTGACTTATAGCAAGTTCATAACTGTTAACTTCCTTTTTCTCCTTTTCTTTTCCTTTATCTACTTTCCTCCTCCTCCTTCTCCTTCTTCTCCCCTAATTTTATTATCTCACTACTCAATTACAATACTTTGACTTTATTATTGTATAAAATCCAAGAATCCATATAATAAGACTAATATCCATTATTCATCAGATGATATCATGCCCTTATATATCTGATAACTGATTTGTATAATCCCTTTGATTAACACCTGTTGGGCTGATGAGGTTAGTGAGTGATTAATTAGCTTACTTAGGGTCACATAGGAATTTAGCAATGAGCATCAAATTTGTATCTGATTTTGTCTGACATCAAAATGTGTACTATTCCACTGTTTTACATTTTCTTTTAGTTTTAAAGAGTAGATTTTATACTTAAAGTAGCAATTTAAAAAGAAAACTCTAAATAAATAAAAAGATAGAGTTAAAAATTTGCCACCAGCATTCTCACCCCAACAGTTCATTTTTATCCCTTGTACTTTTCCCTATATTTATGTTAACTATTAATATTTCAATATTTTCATAATTATTGTTCTTTGTAAAATTTTTACCTAAACAATACCATATTTAGATATTACTTTGCAACTTACTTTCCTCATGTTAAACCAAAGCACATTCTAAACCTCCTTCTAGCTCAGTAGACACAGACCGATCCATCTCTGTTAGACTGATCTAGCTTCGTTAAGAGCTGTACAATTTTCCTCTGTAAGGATGTACATCACAAATTTTTAGTCCATTCTTTTCTTTATGGGCATTTTTGTTATTTTTAGTTCTGTCACTCTAAGCAATGCTTCAGTATATATATATATCTAGACATACATTTCTATTTGTATCTTTATCTACTCATATATTTCTAGATAATAAATTTCCAAAAGTGTAATTGCTTTATAAAACAATGTCTGTATTTTAATTTTTGCTTGGCATTTTCAAATTACTTTCCAAAAGGGCTAAATCTATCATACCTCCATTAGCAATGTTCTGGTTCTGCATTCTTACTGTTATTGGAAGCAATCATCATTTACTATTTTGTCAATGTTTTGGGAGAAATGGTGTCTCATTATTGCTTCAATTTAAGGTTGAAAAAACATTCAAATATTTCATTGCTTTTTTTTTTTTTTTTTGCGGTATGTGGGCCTCTCACCGTTGTGGCCTCTCCCGTTGTGGAGCACAGGCTCCGGACGCGCAGGCTCAGCAGCCATGGCTCACGGGCCCAGCCACTCCGCGGCATGTGGGATCTTCCCGGACCGGGGGCACGAACCCGTGTCCCCTGCATTGGCAGGCGGCCTCTCAACCACTGCGCCACCAGGGAAGCCCTTTCATTGCTTTTTAGAATTCTTGATTATAAAATGCCATTTATACATTTCACCTGTTTTTCTACTGGATTTTTTGTTTTTCTTATCAATATGCAGATATTATACATATTTAGCATCCAGAATAGATATTTTTCACTTGTTTATATGTTTTTTTCAAAATAAATTTTTTTAAATTTAAGGTTTTCAGTAATATCTACATTTTTCTTTGTGATTTTTATGCTTCTGATCCTTTTTTGATGTCTCTCTGTCGTAATTTGGACAAATATTCTCTAATTTTATTTTCTGAAACTGATATTTGATCTATTTTTCCTTTGATATATTTAATTTATTCAACAAATATTTATTTTAATTTTCTAAAGATGTTTTGATGTGGACCAATTTTAAAGTCTTTATTGAATTTGTACAATATTATTTCTGTTTTATGTTTTGGTTTTTTGGCCACAAGGCATGTGGGATCTTAGCTCCCTGACCAGGGATCAAACCTGCACCCCCCTGCATTGGAAGGCAAAGTCTTAAACACTGGCCCGCCAGGGAAGTCCCAACAAATATTTATTGTTCATGAAATATGTATAAGGCCAAGCCATAGGTGCTTGGGAACCTTGAGTGTTAAAAAACAGTGAAACAATGAACAGTTGACAGAATTGTGATACGTGCTATAGAAAAACACAAAATGGAGCAGAACACAGGGATCAAAGTCTACAGATGTAGGTGTCAGTGTCTAGATATATTTATAAATAGATTGTTCAGTGAAAATGAAATTTTAACAAAGACCTGAAGCATGTGAACAAGTGAGATGAGCAAATATTTGACAGAAGAAGCCCCCAAGCAAAGGACAGAATTAATGCAAAGGCCCTATGATGTTTAAACAGGATGCTTGCTCTTTAAGGAAAATGGAAGGCCAGTAGAGCTGAGATAGAATGAGAGAAAAGGAGAGAAATAGGAGATGGGGTTAGAAAAGAGATTGGGGTTCATGATAGCAACAATGAGGGTAGAAGGGTCAGAAGGGTAGGAGAAATTAAGTCAGGAAGTACAGGCCATCCTTAGGAGTTTGGCTTTAATTATGAATGAAATGGGAAACTGTAGCAGGAATTTGTGAAAAGAAATAATTTGATATGAACTGTAATTTTAAAGGATCATTCTCTGTGTTCTGCTGAGAATACATTTTAGAGGGACAAGAGTGAAAACAGGAAGACTATTTAGGGGCTAGTATAATCTGAGTGAGAGATAATAGTGGCTTCTACCAGAAAAGTAGCAATGGATGTGGTCATATTATGGATATACTTTAAAGATAGAACCAATAATATTTCCTAATAGACTGAATGCAGAGCATGAAAGAAAAAAAATGCATTGAGAACATCTCAAAAATTTTTAACTGAGCAACTGGCAGGTTGGGATTACAATCAATTGAGATGAGGAAGATTGTGGGTGGTACAGGTTTGTGTATAGAATAGAGAGGCCACAAGAAGTTCAAGCTGGTGCATTGCTTAATTAGGGCTGTAGACTCTGGCTTATTTCATTTCACATAATGTCATCCAGGAACATCTATATTGTCACAAATGGCAGGGTTTCCTTCTTTTCATGGCTGAATTATATTCCATTATACATATTATATTATGTATGACCAAGAACACTTCCCTTACCCAGTATTGCAAAACCAAACCGGTTGATGAAATCCTAATAGAGGCTACAATTAGGAATGTAAGAGTCAAAAGACGTCTCATTTCATCAGCTATACTGTTGACAATGTTCCTGGTGTCCTCCATGATCTTCTTTATGTATGGATTCTTCATCAACTCCCCTTTGCTCTTTGATTCTGAGGGCTCCTTCAACTTTTAAACCTTTTGGTCAAATTGCTGGAGGCCAGTGTTAATGAAGTCCTCATCACTGGCAACTTTGTACAAATCCTTTTCTTCAGAGATATAAACTGCTCTATGTTCCCTAACCCAGATGAATAGTTGGTCAGCCAGTGCCAGGGAAGGGAAATTAGGCATAATGCCAAGAACCTCCATCTTCTCAGGGTCTGGCAAATACGAATCTTCCCTGCTACATCATGTATATGTGCTATTATATATATGTGTATATATATATATATATATATATATATAATATATATAGCTAACTTTTTAGTATTGTTTCTAACTCAATTGCATTGTGGTCAGAGTATATAGTATATATCAATTCAAATTCTGAAATTCCTTATGTGGTTGCAAATTTAAAAAGGCATTCTGCAGTCTTGTTTGCAATGCCATAACACTTAGTGAACACACACACACGTGCACACACACACACACACTATATAATTAACATTAATTCAAGTTTCCTAAACATGTTGTTTAGGTCTTCTAATCACTTATAACTGACTTTGTGGCTTCTGTTCTGTAGTTAAACAGTTAAAGAGAGAATTCTATTAAAGCTTTTTAATGGAATTACAGGTTTGTCTGTTTCCATTTTTAGTTCTATAAAGTTTTGCTTCATATATGGTAAGCCTACGTTTTTATGGTGCAAACAAAATTAGAATCGTTATACATTTCTATTAAATTGATTCTTTTATCACTGTGAAATACCCCCTCTTTCTCTAGAAATGCTTTTTGTCCTAATGTCTCATATTAATAGTTATATTAGTTTTATTTTCATTTGTCTTTACATGTCATAACTTACTGCATTCTTTAATTTTATCTTTCCTGCATCTTATTGTTTTGTAAACAATAAACAGAACTGTGATCTTTTAAATCAAGTAGAACAACCTTTGCATTTAATTAGTTTTATCCATTTATCTTTAATGTAACACCAATATAATTGAATTTAAATTTATTTTACTGAGGTCTTTCTATTTTTTATGCTTGTTGTAGTTTCTTTTGTTCACACATTTTCTACTTTTTAAAAACATTATTGTGTGTTTAACCTGAAGATTATGACATGAATCTTGATTTGTCAAAGTCTAATGATAATTGGACCCTTTCCTTCTTTTAAGGACTTTTGATTCCAATTTATTGCCTCTTTAGTTATATGCTACAGTCATGTTTGTTAATGTATGTAAATGCTACCAATTGATAGTATATTTTCCCCTTTCTTGCTCTTTATCTTTTCTCGCAAGATGCTATTCGTGTTCATTTTCTTTCTTCTTCCTGTAGAACTCCCTTTAGATTTTCCTTTATAGCAAATTTTCTGGAGATGTATTTTCTCAGTTTTTCTTCTCTGAAAGTTTATTTATTTTACTTTTATACTTAATGAATATTTGTACTGGACATAGAATTCTAATTTAACAGTTGTTTTCCTTCAGCACTTTAAAGATATCATTTCATTATCTCCTACTCTCTATTGAATTGGTTAATAAGCTCTCTGTGTTATTGTTTTCTCTTTGAAGGCAATCAGTTTTTTATTCTGTAGCTTCCTGTAAGATTCTACTTTCGTTTTTGGTTTTCAGAGATATTACTATAATGTGATTTGAACCATATTTCTCTTTTCTTTTTAAAACTTGGCATTTAGCACTTGAATTTGTGGCTGATGTTAGTCACTACTGCTGGAAATTCTTAGCCATCATCTCTTCAATATTGAGCCTGCCCCATTCTCTCTCTCCTCTCCTTTGGGGAATCTAACATGTGCATTATACATTTTCACCTTATGCCTTATGTCAAATACTTTCTTTTCTTTATTTTCCATTCTTTTTTCTCTCCACATTTCAGTCTGAATATTTTATTTTTTTGAGCTGTGTGTCAGATTACCCATTGAGTTCTTAATTTTAGTTACTTTTACTGTTGATTCTAGATTTTCTATTTCATTCTTCTCCAAATATCCTATGTTTCTTCAAAATTTCCAAAGAAATTTTTTTACCCTGAAAATTTAAACTTAGTTAGTTATTGTTAGTCTATGCCTAATTAGTTTAACATATGGAGAACCTGTGGATCTCTTTCTTCTGTTTGTTATTACTCTCATCTATGTGATTTTTGTCTCTCTGTGTCACTTCTTATTTATAATTTTGTGATACATACTATATTTTTAAAATTTGAAATAATTTATGCCTTTATGTCATCTTCATACCCAAAGTTTTATATTTACTTCTCTCATGTGTCTGGAGCACTAACAACCTGAGCACATCTTAGTCCAATTTCAGGCATTAAGGTAATTTGAAGTTGGGTCCTTGGGAAGGCCAGTTTACTTCTAGTTTAGTTCAGTGTTTGTTTAGTTTTGTTTTGTTTTTCAAAGTGTATAGCCTTGTTGAGTCCCAAGCAAATTCAGGGAGTTTTCTAGGCCCTCCCACACTCAGGTAGCCATGCTCTCCCACCTTTGCTCCTTTAGCATAAGGAGGCTGTTAATTGATGTACTCAAAATCTCTTAGAATTAGCAAACACCCAAAGATTTTAAAAGTTCCAAATATTGAGACCTTATATCTGAATTTCTATCTTCTCCTGGATCTTGGCTGGGTAATTATTTATTTCTTAGCTGTCTTGTGCCTTCAAGCAGAATTTTCCCTCCAGTTTTCTATTTGTTTTTTTAGAAGGAAGGTCTAACTTATCTAGTCTGCAATTACTAAAATCATAAATCTTTATTGTTTTCAATTAGAAAATGAAGTATTTACATTAAAAAAGAAATAATGTAGTTTCTAAATTGTCTTAACATTTTGAGACTATTTTGAGGCACCAACTAGTCTGCGGTCCAGATTTATTGAGCTATGGATGCTTTAACAATAACACTATCTTTATTTCATTCCACAATATAAGTTTCCAACATGGTCTATCTGTCACTCTAAATATACACAGATTTTCAGTACTTTCCTGCTTCCCTTTCTTGATCATCAGCTAAATTAGTGATTTAATGCATTCTATTTTTCAAATGTTCATGTCCATTATGACTTACGTTTCTATTGTACTTACAATTCTATTAACCAAAGCCTTTTAATGTAAAACCTCCATGTGGTAAATTAAAAAAATAATTTATAGAGTTTATTATAAAAGATGAGATAAGAAGTAATGATTACTAAAATTCCATTAAAAAACATTTGAATAAGCCTGTTTTAGATCTTTTATTTATATATATTCTTACTATTTTAGTTTATTTTAGCTGCATCTGGTAGACAGTAGCACTCATTTATCATAATATACATCATATATATTATATATCATAATATTATGGAGATTTTCTGTATACTTTTCTTGTTTTTCCTCCTTAAGTTAAGCCTTATTACTAATTTGACTTATGAAATCACTTTAAAATATAGGTAGGTTTAGAATTTTAAAATCTTTTTACTATTATCTATTTCAGAATCTATTTCCCAGAGAAATTTAAATACCATTTTCTATCATTTAAAGATATGTTTAAAGTAGTTGCTCATCTAATTACTTTAATAACCTTCCCCAATATTCACTTATGGATCTTTAGGGAAAGCAGATGTCAGCATCATTGATTAATTATCATATATGGTTTTTATTTGGACAGTCTCCAAGTTGCATAAATTGTTCTTCTGATAGTTACTTAAAATTTCATCATTTTAATCTTATCAATACCAATAGCATATGCTGATAGCAGTTATGTTATCTTACCACTTGAAGATTACTCTTAGAATTTATTTCCAGATTTTTTTTAAGTTAACTATACCTTAAAATAAATATTGCTAAAATTTAGCTTGGATGTTAGGAGAAATTTTCTATATCTTATTTCATTTTTGAATGAAAGAATCCTGTGTATCTACTGTGATTTTCTGTTTGTTGATTAAATTTCCCTTTAAAGTAACAAGTGTGGGTATAAAAGAAACATAAGGGGGCTTCCCTCGTGGCGCAGTGGTTGAGAGTCCACCTGCCGATGCAGGGGACACGAGTTCGTGCCCCGGTCCGGGAAGATCCCACATGCCACGGAGCAGCTAGGCCCGTGAGCCATGGCCGCTGGGCCTGTGTGTCCGGAGCCTGTGCTCCGCAATTAGAGAGGCCACAACAGTGAGAGGCCCACGTACCACAAAAAAAAATAAAAATAAAAAAATAAAAAGAAACATAAGGGATTTTATTTCAAAAGGAGTAATGGAAGATTTTGCTCTTTTATTGTTTTACCTGAAACGAAGCATGTGCTTATTGAATTATTTTGACCCCATAAATACATTAATTGTCACTAGAAGATGGTAGCAACATTTTGGTAGCTAGGATTTGTGGCCATTAATACTAAATATGTTCTTTGTATGAGGCATGATGCTGGTAGCTGAGGGTAAGTAATTAATGTCACAGACTTCTCCCTCAAGGACATTTTTTCCGGGGAGACCGAGAAGTAAATAATAGTGATGCAGTATGGTAACTACTATACTAGAGCTTTGATTGTAAGATGACATCATAAGACAAGAGTAGATGTAAGGATTGACTTTTTCCAGAGATACTGAAATCTTAACTGAGTAAGAGATATTTGAGCTGAATCTTGGAGATAAGAATAATAAAAAGAAGAAGAAACTTATTTGATGCCTATTTATGCTAGACAGTATTTTAAAAATTTTACTTACATACACATATAGATATGATTTACTTAACCTACAAATATTATTGTAGAGTTATAATTATCCCACTTTTTTTAGCAAGTAGATACATCTTAGAGAAATTAAGTAACTTGACAAAGATTACCTCACCAGTCAAATGTAAATTTGAACCTAGCACTGTCTAACTCCAGAACCCGTATATTTAACAGCTATGATAGACTGTCTACCATTATGAAAATTTTAAATAATGGGAAGAAGCTTAAGTTGGTAAATGATTTTTTCAACACAAATTATAGTATTGGGATGGAGAAGATAGGATAAGGTGTGAGAAATATTTTGGTAAGCATACTGCACTTTATGGTGATTACTGAGATGGGAACGAGAGGAGGAAAGTGTATTTTTTTTTTGGACAAGTTGCTACTGCTGAAGAATATGCCACTGACTTGTAGAGGATAACGGCTTATTGTCCCAGAGTTATTCATATCGAGTTTTAGGGTTTGTGTCTATTGGTTTATTTCAGTAACTTAATTTTAAATGCTTTGTAATATTAATTTATAAAAATATCCAAGATAATGCTAAACTTGTTTTAAACATTATGGCCCGATCTTAACTATGATTTACTGTTATAAGCAATGAGTTTGGGTATATAGTTGGGGCACACCAGTACTTGTAGTACAGAGAAAACTGGAAGAAAGAAGTTAGGAGATGGCTTGGGGTGACCTGCAGAAAAGCAAGTCCAGTACCAGATGGCTGTCTGTGGACCTGAATGTCCTCAGTCTTCACCAGCCTGTAATAAGAATCAAATCAGATTGACAAACCTGATTTCTCATTGCCTTTATCTGCTTATGTACTACTTTAGACCTCTGCAGATATCCAGATCATTCACCTAACAATCCTCAGGGAACACCCCAGAGATGCCCATAAATAGAAGACAACTTCTGAGATAGTAAAATCAGTATCTTTCAAATCATTCAAACTACATTTGGAAACCCATTTCTTACTTGCCCTTCTAATTCCAAGATTCTATGTTTCCATGATTCTATGTCATGAATAAGATTATAGGGAAACTATGTCTCTCAAGTCTACAAGTGCAATTAATAACAGAGGCTGAAGAGTAAGACAGTTCTATATATATCCAAATCAATTCCTTATAATAGATCTGTAAGCAGTCTTCAGTTGCCTTTATAAACCTTGCAGTGTAAGTGACCTATATCTTCTCTATGGTCTTGATTAGAGTCTTGAATGACAATGTTGTAAGAAGATAAGATGCTTGTGTTCTTGAGTTGAATTTAACATGTTCCAGTCAATCAGTTTTCAACCTGGTTGATGTTATTTAAGCAGGAGATGGATAAAAATGTCCTCACTCAGAGAAAGATACAACTCTGTTTCTAAGAAGAGATAGCTAGATTAATTAAATTGTTCATTAATCTGCATTACCCCTGCAGCTTGCTTTTTTTTTTCAAGAAAATAATATTTTAACCACAATATGACCTATGACTTCAAATTGCCTTTGACTGATTGGATGTCTAAAGCCTATGATAACTATGAAACGTGACCTCGCTATAGCAATTGTCAAAGATCATCTATGTGCCTGATGGGAAGAACAAAGAGAAAATACACCAAATATCTGAATCTAAAATGAAAGCAAATAATATATGCATTTATGCTATACTTCCAAGAGAATAATTCAATATTCAACATTAATATAGTGGACTCCTGCAATATTGTTGGGATCTTGTCTACCATGATGGAACACATACCAAACACAGGTGGCACATTTAAACAGAGAAATAGGAGCAAGAAAGAGAAATGTGTATGATTTAAGATAACTGTAGCACAATTATAAACAATACAATGTGTTTTGTATTGTTTTCCAAGAAGTTGGAACTTTACTGCCCACACATTGTCTTTAAAATTCTGGGGAGAAAAGTCAGAAATAACATTTTGTCCATCCAATTCTGCCCTAGTTCCTTTAAATAATGACTGTAAAGTAAAATGTGATGTTTATGTGAACTTGTAAAGTTTATACACATTTCCACATACAGAAAATAATTATCATCAGTAACGACACCTTGACATAGATGGAGAAAGCAATGTTTAAACAAAGATTGATGGCTAAATAGAAGCTTTCTGAAGAAAAGTCATAAAAAAAGTTGTAGCAGCCTTAGGAATAGGACTCAACTGAACGCATACTGTATAATGCAATCTAGCATACAATATCTAGTCAATATATCCAATTTGTTATATAATAACCTTAGGCCATATTTGATATTTCTTCATGTCAAAATGTGTATGCATTTTTTTACTGAAGCTAACATGATTAGTATTCTTCCATACCACCAAATTATAATACAGCAAGTTTCACTATTCTAGACAAGAAGATGTGTGTTAGCTGAAGATAGTAAAGCCAGTCCATCATTATGATTCAATAGACTGTGGTATTTGAGATTCACCAACTTTACAGTCTTTGAATGGCTCTTTTGCATAAACTTCTTTTCCTTTCTTTAACCATTCTGAGCAACAATTCATCTTTAAGATACCCTGTCAGGCAAACTACAGATATGTCTTTGTGTGTAATGTTATAGAAAAGTTCCTATACGAAGCACTTCATAGTTAAATAGTTTCATTAATGTTGTGATATAATCTAACAACAGCCATTAGCTCTGAAATTGAAACAAGCATTATTCTCAATTCATGATATGATGAGTAGACTAGAAACAATGTTGTACAAGTGACAGAAACTGTCAGCTGTAATGTGAGCTTCTATGATTTGATCAGGTTTTATCACTGTACAAACAGGGTCTAGATATCCTGGATATTTTAAAAGATTATTTCCTTTTTTATATTAGCATTATTTCATCATGACTCCACATGAAGAGCAAAATATACATTTACAAATTCTGTTTCTTGAAGTTAAAATGCTTTTAACATTTTCAGTGTTGCTATTACTCATTTAACTTTTAAGAATATTAACTTTAGTAGAGAATTAAACTAAAATTTATTAATCATAATATAATTTTGTGTAATAGTAGCATTAATAACAATGAAAGCATTCTTTCCAACCTGTCCCCCCATGCTCCTGCAGCATTATTGCCCCCTATGTAATAATGATAGGCAACCTTATGTGGTATTACTGATTCTGTGGTTACATAGAACACTTCACATGATAATTTAGGTATGATGGTGAAGATTAGGATGTTGTTGTATGGAAACTTCACCATTTGAATC